>NC_077228.1:96124225-97324225 GCF_027887165.1 Monodelphis domestica | reverse complement strand
TATAATAACAGCAACTACCTCAGAGGGTTATTGTGAGGCTTAAATGAGATATTTATAAAACATAGTCCTTAACAAATAATAGAGATTTAACTAATGATTTTCCTCATTCCCTAATGGTGAAAAATGAAATATTTCTTAAATATCACTAGAAATTATCATCCTAATCTACAAATTAAATTCTGATGGACATCTATGTTATGTATTGTCATTTTAAGAATTTATATATATATACATATATATATTTATATATCATTTCATAATGCTTTGTTGGACAGGTGGTGTAGCTTATTAAGTAGAGAGAGAGAGACTTGGAATCAGGCAGATCTGGTTTTGAATCATGTCTGAGACACTTAAAAATGTGTAATGCTGGCCAACTTACTTAATCATTTGAGGTTTACTTTCCTCATATGTAATATGAACATAAAAATACCACCAACATCACCAGATCATTGTAAAGATCAGACAAGAGTACAATAAACATTTTGTAAACTCCAAAGTCTTATATGAATGTCAGTGATTATAATTACAATTAATTTTTATATGATACTGCAAAACAAAAAACAAACCAAAAAGAAAAGGTTTCTATCCTTCTTAATCTTAGTGTTTCTCCTTTGAAACATTTTTTGTCATTTTTATCAGTGTGACTGGTACATAGTAGGTACTCAATAAATGTTTTGTTGCCTGACTAATATTAAGGAAAATTGGATGTCTTAGAAACTGAGTCACAAGGAAGACAAGAGTGGTAAAAAATATTTTCACTCATTTATTTGGCCCTAATTTATAGATATTCAAGATCAGATGAGTTCTTTTTCATGAGGGAAAGGAAGGCAATAAGAATTTATGAACCACTTACTACTTTGGATTATTTGCATTATTACCCTCAATTTACATTGGAAGAAACTGAGCCTGATAGAAGTTAAGTGAATTAATTGTCCAGTATCACAGAGCTATTAAGTGTCTGGAGTGGAATTTAAACTCGGGACTTTCTGATGCTAACACTCTATTCACTCTACCACCAAGCTGTTATAAGTTCAGAGATAATTAGAATAAGTATAGCACTTGAAACTTCCAAAATGCTTTCTTCATAATGGTTCTGGTAGTTAATTGATACAAATAATGTTATACTTCTTTTTCCAAGTATCAATAGATTGAGGTTTATAGATGTCAAGCAATTTCTCTCAAGGAAACCAGATATTAGATAAAAAGAACATAGACTGGACCCAAAGTCATCTGACTCAAAGATGAGTATTCCTTTCACTACAACACAGTTTTTAGATTATCTGGTCCAGGTAATTGATTTCATAGATGTGCAGTTGTTCCCCAGAGATATGTCCTATTGGAAGTTATACAGTTAATTAAAACACAGACATTAGTCTTGAGCTCAGGGTGCCTGACTCCCAATCTGCTGGACTTTTCACAAAATCAACACTCTTGCTAACTTGTTCCCAAACAAATGCTTTAAAAAAATTATTGACATCTGGGACTGCTTCTGTACTGCTCCTAATCTTATTTCAAGCCAAATACAGTTACGTGAACTCTGGCACTTCATAATATAGGAATATTGCTCTATGACTTTGGCTGTTTATAGTTATAATATTCTAGAGGACCAAGATTTACATTAAAGGCATAGGTCTTCTCTTCTTTACCACTTTCCATTTAATTTTTCCTGTAGCTTAGGAATTGCAATGAGTATGAGATAGTGCTATTAACAGGACAAGTGAAAAACAGACTAAATGTAACAGATTTATTGTAAGGATAGCCCATATGGGATCATTTTAATTTATCCTCATGCACTATATCATTAACTGCTATAAATGAAGATGTATGCAGATAAAACTAATTGTCCTTGGAATCATTTAAGCAGAATCAACAAGCTAATATAAGTGGATAGAAATATCTAATTTTATCTCAGCTTTACTGACCATTTATCTACAATCATAGGTGCTTCTTACTCTCATTTAGATATTTCATTTTATAACTAAGATTTTTCTGCTTAGTTAAGTATGATGTAACTATTAGATATTTCTGCAGGATACAAAATAAACCCACATAAGTCATCAGCTTTTCTATATATCTCCAACACAGCTCAGCAGCAAAAACTAGAAAGAGAAATCCCCTTCAAAATCACCTTAGACAAAATAAAATACCTAGGAATCTACCTCCCAAGACAAACACAGGAACTATATGAACACAACTACAAAACACTCGCCACACAACTAAAACTAGACTTGAGCAATTGGAAAAACATTAACTGCTCATGGGTAGGACGAGCCAACATAATAAAAATGACTATCCTGCCCAAACTTATTTATCTATTTAGTGCCATACCCATGGAACTCCCAAAAAATTTCTTTACTGATTTGGAAAAAAGCATAACAAAGTTCATTTGGAATAACAAAAGATCAAGGATATCCAGGGAAATAATGAAAAAAAAAACTAATGAGGGGGGCCTAGCAGTCCCAGACCTCAAACTATATTACAAAGCAGCAGTCATCAAAACAATTTGGTACTGGCTAAGAGACAGAAAGGAGGATCAGTGGAATAGACTGGGGGAAAGCGACCTCAGCCAGATAGTATACGATAAACCCAAAGATCCCAGGTCTTGGGACAAAAATTCACTATTTGATAAGAAATGCTGGGAAAATTGGAAGACAGTGTGGGAGAGATTAGGAATTGATCAACACCTCACACCCTACACCAAGATAAATTCAAAATGGGTGAAAGACTTAAACATAAAGAAGGAAACCATAAGTAAATTGGGTAAACACAGAATAGTATACATGTCAGACCTTTGGGAAGGGAAAGACTTTAAAACCAAGCAAGACATAGAGAGAATCACAAAATGTAAAATAAATAATTTCGACTACATCAAATTAAAAGGCTTTTGTACAAACAAAAGCAATGTAACTAAAATCAGAAGGAAAACAACAAGTTGGGAAAAAATCTTCATAAAAACCTCTGACAAAGGTTTAATTACTCAAATTTATAAAGAGCTAAATCAATTGTACAAAAAATCAAGCCATTCCCCAATTGATAAATGGGCAAGGGACATGGATAGACAGTTTTCAGATAAAGAAATCAAAACTATTAATAAGCACATGAAGAAGTGCTCTAAATCTCTTATAATCAGAGAGATGCAAATCAAAACAACTCTGAGGTATCACCTCACACCTAGCAGATTGGCTAACATGACAGTTATGGAAAGTAATGAATGCTGGAGGGGGTGTGGCAAAGTAGGGACATTAATTCATTGCTGGTGGAGTTGTGAACTGATCCAGCCATTCTGGAGGGCAATTTGGAACTATGCACAAAGGGCGATAAAAGAATGTCTACCCTTTGATCCAGCCATAGCACTGCTGGGTTTGTACCCCAAAGAGATAATGGACAAAAAGACTTGTACAAAAATATTCATAGCTGCGCTCTTTGTGGTGGCCAAAAATTGGAAAATGAGGGGATGCCCATCAATTGGGGAATGGCTGAACAAATTGTGGTATATGTTGGTGATGGAATACTATTGTGCTCAAAGGAATAATAAAGTGGAGGAGTTCCATGTGAACTGGAACAACCTCCAGGAAGTGATGCAGAGCAAGAGGAGCAGAACCAGGAGAACATTGTACACAGAGACAAACACACTGTGGTATCATCGAACGTAATGGACTTCTCCATTAGTGGTGGTGTAATGTCCCTGCACAATCTGCAGGGATCAAGGAGAAAAAAACACTATCCAAAAGCAAAGGACAAACTGAGGGAATAGAAACACCAAGGAAAAGCAACTGCCTGACTACAATGGCTGAGGGGACATGACAGAGGAAAGACTCGGAGCGAACACTCTGATGCAAATACTAACAACATGGAAATGGGTTCAAGTCAAGAACACATATGATACCAGTGGAATCACACGTCGGCCACGGGGAGTGGGAGGGAGGAAAAGAAAATGATCTTTGTCTTTAATGAAAAATGCATGGAAATGATCAAATAAAATACTATAAAATTAAAAAAATAAAAATAAAAATTAATGGGAAGAAAAGCACAAAGGTAACAGTCAGATGGAAGTAATGGTGGAGAGGTGGGTCTACCAAGAGAATTAAGGGAAACACTTAGTGATACTTCACCTACAGATAAATCAATGTATTTCATGTGACTATATTGCAAAATGGAAGCATTCATGGATGGATGAGAACAGGGAGATATAGGGGATTATGTGATATGTTATGTCAATTCAATCAACCTATAAATAAATATATTTTAAACATCAAAAAAAAACCTATTAGATATTTCATGTATATAATATGAAGGAAACCCTGATTGATAATATCTTTATAAGGAAATATCACTGTGTTGATACCTTTTTCAAAAGTATGATTTTTATCTCAATTATCTCAGTATCTTAATATAAGTCTACTATAGTGATTTAAATTGTACAAAATAATTTTTCATGTTATTTATGCTTCATGTTATATATATTTATATTTATGTATATTTATGTTTTCATATATTACTGAAATTTAGTGGCTTGCATGGGATTGCACAGCTAGTTAATAAATTTCTGAGACTACATTTAAACTCATCTCTTGACTTCAAGCTCAGGACTCTATGTATTGTGCCACTTAACTGCTTATATGTAAAATACATTGTTTGTATTATATGTGTACACACCAACAAGAATATATGTACATGTGCATGCATATATGTATACTTGAGTCTAGTGCACATAAACACACATATTGCATTGCATGAATATATTTGTACAATTATGTTCATGACATGGGTGCACATATAATTGTCTGTGTATGTTTCAATTTACATCTATGCCTGTGTGTCTATGTGTTCACTGTTTTTATATGTATACATGTATTCAGCATATTTTAATGTGTATGCATAAATGCATGCATAAATACATGTATACTTAAATCATTTACTTCATCTATATGAACAAATTGCTCTATTTATAAAATATTCGAGTTTTGATAATACAGAACTGACAAAGATAAACAAAATATATGCAGCACAGCATTTCAGAGTTGGAAAAGACTTTAATATCCATTTAATATCCTTAAAATGGTCATCTAAATTCTTTTTGTTTAATAGCAATCTCTAGTAAGTTCCAGGAACTCTTGAGCAAATCCATTCTCTCTTTTTCCCATCTGTATTTTTAGGAGAATTTTCTTTATATCAAGCCAAAATTTAATTTTGTAATTTTGGCCATTTAGTGTAGTTGTGCCTTCTGAGGTCAAGCCAAACAGATCTAATCCATTTTGCAGGAAGAATCTTTAAAAAAGTGAAAATACCTACCTAGCCACATTCCTCACTGAACACCACCTTGAGTCTTTTCTCGTGTCTAACAATCTCCATTTTTCTGAGTTATCCTCAAATTGCATGAACTTGAGCCCTTTTGCATTCCTGTCTATTTTTCTTTATACATTTTCTGGTTTATTAATAAACTCCCTAAGATGACAGTGGAATCATCACTTCCCTAGTCTTGGTATCTAGGTCTAGTTAGCACAACACATTATAATATAATATAATATAATATAATATAATATAATATAATATAACATAACATAACATAACATAACATAACATAATATAATATAATATAATATAATATAATATAATATAATATAATATAATATAATATAATATAATATAATATAATATAATATAATATAATATAATATAATATAATATAATATAATATAATATAATATAATATAATATAATATAATATAATATAATATAATATAATATAATATAATATAATATAATATAATATAACATAACATAACATAACATAACATAACATAACATAATATAATATAATATAATATAATATAATATAATATAATATAATATAATATAATATAATATAATATAATATAATATAATATAATATAATATAATATAATATAACATAACATAATATAATATAACATAACATAATATAATATAATATAATATATATTATTGAGCATGTTAATGAGTTTGTCTTAGCCAAGGGCCGCATGGCCAGTTCAAGGTTACTTTCACAAACCTCATTGGTATAACCTTATGCTTGGAGACACAGTAATCATACAGTCATTTATATTTCATAGATGTGAATATGCTTGGGATGCTACATTTTTATACTCATCATAATTAAATTTAATCCTATTATATTTGGAACAGTGTTCTAGTCTGTCAAGATCCCTTTGGATCTCAATTCTGCCATCTTGTGTTTTAGCTGCTGCTGTTATTTTTGTACAGTAACTTCTGCAAATTTCCTAAAAATGCCAATAATTCCTTCATCTATTTAACTGATAAAAATATTCAGTACCAAGTACAAGTAGCAGAAACATACCCACTGGTCTTTTCTTTTTCAAGGTGACATTGTACATTTAAAATAACTCATTTCTGATTCCTACCACTGAATGATTTATAAATCCATCCAATTACATTTATTATTTACCGGATATTTTTTCAATATTTCCATAAGAATAGCATGATACTTTGTCAAATATAACTCAATATACATTTATTATTTGTCTATTTTGTGTAAGATGCTTCCTATATATGACTTTGATAATCATAGATACACATCAGACCAACAGATAATCCTGAATCAATCCTGACCCAATTACATGAAGTGCTTGAGTCATTAACTAGGAAGTAGCCATATTCTTGATTACTATCCATTCAGTGATTAAAAAATTTTTAAGTGCTTACTTTGTGAAAATGCTCTGCCAGATGCTGCAGAAGCCATAAAATATTATAAAATATGATTCTTGATTTCAAGGAAATTATTCAAAGTATTATTTCTGTCTAGGGATATTATAGACTATTAAAGTGATATAGATCTATTTTCAGGTTTAGATTGATTTAAAAAGTATATCCAAGAAAGAATTTAATAGGTAGGTAGGTGACTCAGTGGATTGTGAGTAAGGCCTAGAGATGAGAGATCTTGAATCAAATATGGCCTCAGACACATCTTAGCAGTGTGATGCTGAAAAAAAATCATTTAAACCTTATTGCCTAGCCTTTACTGTTCTTCTGCCTTAAAAACAATAGACTATATTGATTCAAAGACAGAAGTTAGTTTAAAAAGAAAAGAAAAAAGAATCTCTAATTTCAGCATTTCATTGAAAATCAACATATAGATTGAAACATTTAAATATAACATTCTCATTTAGCTAGAATTAAAAAGATCACAAGAGATTGAATGAATTCTTTTATTTAAACCAAAGGTAATTCTAAGCTGTTCAATTATTCTTTAGGCACTTCAGAGCCTTTCACTTGATAAGACTATCTACTGCTGATTATTTTCTTTTTTCACTGCTAATATACAACATTGGAGTGACTCCAATAGGCCATAAATTAAAAGAAATGATCTTTATGTTTACGTGATAATTATTCTAGTAGTAGCTGTTCAGGAAACATCTCTGTCATTACAGGATCATATGTATGTGTGTATATGTATATATATATACATATATATATATATATATATATATATATATATATATATATATGAGATTTTTCCCTTAGATACTGAAACAACTTCTATTTGTGACTACTTAAGAGTCACAAAAAGTTTTAAAAAGAAGGCATGATTTCTATGAAATGATAGTTCAAAAGTCATAGGATCTTCAGCATTACATGATTACATGACTATTTTAGACCTCCCTTTAATCTTTCTGGGCCTCAGTTTTCCCATATATAGGATAAATATTTAGATATAATGATCTTTAGAGTTTCTTTCAACTCTAAATCTTTGGAAAGATGAATATTGAGGCATTTTTCTCATTTATATTAGGACAAATTATTTATTAAAATGAATGCTTATCATCATACACATTGAAAATTAATTTAAAGTCTATAGGATATCCAAGAAGATCAGATCTAGGCAAAGTATTATATAGTCAAGTCCTTCTGCAAATGAGAAAATTGAGCTTCAAAGAGTTTGCTGCATTTGCCCAAGATCACCCATAAAATAAATGCCTATCAGTACTTGAGCCTAGTTCTTGTAACTCCTAAGTCAGGCTATTTTCTACTCTATTATTCTTCTGAAACTAATAAAGAAGGACACTATTTTGAATTACTTTGCTTTAAATCATGAACTTAAAGACCTTCAACTATGGAAGACTAGAAAATTTGATATTAGAAACTACTAATTATTGATGAAATAACAATCAAATTACTGTAAACATTAAAATTAACATCTGAATACTCCAAGTATTATTTAATGCTATTTATTAAAATCAACTTAAAGCAAAAGGGAATAGTAAACACCAAAGAATAGCCAAGTCATGCCTATCCCCACTCAGCTCCAGTTAACCCCTCTTCCCTGAGAGAGAGCATGAGTGGGAAAAGGGAAACTCAAAACTTCAATCAACATAAGGAGATGCACAAACAGGAAAAGGAAAAGGGGATTGTGGGAAACTAGGCTCTAGAGTTCAAGATTCTAAATCAATACAATATGAATATGCATTTATATCAACTACTGTTTTCTAGCTCCTCTACTGTATACTAGATACAATATTATATATATATATATATGTATATATATATATATATATATATAAACCTGTGCTCTCATCAGTTTAGTATTTTTCTCCTGCAATGCATATGATATCCATCTCTGTTTTTGCTACTGAAATTTTTGTGCCTGTGATCCAAAATGTTTGCCTTAGGGTTCATTTAACATGTTAAAAGCCTACATTGTTATTTCCAAAATCAAGGCATACTAGTGGAGTACTATAGCCATATAAGTCTTTCACTCTTACCACATGATCAACCCATCTTCACTATCTGTCCTACAATTTTAAAAATAACTTCTTTCATTCCTATTCTCCTATAGATATAGGCCAAAAATGGAGAAAGAAAACTATATACCAACCTACTTAATGAACATAGATGTAAAAATCTTAAACAGCATAGTAGCAAAAAGACTCCAGCAAGTCATCTCTAGGGTTATTGACTATGATCAGGTGGGATTTATACCAGGAATGCAAGGATGGTTCAATATCAGGAAAATCATCCACATAATTGACCATAACAATAAGCAAACCAACAAAAATCACATGATTATTTCAATAGATGCAGAAAAAGCCTTTTACAAAACACAGCACCCATTTCTATTGAAAACACTAGAAAGTATAGGAATAGAAGGGTCTTTCCTAAAAATAATAAACAGTATCTATCTAAAACCATCAGCCAAAATCATCTGCAATGGGGATAAACTAGATGCATTCCCAATAAGATCAGGAGTGAAAGAAGGATGCCCATTATCACCTTTATTATTCAACATTGTGCTAGAAACACTCTCAGTAGCAATAAGAGAAGAAAAAGAAATTGAAGGTATTAAAACTGGCAATGAGGAGACCAAGTTATCACTCTTTGCAGATGAAATGAAGGTCTACTTAAAAATCCTAGAGAATCAACTGAAAAGCTAGTGGAAATAATCAACAACATTAGCAAAGTTTCAGGATACAAAATAAACCCACATAAGTCATCAGCATTTCTATATATCTCCAACACATCTCAGCAGCAATTAGAAAGAGAAATTCCATTCAAAATCTCCTTATACAATATAAAATACTGAGGAATCTATCTGCTGAAACAAACACAGTAACTATATGAACACAACTACAAAACACTCTCCACACAACTAAAACTAGATTTGAGCAATTGGAAAAAAAAAAAAAACATTAACTGCTCATGGGTAAGACGAGCTCATATAATAAAAATATAATGATCCTACCCAAACTCATCTATCTATTTAGTGCCATACCCATTGAACTTCCGAAAAAGTTTTTTACTGAATTAGAAAAAAACATAACAAAGTTCATTTGGAGGAACAAAAGATCAAGGATATCCAGGGAAATAATGAAAAAAATACATAGGAAGGTGGCCTTGCAGTCCTCCATCTCAAACTATATTATAAAGCAGTGGTCATCAAACAATTTGGTACTGGCTAAGAGACAGAAAGGAGGATCAGTGGAATAGACTTAAGGTAAGTGACCTCAGCAAGACAGTCTCTCACAAACCCAAAGACCCCACCTTTTGGGACAAAAATCCACTATTTGATAAAAACTTCTTGGAAAACTGGAAGACAGTGTGGGAGAGATTAGATTTGGATCAACACCTCACATGCTGCACCAAGATAAACTTGAATGGGTGAGTGACTTGAATGTAAAGAAGGAAACTTTAAGTAAATTAGGAAAATACAGAATAGTATACATGTCAGACCTTTGGGAAGGGAAAGATTTAACACCAAGCAAGACTTAGAAAGAGTCACAAAATGTAAAATAAGTAATTTTGACTACATCAAATTAAAAAGCTTTTGTACGAACAAAACCAATGTAACTAAAATCATAAGGGAAGCAAGAAATTGGGAAACAATCTTTATAAAAACCTCTGACAAAGGTTTAATTACTCAAATTTATAAGAAGTTAAATCAATTGTACAAAAAATCAAGCCTTTCTCCAATTGATAAATGGGGCAAGGGCATGAATAGGCAGTTTTCAGATAAAGAAATCAAAACTATTAATAAGCACATGAAAAAAGTGTTCTAAATCTCTTATAATCAGAGAGATGCAAATCAAAACAACTCTGAGGTATCACCTTACACCCAACAGATTGGCTAACATGACAGCAAAGGAAAGAGTGAATGCTGGAGGGGATGTGGACAAGTTGGGACATTAATTCATTGTTGGTGGAGTTGTGAATTGATCCAACCTTTCTGGAGGGCAATTTGGAACTATTCCTGAAAGGCAATAAAAGATTGCCTACCTTATGACCCAGCCATAGCATTGTTGGGTTTGTACCCCAAAGAGATAATAATGAAAAAGACTTGTACAAGAATATTCATAGCTGCGCTCTTTGTGGTGGCCAACAATTGGAAAATGAGGGGATGCCCTTCAATTGGGGAATGGCTGAATAAACTGTGGTATATGTTGGTGATGGAATACTTATTGTCCTCAAAGGAATAATAAAGTGGAGGAATTCCATGGGGACTGGAACAACCAACAGGATATGATGCAGAGTGGGAGGAGCAGTACCAGGAAAACATTATACACAGAGACTGATACACTGTGGTACAATCGGATGTAATGGACTTCTCCATTAGTGTGGATGCAATGTCCCTGAATAATCTGCAGGGATCTATGAGAAAAAAAAAAAACACTATCCACAAGTAGAGGACAAACTGTGGGAACAAAAACAAGGACATATTGCATACCAAGTGGAATCGTGAATCGGCTATGGGAGGGGTGGTGGGAGGGGAGGCAGGAAAAGAAAATGATTTTTGTATTCAATGCATAATGTTTGAAATTGACCAAATAAAAATAATGTTTAAAAGTGAAAGAAAGAGTGAAAGACAATTTTAAGTTGCAAAAAAAAAAAATTTTCTTGGCAGTGTTTCCATTCAGAATATACCTTTTCATATTCTTCTACATGATGCTTATCTTTAGGTTTTATGAAGCTCTGGTGCTCCATATTTTACTTCCATATAGCAATATTGATTAAATGTTTGTAATGAGAAGATGAGTCTTAATTTGGAACTGTGTCCAAAGGGTGCTAAAAGACTGTCTTCCCTTTCATCCAGCTATAGTACTGCTGGGTTTGTACCCCAAAGAGATAATAAGGAAAAAGGCTTGTACAAGAATATTCATAATTGCATTCATTGTGGTGACAGAAAAATGGAAAATGAGGGGATGCCTCCCAAATGGAGAATGGCTGAACAAATTGTGGCATCTGTTAATGATGGAATATTATTGTGCCCAAAGGAATAATAAACTGTAGGAATTCAATGGGAAGTGGAATGACCTCTAGGAATTGATGCAGAGAGAAAGGAGCAGAACCAGGAAACCACTGTAAACAGAGACTGATATGCTGTGGTACAATCAAATGTAATGGACTTCTCTACTAGCAGCAATGTAATGAAATAGGACAATTCTGAGAGCCTTATGAGAAAAAACACTATCCACATCCAGAGGAAGAATTGTGGGAGCAGAAACACGGAAGAAAAACAAATGCTTGATCACATAAGTTGATGGGGATATGATTGGGGATGTAGATTCTAAATGATCACCCTAGTGCAAATATCAATAATATGGAAATAGGTCTTGATCAATGACGTATGTAAAACCCAGTGTAATTACACGTCAGCTATGGGAGGGTGTGGGGGAAGTCAAGAGTTAAGAACATGAATCTTGTAACCATGGAAAAATATTCTAAATTAATTAAATAAATAAAATTTTCCTTAAAAGAAATGATTAGCCTTTGTTGTAATGGGAAATTTGGGTCAATAAAAGAGCTTGTAAATTCTTCCAAAGAACCACTCCCTTTTCCTCTTTTATTTTTTATCTCTATGGCTGAGCCCCTTGTCCATATAATCTCTCCCAAATATTCATATTAGGCAAGATTTAAGTGATCACCAATCAGAATTATTTTTAATCCAGTTAATAGACATTATCTATCCATTTGTTCTGTCCTGTGAGGACTGAAGGGTAAGACCCCATTAAGTAGTTAGTCAATTCTTCCAGAAGACTCTACCTTGTAGGGGATTGATATTTACACAATGCCATTTGCACACAAGAGCTCTTCACAAGGAATGCCTCATTTTTCTGGATTTTGTGCTAGATCTCATCCATCACAGTGGTGAATACTTTTGGTATGCATATGCCTCTGTGTTTTATGACTGAACTGATATTTATTAAGGTCACTGAAATGAATTATTCCTGTTGTTATACCTTTCCAAGAACCTTGAATAATCTTGATTTATGGTTGAGACAGCTGGTGGTTAA
This sequence comes from Monodelphis domestica, assembly GCF_027887165.1. NCBI lineage: Eukaryota > Metazoa > Chordata > Mammalia > Didelphimorphia > Didelphidae > Monodelphis > Monodelphis domestica. The sequence continues at coordinate 97,311,443 of NC_077228.1, read as the reverse complement.
AATATAAACTATAAGATAGTATTTACAAAAATAAATAGTAAGCACAAATTAATTGGGATGCAACTAGAGGCATCAGGAAATGTTTAATATATAAATTGTCACTTGAATTGAGCCCTGAGGAAAGCTGGGGATTCTGAAAAGCAGATATGAAGAGGGAGGGGATTTCAAACATGGTAGAGAGTCAGGCCAAATGTAAAAAAGATATGTAAAGTCAGAAATGAGAAACAACAATTAGGACATATGTATGGATTATAAAGTTTGATCCTAGAACTGATATTAAGCCCCTTGAATTCTAAACAGATGATTTATGTGACCCAACAAGGTTTCAGGTATATCAACATAGGAATTGTGGAAATGATATTTTGAGGAAAGGAAACACCTGAACAAAAAAAAAAAAAACTTCTAATCTTTAATGATATTTATTCAGGGAGAAATAAAGAGTAACATTAAAGATTCTGATATAGGCAATGTGCAAGCATATGACAAAGTATTGTGTTGAAGGTTCTACTATCCTCTAGTTATCCTAGATCTAAAAGGAGAAAAACTTTTGTGAAAGACAAAAAATGAGTTTTCCCAAAAATGTCTTTTTAGTCTCAAAAGAAAATATGCATAGAATTACTCAGTCTGAAGGATTTCCTCTGAAGGAAAAATAAACCTGGACTTCAAGAGTTTTATCAAACTATCTTTGGCTCCATAATCATTTTCAATAACCACTGCATTCTTTATTTTCAGAAATAAAATTCTAAGTTCCTGGGGTTTCCCTATTTAGATATATTTTACAGTTTATATTAGAAAAGAAAAAAAAAGAAAAAAGAAAGAAGCTGGTCCAATAGAGAGTGGTAAATGATCAGAGAAGCAGACTTGTAGTAAATTTCTATTGGAAATAACCCACCAAGATAACATTAGTTCTCTGTCAAAAGACAAAAATTCAATGCACATTTAATTTTTTTATATTCTAAAAGTCTTTTTTTCTGATTATATATTATACCTTCTGTGTACTAATGGTCTTTAAAAAAAATTTAAGTCCCTACTTTCCATTCTAGTAACAACTCTAAGACTGAAGTGAAAAGGCTAGGCAAATGTTAAGTTAGTTGCTCAGTCATAAAGGTAGAAAGTATCTAAGATCAGATTTGAATTTAGGCCTTTCTGACTATACCTGGCTCTCAATGCACTAAGCATGCTAGTTACCCCTAATTGCTTTTTTCTCTAGCTACACTGGAATTCATTATAGCCCTTATCAAATTTTCTTCACTCTTCACTTAACTTCCCTTCCCTTCAAATTCTCCATTTCTTTTGTCTATCTTTGCATCTGGTTGGAAAGTTGTGCTACTTTTATAAATCTTATAAATATTCCTAATACTTCATAACGCTTATGAACCTATAAGAAAATGAGGTGCAATGACTAGGGGATCCAAATCTAGTGCATTCAAGGTAACATTCAAATTATATTAGAGAATCTAGGAAGACTGACTTAAAGAGAATTTAAGAAAAAGGAGATGGAAAATAACAGGAACAAACTATAACTATTCAATCAGAAAAAATGATAACAGTTTGCATAGAAAATTGGGAAAGAATTGCTCCTATAAAAGAGTACTGCCCACACTCAATAATTCCCTAATAATAGGGCCTAATTTCAATTTGAAGACTGGTTTTATAAAAAATCCTGTCTCTGACCAGATTCTTCTCATTCTGCTACATCATGCTAGTAGTTCAGGACAAGATATTTTTTTTAAAATATCAGGGAGTCATTTCACTTAAATGATGATAAGGTAAAAAAGAAATGTAATCAAAATAGCATTTACCTTGGGTTTATTCTAAAAAATAAAGATCCAGAGATTCCTACACTATTCAAAAATGTAAAAGAAAAGTTAACTGATACTCAATACTCATTCTACCAAATTAAAGGGATAATTATGAATTAAAATATTTTCATAGCTCTAATTAGACAGGAAAATTTAAAAATATACAAAATTGGGAACATTACTTCATTATAACCTACAAGAACTGCCTTAAGAGTCAAGGAGAATGAGATAGAAAGTGGGGAAAGTCATGCCAGATGAAAAAAAAAGATCCCAGGAAAGGTTCAGCAGAGATTATTTTAATGTGATTTCATGTTGAGAGAGAGAAATGTGGGCATGCATAGGAGACATCAAGAGGGAATACCCAAAGCCAAAAGATGGAGTGTCTTGTACATGAAAGTAAGAAAAATCTAGATTCAAGTTCTGTTTCTTACATAAACTGTTCGTGTGATGCTGTCAAAGTCAATTTAATCATTTAATACACCAGTGACACTAATACTATAAATTATAAACTATTCATCTAATATTGTAGAATAAATGTATTCACTCAGGAGTTCCTGATACAAATGAAAACATGAATCTAGTCCTTTTTATATGAAAAATGTTTGGCAGTACATAAATGATTAAAAGATTAAAAAATAAAGGCAAGCTATCAACAAACATGAAAATTACTCTAATTTTTTCAATAATAACAAAAATACAAATTAAAACAACTCTGAATTCCAATCTCATAATTGTCAGAGTTTCAAAAAGGCTGAAAAAGAAAAATGAAGGAGATTGGAAAAACAGTGGAACAACAGGATCCCTAATATAGTATAAAGATAATACTGATGGAGGTCATAGACTGGTGGCACTTTAAATTGATCCAGTGCTTCTAAAAGGCAACTTGGAATTGGACTTAAAATTCACTAAACCTGAAGGCTGTTGATACTCTTCTATGTCATATATACCAAAGAGAATTAAGATAGAGAAAAAGGATTCTACATAAATATATACATAAATATTTATGATTGCATGTTTCCTTGTAGCAGAGGACTAGTAACAAATGGATGCCTCTCAAACAGAGAATGACTGAATGAATTGTGACATATAAATATAATGGAATATTTTGATCAGAAATCACAAAAATGATATATTCAGAGAAATTTAGGAAGGTTAGTATGAAATGATGTAGAGAGAAGTAAACACAATAAAGAAAACAATTTCTTCATTTATTATTTTTTAAACCCTTACCTTCCATCTTGGAATCAATACTGTTTATTGGTTCCAAGGCAGAAGAGTGGTAAGGGCTAGGCAATGGGGGTCAAGTGACTTGCCCAGGGTCACACAGTTGGAATGGGAACAATTTATTAAAAGATTACAATAATTTAAAGATACTGATTACAAAAGACTTAAAAAATTCTCAACTCAAAACCTTATAATGGCTTTAGAAAAAGTAAAGATAAAACATTTTTAGTATGAAGTTGATGTAAAGGGTCATGAAAGAAGCACAAAATGAGGCATTTATTTTCAACTATGGTCAATATATAGATTTATTTGTTAGACCTTGCTTGTTACAAGAAATAAATTTTGAGGGATGACAAGTTCCAGGCAGGGGGTAGGTTGAGGAACATAGTAGATAATGATAGTTATAGAAAAAGAAAACAAAGAACAATAATGAAAATTTTAAAATACATAAACTAAAACAGTAGGGAATTCAGAAGAGAATACATACACACAGAAAAATGGAATTACTTTGATATTAAATTTAAAATAAACATAAAAATAAAAAAATGTGGAAAAGCTGTTTCACAGACTCATTTATATTGTTAAATGTGTATGTTGGTTCATTTCATTTAAAAATAGTGATTGAATTATAACCAAGAAAGATCTGAGTTCACATAAGAATTGTGCAGGGTTATGAGATCATGGCATAAGAATACTGGCTAAAAGATTTGGGAATGTTGAGCTCAGAGTAAAGGAGACATAGGTTGTCAATGACAGAAGAATGATGGAATACATAGCTATTTTCAAATATCTGAAGGATTGTTGAGTGAAAAAAATTTAGATTTCTAAATATTTAGATTTGTTACCAGGTGGAATTTGCATATAGGTAGACAGACTTGATTTTAAGGAAAACAAAGCAAAGCAAAGTAGAACAAAACAAGCAGACCACAACAACAACAAAAAACCCTTTATGACAGATAACTAAAAGCACTATGTGCTACCTGAGGATGAATAGTTTCCCCATACACACACACTTACTGGAGGCAGAGATTGTATAGCCCTTTTTTGCAGTTTTAAAAGAATTTCCTTATCAGATATGAAAGAAATAGATAATATTAGTGGTATATTCTAACTCAAAAGAATCACTCATGTTGTTAGCCTTGCTTATTTAATTTTTCATCTCTCACCATGAGTTGGATAAATGCACAGTGCACTGCATTAATCAAATGACCTGATGATGATCAAGTTAACATGCATTCTACATCATTCCTGCCTTTCCATATTTTCCCTTCCTCTCTTTTTAGGATAACTAATTATTTATGCCAATATCTTTGTGAGTAAAGAAAGCTGATTAAAATAATTGATATTTTATGATTCATATTTATTTTGGAGTGAGAGGTGTGAAAACATAAATATTTGACAAACTTTTAGTAGTGCTAATTTTTCTATTAATTTAGTAATAGCAAATTTGTCACTGAATGATATGATTTCTTATAGAATGTTAATTTGCAAAGCAGAAATGTTTACTACTTATTCCGAAGATCATAGTAATATGCTAATTTTTCTTATGGTCTAATCTGTTTTGGAGCATCATTTGTAAGTTTAACTTTTAAATAGTCTTACAAAAAGGATAAATGTGATTTCTTATTCTTTTTCAGGGTCATGGTTGGCATAAATCCTGCTGCCATTTTATTGTACTTACCACTGTAAAATTCTCATTTTCCCCCCTTCCTCTAATTTTCTAGTTTTATTTAAATCATGGACATTTGAAAGCCTTTATTATGAAAAAAAAAAACTATTATGTTGGGCAGGGAGTTTAGTGAGAGGAAAGAAATCCCAATGAAATTATAGGAGCCTCAGGCAGAATTAAAATATTATTTCCCTTTATACAATGCATGTTCTCTGTTGACCTTATCCTTTAACTTGTTCTACTCAAATTTGCTTCATGGTGTTGAAATAAAGATTACACATCTGGGATGTTATCTTTAATATCAGTGTTGTCAAGATAATATGAGTAATACATGTAGAACAGCTTATTCCTAAGAATTGTTTTCCAACTAGAAATAATTACATTTTTTAGTTTCTAATTAAATATATTGCTATTCATTGGTCACCTTACAAATGAGACTTAGCCAAATATGGGAGTGACAACAACATCCATATCATTATTAACATTAATAATATTAATATATTATTATTTTTTGAGATATTAAAATATTTATATAGAATATGATATTTGATTCTCACAATTTCCCTGCAAACTCTGATTACACCCATTTATAGATAAGAAAACAGGCTTAGAAAGGCAAAATAAATTGTTCATGGCCTTAGTAAATTAACAATAAGAGCTAGTATTTATATAGCATCTACAATGTGTTAGATTCTGTGACAAGTAATTTATAAATATTTCATTTGATCCTCACAGCCACCTTGGGTGGTAAGTGATCTTATTATCTCCATTTCACAGATAAAAAAGACTGAGGCAAAAAAAAAAAGGTTGAGTGATTTGCTCAGCATCACAATGAGTGTCTGTAGCATACCAGGTATATTAGCATCTTGAAAATATTATTGGTATATTGATATCACGTGTTCATATACCAGACTCATGGTCATGTTAATTTTTGATTATTGCATTTCCAAATCTTCAGTCCAAAGATCAAAAGAATTCCTGAGCAGGACATTATTTGCCACAGGGTCCTACCTCACACCTTGTTAGACTACATTCCTTACCAAGGAGGATGTTTGATTACGTGATTGTCAATTGAACCAATGTTAAAGCCTATGTCATGTCACATGTTCATTAGCTACCTCCCACTCCACATTCCTAACCAGTCCAATAAAAGTTTGAGGGCCTATGTAGAGCCTTCTCTCAATTCCATCTGAGGGGCATGCAGGATGTAGCCTATATTTTTAAGTCCTTGTTTCTGAGTCTCTCTCTCTCTCTCTCTCTCTCTCTCTCTCTCTCTCTCTCTCTCTCTCTCTCTCTTCCTCTCCTCTATCCATTTTCCCTCAGTTTCCAATCTCCTTCTCACATGTCCACTCATGAAAATATTACTATCTAACTGCAGGAGGCTACAATATCTGAGTCTATATTTGAAATCAAGTCTTCTTGATTCCAGGCTTGGTGCTCTAGCTACTTTACCACCTCATTGGCTAACTTCAGTATCAGAGGTAATATTGAAATCCAGGTCTTTCTGACAAATCCATGACTGACATGCCATAGTGATATGGCATGCTTCCTCTCTAGAATAAAATTTCAGGAAGATATGCTAGAAAAATCAGTGAAAAAATAACAAAGTATGTAATATGTGAAGTACATACATGCATCAATCTCACCCTATAAACTTGCATGCATGTTTGTATATGTTGTGATTCATATGTGCAATATGTATTAAATGGTATGTATGCATTATTTATATGTATACTGTATACAAATATGCATTATATATACTGTATATTTAATATATTATGTAATATATTAAAATTATTTGCTTTACTACTGAAATGGAACTATGATTTTATTAATGTGGATATTCCTTTCAGTGATAGCCATCTTGAAAGATCCAAAGCTATTGCTCTGAATTCTGTCTAACTCTTTTCATTGATATCCAATAAATTCACCAGGAAGAATACCCATAGCATATTGGCAGAACTGTAATTTTCTCCAGATATTGGGATGAAAATTGTGGATTACTGGACTGTCCACTGATTATTCCTTGCTATTTTTTTCCTATGTGACAAATTAATTTGTATTAATCAAACATTGTTTTTGGTGGCATTTTTTCTAACTTTGCTTCAAAGGCCTTTAGATTATATGAAATGACCTCTCTCATTGTCTACTTTGCCCCTTTCTGTTGCCTTCTTAGTGATGCTCATATTTGATTCTTTTGAGAATACTTATAGAATATTAGTTTTATAAGTGTTTCTTATGGAGGTTTGAACTCATTAAGGAAACTGTGATTTTCCAAAGATTTTCCAAAGCTCTTTTTCTTCCACAATGGATGGATACCTGCTTCAATTTGTGTAAAACAATATTAACTACTTTTTCTATATAGCTATGATTTTTTTATTTTATTTATGACTTTTAGATTGAAGTATGAAGTACTTTATCATATTTTTTTAACTTCTGAACCATTTTAGTTAGCAGTTTATGTCCAGTGATTACAAACAATCATTCCTTAGTAGGTTAAATTGAACTTCAAAAGAAAGATGAAAAATGAATATGTAGATATTTTTAACACTTCTATGCTTCACCAAGTGAGATGTACTATTTAAATACATTTACTTCTTGGTGCTTTTTTAAAGGAATACAAATGGGGGTAGCTCAGTGAATTGAGAACCAGGCCTAGAGACAAGAGGTCCTAGGTTCAAATCTGGCCTCAGACACTTCCTACCTACTTAGAACTATTGGTTCTAAGGCAGAGGATAAAGGTTTTTAAAAAAATAAAGAAAGAATATGAAAGGGAAAAGCTGAAAACTAGGAAGATAACACACCTGAATAGTGGTACAAATTTAAAGAGAGTAAAACAATGAAAAACAAGTGAATAGAATGGTTTAAAAAAAGAATGAAGGGTCAGAAAAGGAGAGTAGATGGAATGAGCAGATAATATTTTTACTTCTTTTTTAATGTTAATCTTAGCACTTTAAAGAAGAGATTTATTCTACTAGTTTTAAAATATATCATGTGTATTTCATTCCTTAAGGATAGATAGGAGCCCAGGGATTTCAAAAAGTGAGAAAAATATTCCAGATTTGATTCCATGAATTTTATAGTACATGAGGCTAATATGAGATTTACAATAAAGCAATAGTAAATCTAATAGATATAAAGCAGATTTGTAGTAAGCTTACAAACATAACTTACAAATCATAGGATATATTATGTAATTTCAGGGAAGAGGATCTTCTAAATCTTTTTTATCCCTTAGAGTGCATAGTTCAGATAATGATCTTAGTAGTCAATATATCATATTTGATAATTTGAATTTAGAATCTGGATAGGATTGAGCCATAAGTGTTTCTCTATTAGTCTGTCATTTTGGACAAAGACAAATATTCTTGTGTAATGATTACACTGTAGCTCCCTCTTGTAGAGGAACTTCTGTTCCATCACTCTACAACATGAAGGCATGTTGTGAGTTTTGTGGTGTCTTTTTCCATTTTTCAAAATATTTTTTCAATTAAGTGAAATAATTTTGATATTTTTCAATAATTTTGAATACCAAATTCTCTTCTTCCCTCTTTCTCCTCCCCATTCCTGAAATAGCAAGAAATTTGACATGTTATATATATATATATATACATATATATATATATACATATACATTCAGCAAAACATTTTCATATTAATCATGCTTTGAAGAAAACAAACTAAATAATAAAATGAAGAAAAAACTATGTTTCAATCTGCATTCAAACAACATTCTTTTTTTTTATAGAGGTAGACATCATTTTTAATCATGAGTCTTTCAGAATTTTCTAAGGTCACATATTGCTGAAAATTACTGTCATTCATACTTGATGATCTTATGATATTTCTGTTACTGTCTGCAGTATTTTCCTAGTTTTGTTCACTTTACTTTTCATCAGTTTATGTAAATCTCTCCAGACTATTTTCTGAAAATAGCCCCTTAATCATTACATATACTTAATCACAATAGTATCACATCACAATCATATACTAAACCTTGACCTATATCTCATGTGATAGGCATCCCCTCAATTTCCAAACTCTTTGCCACCACAAAAAGAGGTTCTATAAATATTTTTGTTCAAACAGATCTTCCCCTCATGTTTTTATCATGCTGGGACATAGAACTCATAATGATATTGCTGGATCAAAGGACAAGCACTATTGAATAATAGTGGTGATAATGGGCCTCCTTGTTTTACCCTGATCCTATCTTGGAAAGGTTTTGTATGAATGAAAATCTGTTACCCAAAAAAAAGGACTACATTTCCTGGGAGCCCACTGACTTCCTGTTGTTACATACTTCCTATAGATGAAGGATATTAGGCAAGGACATGAAGGGTTTCACCCTCTTTTTGGCCCTGTGGGAAAGCATGGTGGTGGTGAGTGGGGATTTTGAAATGGCTAATCAGCCATGGACCCGTGGTCTTTATTTTGTATCCCTCTTATTCCTTTATATCTAATGATCATTAATGAATCTCCTAAAATATAATATTTTTATTATTGAGATTTAATTTTAACTTTTATAGTTTTAAGCTTTTGCCCATTACAGTACAGTATATGTAATATTTACTGATGGTTTTAAATATATATATTACTTATCATTTTAAGAAAAGCTCTATTCCTATGCTTTCTAGTGTTTTTAATAGGAATAAGGGTTGTGTTTTCTTAAAAGCTTTTTTCCTGCAATTTTGAGATAATCGTTTGATTTTTATTATTGTTTTTCTTGATATGAACAATGATGCTGATAGTTTTCATATTGTTCAACCATCTCAGCTTACCGGGAATAAATCCCATTTGGTGCATGATCTTTGTAATATATTGTTGATAATTGTAGTTTATTTAATTGTGCATCAATTTTAATTGGAGAAATTGGTATATGGGTTAGGTTTAGCACCATATTTTTATCATATAGGAAATTTAGTAGGACTCTTTTTTGCTTATTTTCCCAAATAAAATTGAACTTACCTATTCTTTAAGTGTTTGGTTGAATTAACTAATGAATATATTTGGTTCTGGTGATCTTTTCCTAGGTTGCTAACTGAAAACTTATTCAGTTTCTTTAACCAAGAAAAAAAAAGTTATTTAAGTATTCTAGTTCCTATTCTGTTATTCTGGGCAATTTGTATATAATATACATATATATGCACATATATATTTAAAATACATGCATTTGACATATTGTTTGACTTTTTGCATGTAATTGGGCAAATAAATCCTAATAATCACTTTAATTTCATTTTTCCCAAAGTGAAAACAACCAATTATTTATTTGTTTTATTGGTTTATTCATAAAATCAGCTTTTAGTTTTATCTTATGATACAACAATTGTGTTAAAATATTATTCATCCCTTCTTTAATTTTCTGAATTTCCAATTTGGTATTTAATTGGTTGGGCTTTAAAAAAATCTCCATTTTCTAGTTTGTTTGTTTTGTTTTGTTTTTTTTAACTTGCTTGCCCAATTCTTTGATTTGTATTTTACTGATTAAGAGATATAATTTTCTGTAAATACTGCTATAGTCCATAAATGGTACATGGTCTCATTAGAGCACTCATTTCCCCCAAAAAAATTCCTCTACCTTTTTCTTTTGATTATTAAAATCATATTTGAGTTCCTTCAAGGCCTGAAAGTAATTTATATTTTTTCCATCAGGTTTTATATATTTTACATTGTTTTTTTTTTCTGAGTTTGTGTCTTGGTCTTCCTTGTCACCATAGTATCTTTCTGTTTTCAGATTAGCTAAGTTTTTTATTTTTTTTTAGTTTTTGTGCTTTTGGGGGGAGGATGTAGTTACAGTAGGCCACTCATATAAAAGTGTTTACTTATCATTACTATTATTATTCACTGAATGTAGAGTTAGAGAAATGATAGGTCTGTAATACTGTACCTTAGGGAGACTAAAATCAATATTAATCTAAATATGTTCATTTTTAAGTATTACATTTTAGGTAAACATTGCTAATCTGGAAACCACTGAAAAAGAATGGTAAGGGAGGCAGATAGCTGGCTCAGTGGATTGAGAGCCAGGCCTAAAAACCATAAGTCCTGTGTTCACATCTGGCTTCAGATATACCCTAACTTTGTGAACCTGGGCAAATCACTTAACCCCATTGTTTGGCCTATAACACTCTCCTGCCTTAGAATGGATACAAAGTACTAAGAGGGAAGGCCAGAGACTTTAAAAAAAAAAGGATGGTGAAGGATCTTGAGATTAAATTACATGAAAACTAGTGAAAGAGACTAGGGATTTCTAGAGGAGAGGCATGGCAGTTTTTTAAAAAGTTGGATTTTTATTGTTCTTAAAATCAAAGGATACTAGGAAATAAGTTATTAGGCACAGATAAGAATAATAAAATAAAATAAAATGTTCTCCTAACAATGTTAGAAAAGATGTGCAGACTCAAAGCTCTAGGAATTTCAATGAGAATACAAAATTAAAAATTAAAAATTAAAATTTAATTTAAAATTTAAAAATAAAATTTAAATTGTGAATACTTATAAATATCATTTCTCAAGTTTAGCAATTTAATGATATTTATAGTCATGTAAATAATAGCTCCTTTGGCTATATTATTTCAGCTGCTTTAATGATCTAGGTTTTCCTTTTCTTTTCAAAGCAGCTATATAAAAGACTGATAAAATTTTAATTCTTCCATTAACTCAGGAGTTTACAAAGTCAAGACATAGAAATAGAATCTCTCTCTTAACATACATTATTGAAATCAATATCAAACTAAGAGTATTATTAGTTTTATAATCTACTTTAGGATTATGTGAAGAATGAAAGTATCAGCAGTTAAATCAGAAAGAAAGGAAGAAACTAGGTTGATATTTTGATTCCAGAAAAAAAAATTAAAAATATCTTCTTGCTTAGTAACTTCATTGGAGGATTTCATTGAGAGACTTGCCTCAACTTTATGTTTTCTACAAATGATATACCTCAAACAGGGATTTGTAACTTTTTTAGGTACATCATAGCTCTCTTTGGCAATTTAGTGATATCAAAGGATATCTTCTCCAAATAAAGTTTTAAATACATAAAATCTGTATGTTTTCAAAGGAATCCAAATACATTGGAATAGATGTATCAAAACTTATATTTAAAAATTAACCCAAATTAAGAACTTTCTGATCTTGAATTTGGCAGTTTAGCACAGGCCACCTCTGTTGGGCATGTATTATTGTCTATGATAGCCAGTGTCTATTTCAACAAAAATCAAACATGGAAGCCTTGTTATAAGTAACTCAGACCATAGGCATTTATTTGGTGTATACTATGTGCCAAAAACTGTGCTAAGTATTGAGGATGGAAAGAAAGGCAAGAGACATTTTCTTCTCTTATAGAATTCATAATGCAATGGAGACGACAATAAAACAATCATGTGCACATAAGATATAGGAAGGAGAAACTGGAGGCAGTATGTCTCAGGAAAGTCAAACCACATACAGGAAAGACTATGTCATCAACAATTATTCTAGTAAGAAACCACAGTGGAACTGGAATTTGGTAACTATTTATATAGGTGCTTATAACCACAACTACTGAAGATCTGGAAAGAACTTTTTACCCCCAAAGTTGTTAGTTCTGTCAAATTAATCTATATCCAAAACATACCACTTTTTCAGTGGTATTAACATTAAAGAATGGATAAAACCAAGTGCTTAGCTCCTTTAACCTAAGGACTTAGAAACTATTCTACCTTACTTAGTGCTGAATCCTTCAAAATATGTGGCCTCTCCTATTAGAATGTTAACTCCTTGAAAACAGGGATTTTTCTGTTTTCATTTTCTTTTTCTATTTGTTTTCCAACCACTTAGCAAAATAAGGAATTAAGAAATGTTTTATTTTTTCATCATCATAATTAAATATTAGCTCAATGATAGGCTAGATGTGTTATCAGAGTATCATCCTAGCTAAGTGCAGGACAAAACATCAAAAAATTGGTTACATTATTATGGACCATTTGGCTATGGAAGCTGATAAAACACTGAGAAATACAAATAAAATCCATTCTTGTGGGAGGCTACCTTCCACTTATGCAGTAAGAGTAGCAGAATTATAGAAACAAAAGTGAAGATTGATACAAAGTAATAATTTATTTAATTAATTATACTATGTTGAAGTTAACTTGATTTTCTCCATTAGATATTTAGTAAATAATAAAGTCAGATGTTATTGATAGAACAGAAACATATTTACTTTTGATATTCTGGCTTTTAAGAAGGCAAAAGGAAATTATGACTAAATAGAGGAATGGCTCAAAGATTCTCTTTGGCAAGTCATCTCAAAATATTAGCAGAGTTGATTTCATCATGTACCACCAAATTAAAAAAAAATATATCATCACATGAAAACATTAGCTATATTGACTCATCTGTTACCTGTGGGGGGCTGTGGTAATCAAGGAATTAACCCCCCCAAATGCTTTCCCCTCTTCTGTAAAAGGGTCATGACAAGGGCTTAGGTGTAAGAAAGAGTCACCTTGAATATAATGATGTGAAAGCAGAGAGAAATCTCCTCCTGGTTCCTGAGGCCAGGCTCTAGTCAAAACTATGTTTGCTGATCATTTTGCTTTATGAGCTCCTTTTCAGAGAGTAGATAAATACACACATTTGTTCTGGCTGAGGGGATGGAAAAGTAGAAGCCTGGTACAGGAATATGGTTGAATAAAACTAGATTGTTAGGACCATATTGGTGACAAGTGTCATCCATTTAACTCTTTGTTAACACTCACCCCCATCTCATTCTGAGATCCTGTGTAACACTCTGGACCATGAGATATCATAATAAATTGTGACAGTTAACTACTTTGTTTACTATATAAACAAATTAAAATTATGAAGATAATATTAGATTATGTGCAAGGAGATGGAGAAATAGAAATAATTTCACATTCCTTGTAAAGCTTCTGTAAACTAATTCAAAATATACTTGGTGAAAAAACAAAGGTAGATGCAGGATGAATGTGAAATTACACTGGGAAACATGGCTCAGCCTGAGGAAACAAAAATCACCAAGTATTTACATATTGTTAATTAATTTTTTCAAGTAAATAGCTGGGAAAATTGAGCATGGTGAGCATGAAACATCATGAAGATTCAAATTGACTATATCATTAAGCAGAAAATTAATAGTAACAAAGGTAGGAGTTATTTCTAAATTATCTTCCTGTTTCAGATCATCACTTTTTAGAGCAAAAGTCAACAGCAAACGTCAAGAAAAAAACATAGAGATGTCATGCAAAACTATGGAAGCACAAAATTGTATGGCATCTTGGAGGTCATAAAGTTCATCTCTCAAGAATTCACTATACAATATTCTCAATTGGCCATCTAGCCTTTCCTTGAAGGCTTCTAAAAATAGGGAACTCATTAACATGTAAGGCAGCTTAATCTTCTTGTGAGTTATAAATATTTTATTTTAACTGCAACTGCCAGAGCTTTAAAATGAATTATTCAGAAATCCATTGATGCCAAAAAATGGAAATGCATCAAGAGAAAACATAGGTATCAACATACACTATCACCATTGTGTACAAATGTTGAACTTACATCAAATCACTACCCAGAAACTTCCAATTCGACAGTCCTTTACAGTTCAAGTTTGGGAGTTCTGGAAAAGAACAATTTAGAATGTAAACTTATTTCAAATGTAAAATTCGAATTCCAACTTTATGGAGGATAATAGTAAAAAATTGTGAGCATCGTTGATTCATAAAACAGTGAAAGGCAATTGAAGGAAAAAATAAATTTGTAGAAAAATTGTTGTGTGATGAAATTAAGCTTGATCCTCCCATGAGCATTTAAATATGCAACTGAAAATAGGACAACAGATGGATAGTACAACAGTTCTATCAGCACTTTTCTGGCAAACAATTTAAATAATTGATGAAATGAAACCACAGGATTTGTACTTTTGACCATCTCATATTCTGACGTGTTATATGGGAGTACCTATGTCCCTTAAGAAGATAAGGATAGGAGGCTGCATGAGACCAATATGCATAGAAACTCCTTACTGGAGATAGCACAACTTTATACACTTTATTCAAGAACTTGTCAAAGAATCTGAAAAGGTGTATGGTGAGCAATCAGAAAAAAAAAGATCAATATCATTACTTCCCCAAAAATACAATAAAAAGAATCCCAACAACCTCTTATCTATCTATCTATCTATCTATCTATCTATCTATCTATCTATCTATCTATCTATATTCTTTTTCATATGAAATCTTTATTTGTGTGATTTATCCACATTCTAAACATTTCCAAGATGAAAATATAAGTATATTAGCTCAAAGAAGTATGATGACTTCTGGGAACTATATAAGTATCTGAAGTAGAGTAGTAAGGGAAAGGGACCTATCAGAGAATTTAAAATTTATTCTTAACTCTCATTCAGGTGTGATACAAGCTATCTTTTTTGAGTTATGATGTGTAAATAGAATCTAGTTTATATTTGAAGTCAGGCATGACCGTAGAAAGAAATAACAGACAAATGAAGTTTCTTGTTTCTTCCTGTAATTTAGTAGGGGAAAAATATTTAGCACCTACATTGTGTCAGTCACTGTTCTAAACATTGGATGCAAGAAGTATATCAAATAAGTGAGAGGCCCTTGAAGGTTTCCAAGGAACTTTTTGTCATTAAGAAACCTATAAAATTCCTATCAGTGAATGTCACACAAATAAATAATTTTGGGGTGTTGTTGATTATGCAGTGCTCTAGACTGAGTTGACTTCAGGAGCAGAAAGCCATGCATTTAAATCTTTTCTCTGACACATACTGACTATATGAATCTGGGAGATTCCTTTCATCTCACAGTACTCTTGGCAAGGCTCCAAATAGCAAAAAAGATTGCAAGCCTTCATTGCCAGAGAAAGTTTCCTCCTCCAAGAATTGTTTATACCAATGAAATCCAGGTACCATTCTATTCTTTTCTTATAAAAGATACCCAAACTTTGAATGAGTAAATTGATGCATGATAACAGAAAAAGAATGTGAGTAAAGAAGATAGATAAGGTTATTCTACATCTTAAAAGCTATTTTTCTTCCAGTAAAATTCGAAATTAATCTCAATTATAAGCATATGTTAATTGACTTTTCCTATTCACTTAATGCAACTTGGCCTTTTAATTAAATAGCAAAAAAAAAAAGCCAGACAATATACAGAAGATAAATGACTATCAAAAAAAGTAACTATCTAACTTTTATCAGGAAAAAATAATGACATTTTGATTTATTGCTTTTTATGAAAAAAAATTGATTTGATAGGTTCTCTGAAGGGAAAAAATCTTTTGACAGTTTCAAACTTCAGTGTCTCAAAATAACAAGAAAACTCTAAAAGTGTCAGATGCAATGTAAAAGCCTTTCTTTTCAAGTAGTGTTTATATTCTTGGCGTGCAGATACACATTCATGTGCCAGCAAGAGAGCTGCCATGTAACATCTTTTCCATTTCTTAATCCAACCTTCTAGAAACAAGTGGCTGACACTAAAGCCCTTCAAATAGCTTAGACTCTCAAGTGGGATTTGTGAACAATCCTGTACTTGTCATTATAATGGAAGGCACATTGTGCTAATATCATATTCCTAAAGCTAGGAAGTCCCTTTATAACAAATGGAATAGCAATGCTTGGGTTTATCATGTATCTTTAATATTTTTTTTAAAGTAGACTTGAACAAATCATTTCAGAGAGGGCAGAATCAACAATGGCATTCCCAGTTATCTTTTCTATGTTTATTTTAAATAGTTTTAGTGTTAATAAATAAATGGTAAAGGTTGTGTTTTTATTTAAAAGTAAATATGAAATTATAAAGTCATTAATTCATAAAAAATACTTATATGTAAAGTATATAATTAACCCAGTAAACCACAGATAGATAGATAGATTTCCCTTGTGGGATTGTACTGGAGAAAGTAGATTTCTCTCTGAACTGCATCTTTTAGGGAGACACTAATAATTATAGTGAGGAGTTATATATATATATAGTTGTATGTGTGTGTGTGTGTGTGTGTACATAAATATATATACACAGATATTAGGGTCATAATCACCCCTTCTGTCATTGTTATTCTGAAAAAGCTATAAGAAAAAAGTTATGCCAGCATATTGCTTTAATCATTATAGACCTATGGACTCTATGACATAGTCCAAGTTTCACAGATAAATGTTTTAATTGAAATTGAAAACAGTGGAAGTATGATCAGTATCTATGCCTGTATCCTGATGATGTAACCAAGAAGTGTTTGCATTCAAAGTATAAAGTATTAGAAATAACTATCCAAAAGAGGAAGAGAAGAGTAAAGATGTTTATGGAAGGATAAATGGGATCAGGGAGAAATTAGAAGCTCTTGCTTTCTTTGCACTAACTTTCAAGTGTAAGTATGCCTATATTAATGCACTGAGAGGTGTCCATAAGAACAATAACTTGTGGTACATATTACTTCTTCCAATAACAAGTGCTCACTCTCCAAATTGCATATATCCTGAGCTATATGCCACCTGGAGTCTACATATAAAATTTGTCTTTGTTACATACAATGATCCTAAGATCATGTAGTGATTCCTTTGTTCTGAGTGGCAACATGAGTTTCTGTGTGTATGTGTATATATCATATATAACAAATTAGAAAATATTGCTTCCAAAAACAAACTCTTTCTCTCTTCCCCCTCCACTGTGTGTGTATACTTATATATATATATATATATATATATATATATATATATTATATACATACTTACATAAAGCTATCTATAATAATCCCATAAGAATTTTGACAAAATATGAGTACCACTATAACTGCTCCGAATCAAGTTACATTATTTGTTTTGGCATATGATTCTTTTCCCTAAAGATGTTTAGGTAACTGCAATTTTCTACTAATATTACTTAAACTACTGATTTATGTTATCTTTCAAGTCAATTGGCTGATATATATATATATATATATATACATATATATATAATGTGTATTCATATATTCAGAGCATTTGTCAACCAGTAGAACTTTAATGTATTTAATTTTAAATATGTTTATAATTATGAAATTTGAGATTACTGTTGCTCACTACATGAAGTCAACTCATATTATAGTCATGTTAAATTCTGTCACTTAGAACACCCAAGGAAATATCAACAAGTATCTCTTTAGTACTTACTGTTTCACAGGCATTGTATTTATTGCTAGATACTAGCATAGTATCCATAGTATAGCACTTGTTTACAGATGTCCAGAGTAGGTTAATCTGCTAGGTTGTTCAATAAGTGTCTGACATTGAGTAAGACAAAAACTTCCCATTTCTATGACAGCTCAATGCTGAACAATGAAGAGTCTAAAAAATTGTGACTGTAATTTGCAAAGTGACACAACTAATTTGGTAGGTTTTTTCTTCTTTCCTAACTGGATAACTATGGAATCTTGTGAAAACAATTTCACTCCTGATTAACTTAAGTTTTCTATTTGTAAAATGCTGATAGTAACACTAGTTTTCTTCCTGTCTCGTAATAGACATAAGATGAATGACATAATATTTTAAAATCTACCTTTTCATTTCTCAGAATAAAGAATGAGACAAAACAAATAATATAAATATGTAAATTAGAGGGTGAGTGATGGCTCATTTTGCAAAATAGCATATGTTTTTTTTCAAATGAAGTAAGAACTCTTTTTTTAGGATAATTATGACTAATTGTGGATATCTCCACTTTTTTCTCATATTTATCTCTTAATTATATTTACTTTATAATAATTTCTTTCTTTCTTACCTGAATGAATTCTAAATAAGAAGTCAAGTACAGAAAACTGAGGTCTTTGAGTCAGAAAGTTTAAGGTACTTTCCATATTGATAAGCACAACCAATTTGGTTATTTGAGTTGATCTGATGATAATATTGAGGATGCTAACATAAATTTATGGTCTTAGGTACTTAATAGTAACAAAAACAAAAATAAAGTACTTGCTTGGAAACTTTTGGAAAACATAATCCAACAGCCATTAAAAAGGCATTTGTAGGAAGAAAATACCTTGCAAATGGAGGATAAGACTTTAGGGTCCAGCTCTTGGCTCTGATCAATGAAAGGTAGGAGGCAGTACATTTAGTTAGTTTTTCTCCTAATCCTATAGTAGTCTGGACCCTGAATTCCAACAGATTGAAGGAATTTGAGTTCTGTGATTGTATACCAGTGGTAATATTGGACACTACAATGATCAAAAGCATAGGCTTTTAATGGGAGGCTGGGGTAATCTGAAGTAGGAAATTTCTAATAGAAAGAGAAAGGGCAAAATCAAGAGATAGATCACTTTGAAGGTTAGGGTCAGGGGTAATACTATATATAAAGACAACAAAGGAATTTTATCCAAGCTGAGCAATGAGAGCAGATAATGGTACCATATTTTATTTAGGATGTCAAGGTCAGTTTTTGCTAGCTAGTATACATAATAGACAACTATCAGCCTTTTTTATACTTTTATATCTTTCAAGGTCTTTAGAAATCATAGTTTTGACTAAACAATTCAGAATTCTGTACCTAGAGAGGCCATACCTGGCAGTCATCTATCTCTACCATTTCTAAAATAATACTGGAACCACTCTCACATAGACATTGAGGATTCAGGCCAATGAATCCTTATATAATAGTTCACCACTTAAGTGCTTAATTAAAATCTATATATGATTCCTTTACTATATAATTGAGCACATATATATAGTGCCTTGGAGATATTTCTGATGATAAAGTATATTAATAGGCTGAGTCTAAAGAAGATGATTATCACTACCACCAGAAAAGACAGGTAAAGGGGTGATATGGGCAATTATCTACTAAAGGGGAACAGAAAGAAACCACAGAGAAAAATGATCCGGAAAATGAGATGAACCCTGAAAATCTTTCTAGGATATTATTTGTCCCCAGTCCAAATATCAAGTCCAAATATTTCTTCAACAGTGGCTGAGTCTTAGTAATTAAGAATGGTCCAAGAAATTAACAGTTGTCAGACTTGATTAGTAGCTTTAATAATTGACTTATAGGCCTGATATTCTGAGAGGCTTACATTTTTTATATTGGTATCTGGAGTACTACTGAGTCATGGTTTGAAACAATTTAATTTTCCACACCTTCTCATTTTAGATATACTTCATTTTAAGCTTTGTCGAGGTAAAGGTAGCTTTCACGAAAGCTGACAATAACAATAAGGCTCAGCTGGCATTTCTGGCTCCCTACTCTTGATTATACTTAGTGACAATAGTCCTCTGAGATTTTTCAGGTAGGGAATGGATTTCATTAGTATACCATAATATAATGGACAGTAATTTGAACAAACAACAAACTATTGGCTTCCTCCAGCTGGGGCTATCCCACCAAGATATTTTTCCTCTTTAGATTAGTACTTCCATGTCCTATTTCTTTTTTCTGCAGAATTCTGGCCCCAATAGTCTCCCCATAGGCTGACTAAGAAGTTAGCTTTCCTTTTGAGTTATGCTCATAGTCAGCAACCATTTTTCCTTGCTCTCAGTTATGCGTCATTGAATACTACTATCCCTGAGGTGTTTGGGGTCTGTTGGAATGAGTACAGCTTTCCCAACTATGTAGCAGTCCCAGCTTTTAGCAGTCCTAATGTTTGTGATGTTCCCAAGATTCTGACACAGGACTCCTGACTTAGTGTCTGTCAAAGGGTAATCTGATTTGTAGTTCAATTATAGAGTTCATTGATTTCATGTCTATAGAAGATGATTATCAGATAAATGGAGATAAACTTCAAGTCAGTTCTATTCAGATGGTGTATAGTTTGCTGATCTTCTGTCCAACCCTTGTGTTCTAATATGTCATGAGCTGGTGTGCTATGCAATATTCTCAAAAATATTAAAAAATCAGTGAGTCATTTCATTTCATAGATAACTATGTGAGTCTACGGTAAGTTATATCATCATGAAAAACAAAATGTCAAAAGTTATTTCAAGTTATTTCATATATATTTCAATTAAAATGCCAATCACATGCTAAGGAAAGGTTTCTCATAACTAGTATTGTGTTATTGTTATTATTCACTGTGGGAGTGACACAAACTATCCTGTTCAAGACAAGATATTATATAAAGGCAGACTGAAGCATATCATTCTTCACTTTATTTCCCACATGAGTTTTTCTCTAGTATAATTGCTGTATTTTTCAATACAATGAATATGTATTGTATGATAACACATGTACAACTTATATATTATTATCTGACATTTTGAGGAAGAGAGATGGTGTGAAAAAGGGAGAGAACATGGATCACAAAATGTCAAAACAATTATTAAAATTGATTTGACATGTAAAAGCATATTAAAGACAATATATATTAAGTTTGCAGTGTTATTACTAAGGTTTGGAGAGCAAATGAAGTTTTCTACCATATATATATATATATATATATATATATTAACACCTACTTATCTTTGAATAGATATTCATTTATCCATAAAAAGATAAAAAAATACATAACCTATAAATATGCTTAGCTAGGATACTGTAATTATCCTGAGAAGAACCTTGAAAGAATCCAGTGTTACCTTATCTTTAGAAGAGACTTCACAGGACAGAAAATGATAGTTGGTAACATACTACTTTTATTATGCTGGTCATGTGTAATTCTATTCTTTATTCAGTTAATTTGTAAATTTTAATTTTCCAATGCCAATGAGTTCCACATTTGCAGTCATATAGATCACCAATGTGTGGTGATATTGTTATTGCTGTTGTCATTGTTATTTTTTGAGAACTCTTTCAACAGTGAACTATGTAAAATTCTATATAGTTTCCAAAATATGTTCTTAGCCAACATTATGCTACCATTTAATTTTGAGATTATTTCATTTTCTACTTGCCACTTCAGGAGTAAATAGATGAAATTAATTATAACTATATTATAAATATGTGAGCTAAGCCAGTGAGGTGCCCATTAATTTGTGTAATATGAGAATAAATGGTTTAATTCACTTTTCACACTGTAATTGATTAAAATCCTGCCATCTTCCCTGCTATTATCCTCTTTTACCTCTTGAAATAATCAATATTCACTTCTGATCATTGGGGACCATGTGCATTCCTTCTGTAAGGAAGTTAATTTACAGAGCTTTGAAATTGTACACTTGCTAAAAATTAAGAGACAATGTACCAAAAGCTATTGAATAAAACAAAAGTATAGTTAGAGGAAATTTTACATACCCAAATGTTTGTATTAATAAAATATAAAGCAGATCAAATAATTAAAAATGCAATTTTAAAAATTATAAAAAAAGCAAATTTAAAATATCTAACATAAAATAGCAACATTGGAAATACTAAAAATTGAAGTGGAGATCAATAAAACTGATAGTGAGAAAAACATTGATATAATAAAGGAGTTAGTTTTATGAAAAAATAATAAAATTAAGTCAATCTGATTAAAAAAGAGAGAAGTAAATCAAATCAATAGCATTAAGGAAGAAAAGGGGACTATGACACTAATGAAGATGAAATTAAATTACTAGAAATTATTTTGCTTAATTACATGCTGACAAATTTAACAATATAAGTGAAATGGAAGAATAACTACAAAGCATAAACTGCCTAGACTATCAGAGAAAGAAATAGAATATCTAAATAAATTCATTTTAGAAAAAGAAATTGAACAGATAGTGTCTGAATGCCAATTGAAATATACCATTCTTTATTTTCTCCATGATTTTTCTACTGTAAGTAATGTATGCATTCTTTCACAATGTGATGAACAAGGAGAAATATAAGTTTATGTGAGATACATTAAGATATATAACACACAATTATATATGTGTATTTATATAAGCATATATATACACACATATATATCGAATAGTCTATAAATTAAAAAATAGTCTATAAATAAAATTCCTACCCATGTTGACTCATTATCCCCACTCTCAACTTCTAAGGAACCACAGCCATTAAACAATTCCTATGAATTCATTTTCCCCTTAAGTGAAGTGCCCAAAATAGAACGCGACTAGTAATTTCATAGAAACCTTGCAATAAGAAATCAAATCTTTAAAGGATAGGTTTGATAAACAAGACAAATGTTTGCTCAACCAATGCCAATTGCCCCTCTCCAAGAATCTAAATATAAGTCCCCTACCTGCCACTTCTATTGGAAGAAGGGCCACATAATGATGAAATATAGGACTTTGTTCCAGGCAATGAAATACAATATCCACTGGAAAAGTTATCAACGAAACAATTATAGGAATAATAATTACAATGATGATTTCAGGAATCTTAACTTTAGGACTGATAATAATTCTATGAATTTTAAATCAGGTAAATGGCAACTCTTACCATATGACCCCATAGCAGTATATCTCAAGTGGAACTGGTCCCTGAACTCCCCAGGGTGCTACTGCCTCACAGGGGGCAGCCCAAAAAACTACCCAAAGATTATGAAGGTGTACAGGGGAGGTAGTTTGAAGCACAGGAATCAAAGGATACAACCTTTGATTTTCTAGATGCTGACATCATACTGCATGTTGTCCCAATCCACTGCCCCCCCATCCTGATAAGCCCCATATAATATTAAAGGTTGGTAACAGCTATTATGATTGCCTTTTGGACATTGGAGATTCCCAATCTGTATTGAAGAGTACACCTGATTAGGATTGCAGTTCCATTGCTTCAATAAATGTCATGTGGTTATCAGAGAAACCCCTAAAGGTTCCCAAACTTTCCCCTAAAATACTGTTCATAGGACCCCTTAATGTGGAACACTCTTTCCTCTTAATGCCTGGTTCCCCCATAAATTTTCTGGGGAGGGATCTTTTATGCAAGCTTAGGGCCACAATAACTTGCTCTCCAAATGACTCTATGTCACTGGATTGCCTGAGGAATCCTTAACTTTAATCCCTGTACTTCTTTCAGATGCTTGTGAGATGAAGGAGACTCCTATTTTTGAGATCCCAACTGATATATCTGAGTATCTCTGGACCACATCATCTTCTGATGTTGGCCTTCTTTAATTGGCTGACTCTGCCCAAATTCAAAGAAAATCTAGCCCATCTCCTTCCATTCTTCAGTACCTTCTTTCAAAGGAGGTAATTGATGTCATTACATCTGTAATAAACTCATTGATTGACCAAGGCATCATAATTCCCTCTAAATCTGAATACAATATGCCCATCCTGCCTGTTAAAAAGACAAAATTGTGGCCTGATGAGGCCTTATTGTGGCCTCAATTTGTTAAGGATTTGAGAGCTGTGAACAATCATGTTATAAAGAGAAACCCTGTAGTTTCAAACATAAATACTATTTCTTCTATTCATAGCACAGCTACATACTTTATAGTAGTAGACTTGTGCTCAGCTTTCTTTTCTATACCTATATATGAGAACTCCAGGCATATCTTTGCTTTCACCTGGAAGAGCTTCTAGGGGACATGGCCTCATTTGCCTCAGGATTTTGTGGACAGCCCTACTTTGTTTACACAATTTTTAACTGCTGATACAGATGCCATAAAATTTAAATACAGACTTTTAATTCAGTATATGGATGATTTACTCTTGGCTTCACCAAATGCTGAAGCATTCCAAGAGGATAGTAAGCACCTTTTTTTAGAGCTACATAAGAGAAGCCCCAATGTCTCTAAAGACACAGCTCAGTGGTGTCTACTCAAGGTACAATATTTAGGTTTCATTTTAACTCCTGGGTACCATTTAATTTCTCCCAAGTGTATTGAAAATGTCCAAAAGTTAAGCTCTCCTACCACTAAAAAGCAATTGAAGATGATTCTTGGACCAACAGGATTTTGTCAGCAGTGGATCCCTTGCTATGGAGAAATCACTAAGCCCCTTGTAGCATTCATGAAAAACTCAGTCCTTGAGCCACTTAAATTACAAACAGAACAACTGATAGCTCTTTTGAATTTAAAACAGGCTATCTTGTCTGCCTCTGCTCTAGGCATCCCAAATTATGATTAACCATTTAACTTATATGACCATGAACAGAAAGGGGTAGCTTCAGGTATTCTAATTCAGTGTTTGGGACATGCTCAATGCATGGTAGCGTATTATTCAGCAAAGCTTGACCCAGTAGCTACTGGAGCACCACCATGCCTTAGAGTAGAAGCTGCAACAGCTCTATTGCTAACTAAATCTCCCAATCTGGAATTGGGATGCCATCTGACCATAATGTGCTCACATGAGGCCAAGGCATTGTTATTTTGACATAAGACACAGGCATTTACTGACCAAAGGATTACTAGGTATGAGATAACATTATTGAATAATGAATATATCACACTAAAATGCTGTGTAGATCTTAATCCTGCAACCTAGCTCCCTGATTTGCCAAATTCCAGAGAACCTTTACATGATTGTACATCTTTAGTGTCCACTGTTGGTAAACCTTGTAATGATTTACTGCACACCCCTTTGGATACTTTGGATTTAATATTATTTACAGATGGTTCTTCATTTATGAGATATGGCATGCACTATATAAAAGCTGCAGTAGTTACTAAATTTGATACTCTGTGGTCAGCTTCCTTACCCTCAAATGTAAGAACACATGGTGCAGATCTCACAGATTTGAAACATGCCTGTATCATTGCAAAGAATAAAAGAGTCACAATTTACAGACTCCCACTACACCTTTGGCATATGTCACACCATTTGCCATGCTATGGCTTCAGAGGGGATTCTTACCATCAGCTGGAAAATGTATTGCCAATGCAAAACTTATTACTAAACTTCTTTCTGCCATTCAGCTCCCCAAAGCCATAGCTGTTATTCATTGCTCTGCACATACAGATGGTACTGTCCCTGTCATCAGGGACAATAGCTAAGCTAAAATTACAGCCAAACTAGTAGCCTTAGAAGGCCCTGAATTAATTATACCATTAACAATTACTGATAATTTGGATCTATCCCTTTCTTATAATGAAAAAGAAGTGGAAAAACAGAAGCAGAGATTTAAAGCAAAACAGATAAATGGAATATGGGTATCATCAGATGGAAAATCCCTGCTTTGTTATATAGCTTTCTATAACCAGGTTATAGAGCTTTCTATAACCAGATTTGTCACTCCATTCATAAACATGGTCATTTTGGCACTCAAGGAATTGTAGACTGTGTTAAAAGAGTATGGATAGCACCTGGACTTTTGCCTCCAAAGTATGTACAGATAGTCCTACCTGCCAGGCCTTTAATCAACATGTCTTTCGAGGAAAAGTCTTTGGTGGATGTCCTCTCACTTACAAACCATTCGAGCACCTACAAATTGACTTTATCTCTATGCCAAAAGCTGAACAGTATAAATTTTGTCTGGTCATACTCGATCAACTGACCAGGTGTGCTGAAGTATTTCCTACTGCTTATGCCACAGAGGCTTTTATGGCCAAAGTCATTTTGAAAGAAATTATTCCTCATTTTGGCTTACCGGCACGTATTAATTCAGATAAAGGAAATCATGTTACTGATTTGGTCTTATCTCAAATTTATTCATATTGGGGGCTAATTCCTAAATTTCATACACCAAATTATGCCCAGAGCTCCAGCCAACTTGAACAAATGAATAAAGAACTTAAAACCATGAATGGCAAATTGTGCATGGAGACTAATTTAAAGTGGCCTGAAATTCTATCTCTGGCCCTATTTTATCTCAGAATCAGACTCAGAGGTGATTTACACATCTCACCATTGGAGATGAAAAATCCACCTATTAAGGCACAACCATTTACTTCGGCCTATACCTCGTTGTTAGAAGGGGATACAACCATTGCTACATATATCAGACAATTACAAACAAAATTGTGAGAACTACACAACTCTGGATCTGCTGTTCAAGCAGGCCCAATAGACTTCTCACTTCATGACTTAAACTCAGGTCATAGTGTGTACATAAAGAATTTCAAATGTACTGAATCAACTGAACCTGTTTATGACAAACCATTCCTGATCCTACTAACTACAACAACAGTCATAAAAATTAGAGAGAGGGGCTCATGGAATTATTGTAGCCATGTAAA
This sequence comes from Monodelphis domestica, assembly GCF_027887165.1. Taxonomy (NCBI): domain Eukaryota; kingdom Metazoa; phylum Chordata; class Mammalia; order Didelphimorphia; family Didelphidae; genus Monodelphis; species Monodelphis domestica. The sequence goes on along the minus strand of NC_077228.1, from coordinate 97,284,737 downwards.
ATGAATACCTTTTATTGGTATTGAATAATTTCTTGTACTGGTTGTATTTGATAATTGAATGTGATAAAACTTATTTCTTGCTGGATTTGTACTATTCTGTTGCACTTTATTTGGTTGATACTTGTATTTGCCCAAATTGTCTCATAGGGCAACCCATATACCATCTCAAAGAAGAAAATCTATGTTAGTGACCTATATGGACCTGATGTGCCTTTTGTAACATTTTGTGTTTTTTTCTAAATTTCCTATATTTTCCTGAATGTATTATTGCTTTATCTACCTCATTTTCACTCACATTGTTTTATCTACCTCATTTGTACTCACACTGTGGATCATGGCAAGTCAAGGAGGAAATGAATATTATTTTTTTTTAAAACTAGCCTCTAAACTTTATCTTTGCAATTATGAAATATACACATTTTAATATTTTGCTTTCTTCTTGCATGTGTCATACAATATTTGATTTTTTCCTTTCTTTTCTCATTTTTTGCCTTTGAAACACATGTCACTAGTATTGAAAAGGTTTTTTAAACTATTTTTACTTTTTAAAAAAGAACAACCTAAGATGTTGGTTTACCTAGCATATAAAAACATACCCAAAAAGGTGTGGACTATAACAACATCTCAGTAATTATTTAACTCTTATGAGACTTTTTTGCTCAATGACTATGTCTAATCCAAGGAGAAATGGACCAAAAATGAGCATAGAACTTGACCTGCAAAGTGCCAAACAAACACAAAAGATAAAAGAAACCAAGTCAATCCTATTGGTATTAATGATTTTTTACACAAAAAGCACAATGTCTTAATCACATGTAAGTCTCCAGTTGGTGACTATTTAACATGTCTTAAATGCAGGACTTCCTTGTACCATACTCTATATCAAGCATATAACATTAATTGTTCTGGCTCCATTATCCCGAATAAAAAATGAAGAAAGGGGTTGAACTAGGGAATTCTATTTCCCATTTGTCTCAAGATCTAGTCTCTTTTTCTATTTTCTCTCATGCAGTGGCAACTTACTGCAGTCCAGACTGCTAAACTGGGTTAGTGAGTGATTATTGTTGCACACTAATGGTACATGGATCCCTACAAGAACCTGCTATGCTTTGTGAATTTTTTTCTTTTTTTCCTTCTTCCCCGAATTTTTTTCAAGTTTTCTTTTTATATTCTATATTTCACTCAGAGGTTATTTTTTTAAATTTCTTTGACTTCATTGATATTTTTGATAATTGATTCATATGCCTTATGACTCATGCATGTATCCCTGTGTAATTCTTATGTGTATCCCTGTTTCCTCCTCAGGGGGGAGTATGTATTATTATTTTTTCCTCAGGGGGGACTATGTTATTGTTGTGAGCTTTGACTTGAATTTGAGCATAATTTAGAATTAGAGACTACCACTCAGAATCTAGAAGTCACTGTGAAGATGCTTGCAGAGACCACATGCTGTACCAGGAGATCCAGAGTGAACTTTGAGATATTGAAAATTTGAACTTTGGTGTGATTGAAATGCTTTTGTTTTGAATGCACACTCTTATGTCAAATGAGACTGCCCCCAATTGGCTTTTTGTCAATGTACTTCTTATTGGTTTTGTTTCTTTTCTCTTTTATTTTCCTCTTTTCCCAAAATTATTGTAATTTCCCTTTAAAAACTATGATATTTGTATATACCTCTAGTTCAAGTTATAAGTTATATTTTCATGATCCTTTGGGAAAACTGGTCTCACAAAGAATCATGAAGGGGTGTATTATTTAGAATGTGGGCCCAGATCTACATTTCCCACAATTCTTTTATCCCTTTCCGTGTTTGTGCATCATGAGTTAATTTTGTATTCAGTTTTGATTTTGGCCTCACTGGCTCTCCCAAGCTTGCATTCTGCCAGGGCTCACATGGAGGTGGGGAATAACTGGCATGGATTTCTCTAGCTTTTACTTTCCCTTTGATCTAAGTTGATAAGTTAATATAATACTTGGAATCTTGGATATCAGTTTTAATCTTTACAAGTAAGAAACTCCATGTGAGGAAATTTTCTCTTCCAATTAATTTCTAATTAGCATGAATAGGGAAAAATTATTCTGAGCAAAACAGTAGAATTTACATTCTTTTCATAGCATCATAGACACATGGATTTAGAGTTAGAAGGGACAAGAAGCCAATCAGTCTAATTTCTCATGTTACAAATGAGAAAATGAGACTCAGAAATGTTAAATATCTTGCCCAAGGTCTTCAAATTTAAGTACTATGACACCAAATCTACTATGGCATTTGCCCTTTTATATTTTTTGTGTACTAGAAGACTGAGTTATAATTCTTTGATGGCTTATAGTGCAACTGACTAATTTGTTAATACTGTGAGGTCCTAGAGAGTTCAGACTGCCTTTTGCCTTTTCTTGTATCAGCACTGCTAAGTACAGTGTGTGAAACAATGTAGGTTCTTAATAAATGCTTATTTACTGACTGGCTAATAAGATACATTAAGATATAGTAGATGAAAAAAATTAAATCTATAGAAGAGTTGCTAAAGAATTGCTTATCCATTCAGCCTCAGGGTTTCATGAGAAAAAAAATCAACCATCAGACTATGATGCCTAGAAACATATAGGTGATATACAGATGAAAGTATAACTATATAGGTGCTTGTGTAATTAAACCTCCTGTAAAGAGCATTCCCTGAAGTGAAATACTGAACATGCCAAAGGAGCATGCTGATTATGCTGCAAGATTTCTGGTATCTGTGGCCATGATGGGGTATCACACACGTACTAAATAATGCTTCCATGATTCGAGTTGTTTTGACTAATTCATTCTTTATTCTAGATTGAGTAATTCTTTTCTTTATGAGTAAACTTGAGATGTGGTTAAATAGTTTAGAAGGATCATTCTTCAGAGCCTGAACTTGGTAACCTCTGAGCCACTTTTAAAGACAGATTTTCTTATTATAACGATAGTTATGCTGTACTTGTTTTATTTAAATACCAGATTTGGACACAATTTTAAGAAAGATTCTGCAAATAGAAAGGAACATATTTTACTTTTATGAAATAAAAGTTAAATGAATTATTTTAAGATTTGAAAAGTCATAGATCTGGATCTCTAAGGGATTTGGAGACCCTTTAGTATAACCCTCCTCCTTTATTTTACAAATGAGGGAACTGTGGCCCAGGGAGGTTTTAAGAAATCCTGAATTTCCAAAGCTGAATTAATACATAGGGTCTTTTTTTAAAGATTTATTATAGTACTTGAAAAATATTAAGTATTTATTAATAAATGCTTATTTCCTTCCCACTTTTTTTTCAGGACCAGAGCTCTTTCCATTCTGCACAGCTACCTACAAAGCTATTTTTTTCTATTTACCAACAGGGTTTACACCATAGTAATCATTCATTAAATGTTTACCATATCTACAAACCATTTTATCTATTTATAACATTTAAAATTATAATTGAACATTTCTATCAATTATTGGTTCTATTAACTGGTCTTTTCCCCAATATCTCTGGGGAATGGTGTGATTTTGGCAGTAGGGCATCCTTTGAATTATTTGAGCAGCTAAAGAAACAGATCAACTTCTTGAGCAACTAATGATTTCCTCTTGATTTTTAATGTTTGTAATAATTAAAATCGTTGGGTGTCATAAACTGTAGTGATTAAAATTGTGGAAAACTTAAATTGTTGTAGATAAAGAGTGGATGTAAATTGTGAGTAAATTTGACCGCAGAAAATATGTTTCACTACAGTGTCTTGTTTTTAAATCAAATATAAGGTGGTCGCCAGGGAAATATTCCCAATTATGAATATACCCAAGTCAACTGGGTTTTATAGAGATTTAATTAATTACAATGAGGAATTAAAGAAAGAGAGAAAGAGTAAGAAAGGTATAAGTATGAAGGGCCTTAAGCCAACATGGCCTAGACCTGAGTCTTAAGAGAAAGATCAGTCATTCCTTAATCACTCACCATAAGATCTGTTCAAGCAAGGATTCAGACACCACTTCAGCCAGCCATCCTTTTCCAGAGAGGGATTCTTCTGACTGTCTTCAAAAGATTGTCCTCAAGAGCCTTTCCCAAGAAGTCTCTCCCAACAGCCTCCTTCAAGACTATTTTTCTTTCTCAGATTTCTCTTCTCCTTACATAGGGAATTTTCTCCTATGTCACCTCCCCTAAGTTCTCCCATCTACCAATCACAGTAGACATTTTTCAAAGGACAGACCAATCTTAGTTCACACCTAAGAAGGTGTAAATTTTTGGGTAATTCACACCAGGAAAGCTCTGAGTAAGTTTCTCAGCTCTTTGTTCCTTATAAATTCACAAGTTGCCTGAACATTATAGGTACTTAGCTTAAGAACTTTTTGCCTTATTATAATTATAAGTTATATTTTATATATAAAATATATAAATATATAATTATAAATATTATTTATTTATTGTTTATTTATTTGTTTTTATTAAATATTTTAATTTTAATTTTATTATTTTTATTACATGTTAATTATATATTATAATTTTTGAATATATTGTATTTATTTATTTGTATTTATTATTTGTTTATTGTTTATTATTATTATTTTATTTAAATATTTTATTTAAATTTATTTATTTTTATTTAAATATTATTTATGTATCACATATTAATTATTTATAATTAATATGTAATAAATATAAATATATTGTATATATGTAATTATATATTTATATATACTTATATTTTATTTCTTTTTTATTATCTTTTATATTTTTATTTATAAATAATTATATGTAATAATATATAATTGTATGACTAATGTGTAATAAATATAAATAATATTTAAATAAAAATAAATAAATAATAGAAAAAATGGGTTTGGTATGGGTTTAAGTACTTTTCATTGTTCAGAAAAGAGTTTACAACTCTATCTTCCCCTAGGGCAGACTTAAGTAGGTAAAGTAGAGTTCTCATATTCCTGATCTAAGTAGAGTTCACTGCCCAAATGGAGAATGGTCTTAATCCAATCTTATGAAGTAGGGTCTGGGAATTTTTAAGGTTCACATGTCCAACAAAAGAATAAACCTATAGGAAGTGGTATCATGTTTATATATATATATATATGTAGGAGAGACCTGTGACTGTCTTGTTGTTGAGTTTGACTTTCTGCCTATTTTGTACACTTGCTCTTCTGGTTGTTTGCTAGCTTTGTGAGTTTGAGCTTTACTGCCCTCTAGAGGCTTATTTTATGCACAATTAATAAACTGGATTGAGCCATTTAAACTGATCCACAGAACTGAATGTGTCCTCAGGCCAAAACTTCCAGACACAGAGGCCCAAGATGGAGGTATAGTGGCTGAAGGTTGGGATAAGCTTGTACTCTCTGCTTCCTTCCTCCGGCTACCTCCTTGCTAGCTTTGGTCAGAGCCATGAGCTTCATGTAGTTGTGGTAGCAAGGTATTCTGTCCTAGTTGGAGCCCTCACCCTGAGATCCCACTTACTGCTGAGTCTCAGCACTCTAGGTGAGAATGGGCCCTGGGATCTTCCTTCTTTCTTTACCTTAAACCCAAGAATTCAACCTTCTTTGTGTACCTTTTAAGATGAATTGAGCAGGTGGGTGCTGCAGCTCTGTCTTGTTGGATTTGGTTTTCTGTCCCCCTTTAAGGGCTTTGTTTTCAGTTGGTGTGGGAGGGTTTTCACAGAGGAATATATTTTTGCTGCTTCTATGCAGTCATGTTGACTCCACCCCCCTTGACTTCTCTTATAAGAGAATACAGTAGTACATAAAGTAGCCTGGATCCTACTACTAGGAAATTAGAAGTAGAGTTCCGATGATCACTAAGGTTATTGTAGAAGGTATATGCAAAATATATACCTCCTCTACATCATTTCCCTCATGTTGAGACAACTCTCTCAAATCAGTTTATCAAAAGTAATCAATATAGCAATATAATTTAGCACACTTAGAGAAATATATATGTACATAGGTATAAATTGATGTATAAAATATTCAATGTTAATGTTGCGAAGGCATGTAAATCAGCAGAATAGGTTCATTTTCTTATCTCTCCTTCAAGGCCTATTTTAATTATTATGGCTATACATATTTCTGGTACATTATTTCCTTGTTTTTATTTAACTGATGAATCAATATGCAAATCCTCTTTCCTATTCAATTTACTCTTAATTTCTACATATAAATCTTCCCTTGAGTCTTTGAATTCTTTTTCTTTATTATTTCTTTGCATGCACAAAATGTGCTAAGCTTTTCTCAAATGATCAGCATCACTTTTACCAACTCTTTAATAAATTATTATGGAACTTTCCTACAAATCTAAGTCAATGTTTAATAATCTAGAATTTATAGATTCTATAGTCTCATTTTTAAACAAAAAAGTGTACATTTGACTTTTCCATAATGAGGAGTTTCTTCTATTCTCCATGGAATTCAGTGGATGTTTGTAAAGGCACTATCCTTATTTAGAGCAACTTTAATAAGATTTTGCAATTTTGGGATATTGGGAACAGCAAAATAAATTGAAAAGGAGTAAAAAATAATATCCAGCTTAGGTTTTCAGAATGACTAACAGACTACAGACTACAGGGTTCAGAAAAGAAATGAAAAAATATAATGATACTTACCTTTGATATTGTGAAGGAAGTTAATGACTAACATATATTAGGACACAGATATTAATGGAATGCATGATATTTACAAATACTTATTGATTATTTTATAATTGTTTGGTTGTCTGAAAATCTCACAGAAAAAATATTTTCATTTGACTTTCTTTTAGTAAAAAAAATCTGCAAATATCCTTTTATTTGGGAGTTACTGTTGAATATGGAGTACTCAAAGCTAAAACCGTCAAGCTGATTTTTTCCTTGAAATCCAGAGCCCATTGAAGAGAACAGGCACTACAGGTTGCCATTCTTCTTCCTTTCTCAAAGCTACAGGGAGAGAAAGGTGTTTTTTTTAAACTCTATGCCTCAAAGTTATGGTCCTTTTTATGGCATTCAAGAGAGTGATTAGACTTGTGAAGAGCTATTCAACATATTTCCCCTTTTTGGGGAAAATGAAACTATCTTGAGGAATGTGCCCATTTCTTCCTTTTTGAATCACATGAACTACAGTGAAAGATGGTACATTTATACTATTTATCTATTGTACCTCTTTAATAAATAACATCAATTTGATACAAAAATGACACTTTGCAGTAAATTTATCCTCAAAAAAAGTTAAGAATATTGGTTGAATAGTGTGTGCTCATCTCTGTAAAAACTTAACAACTTTTAAATGTGGAATATCAATGCACCATTCAACATTGCTAGAAAGTTTGGTTATTTACAATTTTAAAAGGATAAAATATGGACCATGAAGTCAGAAATTCTCCCAATAAGGAATACAATGATTAACTATTGTTAGACTCTAATGGGGCTTTGAGAATTCATCTACCTAACTTCGCACACAGACACATATACATAAATTCTTATGTATCTTCACATATATAGAGAGCATAATGGTTTAAAAATGAACCAAGTCTTTTAGGATAGATCACACAAATATGTACACATCCATGATTTGCATTAATTAATAATAGGGTAATAATGGTGAAGGGAGGAAAGTGAGTTCAGAATACTATTTATATAAGGATATATATTTAAGAATTTGTATATATTCAATATATATAGTTGAATTCAGTTGTTTTCCAGTTGTGTCACCATTTATGAATCCATTTGGGAGTTCTTTGCCAAAGATATTGAAGTGGCTTGCCTCTTCTTCCTCAAATTCATTTTTCAGATGAAGAAATTGACAAACAAGGATATGTGACTTGCCTAGGGTCATATATCTAGTATATGTATGAGGACAGATTTGATCTCTGGAAGATGAATCTTTCTGACTTTAGGCACTGCATACTATCCACTCTGCCATCTAGCTCACTGCCCCTCTCCCCAGGCCCTCAATAAAGGCTAAAAAATTTTCTTAGTTTTGCACAGATAATAAGTTTATCTGAGGTGAGATCTTACTGCTGTTGTGTTTTTAATCTTTTTCCAGTCATGTCCTACTCTTCCTGATTCCTGCATTATATTTCACTGTCATCCATAAATGGGTCACCATCATTGCCTTGACATTTTTAACATCCTCTATGATAAGCTTTCCCTCAGCTTCCTTTTTCTTAAACTGATTCAATTCTCAAAACCACTGTCATTTGCCTTTGTTATCCCAGTTTAAAATCATTTTTCTGGATTCACTTTCTTCCTTTACTATATATAAATTAGACTTAACTAACTAGTAATTTATTATCCTCCTCACTTGAATGCCATTCTCACTTTCATTGTTGCCATTCATTTCAGCACAATTCACAATTCTGAATTATATTTTCTCTGCCATACTTTATTATTCCTTTTCTTATTCTATTGAATGTCATTGGGTAGAAGGAGTATAATCAGTGGTAGGTTGGATCCACCTTGGGTGAACTATGGTTCAAATTTTTAGTGCAAGCATATATACTTTAGAAATAAGCAAGGGCCACAAAAAGGGCCTACTTCTATTTTTTTTTACTTAAAGTGATAAAGAAAATATTAATAATACATATTAAACTTAAATATGTGTGGTGCCTACATTTTTTGATGAGTGAACTATTCAATATTTACCAGTTCATCTCTTAATTAAATAATTCCAATTGACAAATTCACCTTAACATATGATCATAAATTGCTTTAAAATGAGGTTTTAATGAAATTTAAAGTCTTCATCTGATAAAAGAAAATATATTGCTGTACCCATGATGTTAGACAAAGATGAATTTAAATGAGAAAACAAAAAATTCATAAACATCTAAAATATAGTGTTCTTAAATTTAATGTTGATAATAACATAACACTAAATCTTTAAATACTTCCACAGAGATATCAATTTATTAATGTGTATAATTATGTCACTAACACAGCTATACAACTACCCATAATTTTTCATAATACATGTGATTCTTACCCATGTTCTTCTTTAATGTTTCCACAGAGTATCCATATACTTTAGCAGAACCATTCTTCTATAACTCTTACCTTTTTGTAATTACCAATGTAACATATGGTTTTCTTTAAATTCATTCTACAATTGACTCATTTACTTTTCCAGGCATATAACCCTTAGAAGATCATTCTTATTCTGCTAATCACAAATCATTGTTGGTAAAATACTTGAGCTTATCAATACACAAAATAATTGGAGAAAATGAGGAAAATTATCATAGAATATGTTTCAGGCAACCTGGCAGAGTCAAATAAACTCTGGCTTGGGAGGCAGGGACACAAATTTATATACTATCTCCAATACTTATTAAGTCTAAAACTTTAGCAAAAATAATAAAATCCCCAAAAGTCCATTTTCCTTAATGGAAAAATATAGGTGTTCAATTATATAATTTCTGAGAAGTCTTCCAACTCTAGATCCTTTAATGCACAAATTTATTTTGCTAACTAAATTGACAATGTAAAATTATGGATGAATATTTATAAAATATGAAACATTCAAATTAAGAAATTAGGAATATATAACCAAAACAATAAAAATTGAATAGGAGATCTTTCTCTGTCACACACAAAACATACGTGCACATACAAAACCATGCCCAGGTAGATATATAAATAAATTTTTTTTCACAATTTAAGGAATAAATAATTTTTATACAACATAAATTGATTTTTTAAAATTTTAATTTTTTCCTTATTACATATAAAACAATTTCCAACTTTTCAAAGCCTATTGTTTCCTGAATTCTCTATAACCTTTCCTCCACCTGAGTCTTCCACTCCCTTTTTGATGATAAGCAATATCATATAGATTTTATATATTTAATTATATAAAGAATTTTTCTATATTAATCTTTTTGTGGAAGGAAACCCCAATAGAAAAAAAAATCAAGAAAATTTAAAAAGTTTGCTTTGTTTTTAATTCATTCAATTCTCTTTTTTTCTTTGCCAAATGTAGATGGCATTTTTTAACATGAGTCCTTTGGGATAGTTTTGGATCATTGTATTTCTGAGAATAGCTGATATTTACGGTTATTCATTGTAAAATATTTCTGTCACTGTACAGTGTTCTGGATCTGCCTGTTTCTCTTTGCTTCGGTTCATATAATTATTTCCAGGTTTTTCTGAGCTCCTCCTCCTTATCATTTCTCACAATGCAATGGTATCCTATTATAATCATATACTGTAACTTACACAGCTATTCCCCAGTTCATGGGTATACCCTTACTTTCCAAGTCTTTGCTCCATAAAAAGAGATGCATTAAATATTTTTTTTTACATATAAGTCTTTTATTTTCTTATCTCATTGGGATACAAACCTAGTAATGGTATTGCTGAATCAAAGGGTATATACTCTTCTTTGGTCTTTGGGGTCCAGATTGTTTGCCTGAAAGACAGAATCCATTTATAACTTCTCCAAAAAAAGCATTCATGTTCCAGTTTTCTCATATCCCCTCCAAGTTTGCAATTTTCCTTTATTGTCATAAAAGTCAAACTTATAGGTGTCAGATGGCACCTCAGAGCTGTTTTAATTTGCATTTCTCTAATTAGTAGTGATTTGGAGCATTTTTGCATGATTATAGAGAGTTTTCATTACTTTATTTGAGAACCTCTTGTTCATAGTTTGACAATTTATTGATTGAGTATAACTTGTATTTTTATATATTGTAAAGATTAAAATTTAGGGGAGAGGGGGAGACTGAGGCAGGTAGAAATTAGTTTCTCTCTGCAAGGAATATATATTTTTTAGAGGTTTATTAAAGGTTAAAGATTAAGAATATACAAGTATGAAACATGTGCCTAGGCCAGAGGCCTAGACAAAATAACCTCACATCATGGAAGAGACCTCTCTGCTCCAAAAAACGCAAGTCCAAAAAAAGCCGAGCCCTTCAAAAGCCTTTGCTTAAATATCTTCTCGATCTCGGCCCAGGTGAGATTACAAGGCATTCTGGGGAAGTGGAGCAAAGGCTCATGGGGATTGTAGTCCTGTATTCGAGTCTATTTTTTACATCCCCCCATGTGATCATTTGTGGAAAAATTAATTTTTCCCCAAAAGGATCATAAAAACATAATAAACTTAAAAGATTACAATAGTGTGAGGATAAGAGAAAAAAGAATAAAACCAATAATTTCTGAACACATTGACAAAAAGCCATTAGGGGGCAGTCCCCTTTGGCATAAAAGTATACATACAAATAAATGTTCAATCAACCACACCCAAAGTTCAATTTTGTGCAACTTGTGGTCTGGAGGCTTCTTCATGGTGGCTTCTCCATCAGTTCAGTTCTGGATTCAGAGAGGTAGCATCTTCTTCACCTAAAATTCTTCTCAAAAGGAATTTAAACTTTGCAATTTAAATAATGATATTTTTTACATTCCCCCGTGTTGTGGGTGATTGAAAGATTCAGAATCAGTTAGGGATGCATGGCTGAGGTATGAGGTATATGAATCAATTGGCAAGAGATATTAAAAAGACATCAGAAAATCCAAAAGAAAAGAAAAATTTCTGGATGAAAATATAGACTATCAAAGTCTTATGTGTAAAAATTCCAAGTAGAAGAAAAATAAATCTATAACAGGTCCTTCAATTAGAGCCCAATCAAAATGATCTAAGTAATGATGCATTTACCCAGTCAGTGCCAGGACTACAGAAAGGTACCACACTATGAGAGGCAGAAAAGGGGACCAGAGTATATAAGCCAAGGTTCCGGGAGCCAAGTTTGAGGTACTTGGTAGAATGTGGAACAAGGAAGACCTGCTTTTAACACATGTTAAACAGCCGCAACCTCGAACCCCAAACACGTTCAAGTCCTCTTTGTCTAGGCTCAAAGTGACGTCAATTTCTCCAGGATTGGTTGGTCTCTTTGACCTTATGCTCTATTGGCACTATGCAGTGGCTCTTTTGTGTATATCTTGTCCTAGAATCAGAAAGAATCATTAAGCAAAGTCCCATAATTTATTTAAATAATTAGTGGCATCATTTTTATAGTCACAAGCTTTTTTTTTGGGGCATGCATTAGAAAATGTATCTTAAACTTGTAGCACTGAAAATCAAAAGGTTAAAGAAAATCTTAATACTGGTGACATGTGCTTCAAATATAAAAAGGAAAGGAAAAAATAATAAAAAAAACTGAAAAAGTATATTGCACATGCAAGAAAAATATAATAATAAAAGAGCTTTAAAAAAATTCAAAAATATAGCTTATAACTATTGACACTCTGTGTCAGTTAAGAAAATATAAAATACAAGGCTTTCTCACCAAAAAATGAGATCCATTTCCTCTTTGTATCTGGCCATGATCACTGTGAGGTAGAAGGCAAATGAATTGAACAAGGTTAACAATTTTTTCATCTTTAAAAATACAGTAGTACAAATATGTAGATATCAAAATCCCCAAAATTCTCAATAGCCCAATTAATTACAATAGCAAACAAACACACTTTCATATTTCACATAAGTTGCTGTATGACATTTTTAAAACCTATGAATTGATGGACATTTGTCACAATTTTTACAAACGTAGCAATCCTTCAACCTTGGTATTTAAACATATTTTAAAACAAAGTAAAACTCATCTTGGGTTTAGAACATAATCAAGAAATCTATATATCATCCTGGTAGAAGTAAAATAGTGAGCTGAAGAGCATAAATAAAGGGGTGCTCCTTGTTCTTGGAGGCTTTTCCCAAGGGTACAAATGCCCTGAAATTAACTGCCCAACTTCCATTCACATGTGGGAAGGTTGGGGGTTATAAAATACATTTCACTTCAGCTACTAGAATGGGCCTTACCTCATGGTAGGGGCAGGCAAAAATAACCAGACTGTTAAAAAAAAATTCCAAAATCATATTTAAAAAACCCTTAAAATCAAATCATTTGAGGTATTTAGCACATTAAATTTTCCAAAGGTTGTTAATACAATTATAACCAGTTCTGAAGTCCATCTATCCTCAGCAAAATAGAAAAAAAGCTGTTTTTTCATATATGGGCTTATTCACAATAATATTTTTTCAACACAGTTATAGGGGGAAAACAACAGAATTTCAAAACTCAGTACATTCAAAATAAATTCAATCAACCTTCAGTTCACAGAATAATATTCAATCCAGTAATATATGAACTTAAAATCACAAAGTTATATCTTAAACAAAAAATGCAATAGAATACAGATAATTTTATAAACCATTAGAGTCTGAAATGCCTTAGAATATAGCCTTTAGTCTCTTCAAAGTTCCTTGGTTTTTTTTTTGTTTGTTTGTTTTTATTTATCCATTTAAATGTCTATTGTCCGAAGGTAGAGTAGTAAAGGCTAGGCTATGGGGTTCAAGGGATCCGTCCAGGGCCCCATAGCTGGGAAGCATCGGAGGCCAGATTTTAGCTAGAGACCTCCGGTCCCTGGGCCTGGCTTCCAGTTCGCTAGGCCACCCATTTTCCTCCCCAAAGTTAAAGTTGAATCTTTGGGCTGAGTCTGCTCCCAGACAGGCAGGTAAAATCAATGAAACTGCCAGAAGAGTCAAAAATCCTTTTAAACAGCCCATTGCTTTTTAGGTTTCTGTTTGAAAAGTACTGTTTCTTCTCTCTAGTCTTTTCTCTCTTTCCCCTCTCTGATCCCGCAGTGGCCAATACCCCCAGCCACTTGGAGGCTTAGCCTAAGGGAAAATCTCCTTTCCCTCTGGTCTCTCCCCTCCACCCACGTGGTCAATACTGTTACCAGCTGGTCGCAATGAGTCCTGAGCGATCTGCTCCAAGGATCTGGGTGATGAGCCGGCTGGGTCGGGCTCCTGGGTCTGGGGCACAGAAATAGGCAGGCAGCGGGCCGCTGAGAGGCCAGGAGCAGGAGCGGCTGCGGGGGTGGGCAAGGCCGGGACCAGGTACCAGGTGAGGACAATCAGGGCTGCAGGCTGCAGGCAGGAAGCGGCGGGGCCGCTTTCTAGGTACTAGCTATTAAAACTGAATTTAAGATCAGAAAAGAAATCAACCCTTCGTGGTTGCCACAATGTTACAAGGGAATCACTTTAAAAGACTGATATATATTAATTTAAGGTCGCCAAGGAATCAGCTATGTAATTCCTAAATGAAAAACTCAAGTCAGCCGTCAGCTTTTTTTGGAGTTTAATTACAATAGGAGTAAGAAAGGAATTAGAGATATATATAGAGAGAGAAAGGGGAGAGAAGGGAATAGGGCTTAAATACCCCTTCTGTTTAGGCTGGGCCAAAAGGCCCAAGCCCTTAGATAGCTGGGGCAAAGAAAAGAGATCAGTCCCTTTCACTCACGTGTCCAAAATGGAGAAACAGTCTCAGAGGCCCCCACCTTCAGCTTCCTTCAGAGCAAGCTTCCTCAGAGCCCAGGAACCACCAAAACTCTCTCCTCCTCCGAGTCTCCAGACCCTCCTATCTTTAAGGAAACCATCCAAGTTGCCTCCCCTCAGTCCTCACATCTACCAATCACTCTTCATCAATTTCCCTGTGAATGGAGGCTCTCGCTTAACCCAGGACCGCCCAGAGGTTTCTGGCTTTTGCACATGTCCGTTGAAGGTCATATTTTTCAAATGATTAAATCTTTACTCTTTTGTTACAGCCCTTTCTAAATCCTGTTAACTTGAGTATGGTAGAGATTGGAATAATTAAATTTTGATCTAGGCTGCAGCCCTTACTCAATCCTATTAGGACTGAATAGGGTGGAGATTTATTCCAAGTATCTCCATTGTATCAATTCTAAAATCAATCAAGACTCAAAGAAATTCCTGTTCTATGCTTAAGCATAGGTCAAAGTCCTTTCCATTGTTCAGCAAAAGGTTTCTGTCCTAAAGTAATCTTAAGAAGGGAAGAGAAGGAACCTCCCATGCCAATGGGGTTCCCATTCCAATAGACTATCAGTAAGAAATTTTCCAAGTATGAAATATCCCAATGGTGAAATTTTCAACAATTATGAGTCTAAGGAATTTTGAGGTTTACAATATTCAGTTCATTTTTCTGCATTTTTGAGAAATAAAGCTTTTATTAGTGTGAAGATTAAATTTTACTCTCCCCTGATTGTGAAAATTAAATGAACTCCCCTGCCCATTTTTAGATTTAATCACCAAAAGTATAAATACATGACTTAGAGTCGAGTGGGAAGATCTGCACATTTTTGGATTTAATCACCAAAAGTGTAAACATCCCACTTAATCATTTAGTGGACGAGGTCTGTGACCCATTTGTGTAATAGTGGGTGATGAATCAGAATCGACTGACTGCCTCCTGGGCAGTCCTGAGCAAGGCTTTCTACTATAATTTTTCCACAAATAAGGGAGGAAGGGACAGGAATTGATGCAAAAGAAAGTTAAAAGGATTTACAACTTCCTGTGAGAGTCAATTCTTCATTTTTTGAAGATGAGACAGGAGAAGAATCGGCTGGCTGGACCTGAGACCCTGTTCCTAGTGAGACTGTTCTCAAATCTCTTCCTTTGGACTGTGAGTGAAAAGGCTGACCCCTTTCCTGGATTTTTCCGAAGAGACTAGCCTCAGGAGAGACCTACCTCTTGAGAGAGACATCCCCAGGTCCTCTGATTTGCCAAGGACTCCCTGACTAACTCCCTGCCTGGGTTGAGCCAGAGGCCAGGAATAAATTACTTAGTACTTGGGCTAGATATCTTACCCTATTCGCTCTCTGATTTTCTTACTTCACTCTATATATTTTATAAATAAATTATAAATAAATCTCTTCATAATAAATTAAATTCCTGGAAATCCTATTTTAAATATAATCCAGTCCAACCTTTTCATAAAATAACCCCTTTTTACCCCTTACATTAGAGACTTGTAAAAAATAGTTGTATCTTATGATTACTGTGTATTTCATTCCAATCTGTTTATCAATTTAGTTTGTGACCTGCACCTCCCCCATGCAAATTCAGATGAGAATAAGATTTACATGTTCTCCTCTCTACCTGCTCCATCTTCTGATCCACGGTGAATATTCTTTAACACCTCTTTTATATGAAATAATTTACCTCATTCTATTTTCCTTTCCCTCTCCTCCCAATGCATTCTTCTTTCTCATGCTTTAATTTAATTTAATTTAATTTATCATCTCATTATGTTCAACTCACATTTTCAGTCTATGTATATGTTTACTCTTTCTAAATGCCCTAAGAAGGACAAAGGTCTTTGGCATGACAAGAGTCATCTACCCATGTAGAGATATAGACAATTTAACCTTATTGAATGTCTTTTGACTCTCATGTTTACCTTTTTATTATTTTCTTGCCTTGTTTTTGAGAGTCAAATTTTCCATTTAGCTCTCTTATTTTCATCAGGAATGTATAAGAGTCCTGTGTTTCATTGAAACTCATTGTTCCCCTGAAGAATTATGCTCAGCTTTGCCTCATAATTGATTTTTGGTTGAAGTTCTAACTCCTTTGCCATCTGGAATATCATATTACAGGCCTTTCAGGCCTTTAATGTAGAAGCTGATAAGTATTGTTATCTTGACTGTGGTTCCACAATATTTGAATTGTTTCTTTTTGGCTGCTTGTAATGTTAGAAATAGAAAAGTATTTTAACAACTGAGATAAACAAATTGCAAGCTCAAAGGAATGCATCAATACAAAAATGAAAACATGTAAAACCTCAAAGAAAAATGTAAAATCATGTCAGGTCCAAAAATGAACTCCTGGAAAGTTCCAAAAGAGGATAAAATTATAAATGAGACATTGAAGAAAAATTGAGAAGAAAATGATAGAAAAAGTCAAGAGATTAAAGTAAGATTTTATTAAAGAAAAATTCTCCCTTAAAAGGGAAGGCCAAAGCTGCAAAGAAGAAAACGACTCCCTAAAAATTGAAATTGAAAAACTGAAAGCAAATTACTCTATAAGACATCATTAAATAATAAAAATTTAAAAGAAAGAACAAAATAATTTAAAAAAGAAAAACTGAAATGTCTCACTAGAATTATAAATTTTCTGATAAAAATTTAGTCTACAGTGAAATAATTTGAATATCTTCCAATCACATTGTTCTCATATGCTCAAGTATCTTCCTGAATAAATATGTAGTTATCTGTATGAATTCTTTGTTTTGTTTTAGAAATGTGATGCCAGCAAAGTATAGTGGAAAGTTTGAAAGGTTCAGAATAAGGAAGATATCATTTCAGAATTTGACTTTGATGCTATCTTGGTAATCATGGGCCAATCTTGTAATTTCTCTTAATCTCATTTTTCTGAGTTATAAAATGGAATATTCATACTTGCATTACCTATTTTTCATGTTGGTTTTTAAGGTCAAAGTCATTAAAATAAATACACTATAAGTTGTGGAATAGCAGTAAAAGTAATTATTGATGTTTTCTGGATTCTCTTTTTCTATAATAATACCATCCATGAATTTTTTGGTAATAAGTATTATTTCCTTTTTCTGATATCATAAATCTTTAATTGCTGCAGAAGTATGCTGCCTCTGGCATAGGACTTCTCCTTATATATATATATATATATATATATATATATATATATTTATATATTTTGAAGGATACTGTTATTCATTTTATCTATATTTTTGTTAATATGTTCATCTTCTCATATAATGCACTGTGATTTTTAAATTTAAATGTGGTGGTATTACATATTAAACAGTAAAACATACATTACATAGGCAGGGAAGTTGTCCAACACCAAGTGCAAATGGAAAAGATATTTCTTACAGATAATAAAACCTTCAGGGTACTCATATTTAGAAACAATATTTTGCTGATGAAATCAGATCATCATAGTCAACTAAATAAGATTCATAATAACATAATAGTTATATATATATATATATATATATAGTTATATAACAAAATAATAACAAAAACCAAAAATGTTCATGTAATTATCTGCACATGCAAAACCAAGTCAAATGGATAAATGATGAATGAAGGATGAAAAATACCTGATGTTTTGTGTCTTTGATAAATCACTTAAATGAAGAGTCAGTAAAAATATATAAGTATATAAATCTTAGATTGGAACTAAGAATGGAGAGTAAGTTGTGATTAGAATTAACTTTCAGAAGGGTTGAGATATTTCATAGTAGTGATTCTTTTTTTCCTATATATATCTGAGTACTTAAAATAGTGGCTGGTATATTCTAGATACTTAAGAAGGGTGTACTGACTAACTGACTGATTAAACCTATATGATGCTTTTCATGGCTTTAACCTTTGTTTAGAAATGAAGGTCCTATTTATGTATCCATCTATCTATTCAATTAGTCTACATAATTGTTGCTGAGTATAGTGATCCATTCATTATGATACTGTTTTAGATAAAAAACTATTTATAAATAATTATGGAAGAGAATGTCTTAAGAAAAAGTGAGGAGATATTTGAGTCTTTCTATCCTTTGAATATAGAGTATATTTTACCCAGGAGAAGTCTAATATTTACCAAATTAAAAGCTTTCCATGAGACACAACTAACTATCTAATAGTATGTTTAGCTAAAACTAGGATAATAAATAGACTAAATATGATATTAGGCATTATTTCTAGAATTTTGGTACAGTCACAATTGGACTAACAGTTTAGTATTCTATATATTACATGAGGAAATAGAAATGGTACACAAGTTAAAAATTGGAACATACCAAATGAAGAAATACTTGCTGGGGCAACATCTATTTGTAAGAACTGAGTGATTAATATAAAAAAATTAAAGAGTGTAAGTTAAAAACAATTGGAAAAAGTCATGGACAGTGTTAGATTTAACTAAAAAATAGAAGTTGTCTTTGTGCATCAGACTGCATTTTCCCTGTCATGCAGGAAGTAGAAGTAAAAGAAATAAAAGATTTAGATATATTTGTGATTTATTAAAGACAATAAAAATAACATTGACTATATGAAGCAAAATGAAGCCTTGTATTAATGGCTTTAAGCATATGTCCCCCATGCATTGACTATACTCACAAACAATAACTTGATATATGAAATTGAGAATATCTTTATTCAACCTTACTCCTTTTTTATCAAATGGGGAATCATAAAACATAAAGACACAAAAGTATTTTCTACCATACCAGAGGAAATTCAACATTTAATCCAGATGGAAAAGACATTTTCTAAACAAAGAGCAAGCCAGTTTTTTAATTATATTGTGGCAACTGCATCAAAGCCAAGAATATTAGTGTCCTCAAGAAAATCTGTATCTGCTAAACAAAAATTCAGTCTAAAATTCACATAGTAAAATTCAAATATATTAAAAAATACCTATTGCTTTGTATGAAATATAATTGAACAGATTGCTGGTTGGTTGTTGTCCTTCATACTAAAACAGGATAAAAATGACCTCACATTTTTCGACTTGAGGTACAGTGTGTCAAACTTTGTATGATCAGATCAATGCAAGTTCAGAACTCTACCACAGATCAAACACAAATAATCTGTATGAACATTTGGGATGGAGAAATTTGGATATTTCACATTTCTTTTGAAATATTGGGATCTTGTTTTGCTTATAGATCATAGCATCTTCTTTGTGGGAAGGGCATAATGAAAGCTCTTGGCAGTGTCTCCCGTTTCTTAAAATTAATAGCAAAGATCTTCATAGAGATCTTGAGAGTGTTGCTGTACTGCTTCTTCTGTACTCTATGTGAGCTCTTTTCTGGTGGGAGTTCTCCATAAAATAGTCTTTTAGGTGAATGTATATTTGGCATTTGAAAAACATTATCAGTCCAAACATATTAAACTCTCTGAAATAGAGTTTTAATGCTTAGCAGTTCAAGAAAGGACCTCTGTGTCTTGAAACTTAACTGACCAGGTGATCTTCAGGTTCTTCCAAACACATTTCAAATGGAAGTAGTTTAGTTTTCTGGCATGGCACTAGTAAAAGGTCCAAGTTTCACAGATATATAATAATGATTCAGCACAACAGTTCTATAGACCTTAAGGTGTGTATGCAATCTAATGAATCTTCTATCTTATACTTTCTTTTGGAACCTCCCAAACACTGAGCTAGCTCTGACCAAGTGTGTATCACTTCATCATCTATGTGTATATTCCTTGCTATAAGTATACTGCCAAGATAAGTGCACTTATCCATACCATTAAAATTTTCTCCAGGGTGCAACTTGGTGATGAAGCACCTCTGTTTTCTTATTAAGTGTTAATAATGCTGTTAATTATCATGCTAAAATTAGCACAAGTGGCTGAGAATTAATCCATACTTTATAATATCTCAGATTCAGAGGCTGCATTGAGTATATAATCTTCTGCAAATAAAAAGCCATACACCATCTCTCCCTCCACTTTGGTCTTAGCTTATAGTCTTTTCGAGTTAAATAATTTACTCTCAGTGTAGTAGTTGAACTTGATGCTATTTTTATATTCACTGAAGGCATCTATCAGCACCACTGAAAACATCATGCCAGAATCATGTCAGCAATGTATTAGAGAGACAACCCTCCACCCAATGCTCTTCTGTGATGCTCACAACAAAATCAATTTCCTTTTTCTTTTGTAGAAATTCATTGAGTAAGTCCATTAGTAATTGGATCTAGGATAGGCATTGAATATGGAGACTGAATTGATGGAAATTTTAAATCAATAAGAAGAATACCAGTTTCCTAAAGATCATTTGGCCTACTCCCTATGTACTTAATTCTGTGCTTGCTTCATTTTACATTTATGCCAGATTGACACACTGACAGGCAATAGAATAGGCTTTCTATCAAACTGTATGATTCTTTGGAAGATATACCTATATAAATTACCCTGTCCAATGACTTTCTCATACAAAAGATCAGATAAGTTTTAAAGCAGGAAAATATCACAATAGAGATTCAGGAGATATGGCATAGAATCTAGTAACTAGGGGGTGAAAGGAATTTATTTTGACCTCCTATTGATAGTGTTTATGGGCAATATTTTTAATGTTACATCGAGCTCTGAAATACTGAAAAAGATGCTAGAGGTAATACATAATTCAGGAGAGAACAGAGAGAAAAGTAATAAGAAAAATCTGTGTATATATACACATTTATATAAAATTTATCAATGATTATTTGACTTAGAAATGTTAATATATCATTTACTCTAATATAATCTATTTCATACCAACAATTTTATTGCTCTACTATACAAGCAAAGGGAATTGGGTTAATTTCTTAATGTTATATGAGAAATAATCAGTAGTATGAAATCAGAGATATAAAATCTATTGCTCTAATAAGACTCAGAAAGCAGTGAGTAGAAATTGCAACAGCTTCCAGTTCTTTTATTAAAAATAATATATATAAATATCTAGAGACTAAAAGGCCAGATTTATATTTTTAGAATGGCAATTGAAAAACTTAGGCAACAGTACTGACAAATACACACAGTAGTTTTAAACATTTGTCACCAAAATAAAAAATCAATTTATGGCATTCATATGATTCTAAGTCAATTGTCATTTCATATGCCCTAATGAAAAACTCTATGTCCATGTTGATAACTAAAATATTAATGCATATTATGCTATCTGCAGAGAAATGATGGGGGGTGAGAGTTAAGGAGAGAACTGTTGGACGTCTTTGCTTTACATAATTCTTCAGAGAAAGATTATTCCTTTTTTTTCTCTTTAGGGAATAAATCCCATTCAAAGACTGATTAGTTCTTCACTGCTTAGGCTTTTTGTATTAGAGCAAGCTCCCCTGTTGAGGCTCTTGACATTTCTGAACAAGTGAATGTTCAGTGGCTGGTGACACAGTATTATAGTCTTTCAGAAGTGTACTGGGCAATTGTTGCAGCATAAAAATATATTGCAACAACACTCCCTAATAGTCATATTCTTGTAACAATTTTGAATTTGAAGGTACCAGAATGATATGCAAATATACTTATCTCATTCAATTCTGGAAATAAACATATGCATGCACATACAGATACATATGTTTGTATATATATATACAATAACATATATACTTGTATACATTTAGTTTCTTTGTATATATGTACACTCATGCAGGTACACATATATACACACAAACATACACAAGAGCTATTTGGATGCAAAAATGGGTCTACTGACATATAGGGGAGAGGGCATGCCTTCTATATAGTCTTCCAGTTGGCTTTGTATCATGCTATTCACTCTCTATGAGTTCTATCTAGTTCTACTTGGGTCAACAATCTATTTCCAAATTGCCTTGACTAGATTAGGAGAATATCCTGTTGATGTAGAAAAGCTCAATTCTCATTGGCTCATATTGGTAATCAAACCTGTGATTTTATCATTTCTAACATTGAACTCCAGAAAATACAGCAAACTAAAATAACAGAAGATATTATTTAGGGGTCAGGGGAGAAGTGGGAAACTGGCATGGAGATGACTCTGAAAGAGAGATGGTTTGTTTAAAAGAATACTGGTCCTGAATTGAGGAGCCCTCCATTCAAAGAACTACTCTGTTTCTTGTAAACTGTGTATACTCAGATATCACAGCTGACTCAGCCATTCTGTAATTTCTCATTCTCTAATAAGGACAGTAATATGATATAAAACTCATTGTTTCTTTAAAAATAATACAATGCTACATAAATGCCATTATTATTGCTATTAAATTGTTGTTATATTTAGCATAAAAATGTAAAGGTAAGGATCTTATGATATTCACAAAAAATGTGAAAACATTGGAAGGAAGAAGAAAGTAGTAGCTTAGTGTATATTTTTCTTCTCTATTAAGGTAAGCTTACCATTATACTTAGGCCAGGAGATCATGACTGTAATTCTTATCTGCTTATCATGTGAAGTGGTGTAGCATGTTTTTTTTCCTGAATTTTATTATTAATTCAAAAATGAAGAAAGCAACAATTTGAGCAAAGTTATATTCTCTTAACTATAAGTCATCTGTGTCAAAGAGAATTTATGGACATTGGGCATATCTTTAATGACAGTGAGACACATATCTCCTTGATTAACTTAAATTACCATAAGTGTACTCAAATATTTACCGTGATGAAAAATAAAACATTCCCTCAATTTTTTACATAAAATTAAAAAGGACCTGCTTAATATTTTACACTAATACATTTTTAATAGACCTAAAACAATTGATTGAGCACTTCTTAACTGAAACTAAATGCACATTTTTACCTTCTTTTAGACTAATGGTTTTATACATTTTTAAATTTAATGAACTTTTTTATTATCAATAAGATATGTATGTCTATATATGAAAGTAATTAAAATACTTTGAAAGATATAACAAAAGCTATTGTGAATTAAAAATACTTTAAAATAAATTTGTATATATTAACCATAAAATAATTTATAAACATAAGTAAAATAATTATAAATATATAATTCTATCTAATCCATAAAATACATGACGTTTTGTCATAAATAATGATCATGATTATTATGATACTAATATTTGTATAATATTTTAATTTTTTATAAAAAAATACATATTGCTCATTTTATCCTCATAATAACCATAAGAAGTAGGTGCTATTATTATCCTCATTTTACAGATGAAGAAACTGAGAAATTAAGTAATGTGCCTAAGATTGTTCAGGTAAATGCATATCCAAAATAGAATTTTAACTAGAATTTTCCTGTCTCCCAAATGAAAATGACCTAAGAATTATTGATTTTTTTACAGGCCTCCTGGGATTTAGAGTTTATTAATTGAGAAATATAACATTAGAGTAGAGCATTAATATAATAATGAAATGTAATTGTTCATTGCCCTTTCTGTTATACCATACATTCATTCCATATACATGCACCAAACACCTACTATAAGAATTTACTTCATTAGGTTTTGAGGTGATAAGAGAAAAATAAAATATGACTTCAGACTTATCAAATTCAGCAAGTCGTACTAAAGTAAAATGTTGTTCATGTAATATATACAAATTTTAGCTAAATTTATTTTTTAATATCACTTTTATCCTATTACAGATTTATTCTCTTGCATTATCTTACAATATTCAGGGGGATTAAAATGATATCTGATAAAAGGCAATTAGGAAAGAAATAAGAACAGAGATGAATTAGGTTGGACATACAAAAAGATATGACTTTTTATAGCAGAACTGAACCAACCTTTCACTGATTTTACCTATTGAAATAGGTCTACATCATCTATTCCTGCCAATTTCAAGTCTGTCTTCACAAACTATGAGGAATTGCACAAACAGAACCTTTCAGTCATGTGCAGTTTCGATGCACTTGGATGATTTCACTAATAGGGTAAACAAACCATTTTATACATGCAAAAGTGGCAGAAGCTGTGCTTTCCTTCCCATCATTCCTGCTGTGAAGGTTTTTTAAACTGAAGCTGATCATTATGCACATATTTTAAGGAGAAAATGTATATTTCCAAGAGAATTGTTGAGGCCAAGAGGCCTTTAGATAGTTACAGTCTGATTGTTAAGTACTCATAGAAAATGTTACTGTTGTTGTTTTTTCCAGAAGTGATGACAAATATAATATACCATTTTAAGGTGACTGTTTTTTTTTTTAATTTAAGGTTTAAAAACAACATAAAAGCATGTATAAATCCAATAACTTAAAATCAGGTCTTGTCATTTCATTTCTCTAAGGGTTAAAAAAAACAAAACAAAATTGTTGTTTTTTAAAGTCAAGGCTCCCTTTGTATGTTACAAAGTACTGTATTTGGTCAGTGTAATATCCTAAAAGTACATATGCTAACGTATATATATCATGAAAAAATATAATATTAGGTACAATGTTACCACAATATAGGGACGTAGTATAGATTCATATTAAGAATGTTATATTATATTATTGGATATTATATATAAACTTTAACTGGTTATAAGTAGAATATCATAAAAGTAACATGCATATAAAGGATTTTACATATATACATATATAATATAATAGTGCACATAGCAAATGTGCCTCTGTATCTTTTTATATGTATCATATACCAGCCATGTGACCATATAAAAGTAAAAACTAGAAATTTGTGACTTGAATATGTAGAGGAAATTTCCACTCTCAGATTTCCATCAGCCAATAAAACATGAGTAAATAATTTGATATTCCAAAAGTAGTATATTTAAAATTAATCATCTTTATATTATAATACTTAACATTCTAATAAATGGAAATTATATACATGTGTTTGTATAATTCAATATATGCTTAAGAATAATAACTATAAGATATAGCCTGTTATGATATCATCAAAATACTTTAACAAAAGATAAAAAGTGCTCATTTCTTGGTTGAATGAAAAAATTAACATAATTTTGATCTGCTCTCATATGTAGTTTTAAAAAAAATCACTCTTACATATCTCTGTGCATATATGCTTATCTGTATATAAATAGATACACAAATATGAACTCTTTTAGTATACATATAGACACAGACTTATACATATATTTTATATTCTATTATTTCATTAGCATCCCTTCACTCATTGACCCAAGAACTAGATAACAGTGTTTGGAGACTTATTGAGAGAATTAAAAGGTTTCTGGTTTTGTTTATGATCACATATCTTGAAGCAAGAAAATATTTCTGATTTCAAGGTTGACTCTATCAGCTACACAATCTTCCCTCTGATAGCGTCTTTTAAAATGATCTGAAATTCATAAAATGTAATATTGAAGATGTCATATTTGGAATCCAGTGTAGCTATTATTAGTATTAGTACTATTTATTATAAAATAAAAATAATTACTATTAATGATGTTTTAGTGATATAAATGATAGTAATTGAAATTTATGTAATTTGAAAGTTGTAAAAGTGCTGTAATATAGGCCAATAAGGGAGATTACACCCACCCACACTGGTGAATTGGGGAGAAGGAGAGAAATGGTTGAGAGACTGAGATGGGAAAAGAGATTGATGTTCCTATCTCTTCCCCTTGGTGAAGACAACTTGAGTTTTTCTCCTTGAGGGACAGAATATGTCTCTTCAGAAAATGGGGTTGGGATGTGAAGGTTAAGGACTGGAGGAGAGGGCATTAGAGAAATGACCCACTACCTCCCTTCTTGATCTTAGCTATTGTTGAGAGTTAGGATAGATTTTCCAGCCTCTGGATCTTTTCAGTACCCCAACTACCACTTTTCCCTTTAAGATCTGGATTCACTCCTCAGTCCTAGTGTTGAGTTAGTCCTCCTCCTTGTGGAAAGTTATGGTTCCCCCCAAATTTTCAGTCCCCTTTTTGGTGTCAGAAATTAGACAGACTTGATCTAAATAGTAACACTTTAATAGATGGAAGGGAAATTGAAAGTTGGGTGAGAAAAGTGGGCAGCTAGAGACTGGCAGACTGACCTCTCCAAATCTCAGGAGGTCCAGGTCTTCATCCTTGACCCCTTTTCTGGTCAGCTGCTAGTTGTCCCTACTCTTGAGGTAATTTTATTAAATTGCTGGAGTTCAGGACAAATTGGGGATAGAGAGGTGAATAAAATCCTTGGATCAGCAGATGGCTTCTTTCAAAGTCCAAACTACAATGTTTAAGATGAACAAAAATCTTCCAGGGATCACTAAGAAACAGTTGGTGTCCAGAGAGAGATCTCCAGCCTCTGAGAGCCTCTTGTAAGTCTCTCTACTGAAGGAGTGAGTTGAAGTGGCAGTTTTGAGTTCTATTCAACCTCTGTTCTCACCCTGGCTCCTTCTTGCTTCACTGGATCAGATTTTCTTCTTTTGCATCTTCCTCTTTTTTGCAAATTCTTATCTTATAGTACTTTTAATATATGCTCTCCTTTGATCTATAAAACCACCTTGCAATGAAAGCATATTAGATGCTTTTTTTTACCCTAAACTTATAGATGAGATGAATGATCATTATGACCTCAAATCTAGCACATTAACCACTAAACAACTATAAAATCAACTAGCAACTTCAGAATTTCTAGCAAGTAAATTATATGGTTTAATTATTTTGTCTCCTAGATTGGGGGTATATAACCATAAAGATAAAATGAACAAATTTAAGAAATGATAAAATTTGCTTAGATTGTAGAAACTTATTTCTACAAATTTATATAATCCTTTTGCAATATGAAATCTGAAAAATTTGTCTCTCAGGATTGAAACAAATATATATATATATAAATTTGAATATATATATATATATATTTATATAAATATATATATATGTATATATATATATATATATATATATATATATATATATATATATATATATATATATAACAAGACCAATCCAGGTTTAAAGGTTTTACATGAGGAACCTTGAAAGTAAGAATAATTTAAGTTCACTTTAAGGGGGAAACAATACTCTGATCTATCTTCCTTTATCACTATGAACATATCAGAATCAAGCTTAAGTCCAATCCATAAATAAATAAGGAAATGGTGATAGTGATTATAATAAAATTGACAACAGCCTTCTGGAAACATAAACCCTCCACACCTGTATATATAGCAGATGCATTCAGATACTCTTATAACCTCCCCTGGTAATTAAAGGCTAGTGATAAATGTAGGAGCAGCATGAAAGGATGTGAAAATTGTGATAAAAAGCAATGTATTGTAAAGTGAAATATACATTTCTGTGGTTTCAGGTCTTAAAAAGAAAGCTTCTTTTCTGAAGCAGTGTCTCCATATAAGTAAGAAGTTACAAAGCATATGTCTACTAAAATAGAGAAAGTTTCATACGCTATTCTCACTAATTTAGTGAATATGCCCCTCTTCTAGTGAAAAATGATTTTTACACAATTTTACTTTGGTGTATTGAGGAGAAGGGATGTATTAAGATTTGGTGATACAGGCTTTCTAAAGAAAAAAGTAACTTACACTGTGAATTATGAAGACTTCACAATTAATGTGAAGAAAAAGAGCACATTGAAGCATGTTTGTAACCTGGTCCTAAACAAATTAGGTTGGAAGAAAAGATGATATTGAAATAAGGTCATGTAGACCTGGGCATATCATGAAAACAAGGCAGTTGTTAAGGGTTAAATTTTTGGTAGGAATTTGTCACAAATGAGGAGAGCAGTTTGATAAAAACACAAAACACTTATTTTATTCTTTGTAGAAGTTCAGATAGGAAATAGGAAAGAGGAAAGTGAAATTATTGCTCTAATATCTTATAACTTTTCCTAAATTCTCAAACTTACCTAAAATTTCTAAAAAAACCTTATTTTAACTATCTTCACGGACAGGTTCTTCTGCCCGAACCAAGTCAGACCTAACTTAACTACACTGTCTACCTAAAATTATATTCGCTAACTACCTAAGCTAAACAATAAATATTAATCTCCTACAACCTCCTTAAATCTGGTTTCTTATATCCCATCTGTCAGTAGATTTTAAATTGCCAGTCTGACTGAGACAAAGACAGACTGAACTCTTGCTCTGTATGGAATCCAGAGGCAAAAGCCCCCTCTCTTAACTGTCTTTTCCTTATATACTTTCCTCATCTCCTAGGTGATGGAATCTTCATCTCTGTACTGCTCTTACTTAGAAACGTTTTTGTTCCTGCCTCTTTTCTACCTCTTAAAGAAACAGAGGAAGAGATAAAAAAAAAACACTCTCTTTAACAGGAACAAAATTAAGTAGAATGAGTCCAATCCAATCCAACATAATCCAATTTAGGAAACATATTAGTCAGTCATAAGGGATAAGGAGCTGCATTAAGTGCTGAGGATACAAAGATAAAATGAAAAATAGTACCTGTCCTCAAGGATCTTAATTCTTTTTTTAAAAATTTTATTTAGAATATTTTCCATGGTTACATGATTTAAGATTCCCCTGACCCCTTCACTTCCCCCTGCCGAAAGCCAACAAGCAGTTCCACTAAGTTATACACGTATCATTTTTACGTATCATTTTTCAAAACCCATTTTCATGTTATTCATAATTACAGCAGAGATATTTTTTAACATCAAAACCCTAATCACATCCCTATCACACTACATGGTCAATCATATATATTTTTAATGCATGTCTATTTCCACAGTTCTTACTCTGGATATGGATAGCATTCTTTCTCATAAGTTCCTCTGGATTGTCCTAGGTCATTGCATTTCTACTAGTAGAAAAGTCCATTATATTTGATTGTGCCATAATGTATCAGTCTCTGTGTACAATGTTCTACTGGTTCTGTTCCTTTTCCTCTGCATCAATTCCTGGAGGCCATTCCAGTTTACATGGAATTCCTCCATTTCTTTATTCCTTTCAGCACAATAATATTTCATCCTCAACATATACCATAATTATTCAACTATTCCCCAATCAAGGGACACCCACTCATTTTCCAACTTTTTGCCACCACAAAGAGACTGGCTATGAATATTTTTGTACAAGTCTTTTTTCTCATCTCTTTGGGGTACAAATCCAGAAGTGGTATGGTGGACCAAAGGGTAGGCATTCATTTAAAGCCCTTTATGCATAGATCCAAATTGCCTTCCTGAATGGTTGAACCAATTCACAACTCCACCAACAGTGTATAAGTGTCCCAATTTTGCTGCACCCCCCCAACATTTATTACTTTCCTTTGCTGTCATATTGGAAAATCTGCTAGGTGTGTGAGGGGATTCATCAGAATTGTTTTAATTTTCATTTCTCTAATCAGAAGGGATTTAGAACATTTTTTCATGTGTTTATTGATAGTTTTTATTTCATTCTGTGAAAACTGCCTATTCATGCCCTTGACCATTTATCGATTGCAGAATGGCTTGATTTTTTTGTAGATTTGACTTAGTTCCTTATATATTTGGAAATTAAACATTCATCAGAAAGTTCTGTTATAAAAATTTTCTTCTACTTTGTTGCTTTCCTTCTAATTTTTGTTGCATTGTTTTTGTTTCTACAAAACCTTTTTAATTTAATATAATCAGTCATTCATTGTATTTTTTTTTACAATGTTCTCTATATCTTGCTTGGTCATAAATTCTCAAGGAGCTTAATTCTACTGGCAATGTGAAAAGGAGGTCATTTCCCCCCCTTGTAATGAAATCACTTAAATTCAAATCACACTTCTAGCATTCACATGCTTTCTGAAGTTAACAAAATTATTTTGCCCCTCTGTTCCCTAGTTTTCCTACCTATAATATAGACATAAGTATATTTGCACTGTTTATTTTTAAATGAAATTTATTATAAAACAAAGTTATTATTAGAAGCTGTTATTGTAATTGAGATACTCAAAGTTATAATTCCAAAGCTTATGTCTTCATTCATTAACTAGTATCACAATGCAATTCATCCCATGTATTAAACATGTCTTAAGCCTTTTTCTCCTTTCTTTTACCAAAGCCTCACAAAAGCAAAGAGTAATCAGTGAATTGACTGTCTGATGTCCTCTTTTGGTATCTATTCAATTTCACAAAAGCACAAGAAAGGTTCCAGATATCATCTAATATAGGATTTTAAGGTTTTACAAAGGCTTTTATAGATATCACCTAAATTAATCATTACAACAACTCCAAATTGTTGGTATTATCACCTCCATTTTATAGATGAATAAACTGAGGCAAATAATGGTTAAATGACTTATCCAAGGTCATATATAGAGTAACTGAGATAGGATTTAAATGAAAATTACCCTGATTTAGGTACAGCACTCTGTGCACTGAAATTTGGTGAGTTTAATGAAAGGATATCAATGAAACACGTATGACAGAAGCATAGATGGTTTGCTATCTGCATTGCTAAAGCGACATCCACATAAATGAGATCACATATTCATTGTAGTGATAGTGGGTGATGATGGTAACATACAATTAAATATAATAACAAAAAATCAAACAAATATTATCCCTGTGGCCGGTAGTATTATTAAATACTTTAGGAACTTTCAGAGGATTATAAATACCATGGTATTTTACAAACATGGTATTTTACAAATTCAACTGGGAGTTATTATTTTAAATCAGTTACTTGATAATGGACATTTTTTCTATCTGATATTGGCAGAAGTCTTACTGGCAGCATTCAGAATTATTTGGCAGTTTTGAACAATAATGGCACTTAGCTCAGAATTGGTCCCCAAATATCCAGATTGGGCCCTCAATAAACACTTAAATTGTTGTTTACTTTTCATTTACTTTTTTAAAGACTAACACATGCTTGCTATTTATGAATTCCAACTGTCTTCCTATAAAATAATGAAGATAACAGAAAAAAAAACAGCCCTTCTTAGAGTCATATACATTTTTGACATATCTAAAAGATAGGAGTGAGTCAGGGTAAGAATATAACTAATTCGACCTAAAACAATAACAACACTAAATATTTGCATATGATTAAGAGATTCTACATTAAATATTTAGACAAATTATTTCAATAGTTCAGTATTTCAATTGCAACTTGTTATTTATATAGACATCTATATTCAGTTCCAGGTTTATTAAGGTAGTTGAACTACCACATGCTTGCACAAAACATTCAATTATTTTCAAGGTGGATACATTTTATTTAACCCATGAATTCAATTACAAATAGTGAAGACCACTTCTGTCTTATAGTTATCAAATATTTCATCAAATATGTAAACAAGAAACCTCCATTAAATACAGGAGAATAAACTTGACTCATTTGGAAATACCACTGATATTGATTCCAAATATCTATATTAAATGTTTTATTAATATGTCAATAATTACCTATATTTACTTTAATGTTAATTTATCTTAATGGATATCTAGTCTTTATTTTATAGTCAAATTCCTAAAATAAACAAAAGAATAGGACATTTTTACACTTTGTAATTTCCTCTCTTCCTTGTATACTTCATGGTATCTCTCAGCTTATATTAAACAGAGGAAAAAACAATGGTGGATAGTGTTCAATATGTAATATACTTTGGAGTAAGTAAAGTCATGGTCACAACAGGAAGTCTGAAACTCCACAGAGCAATGTCATTTTCCTAAGAAATATTTGTTTAAGAAAATACAGAAAACATTAGTTTGGTGAATCACATACAAACCCCACTATCTTATTTCTGTCCTCATTACTTAACACAAACTGTTCTCCCTAAAGGGACCTTTAATTATCAAATCTGATAGACTTTAGCTTCATTTTACTTTTTATCAATTTTTGTGCTTCTAGTCCTCTTTGCAGCATTTGACTCTGTTGACTGCTTTCATCATTCTGTTCTCCCAGGTTTTTGGGGTACCTGTTTTCTCCTAGTTCTCTTTTATGGCCAAATATAATCTCCTTTGTTCTATTATCATCCCCATTTCTTCTTTGGATTTTAAGTGTCCCCTAAATGTCTATCTTGGAAACCCATTTTAAAAATATTCTTTATTGTTAATCTAGTTAGTATCTAAGGTTTTAATTACCAACTTTGTAGATACCTCCTCGATCTTGAATGAAAAAAAGTTGAACAAATATTTTGACTATGAAAAACTGAAATAAAATATAATGTTTATGTCATATTTATAAAATTATTTTAATACTGGTAATTTTGAATCTTCATCTCCAAATTAGTACAGTGTATCCCAAAAGCCTGTGTTGAATTTTTAAAATTAAACTCAATTAAAAATACTGCAGAAAGACTTCTGGGACAACATTTAATTGATCTTATTCTCTGTCTAGTAAGCATTGCACAAATATGTATTTGTATACATATGTACATGTCCACATTTGCATATTGTTATATTCCAACAGAATCCAAGAAGATCACTCAAAGAAATGATACCAAGTCAGAGGAAATCAATAAAGGCTCAAGCATGTTACATGCTTACTATGTGCCAAGACTTTGGTGTTAATGTTTAATGAAATTTTTAAAAATGCAGTAATAGTCAAATACATGACTTGTAAAATAGTCTATTAAAGAAATTAAGAACTACATTTGAACTTAATATAATTATTAAATTACATAGCTAAATTATAAACATAACTTGTAGAAAGGTTTATCTTTTTTCTCAGAAGTTTCAATACCTCACTACTGAGTGTCTATTGTATATTGTAAATTTTATATTCTGCATAAATCTTAAACTCAACATGTCCAAAACAGAAATCAGGGTTGTTGTTTTTTTCCTACCAAACAATCATGGCCATGTTCTGAACATTTCTGATGTGTGTCTCACCATATTTCCACTCAAGTAGTTCCCCAACTTTGGAGTTATTCTCAGTTTTCCTTTCTCATCCCTAATATCTAATAATCAATTGTCAAGTCTTACCAAGCTTACCTCTAAATTACCTCTAACATCTCTTTTCTTTTCACTCATCTACCATCTCAGCTCATGCCCTCTTCAGCTCCCAATACTGATTTTGGCAAGTCTCCTAATTTGTCTCCCTGCCTCATCTTTTGCCCCTTTCCAGCTAATCTTGCACACAATTACCTATATAATATTCCTAAAGCACAGGATTGATTGTCACTACCCTAATCTATCTTTTTATACAAGTTGAATTTAATTAGATTGTGTCATGTCAGTTAAATGAGTGTGCATAGGCTTTGTCAAGAAAACATCATCATCTCACAATGCTTTCTATCTCTTGTTTATTCACAAATTATTCTCCTAAAGATCTGATAGACAATATGTTCCCTATACTTTTAATTTGTTTATTATATCACCATTTATGAAGAATTTTTGTACAAATAAAACTAATGTAGGAGACTTCTGGTCAAGATGGTGGCTTAGAAACAGCAAAAGTTCAGAATTTGGAAAACCCTTCCATACTGATCACAAACTGAATGCTCCTAGGACACCAAAATTCAAACTGAACAACAGGACAGACGCAGGGAACCCTCCTCCTGGACCTGGATCAAAAGGTAAGGCCCCCCAAAAGCCAGAACCCTAGATCACTTGGATCTAAGGGGTAGGCAGAAGGAAGGTCCTAGGACCCATCCCCCCCAACCCAGAGTGCTGAGCCCGCAGCAGCAGTGGGAACCTCAGGGCCAGCAAAAGGGCCTCAGGGCTGGCTATTCTGAAGGACTCACCTTGAAAGCAAGCTAAGCCAGTCTCCAGGGCACCCAACACAGATGGCAGGGAAACATAGAGAGAAGGGGGAAGCCTGTAGCCCCCTGGCTAGGTCCTTCCATCTGAGTCTCAAGGGAGGTTCCAGCTTTAGGGCACCAGCTGAACCTAATCCCATCAGGAGCCCTCAGAGCTTCTGAAAGGACAGAAACCTCAGGGCCAGCAAAGGGGTTGCTCCGAAGGGCTTACCTTGAAAGTAATCTGGGCAAGTCTCCAGGAACTCAACACAGACTGTAGAGGAGGAGTTTTTTTTTGTTTGTTTGTTTCTGGGATCATTTGACCCACACCAGCTGAACTTATTCCCATCAGGAGCCCTCAGAACCCAGGGAGGCCATGACCCCCCCCTTAGAGAGCAGGGTTTTCAGAAAGAACAGAAACCCCAGGGCCAGCAAAGGGGTTGCTCCAAAGAGAGTTCCTTGAAAGTAATCTGGGCTAGTCTCAGGGCATTCAACACAGACCACAGAGGAGGGTTTTTTTTTTGTTTGTTTTTTGCTTCAGGGCTCATTCAGCCCAAACCAGTTGAACTTAATCCCATCAAGAGCCCTCAGAACCCAGGGAGTACATGACTCCTCACCCCTTAGAGAGCAGGGTCTTCAGAAAGAACAGAAACCTCAGGGCTGGCAAAGTTACTGAGATACCTTGCAGAGAGTGCTGTGCCAGGCCCAGTGTATGGAAGTAAGGCAGCAGAGAAGCAACTGGAGGGAACTGAGAGCAGTAACTCCCGAAATGCCAGCAGGCAGGGGAGGACAGACCCTGGGCCTCCCCGGGAAGACAGAACAGATACAGAGAAAGGACAACCTTCCTGGGGCTAAAGCCTCAGACCATCAGACAGATACATAAAGAGCCAGTCCTCCTCACTCAGATAGAGATGGCAAACAATACAGAAGTACAAAAACTTCCAAACACCAAGAAAAGCAAGAAGAAGGGGGTGTCTTTGGACACATTTTATGGAGCAAAAATACAAAATACAGAGGAAATAGAAGAGGAAACACAAGCAAATGCTCTGATACCCTCCAAAGGAAATGGAAACTCTCCACAATCTCTTGAAGAATTTAAATCAGAAATGATCAAAAAGATGGAAGCCTTCTGGCAGGAAAAGTGGGAAATAATTCAAAAGGAATTCAACAATTTGAAGCATGAAAAAACACAACCACAAAAACAGTTTGACCAAACTGAAAAGGAAAACCAGGCTTTAAATGTCAGAATCAGGCAACTGGAAGACAATGATCTTGCAAAAGAGCAAGAATTAATAAAGCAAAGCCAAAAGAATTAGAAGAGAAGATAAAATATCCCACTGACAAGGTGATAGACTTGGAAAATAGAGGAAGGAGAGACAATTTCGAGAATAATTGGCCTTCCAGAAAAACAAATAAAACTAATGTAGCCAAGATTGGAGGAAAAGTAGTAAGTGGGTGAAAATTTTACAGACATTTTCTCAGAGGCCTCATATCAATAATCTATAGAGGAGAGTTAAATATATAGGAATATGAGTCACCATCCAGTTATTAAGTGAGCAAAATATATGAACAGACAATTTTTGGATGAAGAAATCAAAACTATATATAACTGTATGAAAAATGCTCTAAATCATTAGAGAAATGCAAGTCAAAACAACTCTAAGATATCATTCCATACCTGTTGAATTGGATAAAATGATAAAAGGGCAAAATGACAAGTGTTGGAAGGGATATGGAAAAATAGAGAAACTAATCCACTATGAATGACACTATGAAGTGAGCCAATCATTATGGAGGTCATTCTGGAAATATATCAAAAAGTTCTAAAACTGTCTATACTTTTAAGCCCAGCAAGAACATCTAGAAGACTTTACAATGTACAAGAAATTCCTCTTTAACCAGTTTCTGCATTGGATTTCTTATATCAATGTAGTGAATATTTTTGGAAATTATGTATCTGTTTTCCTTATGAATTTGCCTAATGAAGGGCGGCTAGGTGATGCAGTGAATAGTGCCAGACTTGGAGTTGTGAAGGTTCATCTTTCTAAAGTCAAATCTCCCCTAAGATACTTACTAGCTGTGTGGCCCTGAGAAATTAATTTAATGTTGTTTACCTCAGGTTCTTCATTTGTAAAATGAGTTGTAGAAAGAAATACCAAATCTTTCCAGGACCTTTGCAAAGAAAACCTCAATGGGGTCATGAAAAAAAAAGACATGCCTGAAACAACTAAACATCGATGTTTATTATCAGGGTGTAATTTAACAGGATTATTTCAATTAAATTAAATTTAATCAATATCCTGAGAAATCCTTAGTATTCTCTAATTGTTGGTGGGTATTATTTTGTTATAAGATTCTTTAAGGAGATATTTAATCTAACTGAGTCAAAAACAGAAAAATGAATCCAATAACACGTAATATCCTTTACATGTTTCTGTAATGTCTGAGATGATTAAAATGTGTTTCATTTTAATATAATTTATTAGAACCTTATTACTTGTTAATTCCCTAAATAAGAATGACTTTTAATTTATGTATAGAAGACCCTCGTGAACATTTTGAATAGGGGTAGTAGAGATATATGGAGTAATGTGTGTGTTTTATTAGTTATGATTTTAGATTCAAAAAAGTTCTAGGTTTGAACCACATGCACACACACACACTCACTCTAGAGTCTTCCATTACTTTATGAAACTTGTAAATAATTATTTTAATACCTTATCAACTGTATCTTTTCCTTCATGAATATCCTGTATCTGTACTTCATCCAATTTAGTTGCTTTTCTGAACTTTATCATTTTAAGGCCATTTCTACTTCTGTGAATACTTTAGAGAGTGTGATATTAGTATCCAATTGTGGTGATTCCAACATCCTTAACAGAGAGAACAGTTTATATTAATATTTTTGTAAATAGTTTTTTTTTTCTGTTTTTCTTATGTCATAGTACTCTTTTCATTCTCATATTTGAATTTCCTTTTGATAACATTTCTTAGTTGGATACCTTGCCAAGCTTTCTTTAGATTTTATTTTACCTTCCACGAACTATATCTCCTTTATGAGACAATAATGTTTATACCTGTCTATCATTTTTCTTTGAAAAGTTATACCGAGAGATCCATATGCTAATTTAGTGTGAATTTTTCTAGCCATATCATTGTATAAGTAAAATATATTTTCACCAAGATATTTTTTAGAACTTTTTACTTCCTTGTTGTATTAACTAAATTATATTGATGGAGTTTCCAAATGTCATTCCTATAATCCATTTACAATTCTTATAAAATTTAATAGATTATTTAAATAACTCATTCAAATCTTAATCATGTACCAGATATATTTCTGATTATTATTTTGTCTTTATTATTGCTTTAAGTAAGCATTAATTAATTAATTAAGCTATTATGATCATTAGCTTATTTTTTCACATTCATTTTGAAATTGACAACTAGCAGAGAGTATATTGATTTGATGTGGATTTAGTATTTAACTTTATCATGCTGCTGTGTTATTTTAAGTTCCATTGTTCATAGTTGTTTTTTAATCAATGCCAAAATTATTATTTCCACAAATCAATTTCAGGTTTTACCTTACTTCTACATTTTTCTTTTGATTCCGCCTTATGTTTGATATTCAACTATTAATTGTTACAGCAGTAATGCCTCCTTCTTCCCTTATCCCTGTTCATTTTGTATATCTTCTTCAGGACTGATGATATTCTTTTTTGAACTCTAAAGTTCTCTCTGTCTCTGTTTTTTTCATATATATATATATATATATATATATATGTGTGTGTGTGTGTGTGTGTGTGTGCGTGTGTATACATTATATCTATCTATATATATATTCACTGCTTTGTTTTTACTCACTGTGCCTAGCATGGACTGCTACTGTTTAATTAAACTGAAAATCAGAAAATTCCAAAATCTAATATATGTATAAGTATGAATAAATATAAATGTACAAAAATAAATTCGAACACATTTTCAAATATCTGGGCTAACATATTAGAATATATGATTTTCTTCCATTTTAAGGATAAATAATGAATGCTCAATTCAAACATCAGGCATTCAAACATCTACATCAGTCATTTCCTGAGTTATTGAGCCATCTTTTAGACTTTTGCAATTCTTTGTGATCCTATTTGAGGTTTCTTGGCAAAAAAACTGTGGTGACTCATCATTCCCTTCTCCAGTTTATTTTATAGATTAGGAAACTATAAGATTAGAAAGTCAGATTTGATCTCAGGAAAGCAAGTTTTCCTAGCTCCAGGCTGGGCGTATTACCCTTTGTACCACCTACTTGCCCTTCTTTTTCCTACTGATTATGATATTGTACTGTTCCTCCTTGTTTTTATTGTTCTTCTTTGCTCTTTCTTTCTCTGTCTCTATCTACATGTACATATATATGTATACATATATACACATACATATGCACGTACATGTGTATTCTATAGTTATATATTCTATATTCTACTTATATTCTATAGTAGTTTAATTCCCACTTATATATCTTCTTTCCTCATATAGATTTTAAATTAGTGTAGGGAAAGCACATGCATTATTATATGAGTAGCATCCAACACAGTTCCTGACACACAGTAGGAACTTAATAAATGTTTGTTGTTTGGTTGACGAGTTTCACACATAGACAACATAAGGCTTTAGTATAAGGTATTTTGTAAACTACTGTTTGTGAAATAAAACTTTTCACATGACATTGCAACATTTCAATTATTCATTTAATGAGTTTAAGGGCTCTGTGAGTCAATACATTTCATAAGTCTTCTTTGCATAAATAGATGGTCACTCTGTGCTAATTTTGCTGAAAATATTAATCAAAGTGACTTAACTTCTGAAAAAGAAACTCTCTCAACTTTGTCTCATCTTTGAATTCTAGTCAAAGAATCCCTTATATTCTAAGTTTTTGTAGCTTGTCATAATGTAACAAAGTTCATGTTATTGTCCATCTTCATTATTAAAAAATAATTAATAATAATAGCAAATATTTGTATAGAACTTACTACGGGCCAAGTGCTATGGTGAGAGCTTTATGAACACTTCATTTGGTCATCACAAAAACCCTAGGAGGTAGGTAGAGGTTAATGAATGATTTGCCATGGATCATAGAAGTGGAAATTATCTAAAGCTGGATTTGAATGCATGCTTTTCTTCTCCAGCATCAGATTTCTATCCAGTGTACACCTAGCTTTTCAAGCTTAATTTCAAAATACCACTTTAATAGAGAATGTCATGTGATATTTGGATGCATCCAAGATTATTTTTACATGTAAATATTTCTCATGTAAAGGGAATATATCTATTGCTTTAATTCATTTTTATTTTTTCTCAGTGTGTCAAAAAATAAAACTTCTTTAGAATGAAGGACAAACTAGCAATGCCCAATTCATAAAAACCTTTACTCATTTTTCTATCCATTCAATTAATGATTTTGACAAACATGAAGTTCCTACAATGTTCAGGGAAATGGGGGATATAAGAGTAAATATGTACTTATTTCTAATTTAATGAGCTTGCATTCTAACATAATATATATCAGAAATTTCAGAACATGTAAAGGAGCAATGAGAAAAAAGTATATAATTTTCCCTGAAAGACTATTTTTATATTTTCATCAATATTTTTCCATTATCCTAAACTTAGTTCACATTTTCAGACAATTAATTTGCCCTCAAATTATAACTTTTGAATTTTTTATCAGATTTGTGATTTCATTAATGAAGATTGCTCTTTGTGGGAACCTTCCTCTCTTAAAACCACCAAAAATACCTTCTCTGCAACTTAGAGTCTAACATAGTTATCTATAACACTGAGATTTTAATTGACTTGCTCTAAGTCATATAGTCTGTAGGTATCAGAGTTATGTCTTGTCCCTTTGACTTCACCCACTGAGACCTGATCTCTATTCTCTTTACCACTATGTCATTTATGCCATAAAATTGCTTTTTTCTTTATGGTTTGTATAACTATACATTTTAATATGGATTGTTAATAAGTTAATTCTATAGCATTAATTGAAATTAACTATAAAATCCTTAACTACTGCTATTTTAAACAGATTTGAAAACAGTATCAAAATTATTTCCTGGCAATGTTCTAACATTATATTGATTGGCAACCCTCTCTAAGTTCCATTGCTATAATATATTCTATAAAACTTCACTTATGTTTGACAAGAAAGCAATGAGAAAATTATATTCATTACTCTAGTTTTTTAGATATGCTTTGAGCAACAACTGTCAAGTTACAAGTCTGATATAAATAAAACTGCCTGAAGTCATTTTGTCTCTTATACAACATAATTCTCACAGTAGTAGAAAGAAGTATTATGACTGTCAAACAAGAAGATTAATTGCTAACATATTTTGAGGAAACTAGTATATGCAGATTTTTAAGATATGCTCTAAAAACAAAAACAAGAGATCAATATTCCCTTTTGTTAAAAAATACTTCAAAAAGGCAGTCATTTAAATTTAAATTTAGGTCAAATTCAGAATTCTAATTAAGACTGTTAACATCTCAAAGCATGTTTGGATAACTGAGTTTTTCTTTGTTAAAAAAGATATTGTCTATAAATGAAGGATTAGAAAAAATATTTTAAATTAATTTCAAATTTAAATAGTTTTTAATTAAATTAATTTTAAATATCCTGATCTTCATACATATAATTGAATAACTAAAGAAATTACTCTTTTGACTATGTTATATGGCTACTACTTATTACTCTTTAAAACAAATTTTTATCTTTTAGTTTTACTTATAAATATTTTACACAAGTATATTTGCCATGTTAATCATAATTCTTTTTACTTATTTATTTATTTTAAAGTATTTTACCATGGTTACCTGATTCATGTTCTCTCCCTGTCCTCTTTCTTCCCCCTCCTGGAGTTGAAAAACAATTATACTGTTATACATGTGTTATCACTTGATAACTATTTCTATATTATACATTTTGTAGTTAAGTATAATTAGGAATCATTCTCCTTTCTGAGTTGTCTATTTTAATGCTGCTATGAACAAACCACATATCCAAAACCTTTTGTATCATATTCTTACCCTTTAATATTTTTTAATTCATGAGAATTCTCTTTAAAGTTATCAAAATTCTTCAATAATATACAGTAATAATTTCTCATACTATTACCTTTTGTGATTTGACTTCCATCATCAAGATGTGTAGAATCATTGCTATTTTCATTCTTTCTATTCTTTTTTTCTGCCTTTCAAACCACTGCTCAATAGAACTATTTATTAGAATGGAAAGAAGCTTGGATTTAAAGTCAAAACATCTGAATCAGTTGAAGAAGATTTTAGAGAACATGTAGTTCTATAAGTACTATCTATAAATCTCAACCAACAGAGCATCTGATCCCAAATCCTTGGTCTGCTAGTCACTATCTCTGTGAATCTTTGTGAGTCTTTCTTCTCTAGTTCTCAGTTTCCTCATCAATAAAATGAGAAGTCTGGACTATATGATTAAATTCAATACAATTAAATTTTTATTTACGTTTTTGTTATATGCCACACATAAGAATAGGCTGGGAATACTAAGACAAAAAAATAAAATGTTTCTTCAAGAGCTTATCTCCTATTGAGGATGGGAGAGATACTATATAACGAAAATAAATTTAAAATTCATGCAAGGTAAATGTAATATTTTTCAGAGGATGGCTTTAATAAATTGATAGGATTGAAGTGAATAAGCAACTATAAAGCAACTGTCATGTGTAAGGAATTGTGGTAAGTATTTTTGTAAATATTACCTCATTTAATCCTTACAACCAGAAGGTGAGGTAAATACTATTATTATCCCCTTTTATAGTTCACAAAATTGAGGCAAAAAGTTGTGACTGGTTCAAAGTCACACAGCTAATAATTTTGTGAGGTTAGAATGGAACTTGGGTGTTCCTGACCCTAGGCCTAGCACTCAGATTGATACATCAGCAGCTACCTAAGGTGACAAGGAAAGAGCTCAAAGAATAAGTGGCACCTGACATCAGATGTTAGATCAGCTATCTAAGAGACAGATGTGAAAAAGAAGTGGATTCTTATTATGGGGGATACATTGTGCATAGACTTGAATTTGGATGAGAAAATATCATGAACAAAGAAAAACAATGTTCAGATTGGCTATAAGATAGAACTTGTGAAAGGTCATAATATAAAATAGTTGAACCTTCTAATCATTTTCCTCATTAGTAACCTATCTCATTACTCTGGACTAAATTTAAATTCAGCATCTTAATGCTAGTTAATCTCCTCAGTCCACTAATAACAAACCTTTAAGTCCCATAGAACAAATCCTTCTTCCCAGTATCAGCAGCATACTTCCTCATTTAAATCAGAGTAAGTCAACAGGCATTTATCAAACATATACTCTGTGCCAAGCACTAAGATAAAAAGAAAGGGAAAATCTAATAGAATGAGACAATACAAACACAATATATATATTTGTGTTTGTATACATATATGTGTGTGAAAAATCAGAAAAATGTCAAAAGGAATGCACTTGAGGGAGTTCAACTTCTCAAAGAAGTTATGATTTTTACTGAGACTTGAAGGTAGACAAGGAAGACAAT
This sequence comes from Monodelphis domestica, assembly GCF_027887165.1. Lineage (NCBI taxonomy): Eukaryota > Metazoa > Chordata > Mammalia > Didelphimorphia > Didelphidae > Monodelphis > Monodelphis domestica. Next base: position 97,242,308 of record NC_077228.1, on the reverse strand, counting down.
AATTTCATTTCATTAATCCATTTCTTGACTGAAAGCCACTTTCTGAGGAAATTCGTAACACTTTTGGAAAGCATCTCAGTTGAAAAGACATAATTGAATTAAATATGATCATAGTTGAAAACTAGAAGGAAACTTGTATGTGATCATGCTATTGTGTGTAACTACATGGCCTTAAAAGTATCTTCATATATATTTTTTTATATCCACCTATAGCTAAAAAGTAGATTCAGGTCCCTTATAAAAGCTGAATATAGCTCTGATAGAAAATAATAGTTACTTCCCCATTTTTAGACCCTTCTCTTGACCTTGCTCTTAATTTCATTCCCAACCCAGACTTAGACCATGTCTAGTATAGCCTATTATCTAAAGAATTAATTCTTCAAACCTATCTGGCTACACTTGCCCAAAAGGAAGGAAAGACAGGGTTAAGTAACAATGGGGCACCAAAGAATAAAACATGCTTTTCAAATAACTTCAAGCATTTATGCTCCTATGTGTTCACTTACCCAGAATACTTAGCCTCTTTTCACATATAGAATCACAGATTAGAATGGGCTTTTGCCAGTGAGAAGAATAGACATGATATAGAAAAAATGTCTTTTAAAAATTAGGAAGTTCTGAATTTCATGATATACCTGCACCTGACACCTCTTTTTTTTTTCTTTTTCTACCATGTCAAGGGCATGGAAGTGAAAAGAGACCCTTGAGGTTGCTGGCATTTTCAAAGAAGAGTCTCACATATTTGCTGTGTTTCTTGAGAATTGGTCTGAACTTGCATCTCCCTTGTTATCTCATTATATTATGTATTCTTGGGATATTCTAACTTTATTTCAAGCACTTATCTATAACATAGACTGATATGGCTCCAGATGTTTTCATATTTTTGCTTTTTTCTAAATATATAGACTCACATAGACTTTTTCCAAGGATGGGGTTAGTCACTGTGTGATTAAATATAAAAAGTTAGCCTAATTTGCTTCTTGAAGCCTTAATAGTGAATGGATGGAGAGGTACACAAGGATGTCTTTGGGATGGAAAGTCTGGAGTGTCTTGAAAGGATTTGTATTAATATGGTCCCTTCATCAGAAAACGTCAGTGCTTAGTGTTATTTACCTTATCTAGATAATGATGATAAACTCTGTTCATTTTGTTTTCTGGATGCAATCCAGGCAATAGCACTAGCCACTTATCTATCAAGTAACAGAATGTTCCTTCACCACATAGGGTATATTGACAACTTCTTCAGAGTCAATAATGTGTATCTAGCCTGTGTCTGGAACTAAATGACCTTTTTTATGTCTTGGTGGCTCATCCCTACTTCTAGAAATGGAAATCCAAACATTGCCCAAGTTACATGCTGTTACTTATTCTTTCCTGATTCTTTGATCTTTGAGGAAGCCTCATTTTCTCACATAACTCTATAGATAATTTTCCCTCCTCCATTGGCATTTCTAATCATGATGATTCTGGCCAAAACATAGTCATTACAAAGTTTCATTTGCATATCTCTGAATAGCCTTATTTTATTGTGTTTACCTCTTTTCTGGCCTCTTATTTTTTTTTTTTGCTGTAAAACTTTTTAAGTTTTTTGTTTCTTTGTTTGTTTTCTGGGTATTTCCCAATATGCTAAGAATCATTGTCTTTGTCAACAAGAATTTTGTTGTTGTTGTTCAGTCATTTTCAATTGCATTTGATTCTTTGTGTCCCCATTTGGGGATTTCTTGGCAAAGATAATGGAGTGGCTTGTCTTCTTCTACAGATTGAATTTTAAAGATGAGGAAACTGTAGCAAACAGGGCTAAGTGACACAACTAGTATTAGTGTCTGAGGTTAAATTTGGACTCGGGAAGGTGAGTCTTCCCCACTCCAACCTATCCACTGTGTCACCTAGCTGTCAGTTTATTGGCAGATAAAGAATCCAGTTTATTTTGGGGGTTAACCCTGAGACATTATGAAAACCCTTCAAAAAGTATAGGTCTTCCACAGCCAAATCTTCCCTTCATCTTAAAAATTCTCCAAATCAACAAGGAAAACTGAACTTCAATAGTTACCTGAGTCTTAGAGGGTAGGACCAGAGTCTAGAATAAGAGCTCCTATGGACTGTCAGCAAGGTGGAGAATGGCAATGAGTTGGAGAATGAGAATAAAACAAATTTCTTTTTCCTTGAACATCCCCATGGCCACACAAATTGTTCCAAAGCCACACAAATTGTTCCAAATGCAGCAATTTCCTATGGAAGTGATAGTTCTCTATGATATTAGAAAAAATCAAGACAGGTGGCTATTTTTCTCTTTTCTTTTTTTTACTATTTCAAGGTAAATGTTCCAGCCTAAATCAAACCAGGACAAATTATGCCTGAAGTAAAGAGTCTCATCTAAGATCTTCTGGATAATTACTTCAATTCTTTATCTGAAAAACCAATTACTTATGGAGTCAGCTAGATGGCTCAATGGATGGAGAGCCAATCCTGGAGAATGGAGGGCTTGGGTTCAAATTTGACCTCAGACATTTCCTAGCTGTGTGACCCTGGGTAAGTCACTCAACTCCTGCTGCCTAGCCCTTACCATTCTTTGACCTTAGAACAAATATATAGTATTAATTCTAAGATGGAAGGTAAAGATTTTAAAAGGAAAGAAAATTCTTATTTGTCAGAGTCCAGATGAAACTCCTAGACATGCACCAGTCATCCCTTTAAGTGATAGTGTTTCTTAGTTTTTCTATGACATTTCAAGTGCAACTTGAAATTCATGAATAAAAGTATAAAATGAAAGCTATAAAATTTTAAAAATCTCAATATAAACACTTTCAAAAGAGATTGAAACAATTTCATATCACAAATCTGAAAGCCATTTCTTAAAATTGACTCAGTCTCTTCCTCAGCAATGAACTTAGAAGTCCATCTAGGTACTTGTTTACTAGGACTGTGATAATGGGAATAGTTGTAGAAATTATATAGCAATATTAAATTAGATCACTCATAAATAACACTTGACAAACACAAATGGGATTCCATATTCCAATCCAATCTAATCTAATATAATCTCTACATAATAAAATTAAGAAAACCAAGGCTAAAGTCATCCAGTTGATCATCCAGTATTCCTCCAGTGTTCCAGTCTAGATGTGTTGGCCCTCCTCATTGTACAATCTAAAATGCCTACTCTATATTTAACAACAATAACAACATCAACAAAAAATCTTCCCATTTTACACAATTTACTTAATTCTGGAAAACTTTGAAATTTAGTATGTCCCCAGATTACATCAAATCTTTAGTCACTTTTTCCAGTATTGATTGTACCACTTTGGTTCACTGTTTAAGGGAGGAAAGTCTTAACTAAAGTGAGTGTGTATGTGCGTGTATTTATCTATGGTTACTTCTAGATTCTCTTCCTACCATTTTTGCATATCAATTTTCTCTTTGAGGCTCATGAAGCCCAAATATACCATCCAATGAATATTATTAGATCCATTTTATATATGACTTTCAGATTATATTCCCTGTTTTCTTAATGAGTTAATAGCTTGTGAGCCATCAATCTTCCTCATGATATCTGACTACAACACACATGTTGAGGTTCTCTCAAACACCCTAACTTCCAAGTTCCACACAGTATTCAATTACTATCACTTCTTCTTTCACTTCACCTCTAATACATTCAGTAATGATAAAATCTTAGATCTTGTAATTGCCTACATATCTTTCACTTACAAGTTCAATAACTGAGAATTTCCTTTATCTCCCCCAATCCCAAGAAAACAGGCAATGTGATATATAGATTGTAAATATGTTTCATACTATATGTATTTCTGTGTTCAGCATATTGTGAAATAGAGACAAACCCATGGAGGAAATAAAGTAAAGAATTGTATGTTCCAATTTGCATTTTGACTCAATCTGTTCCTTCTATGGAGTTGAGACTTTTATTTGTGTTGAGTTTCTTGGAGATACCCTGTATTGTGGAATAATAAAATATTAATATTCCATTACAAGCATGTATCATGACTTGTCCAGCCATTCCCAAATGGAGATATCCCTTCTATTTCCAGTTATTGGCTACTACTACTTTGAGGTAGTAAATAGTCAGATATAATTCATATCAAAGCTTTCATGGAATACACATTTACATATGTTCTGTTGTGACTGAAGACATATAAAATATATGATAAAAATCTCATGATAGAAATAGTGAAGAATCATGAACTTTCATCTGTAGTGATATTCCAATAGTTCTTTCTTTGACTATTGATAGTGGGTTTTTGCTTATTTTTTTTCTTCCTTCTTTTAATCCTGAGTCTCTTAACAGTATTTTGGAATCTTATTTTTGTCAATAATAGTTTAGTTCTTCACAGTTGTTTATGTACAATATTTCTGTTACTGTATACACTTTTTCTCCTGTTACTCACTTCACTTTCAATCAGTTCATAAAAGTCTCCATTTTTTTTTCTGAACTCATCCTGTTTATTGTTCCTTGTAGCTTTATAATTTTCCATTATAATTATTTATTATAACTTGTTTAGCCAATCCTCAACTAAGGGGACAATCCCACAGCTTTTAGTTCTTTGCCCTTTCTTATACTTTTATGTGTTAAATTTGATCAGTGAATTTTCATTTTAGATCTGATCATTTCATCAGGAATGCCTGGAATTCCTCTATTTCATTAAATGGATATTTCTTCTTCTAGGAACATATTGACCAACCTATGGCACATGGGCTGCCTCCTTCCCTATCTCCACTGTGCCTAAAGATATTTCTCAAATGACCCACCACACTGCCCAGTAGCTGAATTGGATAACTTCCTCCCTCCCCTGTCTGGAGTAAGGTGGGGGGCTCAAATGTAACTTGAGGGTTGCAGTTTGGGCACTCAGTCTCCAAAAGGTTCACCATCATTTTCCTAGGGCATTTTGCTCAATTTCACTGGGAAGGTGACTTTTGGTTGTAAGCCTAGATCCATTGCCTTATATAATAGGATATTCCAGACCTTCTGTACCTTTAAAGTAATGTCCCACACTTGTACTGTGCCTGCAGTTGGTACAGTTCTCTTGGTCTCAGATTGGGCATTTTGCAGAGGCAGCCTACTTGGCCTGCTGCATAGAGCTTTGTAGCTGTTCAGTTCAACTGGTTGCATTTGGGTTCTGTCTAGTTCCACTATGGCTAGACCTTGTTGGCCTGAGTTCTTCACACTGCTATAAATGTACTGGATGCTCCAGATCTCTGTTCCTGATGGGCAATTGTCCTTCCACTGCTATATTGCATTGGTTTCTATTCTAACCCTGCTGAGACTAAATGAGGCCAGCTGTTCTTTTTCTCCTGCCACCCTATGTCTTTCCCACTGATGCTTTTTCAGTACTCCTTCCTCATATTCTAGTGAGATGTTTCCTTTGCTTTCTCTCAATGTTCTTATAGTCTGGAGCACTGCTTTAACCCTTTTTCTATGGGTTCTTCCACTTAAGAATTCATTTTAAGACAATTGCTTTAACCCTTTTTCTATGGGTTCTTCCGCTTCAGAATTCATTTTAAGACAATTTCTTTTTCTTCCATTGTTGTTTGGAGATTGATTGGCAGGCTATGAGTATTTCTTTCTTTACCATTTTGTCTTGATCTGCCCTTTTCACTGCCTTGGCATCTGCTGCAATGGCTGACAGTGATGATAATCTCAGTTGTAAGATACAAAGTTATGATTAGTTGGTCTGAGGCACAGAACTGCCTAGATGATGTTTAAGATTAAAATTTCTACGTACCTATTCAGATTTTAAGTTCAAAATAATTTAAATATCTTCCTTGTGTCTACCCTGAAGTTCTCCAACTCTTATAGTGATCCATTTTTAGCATTAACAAATGGAAGGCCTCTAAAAACAGAATTGTTCCTTATGGGACATATTTGTTTGTAGGCAAATAAACCTGAAATTGGCAGTGTTTGGTGTACAAATGATTTATTTTATAGATCTAAGTAGATCTTCTTGTCTATTAGTTGGAACTAGATTTTTCCTTTCTGCAACCTAAAACTTGTACCTTAACAGCTATTATTTCCTTTTCTAAACTTCATTTTGAAATGTGGATTTTGACCTTGTGTTATTTGTGTCATTGACTCCTATTATGGCTCTTTCTAGTTTATTAATTCATCTATTTTCTATTATTTGTTTATTGTAGTCTGTTTCTGATCTCCATCTGTGTTGGAATTCCCATGATCCTGGAACTCCCTTTTCTCCTTCTCTGGGGTTGTTGTGGGGGGAAGGGTACAGTTTATGGGATTTATTCATCACCATGGAGACTGCTCATTAATAGTTTAAGAAGGCTCAAATCCAGATCTTTCCCAGAATGGAATGAAACAAATCAGTAGAATAGGCTTTTCCCCCTGAAAGCATTGTTAATCTTTTTACAAATGTACTTAAAACCCATTATAATAATCAAATGATATTAGTCTACAATTCTACTTATTTATAAATTTTGTTGGCAAAACAATTTGATAATTCTAAAAAAGTTATATGTCCAGGTTTCAGGAAAGCATCTGAAGACATTTCTTATAATACTATTGGGGGGAAAGCAGAGAGATATGGAATGGATGAAAGTATAGATAGATAGGTTTAGAAATGATTGCATTACCAGACCCAAAAAAACATGCATTAATGGGTAAATGTCAGCCTGAAGGAAGTCTGAGAGTGAAAACTTAATGGTCTATCCTTAGTAACACTCAAGCTCAAGGGTTTAATGATTGATTTGGGTGATATAAAAGTGCAAGCAATAGGAAATTATGACCAGGTCAATGAAGAAATTGGAATTTAAAGAACAGATTTGTTTATGAGCATAGCAGCCCAGATGCTTCATTGCTACTTTTAAAAATAATGGTCCTTGTTTGTGTAGCATAATATAGTATGCATTTTAATTGTCTCTAAACATGGATACATAGCAAATCTAAATGCTGTTAGATTTCAGGTCAATATAAAGGACTTCTTCACAATTAATGTTGTCTCGTGAGATCAAGCTTGTTTCAAGTAGCATGGTTTTAGAATTACTAGGGCTATCTGAAAAGCTAACAGGTCACTTAGTAGAATAGTTAATAAATGACAGTGTTCCGGCAAATGCTAGGTGATGACTTCTCAAGGATATTATAGAAGGAATTGAAAATTCTGAACAGGTCAGGATAGATGACACCTAAGGTCCCTTTGATTTCTAGGATTTTACCATTTCATAATTCTAAATCTTTTGCTACAATTTCAGTATATTATCTAAAGAAAAAAAGTAGAAAAGGGCATTTTATACTCTCTCCCATAATTTAATCTTTTTCCATGCTGAGATAAGATAAATATAAGTTTCTTATCAGAAGAGCTAAGCTACTTATCTTCAAGTTTGGGGTTAGACTTTAAAGATCCCTTAGGCCCTGCCTCACCTGATTATTCACTCGGCAGTCCAGTTGTTCTCTGAGATATAAGAAGCCTGGATTTAATGATTTATCACCTTTATTCTGGATCTACCTTGAAAAGAAAATACCAAAGAAGGCTATTCTCTATTTTTTACAGTCTCAAAACACCAGTTTTAAAAAATATAATTTAACACTGGTTAAAAAAATCAGCAATCATAATCCCTGTATTAATCTGTAATTTTATGCTCTTTAATAAATCAACTCTTTTTAGGCACAAACCTTTCACTGAATGGCCAATTTCCCTTTGGGATTGCTCATACTTTAAAAATATTCATACTTGCTATTTAATAATAATAATAGTTATTTTATATAGTTTTTATTATATGCCAACTACTGTGCTAAATGGTTTATAAATTTCTTGTTATCCTATCTAAAATCCTAAGAGGTAAGTACTGCTATTATCCACATTTTACATCATGAGGAAAATGAAATAGATAGAAGTTGAATGATTTGCTGAGATTTACTCAGCTGATAACTGTGTGAGGCCAGATTTGAAATCTGGTCTTCCTGACTAAAAGACAGAAACTATCTCCTAGACCACCATTCCCCTCCCCCAACATTACAAAAATGTGTGCTTGCTCCTTAAAATATGTTCACTTTAATATTTCCAGGATAGTTTGATTCTACACAAATTATACTAAGCATTTAAATTTTGAAAATCTCCCAGTTCACTTTTTAATCACACTTTTGACTTACCACAGCCAAAATCACTCACCCTCAGTTATACTTTTCCACAATAATTTTAACTTTAACTGGTGTTTTTAACTGATGTGTTTAAACCTAGCTTTAAATATTTTGTCACTTCCGGGTAAATATGGCTGCAATCTAGACGCGACTCGCTTCCTCTCCCCAGCACCAAACAAAATAGACTACCTCAAAAGAACATAAAAATCAACCTTGGAAGAATGGAGGGACTCTCCAGTACCCCACAGAAATGAAGGTACATGGGGTTTGAACATTTCCACATTATAAGGAGGAAGAAAAGTTTGCACAAAAATGTGAACTGAGCCACCCCTTCTCACCCCCCCCCCCACAAAACCAGAGTAAGCTATCAGAGTGCTCGCTGGGACAGCGAGTGAGTGAGGAGCATCTCTGTCTGGGGGGGGGGGGACACCAGGGTCCTTGGGATCTAAAGACTGCAAGGAAACGACCTCTCAGGGCAGTTTTACAGGAGAATCCTGTGCTGATCACAGGGGCCTGTGGAGATGAACTCCGGGGCAGTTGTGCTAAGCACCTGGGCGGGCCAGGCTAAACACCTGGGTGGTTGGGATGAACACAGGTGCCTGTGCTCTAAGAAACCTCAGAGGCTGGGAAGAACTAGTCTGAGGCAACCTAAATTCACAGAAAACACGGCCATATCACCCATAACCTAGACCAAAAAGGAAAAGGGAATAAAACCACTAAAGGGATGGCTCACACGGCCCAAAATCAAGCCTCCAAGAAGAAAGGGGGGGGGGAAGTGATTATTGAAAACTTGTATGTTGGGGGTACCCAAGGAAAAGAAGAGAATGAGGATGAAATCCAAACAAAATCAGAACATGCCTCCCAAAATGGAAACTATCCACAAGCTCTGAAAGATTTCAAAAGGGAGCTTATCCAAAAGATGGAAACCTTTTGGGAAAAAAAATGGGAGGCATCTATCTATTTAGTGCCATACCCATGGAACTTCCAAAAAATTTTTTTTACTGATTTAGAAAAAACCATAACAAAGTTCATTTGGAAGAACAAAAGATCAAGGATATCCAGGGAAATAATGAAAAAAAAATACAAAGGAAGGGGGCCTTGCAGTCCCAGATCTCAAACTATATTATAAAGCAGCATTCATCAAAACAATTTGGTACTGGCTAAGAGACAGAAAGTAGGATCAGTGGAATAGACTGGGGGTAAGTGACCTCAGCAAGACAGTATATGACAAACCCAAAGATCCCAGCTTTTGGGACAAAAATCCACTATTTCACAAAATCTGCTGGGAAAAATGGAGGACAGTGTGGGAAAGATTAAGTTTAGATCAACACCTCACACCCTACACCAAGATAAATTCAAAATGGGTGAATGACTTGAACATAAAGAAGGAAACTATAAGAAAATTAGGCTGACACAGAATAATATACATGTCGGACCTTTGGGAGGGGAAAGGTTTTAAAACCAAGCAAGACTTAGAAAGAGTCACAAAATGCAAAATAAATAATCTGGAATACATCAAATTAAAAAATTTTTGTACAAGTAACTAAAATCAGAAGGGAAGCAACAAATTGGGAAATAATCTTCATAAAAACCTCTGACAAAGGTTTAATTACTCAAATTTACAAAGAGCTAAATCAATTGTACAAAAAATCAAGCCATTCTCCAATTGATAAATGGACAAGGGACCTGAACTGGCAGTTCTCAGCCAAAGAAATCAAAACTATTAATAAGCACATGAAAAAGTGTTCTACATCTCTTATAATCAGAGAGATGCAAATCAAAACAACCCTGAGGTATCACCTCACACCTAGCAGATTGGCTAACATAACAGCAAAGGAAAGTAATGAATGCTGAAGGGGATGTGGCAAAGTAGGGACATTAATTCATTGCTGGTGGAGTTGTGAATTGATCCAACCATTCTGGAGGGCAATTTGGAACTATGCCCAAAGGGTAATAAAAGACTGTCTGCCCTTTGATCCAGCTATAGCACTGCTGGGTTTGTACCCCAAAGAGACAATAAGTAAAGACTTGTACAAGAATATTCATAGCTGCGCTCTTTGTGGTGGCCAAAAATTGGAAAATGAGGGGATGCCCATCAATTGGGGAATGGCTGAACAAATTGTGGTATATGTTGGTGATGGAATACTATTGTGCTAAAAGGAATAATAAAGTAGAGGAATTCCATGGAGACTGGAACAACCTCCAAGAAGTGATGCAGAGCGAAAGGAGCAGAACCAGGAAAACATTATACACAGTGACTGATACACTGTGGTACAATCAAAGTTAATGGACTTCTCCATTAGTGTCAATGCAATGTCCCTGAACTATCTGCAGGAATCTAAAAAACACTATCCACAAGCAGAGGATAAACTATGAGAGCAAAAACACCGAGGAAAAGCAACTGCTTGACTACAGGGGTTGATGGGATATGACTGAGGAGAGACTCTAAATGAACACTCTAATGCAAATACCAACAACATGGAAATGGGTTCAAATCCAAGAACACATGTGATACCCAGTGGAATCATGCATCAACTATGGTGGTGGGAAGGGGTGGGGAGGAAAAGGAAATGATCTTTGTTTCCAATGAATAATGTTTGGAAATGACCAAATAAAATAATGTTTAAAGTGAAAAAATATATATATTTTGTCATCTTTCTCCTTGTAGTTTTATTTCTCATCTATAAAACTCACTTCCCCTTGTATGACAGAGCTCAAAAATCAATTCTTCTTCCAAACTACCCCAAATCTTTTTAAGAGCATTACCATTTTATATTCACCTAAGTTTGTATTGCCATAGCCATATTTGATTTTTCCTTCTTCCTTAATGTCCAAATCCAATTAATTGTTGTCTTATTAATTCTGTTTCTACATTGTGTCTTCCATCCATCTACTTCTCTTATTTTTATTGTCTACCTTCGTTCAGAGCTTCCTCAACCCTAAAAAGAATAGAGGCTATGTAAGTTAAGAGAAGTAGATGAAAAGAAGAATCACTATTGAGGGAAATTAATAATAGATAGATATATAGAAAGAAAGATATTTAGATATTTAGATAGATAGATAGATAGATAGATAGATAGATAGATAGATAGATAGACCTGAGAAGGTATTGAATATTTATATATACACATATACATGTATTCAATTCTTCACACAGCCACCATAAAATGAAGATCTAATAAGTTTAGATTCTTACTCAAAAATATTCAGTGGCTTCCCTCCTGCCTAATATGCAAAATCTTCTGCTACAAAGAGATCCAGAAGGAATGAGAAAAGGCCATGACACTTTGCAGTTAAAAATTCTTAGTATTTTTATCAAGAATAGCTTCAAATTAATGTTAAGGTCAGAATCCTTATTGTAGATGGTTCAGAAGAAAATGAGGAAAGAGGAAATGTTCATTCATTTCATTTTAGACGGTTTAAAAGAGTTTAGCTTAAAAAGAATTGAGATAATGGATGACAGCAGGCATAGTAGGATCTAGTGAGAGGTTTCTTCTCTTTTTTTCTTTCTTTTTTTTAAAGGTAAGAGTTTAATAGGCTGGGTCTAACTCAAGCTGGTCTCCTATTAATTGAATTAGTTGAATTTTGATATTGGAATGAACTGAGACATACATATATACATCTACCAATTTCAAAAAGGAATTTAATTAGCTCCATCAAGCAAGGGAAGCCTGTTGAGGGCAGAATAGGGATTTTTGTCCAAGATGAAGAACTGATACATTTGAACATAGAACATAGTCTTCCTATCTTGTTCTTGTTGTTCTTACCTGGTTATCATCTTTCTTTTTTCTTTTTATTGTTACTCCCATTTCTGAAGTATGGCATTTCCCTTTTTCTACCCACTAAACTACATAGCCACATCACTATTTTATGTACCTATAAATTCTTAAAATATATTTACATCAATTTGGAAAATCAATCAACAAATATTTACTAAAAGCTGACCTTATGTTTCAAACTGTCCTAGGCACTGGGGATATAAAAATAAAGAATAAAAATATCCCTACTTACAAGGAACTCAGATTTTAATGGAAAGGCTATAAAAACATCTAAACTATATAAAGCAGAAGTAACAAATAATTTTGCATTTACACAAAATAGTTAAATATAAGGAAGTACTTGGAAAGGGAAGTATTCGAAGTTGGGGTAATTAGGAAAAGTTTTATGAATGTGATGATGCTTAAATACAAATCCTAAAGAAAAAGAGGGTGTCTAAGAAACAAAATCAGTATATGGTGCAATCTAGACATGGGGGATTGTCATTACTAAGGCACAAAAATAGAAATGTTATATGTGAGTATTAAAGAAAATGCCAATTTGATTGAATCAGAGAGTATGGGAAGGGGCTTAATGTCCATAGAGGCTTTGACAGCTCCAGGTTCTATAGGGCTTTCAAAGATATAGAAGTTGATATTTTATCATAGATGCAATAGGAACCCATTGGAGTTGAAGAGGAGATTCACATGATCAGCAGTTTGTAGGATAGACTGGAGTGGGAAGAGAGCTGATAGAGAAAGATCAGTTGAGAGACTGTTGTAATGATCTAAATGAAAGGAGACAAGAATCTGACTATTGTGGTAACCTGGAAGACTGGTAAGAAAGAATAAAATGAGAGACTTTAATGTTAGAAATAGTAAGATGTGGCAACTAACTATATGAGTGGTAAAAGAATATAAGGAGAGATGTTATAAAGTTGATGTTTTAAACCTAGTGATAGGACTTCCGGTTAAGATGGCGGCTTAGAGAAAGCTGAAGTTCAGATCTCCCGAAAACCCTTCCCGACGGATCTCAAACTAGAAGCTCCTAAGGCGCCGAAATTCAAAACGATCAACAGCACAGACCCTGGGAACCCTCCTCCTGGACCTGGACCCGGTTCAAAAGGTACGGCTCCCCTTAAAAGCCAGAACCCGAGATCCCTCAGACCTCAGGGGTAGGAGCGCAGAGTCCAAGGCTCCCGGAAGCGGTGAGGAACAACAACCCTCAGGGTCTTATACCCAAGTCCCAGTCCGGGTGAAAGTTACTGCCTGGGGCTTCCGCTGCAGAGAGCTGATCAGTCCGGGTGAAAGTTACTGCCTGGGGCCTCCGCTGCAGAGAGCTGGTCAAAACAACAGCAACCCTCAGGGCGGGCAAGACAGCCTCACGGGCTGGATCCTGCTATCCAAGTCTCAGTGAAAGTCTGTGCTCTCGGAGCTTGGGGAAGCGGCAGCCCATCCCCCCGCAGGCCGACGAAACAGCCTCATGGCCAGGGATTCTGAAGGCAACTTCCGGAAATCGAGCCAGGGGGAGAGTGTGGCCTCGTGGTCCGACCCTTCCATTCCAGTTCCAGTGAGGCATATTCAGTTTAACCCAGGGAACGCACATAGAACCAACATCTGCCCAGGACTAAAGCCTCTGATCACCAGACAAAGACAAGAAAAGCCAATCCTCCACGTTCAGAGATGACAAACTCTACAGAAGCACAGAAGCCCCAAAATACCAAGAAAAATAAGAAGAAAGGGGCGACTCTGGACACATTCTATGGAGCCAAAATACAAAATACAGAGCAGATAGAAGAAGATATACAAGAAAATTCTCCAAAATCTTCCAAAGGAAATAGAAACTCTCCACAAACACATGAAGAATTTGAATCAGAAAGGACCAAAAAGATGGAAGCCCTCTGGGAGGAAAAGTGGGAAATGATGCAAAAGAAATTCACACATCTACAAAACCAGTTTGACCAAACTGTAAAAGAAAACCAGGCTTTAAAGCAAGAACTAATAAAGCAAAGCCAAAACACCAAGAAATTAGAAGAGAACATAAAATATCTCACCGACAAGGTGATAGATCTGGAAAACAGGGGGAGAAGAGAAAATTTAAGAATAATTGGACTCCCAGAAAAGCCAGAAATAAACACCAAACTGGACATGGTGATACAAGATATAATCAAAGAAAATTGCCCAGAGATTCTAGAACAAGGGGGCAATACATCCACTGACAGAGCTCACAGAACACCTTCTACACTACACCCCCAAAAGACAACTCCCAGGAATGTAATTGCCAAATTCCAAAGCTATCAAACAAAAGAAAAAATCCTACAGGAAGCCAGAAAAAGACAATTTAGATATAAAGGAATGCCAATCAGGGTCACACAAGACCTTGCAAGTTCTACGCTGAATGATCGTAAGGCATGGAACATGATCTTCAGAAAGGCAAGAGAGCTGGGTCTCCAACCAAGAATCAGCTACCCAGCAAAACTGACTATATACTTCCAAGGGAAAGTATGGGCATTCAACAAAATAGAAGACTTCCAATTTTTTGCAAAGAAAAGACCAGAGCTCTGTGGAAAGTTTGATACCGAAAATCAAAGAGCAAGGAATACCTGAAAAGGTAAATATTAAGGAAAGGGGTAAAATGTTATCTTCTTTTACTCAAACTCTCTTCTATAAGGACTACATTTATATCAACCTATGTATACTAATATGTGGGGAAAATGTAATGTATAAATAGGGGGTAAAGAAAGACCAAATAGAATAATGGTTCTCACACAAAGATTCACAGGGGAAGGGGAGGGGAAGAAAACTCCTATAAGAAGGAGAGGAAGAGAGGGGGGGAGTTTACTTAAACCTCAATCTCAGGGAAATCAACTCTGAGAGGGAAAAACATCCAGATCCATTGGGATCTTGAATTCTATCTTACCCAACAAGGGTAAGGAGAAGGGAAAACCAAGGGGGGGAGGGGGAGAGGGAGAACAAAAAGGGAGGGAAAGAGAGGGGGGAGGGGGAGGGAACAAAAAGGGAGGGACTAAAAAGGGAAACATCAAGGGAGGGGACAAGGGGGACTGATTCAAAGTAAATCACTGGACTAAAAGGTAGAGCCGAAGAAGAAAAGGTTAGAATTAGGGAAGGCAATCAAAATGCCAGGGAGTCCACAAATGACAATCATAACTCTGAACGTGAATGGGATGAACTCACCCATAAAACGTAGACGAATAGCTGAATGGATTAGAATCCAAAACCCTACCATATGTTGTCTTCAAGAAACACACATGAGGCGGGTTGACACCCACAAGGTCAGAATTAAAGGATGGAATAAGACCTTCTGGGCCTCAACTGATAGAAAGAAGGCAGGAGTGGTAATCATGATATCTGATAAAGCCAATGCAAAAATAGACCTGATCAAAAGGGATAGGGAAGGTAATTATATTTTGTTAAAAGGGACTCTAGACAATGAGGAAATATCATTAATCAACATGTATGCACCAAATAATATAGCACCCAAATTTCTAATGGAGAAACTAGGAGAATTGAAGGAAGAAATAGACAATAAAACCATACTAGTGGGAGACTTAAACCAACCATTATCAAATTTAGATAAATCAAATCAAAAAATAAATAAGAAAGAGGTAAAAGAAGTGAATGAAATCTTAGAAAAATTAGAATTAATAGACATATGGAGAAAAATAAATAGGGATAAAAAGGAATACACCTTCTTCTCAGCACCACATGGCACATTCACAAAAATTGACCATACATTAGGTCACAGAAACATAGCACACAAATGCAAAAAAGCAGAAATAATGAATGCAGCCTTCTCAGATCACAAGGCAATAAAAATAATGATTAGTAATGGTACATGGAAAACCAAATCTAAAACCAATTGGAAATTAAACAATATGATACTCCAAAACCGTTTAGTTAAAGAAGAAATCATAGAAACAATTAATAATTTCATCAAGGAAAATGACAATGGTGAAACATCCTTTCAAACCTTTTGGGATGCAGCCAAAGCGGTAATCAGAGGCAAATTCATATCCCTGAAAGCTCATATTAACAAACAAGGGAGAGCAGAGATCAATCAATTGGAAATGCAATTGAAAAAACTCGAAAGCGATCAAATTAAAAACCCCCAGCAGAAAACCAAATTTGAAATCCTAAAAATTAAGGGAGAAATTAATAAAATCGAAAGTGATAGAACTATTGATTTAATAAATAAGACAAGAAGCTGGTACTTTGAAAAAACAAACAAAATAGACAAAGTACTGGTCAATCTAATTAAAAAAAGGAAGGAAGAAAAGCAAATTCACAGCATTAAAGATGAAAAGGGGGACAGCACCTCCAATGAGGAGGAAATTAAGGCAATCATTAGAAATTATTTTGCCCAATTATATGGCAATAAATACACCAATTTAGGAGAAATGGATGAATATATACAAAAATACAAACTGCCTAGACTAACAGAAGAGGAAATAGAATTCTTAAATAATCCCATATCAGAAATTGAAATCCATCAAGCCATCAAAGAACTTCCTAAGAAAAAATCCCCAGGGCCTGATGGATTCACCTGTGAATTCTATCAAACATTCAGAGAACAGTTAACCCCAATACTATACAAACTATTTGACATAATAAGCAAAGAGGGAGTTCTACCAAACTCCTTTTACGACACAAACATGGTACTGATTCCAAAACCAGGCAGGTCAAAAACAGAGAAAGAAAACTATAGACCAATCTCCCTAATGAATATAGATGCAAAAATTTTAAATAGGATACTAGCAAAAAGACTCCAGCAAGTGATCAGAAGGATCATTCACCATGATCAAGTAGGATTCATACCAGGGATGCAGGGCTGGTTCAACATTAGGAAAACCATCCACATAATTAACCACATCAACAAGCAAACTAGCAAGAACCACATGATTATCTCAATAGATGCAGAAAAAGCCTTTGATAAAATACAACATCCATTCCTATTGAAAACACTAGAAAGCATAGGAATAGAAGGGTCATTCCTAAAAATAATAAACAGTATATATCTAAAACCAACAGCTAATATCATCTGCAATGGGGATAAACTAGATGCATTCCCAATAAGATCAGGAGTGAAACAAGGATGCCCATTATCACCTCTACTATTTGACATTGTACTAGAAACACTAGCAGTAGCAATTAGAGAAGATAAAGAAATTGAAGGCATCAGAATAGGCAAGGAGGAGACCAAGCTATCACTCTTTGCGGATGACATGATGGTCTACTTAAAGAATCCTAGAGATTCAACCAAAAAGCTAATTGAAATAATCAACAACTTTAGCAAAGTTGCAGGATACAAAATAAACCCACATAAATCATCAGCTTTTCTATATATCTCCAACACAGCTCAGCAGCAAGAACTAGAAAGAGAAATCCCATTCAAAATCACCTTAGACAAAATAAAATACCTAGGAATCTATCTCCCAAGACAAACACAGGAACTATATGAACACAACTACAAAACACTCGCCACACAACTAAAACTAGACTTGAACAAATGGAAAAACATTAACTGCTCATGGATAGGACGAGCCAATATAATAAAAATGACCATCCTACCCAAACTTATTTATCTATTTAGTGCCATACCCATTGAACTACCAAAATACTTCTTCACTGATTTAGAAAAAACCATAACAAAGTTCATTTGGAAGAACAAAAGATCAAGGATATCCAGGGAAATAATGAAAAAAAACACATATGATGGGGGCCTTGCAGTCCCAGACCTCAAGCTATATTACAAAGCAGCAGTCATCAAAACAATTTGGTACTGGCTAAGAAACAGAAAGGAAGATCAGTGGAATAGACTGGGGGAAAACGACCTCAGCAAGGCAGTATACGATAAACCCAAAGATCCCAGCTTTTGGGACAAAAATCCACTATTCGATAAAAACTGCTGGGAAAATTGGAAGACAGTGTGGGAGAGACTAGGAATAGATCAACACCTCACACCCTACACCAAGATAAATTCAAAATGGGTGAGTGACTTAAACATAAAGAAGGAAACCATAAGTAAATTGGGTAAACACAGAATAGTATACATGTCAGACCTTTGGGAGGGGAAAGGCTTTAAAACCAAGCAAGATATAGAAAGAATCACAAAATGTAAAATAAATAATTTTGACTACATCAAACTAAAAAGCTTTTGTACAAACAAAACCAATATAACTAAAATCAGAAGGGAAACAACAAATTGGGAAAAAATCTTCATAGAAACCTCTGACAAAGGTTTAATTACTCATATTTATAATGAGCTAAATCAATTGTACAAAAAATCAAGCCATTCTCCAATTGATAAATGGGCAAGGGAAATGGATAGGCAGTTCTCAGATAAAGAAATCAAAACTATTAATAAGCACATGAAGAAGTGTTCTACATCTCTTATAATCAGAGAGATGCAAATCAAAACAACTCTGAGGTATCACCTCACACCTAGCAGATTGGCTAACATAACAGCAAAGGAAAGTAATGAATGCTGGAGGGGATGTGGCAAAGTAGGGACATTAATTCATTGCTGGTGGAGTTGTGAACTGATCCAACCATTCTGGAGGGCAATTTGGAACTATGCCCAAAGGGCGACAAAAGAATATCTACCCTTTGACCCAGCCATAGCACTGCTGGGTCTGTACCCCAAAGAGATAATGGACACAAAGACTTGTACAAAAATATTCATAGCTGCGCTCTTTGTGGTGGCCCAAAACTGGAAAACGAGGGGATGCCCATCAATTGGGGAATGGCTGAACAAATTGTGGTATATGTTGGTGATGGAATACTATTGTGCTCAAAGGAATAATAAAGTGGAGAAGTTCCATGGAGACTGAAACAACCTCCAGGAAGTGATGCAGAGCGAGAGGAGCAGAACCAGGAGAACATTGTACACAGAGACTAATACACTGTGGTATAATCGAACGTAATGGACTTCTCCATTAGGGGCGGTGTAATGTCCCTGAACAACTTTCAGGGATCCAGGAGAAAAAAAAACACCATTCATAAGCAAAGGATAAACTATGGGAGTGGAAACACTGAGAAAAAGCAACTGCCTGAATACAGAGGTTGAGGGGACATGACAGAGGACAGACTTTAAATGAACACTCTAATGCAAATACTATCAACAAAGCAATGGGTTCAAATCAAGAAAACATCTAATGCCCAGTGGACTTACGCGTCGGCTATGGGGGGTGGGGGGGAGGAAAAGAAAATGATCTATGTCTTTAACGAATAATGCTTGGAAATGATCAAATAAAATATATTAAAAAAAAAAAACCTAGTGATATAAAAGGTCAGTGGTACCTTTGACAGAAATAGGAAAATATATAAGAGGGGAAGTTTGTGGGGAAAATAATAATCTAAGTTTTGACATATGGAGTTTAAGATGTTTTCAGAACATGTGGTCTGAAAGTTTTAACAGGAGAAATTCAGTATACATAGCAATAGTCATATGTGTGTATGCATATGTAAATGTCTATATATTTACATATTACCATACATGTAATATATATGTATATGTGGAATTTTGTGTTAACCTATTTTTGAGCATTTTGTGAATGATCAACTTAGAGGAAAGTAATACTCCTGAAAACTGATCAGGCTATCAAGGATGAGGATGAATCAATAAATGATAAAATACATAGGATATGTCAATGAGGAGCATCACAAATGGGGAACTGTCGGAGGCCATCATACCCCAACCATTTGACAAGGTCAGGGTCTGAGGAAGGAAGGTCAGCAAAGCAGACCCCATAATGAGGGTCCCCTGATAATCCCCCTTTGTGACTTCTTTCCCAAAATTTCCACCACTAGTGGACTTGTTATGAGTATTATTCTCTCCCCAATTCAGGAGAAATAACATGAGAGTAAATACTTATACATTTATATCAAAAAAATATATATACTACTTTAAGCCCCCTAGGTTATTACCTCCAAAAGATTGGAATTACAGAATAAAAGCCCAAAGATTATTGCCCATGACCCATCCTTTCTCAAGCACAACATATGCTCCAAGGCCCTACAACATAATGAGTCTTGTCCTACAGTTATCACACTCAAATGAATTTGTTGGAACAGAAGCCAAACAGCATCGCTAGGCATCAAAGTAACACAAGAAAAACAGAACTTGCAAATTGAGGAAAACCCGATAACTGGACTGCCTAAAGACCTCACACCTAGATACGAATATATTTTGTTGTTCATCTCCCAAGCAATTATGATGGATAGTGAAAGCTGACCAAAAGCACAATGATCCTCTCAGCAGGTCAAAGGGTACTAACCTACAAATGGCTTCATTCAAATTAATCATGTCTATCACAGTGTTGTAGAAACCTAGTAAATGATCGCAAAATTCTTTGTCAATGTAACATCACAAGAGTTTTGTTTAGGTGATTTGATAATATCTAATCAAACTGTAGAATATCACATATGTAGAGAATTGATTATGTGTATGTACCAAAAAACCTATATAATAAACATACCATGATACCATGGCAGAGTACTATGTGTGATTCCTGTGTATGTGGGCTGAATGCATGGTGTATCCCATCTCATTTATCCAACCATGACGTTATACTTGGGCAGGCAACCCTGGTCCTCAGAGAAGCCGCTGGACAGACCTCAAGAGGGGAGAAGATATACATGATATTTGCAAAGGAGACTGGGAAGGAGTAGTCTTCCAGGAGGAAGGATGAGGGGAGAGGAGTGTTAAGTAGTGTTACAAAAGCCCAGAGAGGAAAGAGCACCAAGAAATGGGTGGTTAGCAAGTCAACTACAATAGATAAAACAATTAAGATTATAACTGCAAAAGAAGTAGATCTGGCATTTAATTTATCAGTGGTAAATTTGGAGGAAGCAATTTCAGTTGAGTGATGAGAATAAAAGGCAGATTATAAAGAGTTCAGGAGTGAGTAAGTGAAGCAGGAAGAGGAGAGGAAGTGAAGGAAACAAATTAGATAAATGTTTCAAAGAGTTTGGCTCAGAAAGGGAAGGGATATATAGGTGGATAGTTTGAAGGACTTTTGAAAGTTTTTTTTTCTTATTAATGAAGAGTTTGTAAACAAGTGCAATGGAACCACTTGAAAGGGAGAAGCTAAATATTTGAGAGTGAGTGATGAGGATTTAATCTGCTTTCAAACTTGTATTAAAATATTTTAAAGATCATATGTAAATATGTGAAGTATCCTTTACTGAATCATAATACTGGGAAAGACTGATGACAAAAAGAAAAGGGGACAATAGAGGATGATATGGATAGGTAATATCATGGAAACATTAAATATGGGAATGGACAGAATTTGAGAAATAGTGATGGAATGAATGTCCTGGGCATGCTATGGTCCATGATGTCACAAAGAGTCAGACATGACTGAAGCACAATGTCCTTTACAAAAGACATGCATCTATCTTGTAAAATTTACTTCAGGTTTTTGAAGTCCACAGAAGTGAATAATACATTCTGTTCAATTTGACCAAGCTGGAAAAGCTTCAGTATTTTTCCATAGGCAAATTGAATTTTATGTCCAAAACCCAGAATAATTAGTTAAGAATCAAATACTTTATTACCAGTCCAAAGTAGCTATTAAACAATAATAAACAAAAAGTAATACAATTGATGGAGCACTGGACCTTTGGTATCAATGAAGCAAAAAAAATATCAATTCTAATTATCATTTATTTTAAATGTTTTAAAATCCATTTAATCAATTTAATATTTGATCTAAACAAGGAGAGAAATGACAGTTAAAAGGATGTTCAGTTAAACAACAAACTCACTTGTAGAATTTTATAAACAACAGTGGTAGATTATAAGCAATGCCACCTCATTGTTCTTGTGTAATTATGATCCAGCTTTCATGATCCTATTTGGGGCCTCCGTGGCAAATATATTAGAGGCATTTAACATTTCCTTCTTCAATGCATTTGAAAGGTGAGGAATCTAAGTGACTTGCGTTGGTTCACACAGCTAGTAAATATCTGAAGCCAGATTTGAACTCATTTCTTCCTGACTCCAGGATCAGAACTCTATTCACTGTACCACTTAAGTAATAAGTATGTATATACTTCAGAAATGATACCAGTCTGAGTATACTCAGTATCCTGGGTACCACAAAGAGTACAAAAGGAAGTATTTAAAGAATAAAGATTTTTGCAAAAACTTGGCATGAAATTCATTTATGCCACACTAATTGAAAATCATTTTGGTGAAAATGGACGGAAGATGATGACAAATGAAAGCAAACGGGAAAGTTTAAGTGCTCCTACAGTGACCTATGCTCAAAACTTATGAGAATAAAGCCACAAATTTTGGCTCAGTATCCTTTCAGCATGAAATACTACATGCCCTGAATGTGTGAAAAAATAGCAATGGCATCTAGGAAATTCAGTCAAGGAAAGTGCCTTGATTAACTAAAATACATGTACATGATTACTATCCCCTAGAGATGACACAAATTCAAAATTATGTAGCAATATAGCTCAAAGAAATAAAGATACCAATAACAAATAAGAATAAATAAATTTCATTTTGACCATCTCAATTCCCAGCAATATCAAAAACGATATAAGAAATATTGGCCCAGATTCATTCTCAACTATTTAAAATCTAATCTTTATGAGAAAAGATTGTTCTTATAACATGAGTATGCATATATATGAAGAGAACAAATAGATTTTCAGGTAATTGACCAAAAAGTATTGAGAAAATTTTTTGTTTTTATGTTAAATTTTATGTTTTATGTTAAAAAGGTTTATTAAATGTTTCTTAAGGAAAATAATTCACCTCTATAGAAATAGATTTAAGATTAAATATATACAGTAAAAATATCTATGAATTACCATACAATTTTCCCTCATAATGTTAACCAGAGATACTTTTATACTCCCACCAAGATATTTTTTACAGTGATCTTGTAATAAACAGGATCAGTTGTGTGGCATACTGGATAGACTACAAGACCTGACAAAAGGAAAATGAGTTCAAGTCTAACCTCACAAACTAACTTTGTGACTATGGACAAGTTCCTTAAACTCTGCCTAGCTGAGCTTCCCCATCCATAAAATTGTGATAATAATTGCATCTCTACTTCTCAGAGTTAATAGAATTAAATGAGACATTTATATATTTTAAACATTTGTCATATAAATATTAACCATTTTGGCTCAATTTCTTCAATTTTTCCCCCAATTTATTTATATTTGTGATGAGGGGAAGAGGAGAGCAAAGGTATTTGAAATAGGATAAGACTGGTGGGGAAAATGTGGCTCTCTTGTTCAGCAGCTTTCACTATTTGGGACAAATCAAATTTTGTCTGTTAACCACTAGTAATTATGGCTGTTTACAAAAGCACCAGGCAGGTAAAATAAGATTAACTATCCACATGGAGGATCACACTCAAGAGGAACAAGATCCTCTGCTCTGGGTCCTTGCAGATCGTCTGTTTCAGGTACTGCTTTGTCCACAGATGTACTTTCCATTTGGGTAGATGCTACAGAGTCTGATAAAAGTGATTGATTTGATACAGGACTTGGCTGCATAGATGGGGAAAACGTGGAGTCTAATGTTGACTGAGCTTCTGGGACATTGCCATTTGTGCACTGAACTGGTAAAGATTCAGACAGACTACTGACAGAAGTTGCAGGTGGGCTAATTCTACCATTACTACTATTCTGTCTTTGAAGATGTTCTTTATAACATACTGAACACATGCCATTTGTACGAGGGTTTCCATAAAATCCACAGCCAGTGGAACAAAGCATAGGCACTTGGCTATGGTTAGTTTCTTGAGCCATGTTCCTCTTCTGTGCACTCTGGTGAAAAAGTATAGGGATTTTGGATTTGGAGTACAGGCTTGCTACTGTACCGATGATGTTTTGCGGTTCTCTGAGTAGCTGTCCCCACTTCCCTATGTCAGGTTGGGACAGTTGAGGTTGATGAACAAACAGCTGTCCTGTACCTTGAGACAGACATTAGCTTCCTGACTTCCCTATCCTCATAAGCAGCTACTTAAAGTTTGAGTTTTATGCAAGAAAACATTTTAAAGCCTTCAGTGTTTTATTGCAGCAGACTTCAGTTTCATTCCTGGCGGCGGCTCCCTCCGCCTGACGGGCCCGCCACCACCGCCGCCCCCGCCGCGGGTGAATGGGGACAGGTGAGGCCGCGGAACCCCCCACTTCGCTCCGGGTCAGGCCCCACCGCTGCCGCCACCACCGCCGGCTCCTCGGTCCGCTGTTTATTAAACTTTTCTCTCTTCAATTTTAAAATATAAATAATAATAGCATTCCCTGCCAGGGTTGTTATGAGTGTAAAATGAGATAATATTTGTAAAGTTCTTTGAAAGTCTTAAAATACAATATAAATCCTAGTCATTATCATTAACAACAAGAATGACATACACATAGAGGTGTATCCACAGCAAAGATGTTCCATAAGCATTATGGAGAATGTCCTATGTAAAGTCCAAGAAAGATTCCCTATGGAAGCTCAGACTTTCCATTTTATTCTTTTTCTAAGTACCATTTAACTTGCTGAATTAAACTTTAAAATCTCCATGACTACATGTAACCTCCCTGATCGTCCTCATTCAACCTACAAGGCCAGCATTATACCCTTTCTGGTCTGCAATAAGTGCTACAGTGTGTTGTTTTCATCTGGACCAGAGAGAAATGAATAATACTTTTTTTCCTCAGAAGAATTCTACCCTAATTTAGGATTTGCCAACCTGGAAGCTACAAATAAGATCCACTTTCATTTTCTAAAATCTCAAGTTTATTATCAGCCAATCAAAATTTTGTGTCCTGATTGTTGGCAAAATGTTAGTCTTCAACTCCCATTAATTCTTAACTATTTGATACTTATTCTTCCTACACCCAACCAGGGTGTAGGACAAGACGGGATAAAATGAGCCATCCTTTGCAACTAAAGAGGTGTGTGTGTGTGTGTGTGTGTGTTTGTGTGTGTGTGTGTGTGTGTGTGTGTGTGTGTGTATTTAATCCTGTCACCAAGGAAGCAATATTATAATTTAACTGGACATTCTATTCAACCGCAAAGTTTGCAAAATAAAATTCCTCTCAAAAGACATGCTTAGGTAACCATATTATAGGACCATTATTGTGTTTGTTAAGAATAGCTGAGTCTACGGGTTTTTTTAAATCAAAGCCCACAGGCATATTGGCCTGCAGTCTGGTTGGATGAACAGTGTATATTTGATTCAAATACTTGTTTCCCTTACTCAGCCTTCAACATTTCATCACAATATATCTCTAAATTTCCCCCTCAGAGCTTTTAAGGAACTTTCCCTTTAAATGTTGAAAGCACAATTTCATACATAATTTTTTAACATTAGTGTGGAATAGGCCTAAATTGAGATTATTTCCATTTGTGCAGTATTTGAGACCCTTTATGGGAATCTCAAGGATATTAAATAATGCAAAGCAAACCATGGCATGGTTAAGATGGTACTGTTGCCTTTCTTTGTAACTTTAGTGCTTAGCATCATGCCATATATATCATTGGGTTGAATCTATCTATTGACTGACTGAGAAAACAGACCCAGTGAAATAAATTATGATAGGCTTCATTTATTTCCTTTAATATATTTAGTTTATCTTCCTAGTTGCTCATCTAGATGCATCTGACTTTAAAAAAATATCTCTCCTTCTATAGTGTCAACTATAAGATATGGCCATATCAAATTGACTCTCTGGGGGGTAGAGCCAAGACAGTGTCTTAGTAGAAGTGAAAGCTGAAACCACTCTGATAATCCTTCCAAAGCAATCTTTAAAAAGTGCCTTAAACTTCTCTACTAGTAGCAATGCAGTGATCCAGAACAATTCTGAGGGACCTACGAGAAAGAACACTATTCACATTCAGAGCAAGAACTGTGGGAATAAAAACACAGAAGAAAAACAAGTGCTTGATCACATGGATTGATGAAGATATGTTTGTGGATGTAGACTCTAAATGATCACCCTAGTTCAAATATCAATAATATGAAAATAGGTTTTGATCAATGACACATGTAAAATGCAGTGGAATTGTATGTCAGTTAAGGAGGGTATTGGTGGGAGGGGAAGGAAAGAGCAAGAATCTTGTAGCCATAGAAAAATATTCTAAATTAAATTGCCTCAAGGGGGAAGTTAGGTGGTTCAGTTGATTGAAAGGCAGTCCCAGACATGGGAGGTCCTGGGTTCAAATCTGAACACATACTTCCCAACTGTGTGACCCTGGGCAAGTCACTTAACCCACAGTGTCTAGCCATTAACAATTTTTATGACTTGGAACCACAGTATTGATTCCAAGATGGAAGGTAAGGGTTTTTAAAAAAAGGGTGCCTCAAAATGGCAGGAGTCAAAAACCCAACAGCATGATGGAGTGAGAAGGCTCTGCCATTGAAAATAACTTGAAAGGTATACAGAGAGTTGATTTCCATGGGACAAGGGAACTAGAAGCAAAATTATACATACACAGAGGAATGCTGGCCAATCACTCCCAACCTACTGTGCCAGATTCTGCAACTGGGCATAGACCAACTTCAGGATCCTGGGATCTGGGCTACATCAAAAAAGAGCACCTCAGATCCACCACTTGAATTCCCAGGCCCTGGCACTAGCCCACAGGGAGACAGGGAAATTCATAGTACTGGGTTCTTTCAAGCCTACTCCACTGTGATGAAGATCTAGCCTCAGGGCAAAATAGCTCACAGTGCTGATCCCTATAAGCCAGCAGAAGAGGCAGAATCATCAACTTTCTGAATTCTCATTCCACAGGCAAAAAAGGCCAGGAAAATGAGTAAACAGCAGAAAAAACCATTTAACTCTCAAAAATTCTTATGGGGACAAAGAGCAAAGTACAGAAGCAACTGGGGATGATGAGATCCAAGCAAACATCAAATAAGACAGGTTGAGGAAAAATGGGGGAAAATTGAAATTAGTGCAATTAGAAAATAACAGCTTAAAAGCCAAATTGACTGTAATTCATTTAAAATTAAAGAATTTGTGGTACTTAGCAATAGTATGCATATTTGGTTTCTGAATAACTGATATGAGTTATTTTTATTTCCTTTCCATTTTCTACAATATTGAATTGTCATGTTGCTTGGGTTTGAACAGTTTTAGTAATAGCATTAATTTTATCATTAATTAATATTATATTTACAAAAGGAAAAAAGAGACTTTAGATATTTTTTCCAGATTTTATTTTATTTTTAAAATTTATTTTATTTTTTAATGTAGAATTATTTCATGGTGGCATAATTCATAATCCCCAATCCCCACTCTTTCCTCTTCCCTCCCAAAATTGACAAGCAGTTCCACTGGGTTATACATGTATCATTGTTCAAAAACTATTTCCATGTTATTCATATTTGTATTAGAGTGATATTTTAACATCAAAACTTTAATCATATCCCTAAAGAATTATGTGATCATATGGTTTTTCTTCTATATTTTTGTTTCCACATTTCTTTCTCTAGATATGGATAGCATTCTTTCTCATAAGTTGCTCTGGATTGTCTTGGGTCATTGCATTGCTGCTAGTAGAAAAGTCTATTACATTTGGTTGTGCCATAATGAAACAGTCTCTGTGTACAATGTTTTCCTAGTTCTGCTCCTTTCTCTCTGCATCAATTCCTGGAGGTCTTTCCAATTCACATGGAATTCCTCCAGTTCATTATTCCTTCTAGCACAATAATATTTCATCACCAACAAATAGTACAATTTGTTCAGCCATTCCTCACTATATGGACATCCCCTCATTTTTCAATTTTTTGTCACCACAAAGAATGTGGCTATAAATAATGTTGTACAAGTCTTTTAATTTATTATCTCTTTGGGGTATAAACCCAATAGTGGTATGGCTGGTCAGAGGTCATTCTGGTCATTCTTTTAAAGTCCTTTGGGTAAAGTTCCAAATTGCCCTCCAGAATTATTGGACCAATTCACAACTCCACCAGCAGAGTACTAGTGTCCTAGTTTTGCCACATCCCCTCCAACATTTGTTACTTTCCTTTCCTGCCATATTGGTCAGAGATTTTAGATACCTTAATCCAACCTCCTCATTTTATAAATTAGGAAATTGAGACTCAAAAAATCTAAATGCCTTTTTCTTGGGTACCTTTTTGTAAATATCAGAGTTGAGACTTTAACAAGTTCCTCAAACTCCAAATCCAGGGATTTTTATAATATACAAGGTATCTCCAAGGTCATTTCTGTTATAAGTTATTAAGCTTTTAAAGTTTAATACTGCACTAACACTTTTGGGATATGCTATGCCTAGAGATGAAAATGTTAAAATCTTTCACAGAATCATGTTCACTTGGACTAAATGAAATCATGCCATCTAACTTGGATCAAATAAATGTATATGCTCATGAACCAGACCATGTTATAGGGATATAATAATGAACAAAAAAATAGTTGATTTATTCAGTAAGATTATTATATGATATAATGAAGTATAATATCATCTCTTCTTATTTTATCTTAATTTATTGTAGCTCATTGAGTTTTTTTTTTCTGTTATGGAGACATCTAACCATTGATTTACTCATCAGCACAGAATGTTTTAGTTTAGACAACACTTAGTTGAACCCTGTCATTTTATAGAGGTCAAAAAGGAAGCCCAATAATGAAGTATAATATAGTTGATAAGGCTCTAGACTTGAGGTAGAAATATATAAGTCCATATCCTCTTTTTGATGGTTACTAGAAATGTGACCCTTAAAAATTCACTTAACTTTCCTGCCTCAGTTTTATCATCTTCAAAATGAGGGATTTGGACATAATAGATAGGAAGGTCCCTTACAACCTATAATTCTGTGAGTTGTCCATGGTCATAGCCAGTCTTTGTTAGAAATGGGACTGGAATTTAGGTCTTCTCATCTTTTGATTCAAATTCTCGTGCTTTTTCCCATTAATCTCTAAAGAATCCAAATTTCCTTTTTTAAAATGTATATTTTATTTTTACCTTTTTCAGCCTTGATTGCACATTACTCCCAGTTAAAATGGTTAAAGAATTAAAGCACTAAAAAGAAGAATTATGTAACAGTAGAATAAATACAGGATTTGAAATCAGAGTACCTAGGTTAGAATTATGACCGTCACTTAATGCTCTTTTAGCATTAGGCAAGTTGCTTCATTTCAGAGTATCTATTGTCGTATCTATAAAAAGATATATTTAGACTTAATGACCTCTTAAGTTTCCTTATCACTAAATCTACTATATCTTTCTTATGTTGTTACACTTCTAAGCAAAAAAAGAAGCAATTATATGTATTCCAAAAATAGCACTAATAAAATCTCTATCTGATACCTCAAACTACATAATAGTTCTTACATAAAAAGACCAAAAAAGATCATAAGGAAACTCAATTTTTAAAATGAGCCATTATAGCTCAGCAAAATAGGTCTGTAGAAAAAAATGATACACCATTTTGAGGGGGTATATTGTTAATTCTCCAGGAAAAAATCTCTCTACCAAGGCAGCCAACAACTAATCTGCAATTCATAATCTTAAATTTTCCTACAGGTTAAAGCAATGAATGAATTTATGAATGAATGAATAAATGAATGAATGTGAATGAAATGTTTCTAAATGTTTTTTTGTGTGTGTGGCAAGAAATGCCTGAAATGCATAAGATGATAATAAGCAATCATGCCAACCCGTGTACTCAAACTGGGAAAGGAGGAAGGATGAAAGTATGTTTGCAAAGGGGTGGTTTGGAAATGGCTATAAAGTTTCACAATGGTTAGCTTCAGTTCAAGCTAAAATGAAATTCTCACCCATATAATCACAAAGATCCAGGGACAAAATTCAGAGTTCTAGCAATGGGAAGAAGTCACGGTGCAGGTGGGAGAGTTGGAAACTGGCCCAAAATTCAGGTGATATCTTTCTCAAGAGTTAATCAGGTCCTGACCTCAGGTCACCCAGACTTGAAGCCAGCTTTCTATCTCCTATGTCATAATGCCTCTCCACACTCTTTTAAAGAGCCTTAAAAAATATACAAGTGGGACAGCTAGATGCCACAGAAAATAGAAACCAGATCTGGAATCAGGAGAACCTGGATTCAAATCTGGTCTCAGACACTTCCCAACTATTTAAGCCTGGTCAAATCACTTAAGCCCATTTGCCTAGCCCTTGCCCTTAGATTTGTTACTGACAGAAAATAATGCTTTAAAAAGAGAAGATAAAAATGATTGTGAAAAATACTGTTAAAATTGTTGCTTTCTATTAGTGTTAATATCAAATAGTAATCCCCACCTTGTCCTTAAAGTTCATTAGAATTGAAACCCTTCTTGTATTCAAGTCAAGTTAAATCAGCATTCATTAATAAAATGTCTACTATTTGGTAGATACAATACTAAGTAAAAGGGTGACAAAAAAGATCATATATAATTTACTTATTCATTATTCCCTTGAATACTATCTATGGTCCAAGTGGAATATCCCCCATTTTCACTGGGAATGTTCTACCATAAATCACACTGTCTGGAATCAAAAAGTCCATCATAAGTGATTAGAGTTTGATTTATTGTTTGATAGAAAAGATGTGTGGTAAACAGGAAAAGAGTTATACTTTGAGAAATTTCATAGAAACTATATAGGTGCTTAGATGTGAGCATATATGGAACAAATATTTTTGGGTTCTAAAAGGTTTTTTAAGAATTGCTTTCTGACATTTTCCTGTCCATGTTTTCACCCTCCCACCCCTGTTTTATGCAAGATGGCATGTAATTAATATAGGTTGTGCATGGGTTATCAGACAATATGTATTCCCACATTCATCATATTGTTAAAGAAAACAAATATATACACTAGAGAAAAATTTGTGGAGGGAATAAAGTGAAGAATTGTATGTTTCAATCTATATAAGATTCTCAGTTACTTCTGTGGTGCTAGAGAGTCTTTTTCATCATGTCTCCCATTCAAATAAAAACAATTAACCCTTGTATATGAACTCCAGGTTAAAAATCTCTGCATTAGGTATTTAATTTTGAATTCAATCCTTAGCAAATGTTAGTAAATGTTCTGCAACACTTATTTCTATGGGGAACCAGTTCAACCTCTTAATTATGCCACAGACTGCAATAAAAACTCCAGTAGGATATTTTATAATATTTTTTCTTTCTAATACATTTGAGTTAATTTGATAAAAATACAAATAAGTTTTGCTGATCAAGTCACTTAAAGATAATCTTTGCCAATTCTGTTCAATGATATCAAGAAAAACAAACAAAAAGTATACATAAGTCACCTCTGGCATGGAATGACATCACCAAATGATCCATGTGGTGATCTGATATATAAATATAATTCCATCCACATGAGCTCTAATCAACTCAGCAATAAGCTTGATTTTCCAAAAGCTGTCTCAATACAAGTAATTCTCTTTTTATCTCTATTTCATAGAATCCTACTTCTATTCAAGGTTCAGTTCAGGTGCTATCTTTAATGTAAAGTCTCTGCTGAATCCTCCTTTACCTCCTCTACCCACTTATTATAAATTACTCTGAAAATTAGTTTATTCACTTTGTCCATATTTTATATTTACTAATTACTTATAAGTGTAATTGTATATCCATGTAAATATTATTTTCCTATAGTAGGACATAAGTTCCTTGGGTAAGGTAACCTTTGTTTTTGTTTTGTTTTTGTTTTTAGTCTTTTTATTTCAAATGCCTAGAATAGTATACTTTATATACAGTGAACACCTAAACGTTTATTAAATTGAATTGAACTGAGCATAATGTATAATATCATCACCCTTATTTCATATATGTAATTGAGAATGTGTTATCACTTCAGCCTGTTCATGTTATTGGCTTAATTGTAATCCAAGCAGCTATTATTCTGCTAGGAAGAAGCATCCTGGAATGCTTCATCTGCATCTCTCTAAAATTAAAATTAGCTCTTTGTTGAAAAATTTTGAAACAATAAAGTATAAGCAGTAAGACCAGATATGTATCCCAAAAAAGTCCATCTCCCTAGAGCCTTCTTTCTTAAAAACCTGATTTGATAGCCAAGATAAATGGCACCTTTCATGATTATTGGGATTTTATTGATAAACATGAAATAATGGCTATAAGAATGAGGCTTAAGTCATAAAAACTGGGGTTAAAGCTGTACCTCTGCAACATACTATTCCCTTAGAGAAGTCACTTAACTTCTCAGGGTTTTAGGACACTTCAAGAATTTAAATTGCATAAGTATTGAACTGCCTTGGTAAAGGTATTTTCTTCCTAGGAGTTCTTTATATCAATGAGACAGGAGTTATAATTTTATCCTTAATATTCTTTAACAATAACCTCTTAACTGGAAATATAGCATTAGGTATAAAATACCAGGATGGCTTTCCTAATATGCTTTAAAAATTAAAAGTGTCACAAAAAATTATTTAAAAATATTATGGTCAGTAGACAAATGTCCTTGAAATTCTATTCTACATCAAGCCTTCTTTGTCAATCTTAGAATTTCTTTGGGGGGCAACTGTCAATAGAGATTTGTGTTCCATTCATCAAGTTGCCTTGGAAAAAAGACCAATTGGGCCTTTAATGTCTGTCAGCTTTCGCTCTTTATTGACTAAACTATTTATATCTGGAATATCATCAATTTTTCAAATTAAGATACAGTTCCTAAAGGGCAAAGTGTTATTCTACTCAATAATTACTGAAGTCTTTTTTGCTGACCTTTGTCTTTCCAGATTTTCATAGGCAGGCTCTTCCCAAATTGAGCCAGAAAGGATTAAAGGAGATTAATCTTTTGAAAATGAATGTAGTTAATAGTCTGAAGGGTCAATCAAACTCAAAGATGTGTTTTCTTTCTTTTATTTTTTTCTTCTTTAAACCTTGATGGTAATACAAGGATCATCAAATCTCTATTTTTTTCTGTTTTCTCAAAATACCACTAAAAAACTAGATGGAACTTTCTATTTTAGAGAAATGTCTGCTCTCAGAAAAAAAAAAGTTTCAATTTGATGGTCATTTAAATCACACAAATTACCTGTCAACACTTTTAAATAACACTCTATTTTTAAGTTTTTAAGAAACTTGTTTTAATCAATCCTTGACTAAAAAAATTAAAGAGAACAGCTTTGTTTTAAATACTGAAATATGAATAGTGTGGATTAGAGATTTATTCAAAGTGGGATACATTCATCATTTAGATTTCCCTCTCTATTTTTGTGGCATCCTGTATATTTGAAATTCTACATTATTTTTAAACATAAAATACTTTTTTCAAGCTTTGATGGTTTTGCTGCTATGGGTTTTGCTGCTAAAATATGCTTTTTTCTTAAATCATTTAAAAAATAAATAAAAACAAAGCTGGCATGAAATTAGTTTCCACAGTATGAACTTATTTACAACAGCAGCAGACCAAGTTCTTCTTGGAGAAAGGCATTGAAATGTATGTGTCTGAAAAGATGGGAATTTATGCAGCTTGACTGTATTACATCTGGAGGTCGACAGCTGGTTATTATGTACACCTAATTTACCAGAGCAGTAAATACCACAAGTGAAGAGATCTATTCACCTAAGGCTCATGGTTCAATAGATTTAGTACTTCATGTTGAAAATAAAATGTGGAATAAATTAGAACAAAACCCTTTTCACACTACCTCGACAATGAAGAAATCCCCACAGTGGAAAATGCATTGAATTAAAGTACCTTTGATATAATTATGGCATGTCCAATAAACTGAATCCTTAACGCTTTTGAAAAATAATTATAATAACATTAATTATTCTTAAACCATATGACAGCCTCAGGAGAAATGACAAATCCATTTTATATATCAAAATTACCCATCAATACAATGATATGAATGATTTTAGTATTTGAAGCTCAATTCAATTTCACAAATGTGTGTATAAATATACATGCATATATATATACACATATTAAAATAAATACCCACACACTTGCACACATTCAGAGAACACTGGTCTGGGAATTTAGTTTTGGAAATAAACAATCCCTGCCTTCATGGAGATTACAGTTGAGTAGAAAGATAAGCTACCTCCAAAGATCACTACTATAATAAAAAATTAATATGTCCATTACAATCAAGACCTAAAGGAGTCATGCAAAGTGCTCTGTAAAATTTAAGGAGGGAAAAAATATAAATTCCTTAAAGTACCAAAATAAAAACCATCAAAAAGGAGATGGTATTTTAATTGGATTTTAAAGAAAGTTTAGGTATTTAACAAGTAAAGATGAACAAATTTTTATTTCAGGACAGTAGAAGAGAATTAATAAAATTAGGTAGGTGTTGAGATACAAGGCTATTCACAGGACAGAGTGTAATTATAAAATTTAGCTGGAGTATAGAGTATTGAATATGTGGTAGTGAGTGTCACAAAGCAAGACTAGAAAAGGAGATTAGCACTGAATTGCCCAGCACCTTGAGTAATTTATTGGTAATGAATGGGGATTAATTAAGGTAAATAGTAGACCTTTAATCTGATTCCCCACTCATTTATGCAAGTAATGTTGGATTATTAAATGCTCTAGCAGCAAAGCCAATAGTCTGTAGGTGCTATCATGTTTAGAAGACTTCAGGTATGGACAAAAACAAAATTTATTAGAAAAAAAAAGCTGACTTAGTTTTACCAGATCTCAAACTATATTACAAAATGGTAACCATCAAAACAATCTGGTACCAACTAAGAAATAGAATGAGAGAGAAATGGAATACATTAGAAACTCAACACAAAGGTAAATTATTACTGTCATCTAGTGTTTGACAAATTCAAAGAGCCAG
Organism: Monodelphis domestica; assembly: GCF_027887165.1. Lineage (NCBI taxonomy): Eukaryota > Metazoa > Chordata > Mammalia > Didelphimorphia > Didelphidae > Monodelphis > Monodelphis domestica. Next base: position 97,207,674 of record NC_077228.1, on the reverse strand, counting down.
GCTTTTGGAAGAAGAATTCACTATTTAACAAAAATTTCTAGGAAAACTTGAAAACAGTATATCTAAAATTATGCATAAAACAACACTTTATACCATAATCCAAAGTAAAGTCAAAATGGATACATGGTTTATGAAAAAGGAGGATACCATAAAACAATTAGGGGAGCACAAAATAGTTTACCTGTCAAACCCATGGATTAAAGAAAAATTTACATCAAAACAAGACAAAGAACATGTGACAAGGAAATCACTTTAAAAGACTGATATATACTAAGTTAAGGTCACCACAGAGTTCATCTATGTAATTCCTAAATGAAAACTCAAGTCAGCAGTCAAACTTTTATGGAGTTTAATTACAAACAGGAGGAAGAAAGGTATTAGAGAGACAGAAAGAGAGAGAGAGAGAGAGAGAGAGAGAGAGAGAGAGAGAGAGAGAGAGAGAGAGAGAGAGAAGAGAATAGGGCTTAAATACCCCCTCTGTTTAGGCTGGGCCAAAAGGCCCAAGCCCTTAGATAGCTGAGGCAAAGAAAAGAGATCAGTCCCTATCACTCACGTGACCAAAATGGAGAAACAGTCTCAGGGGCCTCCACCTCCAGCTTCCTTCAGAGCAAGCTTCTCAGAGCACAACCTCTCAGAGCAAAGCCTCTGCAACCTCCCTCAGTCCTCAGACCCCTCTATCTTTAAGGAAACCATCTCAGTTCCCTCCCCTCAGTTCTCACATCTACCAATCACTGTCCATGTCTTCCCTGTGCCAATGGTGGCTCTAGCTTAACCCAGGACTGCCCAGAGGTCGGCCCCTTTGCACATGTCTGTTGAAGGTCATATTCTCAAATAATTAAACTTTGATCCCTTGCTGCAGCCCTTCCTAAATCCTGTTACCCTGAGCAGGGTGGAGATTGTAAGTTCCAAGACCTGGTTCTGTCATTCCAAGTATCTCTATTATATCAATTCTAAAATCAATCATGACTCAAAGAACTTCCTGTTCTATGCTTAAGCATAGGTCAAAGCCCTTTCCATTGTTCAGCAAAAGGTTTCTGTCCTAAAGTAATCTTAAATAGGGAGGAGAAAGACCCTCCCATGCCAAGGGGGTTCACATTCCAAGACTATCAGTAGGAAATTTTTCAAGTATGAAATTTCCCAAAGGTGAAATTTCCAACATTTATAACTCTAAGAAATTTTAAGGTTTACAAACATGATGAGACATAAAATAGATAACTTTGACTACATTATGTGTAAATTTTTCTGCACAATAAAAAAATCAACCTACATTTAAAAAGCAAAAATATAGTAGGTTTCTTCGCAAAGGCTTCATTTCTCATTTTTATGGAGAAAAGAGTCAAATTTATAAAAATACAAAGTGTTTCCAAATTGACAAACAGTCAAAGGAGATGAAGAGGCAACTATCAGAATGAGAAAAGGTATCCCTACATAGCTATCCAACCGGAAACATGACAAAAAAGGAAAATGAAATATCTTGGAGTAGATGTGGAAAATTCAGGACACTAATACACTGCTGGTAGAGGTGTGAATAATAGAACCTTTCTGCAGTGCAATCTGGAATCATTCCCAAAGGGCCATAAAACTGTGCATACCCTTTGACCCAGCAATAGCACCACTAGTCCTGTATTCCAATTATATTAAACATAGGGGGAAAGAATCTGCCGATACAAAAACTAGAATCTGAAAGGATATCCATCAAATTTGAAATACCTGGGGAAAATGTGGAATATGCCTATAATGGAATAGTATTCTGTCATAAGAAATGATAAGATAATCACACAAAAAAAAATCTGGAAAGACATATGAAATGGAAGTGAAGTGAGCAGAACAAAGAGAAAGCTTTATATGGTAATAAAGAAATTTATGATGATCATCTGTGAATGACTTAACTATTATCAATGAGGAATGAATCTAGAAACACTCCAAGAGATTTATGACCAAGAAAGATTTCCACTACCATTGGTGAAACAGTATCTGAATATAAATTAAAACATACCATTCCTTATCTCCTCTGTGAATATTCCTCTAGTGTAATACATATGTATCTTCTTTCATGACATGACAAACATGGAAATATATATTATATGATACATACATGTATAAACTGTACATATACAGCCTATAAATGTACATGTACATATATGTGAAACATCTGTACAAACTATATCATACTATCATACTACCTTCTTCTTGGGAAGAGTGTAGGTGAGGAATGGAAAGAGAGAACATGAATTTCAAAATATTAAAATTTCTTACATGTAATCTAGAAAAATACAAATTTTTCATTTTTTTAAAATAAACATTTACCATCTCTGTGTCTTGGAATAATAATCAAATAAGTACAAACAATCCTGGAAAAAATGAGTCTCTCAAATTCTCTATATCTTAATTCACCTATCCATTAAATTCTCAAATATAATCACCCTTTTCCTGGTCTCTTCTTTTAATGTATGTTATCTTCTTTTTTCAGAATGTGAACTCTTGAGAAAAAGAGAAAGATCATCTCCATTTGTGTGTGTGTATGTGTATTCCCAATGCATAGATCCATAGGAAGCATTTAATAAATAAATATTTTAATGCAAAAATAATAAAAGAAATGAGAAAAGTTCCAGTCAGGGATTCATGAGAGAAAGAAAGAAAGAAAGAAAGAAAGAAAGAAAGAAAGAAAGAAAGAAAGAAAGAAAGAAAGAAAGAAAGAAAGAAAGAAAGAAAGAAAGAAAGAAAGAAAGAAAGAAAGAAAGAAAGAAATCCACTGCCATAGAAGGAACAGACAGAATCTAAAAACATACTGAAATTGTGTAATTAGAATTTTCTCCCCAGAACACCCTTTCCCAACTTACCATTTTCATTGTCACATTATGTGCTTAGACTTTGAAGATAAAGTTGTGGGTGTTGCTCCTCTCTTTATCTCTGCTCCAAGGAAGGCAGTTGTGGAGGCTGGGTGAGAGCCAGGCAGAAGAATTTTACCAAATGGTTTTACTTAGATTTTTTAAACTTTTGTTCTTATATTTCTTCTATTTCAAGTGATAAACAATAAACCTTATTAAATATAATACTTGGAGTTATCTATATTAATTTTAATATTGCATTTTTGGTGACCAGAATTCTAGAGTTTAGAACCCTTACTCCTAACTCCTATCTTAGTTAAAGACAGATTAGCTTTAAAAGCCTATGCCACCCTCTCTGCTCCTCTTTCTACTCAGGCCAGACAGTGCCTGGGGGTCCTTGCCAAGCTGTTTTTTCCTAGAAAGGTGAGGTATAATTCACCCTTTCCCTTACATTGCTAACATCTGACTGCTTGCTGCTGCCTTGGAAGCCCGGGTGTTTCTATTAGGCAAAAATTAGTCTCTTAATGGCTTTTACCTGAAGGGTTGCTTCCACCATCTTCACTCCATGCCCACATAGCTGAGGAAATCAATAAAGGGGAGCAGAAAACCCCTGTCCACATGGCAGTGGAAGCAAGCAGGTCCCTGGTGTTTTTACCATTAGGGGTGTGAATTTTAGATGTACTCCACCTTGCTTAGTCTTTAGAATTCTAGAAACCAGGAATGTATACACCTCCACTTAAGGATTCATTGTCGGGGAGGATGGTCTATGACTTACTGTGTGCTAGCAAGTGATAAATCAGAAACAACTGACTGACCATCTGTGCTGTCCAAAGCCAAGTTGAAGCCACCATTGGTACATGTGAGACACAGGAAGTGATGTAAAGAACTGCCTTTATATTTCATGTCACTTCCTATGAGAGAGGCTTTTTCAGACTTTGGTGGTGGAACTTGATTTGGAGCTCTAGCATGCGACCTCAGCCTGCTTCCCTTAGGCAACCATGTGGTGAGTGATAAGACTGACTCCCCTTTCCCTTGACTTTTCTGAAGACACCAGTCTCCAAGGAGGGCCCTCATCTTAGATGAGGCCTCGTGGCTAGAAGCCAAGCTAGATTCAATCTTCTGGGAAGGCCCCTTGGCTGAGAGACCTCTGAATTCCCCCAGCTCAGAGTAGGCCAGAGTAGATCTAACTCCCTTTTTTCCCCATCTTTCTCCCTCATTCTTAATTTCTTCCTTGTACTGAAAATAAACCACCATAAAATTCTATTCTGACTTGAGTATTTCATTGGGATTTAGAAATTGAATCCCTGGGGACAACTAAAATTATATTCAGTCTCAACCCTAAAATTTTACCCTGAACAGGGGTTAGGGGAAGCAATGTTACTCTTCCAAATCTCTTAATTTTACTCAGTACTAAGGTAGAGCCATGTCCGAACAGGAAGTAGAATTGCTACACATTTAATGATTTGATTTAAATGCATGGCCCACTCTATGAAAGAGCATTGTTTTATCAGTTATAGAATATCTTTTCTTACTACCATTCCTGGGTATGCTTGTCCTTGCTGTTAGCTTGAGTAATCTCAAGATTCATAAGGGAGATTCATCCCTCTTATTATCTAAGCATGCCTAGCCTTTGCAACACATCCAATATGGGGTTTGTCCACACTCTGCTTAGTGTGCAAATCCCCCTCAGTATGGGGAAGTCCAGAGGCTTAATCAAAGGAATCTAGATGGATGATGATATTTGGGAGGGGAAGAAAACTCAATGAGTCTGGAGGTGACTTTTAAGCCTTTTCAGACTCCATTGCCTTATTGATGTTAACTGTTTCAGTTTGTTCCTTTCTAATAGTGAAGAAGTCTCTGTAACACAGGTATCAGAATTGGAGAAAAAGACTCTTGGATTGATAGCTCACATGTAAAACCTTTAATTAATACTGAGTGCCTGTATCCTATTACACTTATTGTATTTACTGATTGTGTAAAAATGTTATTTTTGTTTTTTTAAGTTCATATATTAATATAATCTAATATATTCTATTACACTATGTCATTTTCAGCTACTGTCTTGGGCATTAACTATATGTTCTGTTACATTGTTTTTATTTTTACCCTCCCCATAGGACTGTACTGGAGAAAATATCATTATAAAAGTCCATAAACAACTTGGACAAACCTTTTTCCATGTCAAAACCGTAGGTACTTATGGATGCTGGGTTCATCACCAGATTCATCATGGTCACATGTTGCCTTAATGACCTTCTGTTCTGTTTTGTTTTTGTTAATTATCAAATAGATGATGATGTTTGAACTCCATCAAACTGGTTAAAACACATATACAACCTTTGGAGAATTTAATGAGCTAAAAATCTTAATTCATGTTAAGAGGTCTTCAGAAGTGATTTTCAGATATCTAGGAGCACCACTACCTCTGACTGATCATTTACCTACCTTTGAGTTGTTTGTAAAAAGAGGTAAGGATCCATTAGTAGTTGAAGTGAAGAGCAATAGCACTATTGTATTCCCCACTTCCACATTTATAAAAATGTAATGGATGAGACATCAGAAGTGATTTTCACTATTGTCTTCCTCACTTCTACATTGCAATGGATACAATGCAAAGGCATATAAATGCATGCCTTTTATGACTGTTACAGTATCAGACCAGAGGAGGGAGTTTTCCCAAGGGTTTTGGTTGCCCAGTGATGGGTTATAATCTCATCCAAGTGGTAGGAAGGATTTTCCAGTTGTAAAAAAAAGACTTGAATCCAGGACTTCAATCCCCAGAAGCCCTTGCTCCACTTCCCCAGAATGCTTTGTAATCTCACTGAATTCTCACCTGAGCCAAGAACAAAATCATTATTTAGAGGGTCTCTGTCCACGGCACAGTCTCTTTTTTTCTTTCCTGTTTCCACTTGCAAGCAGACGTGGCTTTTTTCATGATGTAGGTGAGATTGTCTAGGCCTCTCTCTCTCTGGCCTAGACATGTGCTTTTCTTACTTGTATATTCTTAAAGTCTTAATTTTCAATAAACCTCATAAAAATAATACTCCTTGCAGAGAGAAACTAATTTCTACCTGCCTCAGTCTTCCCTAAATTTTAATCTTTACAGGGCTTGGTAACCCCTGGATGGCTGCTAGAGGGAAAATTTTCCCATGGAGTCTAGTGGCTCCTGGATGGTTTTATATTTGTAACTCTTCAGCTTAATCTACCCTTCCACCAGAATGATCTAGATTCTTAGTGACATTTTAGAACCAAAAGGTTTTTATCAGCAGTACAGAGGTTTTGTTTTTCTACTGTCACATTTTGGAATGATGGCAGTAATAGACTTTGTTAGAAATATCTTTGTCAAGGATAAAAGATTGGCTAGACCTGAAGAACTTGTAACAAGTATTTTTTGAGCTTCAAAGGTTTTTTTTTGTTTGTTTGTTTTATTTTTTTGTTTCATATATCACATCATATATCACATAGCAAGTAGCTATAGAAACTCATGTGAATTCTAATGATAGCATGTGTGTTTGCTATTGTCATTAACTGGGCTCTTATGATTGTGAGGATTTGGGTACTTCTTTGAATATGCATTAGCTGCTGTCCTACTGTTTTAAAAAGCTGTTACTAGGTTAAAATTATTGTGAATCTTAAAATTTCTCAGACTTGTGAATCTTAAAAAATTCTCAGACTCTACCTTAGAACATTTGATTAAGGTTATTCCCCATTTTAAACAATGAAGGTACTTGATCAGGAATGTATTGAGAACTTTACATTACTCCACCCATACATACTTTAGGGGAAGATAAAGTTGTAAAACTCCTTACTGAACAATGAAAGGTACTTAACCCATACTTAAAGTAAAGCTAAAACCCTTAAGCTGGGTCTATTTTTAGATCTAATACAAAAAGGTGCTAAGTACCTATGAAGGTCAAATTAATCATTAAAAGTTCAAGCAAGCTTAGCAAGAAGTATGAGGTTTTGGTCTACCCAGAGAAGGTGATAACAAGTGTGAATTACTTAAAAGTTTAATCTACTCAGGTGTGAATTAAGAATAGTCAGTCCTTTGGAAAACATCTACTGTGATTGGTAGATGTGAAAACTTAGGGGAGGTGACATAGGAGAAAATTCTCTTTAAAAGGAGGTCAGAAAGGCCTCTGAATTTAAATCAGCTATGGAGCTGAATTGGAGGCTGGTCTCTCTTGGTGGCTGAAAGGGAATTCAGATTTGGAAGCTGAAGTGGAGCTTCCTGAGCTATACTAGAGGGTCTCTCTGAACACTGGAGTTTTGCTTGGAAGGATCTTGTGGTGAGTTGATAAAAGACTGACTGATCTCTCTCTTAAGGCTTAAGCCTTGGCTGGCCTAGGCTGGCCTAGCCCTTTTCTCATTATTTCCTCTTACTCTCTCTCTCCCTTTCATTAATTCCTTTATTTGTATTAATTAAATCTCCATACAACCCAGCTGACTTGAGTATTTCATATTTGGGAATTTTTCCCATGGTGACCACCTTATTTTTGATTTAACTCAAGACACTGTCTCGAAACCATATTTTCACAGTCATAGTTTAAGACAACCACTCTTTTATCTCTAACATTATGCACACTAAAACTGAGGATCATGGCCAAGTTAAAATGTAAATGGATCTCCTTTTTGGGTGAGAAACTTTTGCATTGTTGGCTGACACCTTTTCATGGAATGTGAACTATATATTTTTGATTAAAAAGTTATTATTGTTTTTCCTTGTATTTGCAATAGATTATTTGAGTTTTCTTTCTCTCTCATTTTTGTACTTGAAATACATGTTACTAGTATTAATGTATTTTTTTATTTGACACTAGGATAAATTTAAAATATCCATTAGCCCTAATGTCAATGCATACCCAGAAGCTTTAGACTCTGGAAATCTGCCATTGATTATTAAATATTATGGGACTTTGATTAATGATTGTGTCTGATTCCAGGAGAAAGGATTACAAAAGAGCCACTACATAGTGAGAAGGAGCACAAAGTTAACCTACACAGTGCCTGGGAGCACAAGGTCAAGGAGAGAAACCACTCCCAGTGGGAGTGATGAGATTCTGTGTCAAGACAGGGAACTTGAACTTATTTTAGGGTTCAAAGAAGCTGCTGTTTGACACTCTCAGATGCAGGATTCTCTTATGCTAGATACAGATTTCTACCAAGTACTTCAATTTGGCTGTCATTTTGGATCCCCTATTCCTGAGAGGCAAAGGTAAATCAGACCAGGAAATGATATTTCCTTTCTGCTTCAAAATATATTCCTTTTTCTCTCTCTTTTAAAGCACGGCAATTTTCTGTAGTCCTGGGTGCTGATTGGGTAAGTGCATAATTGCTACTACAGGCTTGCGGGAAAAAATAACTTTAATTAGGCCATGATACAAGGTCCTGTTATGGGATTATTCTTCCTTATTAAGAATTTTTACACATTAGACTCTAATATTTTTACTTTATTCTGAACTTAATTTTTCCTCTTTGATTTGTTTTTTTAATGTGTACAATTTTCTTATGACAATTGATTCATATAACTTAGCCATGAATCTTGGGGTGATCTGTGTGTTTGTCAGCACCTTCCTCAGGAGGGATTTTATTATTCTCATAAAATTCTAGATTTATAAATTTTTTTTCTTGTTTGAGAGTAATTCTAGGATAAGAAACTTACTACCTCCCCAAATCAAGAAAGTGAATTGTTTTGAAAAGACACCATAAAGAAACCTGCTGAAACCATGCACTGCACCAAAAGATCCAGAATGAACCTTGGGATGTAGTGGATTAAACTGTTGGGTATTGAATGCATTCATTTTGAATATAAACTCTTACACCAAAGAGGATTGCCCGCTATTTGGTGTTTTGTCAGTACACCTAGCAATCATTGGTTTTGTTCTCTTTCTCCTTTATTTCACTCTTATCCCCAAATTATTGTCATTACCCCTTAGAAAGTACAATATTATATGTACCTCTACTTAAGGAACTTTCCAGATGTCATTTGGTTGTGTCTAATGATTCACTGGGGAAACTAGGCTTGTAAATCTGATTCCTACATGGCCGTTTCTTAATGGAATCACAGGAAGGATTGCCTAATTAGAATTTTCTCCTCAGAACTCTCTTTCCCTACATCCCATTTGCTTATTTACACTACATATGAATGTAAGAAAGATATAAGTTTTGTGTGAGCCCTCTCTTCTCTCTCTTCTTCCTGGAAGGAGGTAGTGAAGTTTGGGTGAGGTCCAGGCAGGAGAATTTTATCCACATGGTTTTACACTTTTGTTCTTTTATTTCTTCTATTTCAAGTGATTAATAATAAACCTTATAAAATATAATACTTGGAGTTATGGATATTAATTTAAATCTTACAGAACTTTATCATTATTTGTGCAGTTAGAAGTATGTTACACAAAGTGTGTCAGATTAGGTCAAATGTCTTGAAATGACTTTTAAAATGAAGATGGTAAGAAAGGAATAGATTTGAGGAAAAAGGGTTAAGGAGAGTAAGAATGAGTAAAATTGTCTCAAATAATGTTAAGGGTAAAATTTAGAGTTGAGACTGAATATATAATTTTCTGGTCACCAGGGATTAAAATTATAAATCCCAATGAAATACTCAAGTCAGAATAGAATTTCATAGTGGTTTATTTTCAATAGAAGGAAGAAATTAAGAAGAAGGAGAAAGATGGAAAAGGGAGTTGCATCTATTCTAGCCTAGTCTGAACTGGGGGAGTTTAGAGGTCTCTCAGCCAAGGAGCCTTCCCAGAAGATTGAATCTAGCTTGGCTTCCAGCCACAAGGCCTCATCCAAGATGAGGGGCCTCCTTGGAGACTGGTGCCTTCAGAAAGGTCAAGGGAAAGAGGAGTCAGTCTTATCACTTACCACATGGTTGCCTAAGGGAAGCAGGCTGAGGTCCCATGCTAGAGCTCCAAATCAAGTTCCACCACCAAAGTCTGAAAAAGCCTCTCTTATGTGAAATATAAAGGAAGTTCATTACATCACTTCCTGTGTCTCACATGCACCAATGTTGGCTTCAACTTGGCTTTGGACAGCCCAGATGATCAGTCAGTTGTTTCTGATTTGTCACTTACTAGCACACAGTAAGTCATAGACCATTCTCCCCCACAATTAATCCTTAAGTGGAGGTGTATACATTCCTGGTTTCTAGAATTCTAAAGACTAAGCAGGGTGGAGTAAATCTAAAATTCACAATAGAAGAGCAAACAAGAACCAACATCTTACCCAACAAGGAAATAGGGTAAAGGGGATAAGAGAATGAGCACTGACAAAAGAGAGAAAATTAAGGTAAGCACTAATCAAAACTGACTTCTGAGGAGGGATAGGGGAAAAAAAGAGAGGAAAGAAGGATAGATAGAAGTAAATAGGTTGGAGAAAAATTCACATTCAGTAGTAACTGTGAATGTGAATGGGATTAAGACACCCACAATTTGGAAATACCAAAATTTAAGAATATATTATTTACAAAAAACGACATGAAACAGATGAACACACACACACAGCTCAGATAAGAAGGAGATATATCTATTATGCTTCAATTAAGGTAAAAAAGGGCGGGGGTAACAATTGTCATATCAGTGAAAGCAAAAGTAAAAATAGATCTAATTATAGAAACAAACAGGGAAACTATACATTTTTCAAAGGCAACAAAGACTGAAATAATATCAATCTTAAAAATATATATATACATATATATATACAAATTGACAATATCCTAATTTTTACAGATAAATTTAAATAAATTACAAGTTGTTTTTTTAAAAGCAGTAAACCAATACTTTTGGGAAACCTTAATTTGTCCCTTTCAAATTAGACAAATCAAAACAATGTTTTAATTTAAGAAATTAATAGAATTTTAGAAAAGTCTATTTACAAGATCTTTGGAGACAATTGAATGGGAATGTTAAAGAGTCTATCTTTTTCTAATTTGTACATGGTACCCTCACAAAAACTGACATCATAGCAAAATAAAGAATATCAGATATATTAAATGTACCTTTTTCAGATCAAAGTGCAATAAAGGTTATATTCAACAAAGGGCAATGGATGCACAAATTTAAAAAATAAATGAAAACTAAATAATCTAATTCAAAAGAATTAGTAAATCAAAGAACAGGTCACAGAAAAAATCAATAATTATATAAATGACAACAATTAAACGAAATATCCAAATTTGGGGGATATGGGAAAGCAGTACCTAAGGGAAAATTTAAATCTCTAAATGAATGCACTAAAAAAAGAGAATAATCACATAAATGAATTGGACATGAGACTAAAAAAGAAAAAGAACAAATTAAAATCCTCAATTTAATAATAAAATGCAAATATAAAAAAACATGGAGTAAATTAATAATATTATAAGTAAAAATTAAATAGTAAATCTATGAGATATTTTATAAAAAGTAATAAAATATATAAGCTATTAGTTAATTGATTTAAAAAAGGAGAAAATCAAATTAATAAAAATAAAAAATAAAAAAGGGTAAATGCACCTTAAAATACAATGAAATTGTTAGGAGTGATTTTGCTCAATTAAATGCTAGTAAAATTGACATTCTAAATTAAATGAATAAATAATTACAAAAATTTAAACTTCCCATAAGAAGAGTTAGGTTGGAAGATGTTGGATTAGGACATAAAGCATCTTTACCTTCCTAATACACACTACAAATGATCAAAATGACTCCAAAAGAAAATCAACATTAAACATGGCAAAAAAACAAAAACAAAATAGAAGTCCAGAGTAAAACTGTACAGTCAAGGACAATTATGGAAGAAATTTTCTGACTTCCCTGGTCTTAGTTCCACACCATCTTAGAACCTGTGATGCAGGAAAAGATCAAACCAGGTAGAATCCACAAGGCAGGTCCAGAGGGTGAATTAGCAACCTCACCCTCTTTACTGAGCCTAGGAATTCGCATCACTGAGAATACCACTAGAATCACAGGCAGAGGGCAATGAGAATAACTGTGACCCCCAGCAGGGTACTAAAGGAGTGGACACCACCAAATCTATGGGTGTCAGGCTCTCAAAGCAAAAACTCAAGCATTGTTGCTAACAAAAGAGAGATTTTGGAGTTCTGTGGGACATGGACTAGATACCTGCTCTTTTCCAGTCTGTAGTATTAGGAAAGAAAGGAGGTAGGAGTGTGTACCCATAAGTGTGGATGCTGAGAATTTGGGGCCTCAACTGCTATAGTTATTCCCAGGAAGGTGGAGTCCCTGTTTGCCATCACAGGGGAAGATGGACTGGATGCTTGTAATTGCAATGAAAAAACTGCCCCCTGGCTCTGGTTGGAGCAACAGAGGTCAATCATAGACTGGAGTGTGAGCAGGTCACCAGGAGTGTGGGTGTCTGGTGATGAATGACTAGATAGAATGGCCCTTGCAACCAAGAGAGTGAGAATCAGCCTACTGAGACCAGCTCTTAAACAGAAAGAGGGAGACAAAAGGAAGGACAGGAAAGATGGGGCCAGCATTCCTTGAGACAGGCCAAGCAAAAGAAACAAAGCATAAAAACTGGGGGCTATGATGTTCATTTACTGTGACAAAAAGAAAGACTTTTATAGAGAATAACCTACTAAGCATTACAACATTCTTGTGAGATGTTTATGAAATGACTTCACATAAGAATATTATCAGTGTTGCTTTTACAGATGTGAGCAAGTTAAGAGTGAGAGCTAATGTATTCTGCATAATTTAGGGAAAGGAAGTTTTGCTACTTTCAGTCATGATATTAAAAACACTTTTTTGCCCATCAGAGTTAGGGAAGATTCAGAGTTTAATGATGATTTTTGGTGGAGAGCAGTAGTGCTTTTGTGTGAGAGATTGGGACCTTGCAGGCAATATCAGGCAAGCATGGCTGATTTCCTCAGTGGACCTGACTTGTACCAGGTACTCCATATAGGAGTACATCTAACCTTGGACTGTAAAAACTGGAATAACTAATAGAACAAAGAAAAAAAAAACATAAAACAGTCCTGAAACCTGAGGTAATGTACCAAACAACACAGTAAGAGCCACAGGATTTTAGCAAAAAGCTAAAAATTAAATCTATTGGCCTGGCACCTAAAATTAAAATAAACAAATCAAAATGAGCAAAAAGGAGAAAGAACTCAAGTATTGCTAGTTATTATGGGACTAGAGAAGCTATTATGGGAGCAAGAAAACCTCAGCTCAAATACAAAGGATAGTGAAGTAAAAACACTATCTTTTAAACACAGCAAAGAAACATAATAAATGAGCACAAGTTCAAAAAAATCTTTTGGAAGAGATTTTAAGAACACCTCACAAACCAAATGAGATAGTTGGAAGAAAATTGAGGGGGGAAAAGAGCAATGTAAAATAAAATCAAGAAAATTGTGAAAGATCACCCAAATGGAAAAAGAGATCCAGAAAGTCACAAAAGAAAATGATCTCTATTTAGAACTTGAATAGGACAAATGGGAGCTAACAATTTCCTAAAACAACAAGAAACAATAAAGCAAAATCAAAAGAATTAAATAATAGAAAATAATATGAAACTTCACACACACAAAAAAAACAGACCTAGAAAATAGATCAACAAGCAACAACATAAGAATAAGTCAGCTCCCCATAAGAATAAGTCAGCTCCCAGAAAGTTACAATCAAAAAGAGTTTAGACACTATATTCCAAGAAATCATGAAGAAAATTATCTAGAGTCCTATAATCAGAGGGTAAAATAGAAATTGAAAGAATACACTGATCACTACCTCAAAGAGCCCCCAAAGATGGAAATGCACAGGAACATCACGGTTAAGTTTCATAACCCTCAGGTTAAGGAGAAAGTACTACAAGAAATAAAGGGGGAGAAAAAAAAAACAATTTAAATACTGTGGAGCTATGGACAGAATAACATGAGACTTAGTAGCCTCAACATTAACAGGATTCAAGACATAGAACATAGCATTTCAGAGAGTAAAAAAAAATATTGGACATATAAACAAGAATAATATATCCAGCAAATATGAGCATTTATAAGAGGTAAAATTAATATTTAATGAAGTAAAAGCATTTAAACTATTCCTAGGGGAAAACTGAGAACTAAGCATGAAATTTGATTATTATTACACATACAAAAGCATCCAAAAAGTCAAACCATTTGATTCCTGAGTGAAAAAACAAGAGTGACATCAATTGCTAGGTTCTTTGAAGAGGCATATATGGATGGACGATTCATGGTCAAGGTGAATTTAATAGATTGAGCCAAAATGGCAGTGGAATAATCCAGCAGGGGTTAGGGTATAATGGCTTTCTTATATGGATGCAGAATATTTAGAGGAACTGCCTCTGAGAAGAAGAGGAGGGATGGAGAGAAGGTTGTATTAAAATCCTATGCTCATCATACCTGGGATAAAGAGAGAACATACACAACTGGAAGGATAGAACCTTGGTTAAATTAATAACAGGTATCTGGAGAGCCCTGACATACCTGCATGAGACTACTAACAGAAGTAAGCCTCAGCAGTGTAAGGTTAAAATTATGGTTGAGACTGAATGTAATAATTATTTTGGTCGCCAAGGATTTTATTTATAAAATCCTAATTGAAACACCTAAGTCAGCTGGAAATTATATGGTGATTTAATTGATAGTGGGGGAGATTAAGGAGAAGGAAGAAGGAATGGAGTAGATTTTCTCCCTCCTCCCCCCCCTGTCCCCACTGCCTGGCTAACACCAGGTGGGAAGATTAGGAGATAAGGTTTTGGAGTGTAAAGGAGGAAAGAGTCAGTCCGAACTCCAAAAATAAAGGGCTAAGCCAAGATGCCTGAATCTTAAACAGCTCCAGGGAAAACTCACCATCAAACCCAGACAAAATAACTGCCACCACCCCAAGATGTCAGAACACCTAGCATGCTGCCAGCCAGAGTTGCCTCTCCAGGAAAAGAGGAAGAGAGAGGAAGTGACATGCCTTATATAGGTGGTTTTATGTCACTTTCCTGCATCTCATCTGTACCAATAATAGCTTAGCTTGTCTTAGGAGAGCCCAGGGGTCTGTCCCCTTTTTCTGCACAAATCTGTTGAAGACCATTTCCTCAGATAATTAAATATTGAGTTTGGTGTAGACCTTCCTAATCTTGTTAAACTAAGGATGGTGGAGAAATGCAGGGTTCCCAAGACCTGATTCTGTTAGTCCAAGTATCTCTATTGTTATTGATCAGGAAATAGCTAAATCAGATCTTCTAAAGTATGGTCTGATTAGGATGGAATAGTTTTAAAATTCACAGCTTACATGTAATCCAAACAGTTTCTAGTGAGATATCAATGGTTTAAAGAACATCAATATTCTACAAAAGTCTTATTTTAACACTCATCGCACTTTGGTGGTAATTCTGCATTCCGAGGGGTTCTGACTTTGGAACAACAGTTCCACTGGCTATGACCAAGCTGAAAAGATTTGACATGGCAAAGAGTATGCTCCTGGCAAAAGACTGGGTCAGCTGCCACATAATTCATCAGCATTTTTATAAACCAAGAAAACACGGTAGGAAGAGATAGAAAGTAAAAATAATTGAATTAAATAAAACAATTGAAGCCATGTCCTTCAATGCAGTGATACCACTACTGGGCTTGTATCTCAAACAGATTTAAAAAAGGAAAGATTCTGTACTTTTTATATCTGTACTTTTTGTGGTGGCAAAAAATTGGAAAATGAGGGGATGTCCATAGATTGGGGAATGACCAAACAAATTGTATATTATGGTGATGGAATGCTATTGTGCTATAAGAAATGCTGAACTACTTGATTTCTATAAAAACTGAAAAGACCTGCATGACCTGATAAATAGTGAAATAAGCAGAACCAAGAGAACATCATACACAGTAACTGAAATATGTAATTGACTTTGTTACTAAAAGCAACACAATGATCCAGGATAACACTGAGAGATTTGTGAGAAAGAAAGCTATCCACATCTAGAGAAAGAACTGTGGGAGAAGAAATCCAGAAGAAAATATATGATTTATCACTTCTTTATATGGGCATATATATATATGGGATTAAAAGATTACTATATTACAAAAAATAATAATATGGAAATAGGTTTTGAGTGATAATAAATGTATAATTCAGTAAAATTGCTTGTCAACTCTGGGAGGAAAAATGTAAGAGGGGAGGGAGACAACAAGAATCATGTAACCATGGAAAAAATAAATAAGCACAAAAAATTAAATTAAATTAAATTAAATGAATGTAGCCAATATAAAATGTATAAAATTCTTGGGAGTCAGCCTTCCAAGACAAAGTTCAGAAATATATTAACAGAATTACAAAACACTTTTTACAAAAATCAACTCAAATCAAAACAATTAGAAAAACAAAAATTGTTCATGCTTAGGCTGAACCAAAATAATTTACTTATTCAGTTCAATACAAATAATGTTACCCAAGAATTATTTTATAGAGGTAGAAAAACAATTTAAAAGTTCATATGAAAGAAAAGAAAGGTCAAGAATATTTAAAAAATGAGAAAAATTTTAAGGATGGTGGACTAGTAGTTCCATATTTCAAACCATAGTATAAAGTGGTAAACATGAAAATAATCTGGTACTGCCTAAGAAATAAAGCAACAGATCAATGCAATAGGTTGAGTACACTATTCATAGTAGTAAATTACCATATAATCTTGTTTTTGATAAAAACAAAAATCTAAGCTTTGGGGGAAAGAACTCAAAATCGGACAAAACATTCTAGGAACATCTGAAAGCAATTTGGCAGGAACTAGGCATAAAACAATACTTGACAGCATATATTAAGATAATATCCAAATGGATAAATAATTTAGATATAAAGATTGATATAATAACCAAATTAGGGGAACAAGAGAAAATGTACCTATTTAGATCTAACCTGGGAAAAATATTTGTCTTGCTACTGGGACTTAGATGACTGGAAGTGAATATGAGATTAACATCACAGACTCGCACATAGACATTTAAAAAATCTTTGTGGGTTACTGATTGATGTGCATTCAGATTTAGTTGTTTATAGTAAAGTGGAACCATGGATAGAGCACTGGGGTTGTAAAAAGGAAGACCCATCATCCTGAATTCAAATCCAGTCTCAAAAACATACTAATTGTGTGACTCTGGATGGGTAAGTCATTTAAACATGTTTACCTCATTTTGATCATATATCTGTAAAATGAACTGGAGAAGGGAATTGTCAAACTACACTAGTCTTTGGCAAGAAAACCCCAAATGAGATCATAAACAGTTAGACCTTATAGAAAATAACACCACATATACCCATATCTTGTCAGATCACGTTTTCAATTTTTAGAGTGGGCAGTTTCTGCGTCAAAAATTAGCAATTTTACAAAATGGGAAATCAGAGGTTGATTTTTTTCTATTTTCTAGACTTAAGAATGTGTTAATAATGGAAATTAAAATTTATAAATATGTGTGTACATTTTTCTTCTTCCAAAGAGACAGGTTAAAAATTATGGCAATAGCCTGTATTATCCTATAAAAATTGTTTAAGATGAAGGGCTATGGATTAGTAGAATAAGGGAATGAAATTATCTCCAGACTATAGACAAATTGATTGTAGAATATTAATAATAATAATAAAATAATAAATTGACATTAATATAACACTTTAAGGTTTATAAAGTGCTTTGTGTCCATTATTTTTTCAGCCTCACCAAACAGCTGAATGTACCTAGATATATCTGTTGTGCTATATGCAAATATATACATACTAATCTATATATGATATATGTGTGTATATATATATAAATATATATATATATATAAACAATGGTTCAAGTGGATTTGTTTCGTATGAAAATGTCATATAATTGAAGAATAAGGCTTATCTTACTATTACATATGAGTTGGAATCAGAAGACCTAGATTTTAGTCCTAATGATTCCATTTACTGAAAATGAGATGTTGGGCAAATTATTTGATATTTTGGGGTGTTTTCTCATTTGTAGATTAAAATGTAGAATATGAACTATTGCTTCACAGAGGTCAATAAATTCTTGCAAGGGTTAAATGAGGTCATATAAATAAAAGCATTTATAATCTATAAACCATCATAACATTATTCCATTGTTACTATTGATATTACTAATAAATTAATGATGATTTTATTATATTTATTAAAAACTAAATTCAGAAGACTATCAAACTCCCTCCCAATATCAAATCTGAACTAACACCATACGTCAGTCCTACGTCTTATTTGAATTTTCATATAACCAAACTTTCATCCTAATGCTGATTAACTGTATATTAAAACTTTATATAAGGGGCAGCTAAGTGACTAAGTGGATTTAGAAACAATCCTAGAAATGGGAGGACCTGGGTTCAAATGTGTCCTGAAACACTTCCAAGTTATGTGACCCTGGGCAAGTCTTTTTCCTGATACCAATACAGAGAAATAAATATATAGATATTTAATATTATTACAATTACTAATAATTATATACTATAATATTATCTATAATAATATATAATTGTGAATATACAATTATGTATATTATTATGTATTACATATAAAATATATTTAGAGCTCTTTACTTGCTATGAATAATAAACAAATAACAATATCTTTCCCAAGAAAGCAAGCTTTAGGATTTAAGATCATTTCTTAAAAAGAAGAAACATCAACAATAAATTTTATAAAAATAATTTTCATTTCAAAATAGCAACTTTGGGCACAATATACAAGAATATTTTGTACTAAAGAAACTCAGAGAAAAACTGTAAGAACTTCAAATAATATCACTAAAAAGTATAATATGAAAAAGAATTAGGTAGGGGTTAGGAGAAAAACAACCAAAAAAAAAGCCTTAATATAAAACTGTCTGTTACAATACAGAAAAAATATGGGGGGAAAATTCCTTCTTTGGAAATTGACACTGCCAAGTCATCTCAGTACCTAAGGTCTAAGAGGTTATTGGATGAATAAAGGAAGCTTAAATCCCATCTTGGAATTTAAAAATTAAAACAATTAAGGTGACAAGAAATTTACATGTTAGAAGCATTTATTTCCAATATTCTCCAATGAATCTTTAGCTCTCTGTACACTTTTTTAAAAAGTCATTCCAAACTATGAATGAGCAAATCATCATTATAGGTTGTTCTTTCCTTCTATGAAGGCTGTTATTAAATTTGTAACACTTCATCACCAGGACAGAGGTTTTTCTGGTTTCTCTGACCAAATAGACTTTGTTAAAAATATCTTTGCCAAAGTTGAAAGATTGGCTAAATCTGTAGAACTTGTGACGGGTATTCATGTGTTCATAGGTTTTTACATGTCATACAGGTAGTCATGCGAATCCTAATGATAGTGGGTTTGTTTGTTACTGTCATTAAATGGGCTTTTATAATATTGGTGATTTTGGTACTTCTTAGAATCTGTATTAGTTGTTGTGCTAGTGTTTTTTAAAAGGCTTTTACCTGATGAAAAAATTATGTACAATCACACTGTGGATCCTGGCCAAGTTAAGAGGGATATAAATCTCATTTTTGAGTTAGCACCTATTTTGTTGTGCCTCTGCGGTGCTAACACATTGTCACGTGTAATATAAACTGTCAAATTCAATTTTTTAATTATTTTTTCTCTTTATATTTGTAATAGGATATTTGATTTTTCTCTCTTTTTCCTATCCTTCAGATACATGAAATAAATATTAATGTTTTTTTTTGCCTTGAAGGATAAAGTTTACAGTATAAGTTTACAGTATCTATTAGCACTAGTAATTATGTATACCCAAAAGTTTTCAACTATGAAACCTGTCATATATTGATAAATGTTATGGGACTTTGTTTAATGATTAGGTCTGATTCCAGGAGAAGGGAAAAAAGAGCCACTATACAGTTTCAAGGAGCACAAGGTCAAAGCAGACCAAAACCAATCCAAAGAGTATTGTTGAACTTCTATGCCAATATGAAAGGACTTGAACCTAGTATGAGAATCAAGGATACAATGCTTGACATATGTTAAGATGCAGGACTCCTTGTACCACACTCCATGTGCAATATTCTAAGTCAAGTACCTCCATTTAGCTATCATCCTGGATCCCCCTATGTCTGAAAGTGAAGGTAAAATCAGACCAGGGAATATTTTTTCCCATTTGCTGCTGAAACATAGTCCTTACTCTCTAATAGTTTGGCAATTTTCTGTAGTCCTGGATGCAAATGGGTAAAGTACTGTATTGCTGCTATTGTCCTAAAGACTTTTGGGACATCACTTTAATAGGTCCTTGCTGTGATTCAAGAACCTGTTACAAGTTTATTTTTTATTCAGAATTTTATACATGTAAGATTTTTTTTTTATTTTTAATCACTTCAGTACTTATTATTTTATACAGATTTTGATTTTTTTTAATTTAGGGTTTTTTTTGTGTGGTTTGTGTTTTTTTTCAACAATTGTTTCATATACCTCATAACTCAGTCATGTATCCCAGTGTGATTCTGGTATTTGTCAACACCCTCCTCAGGGGGCTTGTTTAATTATCCAAAAAACTTAAATTTAAAAACTTTGGAGAAATTTCAGGAAAAGAAACTTGCCAGCACCCTGAATCAAGAAAGGAGATCCTTTTGGAGAAGATGATGTAATGATGTCTGAAGAAGCTACATACTGCATCAAAAGATTCAGAATGTACTTTGGGATATAAAGAACTGAAATGAAGGGAGTTGAATATACTGATTCTGAATGTAAACTCTTATGCCAAAGGGAACTTCCCCCTAATTGGCATTTTGTCAATATGTCTTTCAATCAGTTTTTGTATTTTACTTCTCATATTTCCCTCTAATCTATATTTATTGTAATTTTCTCTTAGAAAAATGCAATATTGTATGTACTTTTAGCTAGAAGTTATTTAGAGTTTTAAAATAGTTATGTTTAAATGATTCATTGGAGAGACTAGTCTCCCAAAGGATCACAGGGATTATTGTGCTGAGGGGATCTTATCCCCTTCCCTTCCTGAGTAGCCTGACCTGTCCATCAACATTTTTCAAATACGAAAGTTGAGCCAGGTTTTGTGTCCATTACAGGAAGTGCATCAATAAAAGGGCAGGGGCAGGTCATTTCTAGGCTTTTGCATTTTGGACAGACACTGGGCTGGAGAGACAGGTGAGGGGGGAGGAATATAAATGAAGGCTAGGACACGTTGTTTGAGATCTTAGAGTAAGGCAACAAGATTTAACTTTAGTCTTATCTACCCCTTCTATTAATAAACTTTATAAAATATATATCTGGGTAGAAATATTAATTTAATTCTTACAGAAAATAATGAAGAATGTAAACTGGATAATGATAATGTGATTGGAAATGAGAACAATGATACCAAGGTAGAGATTATAAGGACCAACGATAGTGTAACAGTTAAAACAGTGGTTACCTTAAACTGTGACCACGAAAATATGGTTTCAAGACTTTGAATAGCCAAAAGCATAAAGATAATTTTTAGTGTCTTGATTTTATATCAAAATGAAGTGGTCGCCATGGGAAAAATTCCCAAATATGAAATACCCAAATCAGCTGGGTTTTATGGAGATTTAATTAATACAAATAAAGGAATTAAGAAAAAGGAGAGAGAGAGAGAGAGAAAGAGAGAGAGAGAGAGAGAGAGAGATAGAGATAGAGAGAGAGAGAGAGAGAAAGAGAGAGAGAAATATAGTATGAATGTCATAGGCCAACATGGACTAGGCCTAAGCCCTAAGAGAGACGAGTCAGTCTTTAATCCACTCACCACAAGATCTTTCCCAAGCAAAACTCTAGTGTTCAGAGAGACCCTCCTATTTAGCTCCTCAGCTCCACTAAGTCCAGCCACTGAGCCCTCCAATTCAGCTTTGGCAAGCTGACCTCCCTCAGAGGCCTTTCTGACCTCCTTTGAAAGAGAATTTTCTCCTATGTCACCTCCCCTAAGTTCTCACATCTACCAATCACAGTAGATGTTTTCACAGGACTGAACATTCTTAATTCACATCTTCTTTAGTTCTCAACTTCTCTGGGTAGACTAAAACTTCTGAGTAAGTTCACACCTCTTTGCCCCTTGCAAGTTTTCAAGTTGCCTGACCTTTTAGCAATTAATTTGACCTTTATAGGTACTTAGCACCTTTCTGTATTAGATCTAAAAATAGACTTAGCTTAAGGGCTTTTGCCTCACTATAAGTATGAGTTAAGTACTTTTCATTGTTCAGTAAGGAGTTCACAACTTTATCTTCCCCTAAACTATGCTTAAGTACGGGTGGAGTAATGTTAGAGTTCTCACATACATTCCTGATCAAGTACCTTCATTGTTTAAAATGGGGAATGGTCTTAACCAAATGTTCTAAGGTAGAGTCTGAGAAATTTTAAGATTCACAAGAGTAGTGTAAAAGTTGATGATAGTGATAAAGATTTAAAGTCCTGGGAATATCATGCTGTTCAAGCAGAAGTAAACTTGGATGGACAGGAAATGATGGAGCTTTGTACTGATAGTACTGTGCTTGCACCAGTGTTGGAAACATTTCAACCTCCAAACAGTACAGAACCATATGTATCTGTCACTATAAGAGATCAGATTTATGATCTTCTGGTTGATACTGGAGCCAGTAAATCAGTTTTTCATGGTCTTAATAAGAATTGTAGAGCTGTTTGTACAACTGAAGTAACAGGAGCTACTGGTAAACCAAAGAGAATATCAAACTTACAACCAAAATTGATCATTTTAAGTCCTTTATGACAGTATGTCAGTCTGTCCCATGAATCTTTTAGGTAGGGATTTATTATGTAAATTAAGAGCAACAATTCAATGTACTGTAATGGTGATATTTCATTGCATCTACCAGAAGAATCTCTGAAAGGTTTTCCATTGATGTTCTGAGATTCAGTCAGTACAGAGGATGACTTGGATTCAATCTATCCTATACCTGAGGATATCCCTGAAGGTCTATGGTCAAAGTCTTCCTAAGATATAGGTTTATTGAAATCAGCTACTCCTGTAAGGGTGAGGACTAGGGAAGGACCAGTTCCTTGTATACCTCAATATCCCTTTACTAAAGAAGCAACAGAAGACATCAGACCAATCATCAAATCCCTAATCTAACAAAGGATCATAATACCTTACTTCTCAGAATATAATACACTAATTTTCTTCCAATCAAAAAGGCAAAGCTATATCAAAATGGTAAAGTTGTATATAGATTCATACAGGATTTAAGAGTGGTAAATGATTATTTGATAAAGACACACCCTATTGTAACAAGTCCAGCTGCTATAATTTCTTCCATTCCAAGTCAGTCCAGATATTTCACCAGGGTTTATTTAAGCTCAGCTTTTTTTTTTTCTCAATACCAAATCATGAGGATATTCAAAAGATCTTTGCTTTTACCTGGGAAAAAAACAAATAGATGTGGACTCATCTTCCACAAGGGTTCATGGACTCACAGATCCAATTTTCACAAATTTTAACTAGAAATCTAAAAACTATAACTTTCAAAGAAAGTAAATTAGTGCATGTTGTGGATGATATTCTCCTTGCATCCCCAAATGCTAAAGTGTGTCTTAGAGATAGGAAAATTTTTTGTTAGAATTATATAAGGATGGGCATAAAATCTCCAAGGCAAAATTACCATGCATTTCACATCAAGTGCAATATCTTGGTTTAGTATAATCAGAGGGTTACAGAAGTTTAACTCAGAAAAGAACAGAAGATATCCAGAAACTGAGTACTCCTTAGACCAAAAAGCAACTTAGAGCTGTTCTTGGAATAACTGGTTTCTGTTGGCAATGGATACCTGGGTATAGTGAATTAACAATATGTCTAACAGACTTAACCAGGAATACAGAATCAGAACCTCAGAATCTAAAACCTGAACATCTGCAAGACTTAAGTAAGCTTGAAGAAGCCATTTTATCTGCTCCTGCTTTGTGTATTCCACACTATACAAAACCATTTCAACTATTTGTAAATGAAACTAAGGGTATTGCTTCTGGTGAACTGACACAGACTTTAGGACAAAGTTATTGTCCAGTTGGATATTATAGTTATCAGCTTGATCCAATAGCTGTCGGCATAGTTCCTTGTCTAAGGGGTGTAGTGTAAAGGTTAATTTTATAGTTGTGACTTAAAACCTAATTAATTGGTCACCAGGGAAAAATCCCAAATATAATACCCAAGTCAACTAGAAATTTATGGTGATTTTAATTAATATATAGGAAAGACATTAAGAAAGAGAGAGAGAGGAAAGAATTAATTTAAACTGCTCCAGCTCAGGCTGAGCCAGGAAGGAGTTCAAGGCCTTGGCCAATGGGGCCTTCCCTGAGAGCCAAGGGAAAAGGAATCCGTCTTTTCACTCACTAAGTGACCATCTCAAGGAAACTGTCTGAGGGAGCTCCTCCAGGCTCGAGTTCCAGGATTGAACTGGCGCCCAAGCCAGATCACAGGAAATGACCAGCCAGAGCCATCTCTCCAGGAAAACAGCCAGAAGCTTCTTCTGGAGAGAGCCAATGAGCCAAATATATGACCCGCTTTTACTCTTGTGTCTCCTCCTCTAAATGCCCATTCTTTAATTCTCATCTCCTTTGATTAGATTATATCTTTAATTAATTAGCACTTCTTTGTTGAGTTCACCTTTTGTGAGTTACTTAAACTTTTTGTGATTAATTTAACCTTTATAGTTCCTTAACACCTTTTTTGTATTAAGATCTTAAAATAGACTTAGCTTAAAGTTTTAGCTTCACTATAAGGTAAAAGCTAAATATCTTCATTGTTCAATCAGGAGATTGCAACTTTATCTTCCCCATCAGGTAAGATCAAAATAAGGTGGAGTAATTTAAAGTTAACAATCCCCCCGTGATATTTTTAGACTAAGTATCTTCATTGCTATAGTGAGAAAATAGATAAATCCAATCTTCAAAATAGCAGCTGCAGTTCTGTTAGTCCAGAAGTCAGCAGACTTAGTTTTGGGATGTCCATTGAATGTATATTGCTTAAATTAAATAGAAGAACTAATGAGGAAATTTCATACTTAAACATATTCAGATCAAAGAATATCTAAGTATGAAATTATTCTCTTAGGAAGTGAGAACATTCAGTTGAGTAGGTGTAGTGTATTAAATCCAGCTACACTTCTTCCTGATTTGCCAAAGAAAGGTGAACCATTGCATGACTGTGTAGAAGCAGTAGATCTAATGGATATGCCTAGGATAAATTTAAAAGACACTCCAATTGAAAATCCAGACTTGGTGTTACTCACTGATGGATCTTCACACTTGTGTAATGGATTAGATGTATAGGTGCTACAGTGGTCACAGAATTTGAGACACTATGGTATGGCTCACTACCTCATAACCTTAGCTCAAGGGGTAGTGTTTGTCACTTTGAAGCAAGAATGTCTTCTAGCTGAGAGTAAAAGTGCAAATATTTATATAGGAAAGATCTGGAAACAAAATGGTTTTATTACTGCATCGGGAAAACCATTGCAGTAATAAATTTCTGCTCATGCAGAAATAATAACTGAGTTGTTAGAGTCTATACAAAAACCTAAACAGCTAGTGGTCATCCATTATAGAAGTCATACTAGTGGCAGAGATTCAGACTCTAAAAAAAATCATAGAGCTGATATAATTGCAAAATTTGCTGCCAGGAATGATCTAGTGTATGTAATGAATCTGTCAACTATTGAATCTGATGATCTAGAGAAAGCTTAAGTAGACTCAGAAATTCAGAAATGGAAGGAGAAATCTAGAGCAAAGAAAGAATGTGGAATATTCATTGCAGATGCTGGAAAACTGTTTTGACCAAAAGATTTATATACCTATTTGTGTCAAGCCATTTACACAAATGGTCATTTTGATACTCAAGCTTTAGTAGACTGTAAAAAAGCAATGGGTTGCACTGGGAATATGTACTGTTGCAAATAAGATCTCTACAGTTTGTTCTCTTTGCCAAAAATTCAAACAAGGGAAATTCAGACAGAAAGGTTTATGTGGTAGGCCTTTAGCATACTGTCCATTTGAGAGTCTTCAAATTGATTATACCAGCATGCCAAAATTTGGAATATACAGGTTTTTTCTGGTGATTGTAGACAGATTGACTAAGTAGCCTGAAACATTTCCATCAAATACAAATATAGCTACCTTTGTGGATAAAAGTGTTGATTAAGGAAATTATTCCTAGATTTGGTGTACCATCTGCCATAGACTCTGATGAAGGATCTCATTTCACTCAAGATATCCTGAAAAGAGTCTATGAGAATCTAGGAATAACATCTAATATCATGTTCCTTATCATCCACAAAGTTCAGGTCAAGTGGAGTGTGTCAATAGGGAATTCAAGACTATGGTGGGGAAAGTTTGTTCTGAAACTCATCTAAAATGTCCAAATATTCTTCCCATAGCTTTGATTAACTACATACAAGACCAAGAGCAGATTTACATATATCATCTTATGAAATGTTCTTTGGACATGTTCCACTGCAGGCAAAAACTTGCAAGACAGTGTATGCATCTCTCTTAGGAGGAGACTGTCAACTTACTTCATACTTAAAGGCTTTAACAACAATGACTTAGAGAACTACATGATATGGGAGTATTGATCCAATATGGTCCATTGGATTATTCTCTTCATAATTTTCAACCAGGTGATTGTGACAAGGAAATCACTTTAAAAGACTGATATATATTAATTTAAGGTCACCAAGGAATTCATCTATGTAATTCCTAAATGAAAACTCAAGTCAGCAGTCAACCTTTTATGGAGTTTAATTACAAACAGGAGGAAGAAAGGTATTAGAGAGAGAGAGAGAGAGAGAGAGAGAGAGAGAGAGAGAGAGAGAGAGAGAGAGAGAAAGGGGAGAAGGGAATAGGGCTTAAATACCCCCTCTGTTTAGGCTGGGCCAAAAAGCCCAAGCCCTTTGATAGCTGAGGCAAAGAAAAGAGATCAGTCCCTATCACTCACGTGACCAAAATGGAGAAACAGTCTCAGGGGCCTCCACCTCCAGCTTCCTTCAGAGCAAGCTTCTTAGAGCACAACCTCTCAGAGCAAAATCTCTCCAACCACCCCTCAGTCCTCAGACCCCGCTATCTTTAAGGACACCATATCAGTTCCCTTCCCTCAGTTCTCACATCTACCAATCACTGTCCATGTCTTCCCTGTGCCAATGGTGGCTCTAGCTTAACCCAGGACCACCCAGAGGTCTGACCCCTTTGCACATGTCTGTTGAAGGTCATATTCTCAAATAATTAAACTTTGATCTATGCTGCAGCCCTTCCTAAATCCTGTTAGGACTGAGTAGGGTGGAGATTGTAAGTTCCAAGACCTGGTTCTGTCATTCCAAGTATCTCTATTGTATCAATTCTAAAATCAATCATGACTCAAAGAACTTCCTGTTCTCTGCTTAAGCATAGGTCAAAGCCCTTTCCATTGTTCAGCAAAAGGTTTCTGTCCTAAAGTAATCTTAAGAAGGGAGGAGAAAGACCCTCCCATGCCAAGGGGGTTCACATTCCAATAGATTATCAGTAGGAAATTTTTCAAGTATGAAATTTCCCAATGGTGAAATTTCCAACATTTATAATTCTAAGAAATTTTAAGTTTTACATGATATGGTATATGTGAAAAATTTTGATAAATCATCAGCAACACAAGAGAGTTGGGTAAGATCTTATACAATTGTGTTAGTTTCACCATCTTCTGTAAAGGTATTAGATACAGATTCATGGTATCATTGTTCACATATAAAATTAGCACATGCTATTAAAAATGAAAATGTACAAATTATTGAAAGAGAAAATAAAGAAGATGAGATTGTGGAAAATTTAAGATCATCAGTCAAATAGAGTCTGCAGTCAGAAAGATTAATATGGGGAGGATCATTCCAAGGGAAGAGGACATTTGGATGGAAGAGGACAATGCAGATGAAAAGGAGAATTCAGAAAATTAATGGACATAGTAAAAGACTGAAAAGACTTTGAAGAAATTTGCAATAAAGAGGATCAAGTAATTAATGGACTAATGGATTAAAATTTTGGGTAATATATTATAACACAAAAACAATATAACATATATTCACATAAGCATTCATAATACATTTTGTGAATTTTATAATCTCCATCTTGGTCTAGCACCCAAAATTGTGCACACCCACACTACACAGGCATGTGCTAGTCAATGACAAATCAGAAATAACTAACTGCCCACCTGGGCTGTCTTAAGCCAAGCTTGAGCCACCATTGGCACTTGTGAGGCACAGGAAGTGACGGAGAGAGCAGGCTCGGAAATTTGCTCACTTCTTGTGGACAGGGCTAGAAGGCAGTTTATGTGAGGAGCTTGGACAGGGAGGAGGCCCGCAGACAGCTTCCCTTCATATCGGTCACGTGAGTCAAGGACTGATTCCTTCCACCTTGGCCCTTCGGGCCAAAACTCCCTCTGCCTTGGTCAGAGGTTGAGTAACCCCTTTCCCTTTTCTCCTCTCTCTTCTCTCCCTCTCCTTTTCCCTACTCCCATTGTGATTAAACCTCCATAAACTCCATTCTGACTTGAGTGTTTCATTTTAGGAATTTCATAAATAAATTCCTTGGTGGCCATTGTTCCATATTATAACAATCTTAAAAGGTGCATTTTCACCATAACAATTTGCCACAATGGATTTGGAGAACAAAAATTCTTCAATCAAAATGAGATGAATAGAGAAGGAAAATATGAAGTTAGGATAAGTATATTACATGCAAAAGTAAGACAACACTAACATAACAGTAACACTGACATAACACTAGCAGAACAACATAACAGCAAAGAAAATAACAACATAAACACATAAACACAAATACATAAACATGGTTAGGTTATATTTATTCATGTAGAGCTAGGGTGCTAACAATGTTATAATTAACTCTAAATTAGTTACTAACAAAAAGTTATATAGTTTACTATAGGAATATAGGTAGACAGGAGATTTTGCAAATAAGACTTTAGTTAGGATTAGAATTTAAGATAGATAATATAAGGTAAGTTACAGAACTACAAAATACATTATAGCATACATAACAGCATATATTACATAGCATAAAAGAGATATAGCATCACATATCACACAAAATTGTAAATACATATGTAAATAAATGTAAATAGAGTGTATAATAGCATTGTAAATTAATTGTATTATAGTGTATGTACATGTATATGTGTAGCATGTGTAAATATGAAGTGTGTATATATGTATAGCATACATATAAAGTATATGTGTATATATGTAAAATTTATGTAAATATATCACTTATGTTTAATTTTATCTATAGTTACATGTATTTTGCATAAGTGAGTTTGATGTTTTGTTTTAATTTTCTTTGTAAAACTTATGCAATGTGTTTATTGTATTTTTTTGAAACTCTTTTCTCTAAGTTTGTTGTTAATGCATTACAATAGTAGTAGAACGTTCTGTATTAGTTAATAAGAGTAGTATCTATGAGTTTAATGTTTGAATGAAAGTTGTTTATCTTTTACTTTTCATATTATTTGCTTGTGCTTTTGCATATGTTTGATCTGTATTTTGAAATTTGTAATTATTCATTATTTAATTCCCTTTTTCCTTTCCTTGATTAAATCCCTAGAATAGGATAGTATTAGATAGATTAAGATAGTTGAGTGTAGATTGTTTGTTATTTCGGGTAAATATTTTAGTTTAAGAAATAAGTAAGTAAATTAGTGTACAAATGCCAAAATTGTGTTTTCAACATGATATTGGCTTTGTGCAAAGGGAGGACTGGAATGTAGCAAGGGAAGGTGAAAAGGGGATAGCAAGAAGGATTGGCAAGCCTGGATTTTGTATGAGAGCTGACTGTATCAAAATTCTAAGCTGTTGAAAGAACAGTTTTTC
This sequence comes from Monodelphis domestica, assembly GCF_027887165.1. Taxonomy (NCBI): domain Eukaryota; kingdom Metazoa; phylum Chordata; class Mammalia; order Didelphimorphia; family Didelphidae; genus Monodelphis; species Monodelphis domestica. The sequence goes on along the minus strand of NC_077228.1, from coordinate 97,178,010 downwards.
AACTGTGATTCTGAAGCTGGAGGTCAAGACTGAAGATGTGACTTTAGGTCTCTCCCTGGACAAACCCATCTTTCAAGCGGCAGTTGAGAAGAAGTTTCCCATTCATTCTGGTGGACAGAGTTATTTGGAAAAGAATTTCTCCCTTCCATGGGGCTTCTAAGAACTCTACACTGGATTTCTGCTCTCTGACACACCCAGGACTCTGTGTGAGAACCTCAGCTCCCTGTTTAAACTCATAATTTTTAACTTTAGTTTAGTTTAGTTTAGACAAGGTTAAGCTTAGAGAATAATGATAGTGGGTTTAGTATCTGGGGCTAATAGTAAGCAGGTCCAGTATCCCCTTTCTTTCCCCATCATTCCCTACTTGTTAATAAACTTATTTATTTAACTGTGTGTTCTCCCTTTCTACAAATCTTTCCCTTTTCCCTTAAATTTCCATCTTAATACTACTCTATAGTGGTTATTTTAAATTATCATTAAGTCTTCATTTAGAGACTTCTGGTCAAGATGGCAGCTTAGAGAAAGTTAAAGTTCAGAGCTCCAGAAACCCTTCCTTACTGATCTCAAACTGAATGCTCCTAGGGCACTGAAATTCAAAACAAACAACAGAATAAACCTGGGGAACACTCCTCCTGGACCTGGATCAAAAGGTACAGCCCCCCAAAAGGCAGAACCCGAGATCACTCAGATCTAAGGGATAGGCAAAAGGAAGGTCCCAGGACCCATCCCCCCAACCAAGAGCTCTGAATCTGAGGCAGCAGCAGGAACCTCAGGGCAGGCAAAAAAGGCCTCAGGAGGTGGCTATTCTGAAGGCCGCACCCTGAAAAAAAAGCTGAGCCAATCACTAGTGCACCCAGACAGCAGGGAAACAGAGAGAGATGGGGGGAGACTGTAACCCCCTAACCAGATCCTTCCATCTAAGTCTCATGGAAGTTCCCTGCCGCAGGGCATACTCAGTCTGAGGTTAATCCTATCACCAGCCCTCAGAGCTCCTGGAAGCCATGGCCCCTCCCCCTCAGAGTGAAGGCTCCTCTGACCAGCAAAGGCATTGAAATACATCTAAGAGTGTCAAGTCAGGCGCAGAGCATAGAAGTAAGGCAACAGAGAAGCACCGGGAGGGAACTGAGGAGGATAGTAACACTGAAACACCAAAACACCAGCAATTCCGGCTTCATGGGGAAGACAGACAATTTACCTGGGGCTTAAGCCACTGAACACCAGAAAGATAACAGAAGAGCCAGCCCCCCTCACTCAGATAGAGATGGCAAACAGCACAGAAGCAAAAATGCCTCAAAACAACAACAACAAAAAAAAAAACAAGAAGGGGGCAACATTGGACACATTTTATGGAGCAAAAATACAAAATACAGAGGAGATAGAAGAGGAAACACAAGCAAATGCGCTGAAAACTTCCAAAGGAAATGGAAACTTTCCACAAACTTTTGAAGAATTTGAATTGAAAATGATCAAAAAGATGGAAGCCTTCTGGCAGGAAAAGTGGGAATTAATGCAAAAGAATTTCATGCAACTACAAAACCAGTTTGACCAAACTGTAAAGGAAAACCCAGCTTTAAAAGTCAGAATTAGCCAACTGGAAGAAAATGAGCAAGAATTAATAAAGCAAAACCAAAGGCCAAGAAATTAGAAGAGAACATAAAATATCTCACCAAATAAGGTCATAGACTTGGAAAATAGAGGGAGAAGAGACAATTTAAGAATAATTGGAATACCAGAAAGCTAGAAAGAAACAGCAAACTTGACATCATAATACAAGAGATAATCAAAGAAAATTGCCCAGAGATTCTAGAACAAGGGGGTAATACAGCCACTGAAAGAGGTCACAGAACACCCTCTACACTAAATCCCCAAAAGACAACTCCCAGGAATGTAATTGTGAAATTCCAAAGCTTTCAAGCAAAAGAAAAAATCTTACAAGAAGCCAGAAAAAGACAATTTAGATGTAAAGGAATGCCAATCAGGGTCACACAAGACCTTGCAAGTTCCACTCTGAATGACCGTAAGGCATGGAACATGATTTTCAGAAAGGCAAGAGAGCTGGGTCTTCAACTAAGAATGAGCTATCCAGCAAAACTGACTATATACTTCCAAGGGAAAATATGGGCATTCAAAAAAATAGAAGATTTCCAAGTATTTGCAAAGAAAAGTCCAGAGCTCTGTGGAAAGTTCGATATTGAAAAACAAAGAGCATGGAATACCTGAAAAGGTAAATATGAAGGAAAGGGAAAAGGAGAAAATTGTTATCTTTTCATTTATTCAAACTCTCTTCTATAAGGACTACATTTATAACAACCTATATCTATTAATATATGGAAAATGTAATGTGTAAATAGGGGGAAAAGAAAAATCAAATAGAATAATCTTTCTCATACAAAGATTCACATGGGAAGGGGAGGGGAAGAAAACTCCTATAAAAAGAGGAAGAGAGTTTTTACTTAAACCTTACTCTCAGGGAAATCAACTATGAGAGGGAAAAACATCCAGATCTATTGGGATCTTAAACTCTATCTTACCCAAGAAGGGAAGGGAGAAGGGAAAACCAATGGGGGGGGGGAGGGGAAAAAAAGGAGAGGGAAGGAGTGGGGGGAGGGAAAAAAGGGAGGTGCTAGAAAGGGAAACATATCAAGGGAGGGGACAAGGGGGACTGATTTAAAATAAATCACTGGATTAAAAGTTTAGAGTTAAAGAAGAAAGGTTAGAATTATGGAAGGATATCAAAATGCCAGAGAATTCACAAGTCACAATCATAACTTTGAACGTGAATGGGATGAACTCACCCATAAAATGTAGACTCATTCCAGAATGGGTTAGAATCCAAAACCCTACCATATGTTGTCTTCAAGAAACACACATGAGGCGGGTTGACACCCACAAGGTCAGAATTAAAGGATGGAGTAAGACATTCTGGGCCTCAACTGATAGAAAGAAGGCAGGAGTTGCAATCATGATATCTGATAAATCCAAAGCAAAAATACACCTGATTAAAAGGGATAGGGAAGGTAATTATATTTTGTTAAAAGGGACTTTAGATAATGAGGAAATATCACTAATTAACACATATGCACAAAATGCTATATTATCCAAATTTCTAATGGAGAAAGTAGGAGAATTGAAGGAAGAAATAGACAGTAAAACAATATTAGTGGGAGATTTGAACCAACCATTATCAAATTTAGATAAATCAAATCAAAAAATAAATAAGAAAGAGGTAAAAGAAGTGAATGAAATCTTGGAAAAATTAGAGTTAATAGGCATATGGAGAAAAATAATTAGGGACAAAAAGGAATACACCTTCTTCTCAGCACCACATGGCACATTCACAAAGATTGACCATACACTAGGTCACAGAAACATGGCATACAAATGCAGAAAAGAAGAAATAATAAATGCAGCCTTTTCAGATCACAAGGCAATAAAAATAATAATCAGTAATGGTACATGGAAAACCTAATCAAAAATTAATTGAAAATTAAACAATATGATACTCCAAAGTCATTTAGTTAGAGAAGAAATCATAGAAACAATTAACAATTTCTTCAAGGAAAATGACAATAGCGAGACATGCTTTCAAACCTTTTGAGATGCAGCCAAAGCAGTAATCAGAGGTAAATTCATATCCCTGAGTGCATATATTAACAAACTAGGGAGATCAGAAATCAATCAATTGGAAATGCAAATAAAAAATCTCGAAAGCAATAAAATTAAAAAACCCCAGCAGAAAACCAAACTAGAAATTCTAAAAATTAAGGGAGAATTTAATAAAATAGAAAGTGATAGAACTATTGATTTAATAAATAAGACTAGAAGCTGGTGCTTTGAAAAAAACAAACAAAATAGAAAAAGTACTGGTCAATCTAATTAAAAAAAGGAAAGAAGAAAAGCAAATTAACAGCATCAAAGATGTAAAGGGGGACATCACCTCCAATGAAGAGGAAATCAAGGCAATCATTAAAAAATTACTTTGCCCAATTATATGTCAATAAATACAGCAATCTAGGCGATATGGATGAATATATACAAAAATGCAAACTGCCTAGACTAACAGAAGAAGAAATAGAATTCTTATATAATCCTATATTAGAAAATGAAATCCAACAGGCCATCAAAGAACTCCCTAAGAAAAAATCCCCAGGGCCCGATGGATTCACAAGTGAATTCTATCAAACATTCAGAGAACAGTTAATCTCAATACTATACAAACTATTTGACATAATAAGCAAAGAGGGAATTCTACCAAACTCCTTTTATGACACAAACATGGTACTGATTCCAAAACCAGACAGATCAAAAACAGAGAAAGAAAATTATAGACCAATCTCCCTAATCATTATAGATGCAATAACCTTAAATAGGATACTAGCAAAAAGACTCCAGCAAGTAATCAGAAGGGTCATCCACCATGATCAAGTAGGATTTATACCAGGGATGCAGGGCTGGTTCAATATTAGGAAAACCATCCATATCAACAAGCAAACCAACAAAAATCACATGATTATTTCAATAGACACAAAAAAAGCCATTGATAAAAAACAATATCCATTCTTATTGAAAACACTAGGAAGCATAGGAATAGGAGGATCTTTCCTAAAAATTATAAACAGTATATATCTAAAATTATCAGCCAATATCATTGGCAATGGGGATAAATTAAATGCATTCCCAATAAGATCAGGAGTGAAACAAGGATGCCCATTATCACCTCTACTGTTTGACATTGTACTATGTGAATTTTAAAAGTCTCCATCTTGGTCTAGCACCCAAAAATTGTGCACACCCACAATACACGGGCATGTGCTAGTCAATGACAAATCAGAAATAACTAACTGCCCACCTGGGCTGTCCTAAGCCAAGCTAGAGCCAACCATTGATTTTGTGAGACACAGGAAGTGAGGTAGGGAACAGCCTCTGAAATTCGCTGACTTCCTGTGGAGAGGGCGAGGGAAGTTGGTGTTAGGAGCTTGGAGAGGGAGGACGCCCGCAGACAGCTTTCCTTCAGATCGGTCACGTGAGTTAAGGACTGATTCTTTCCACCTGGGCCTTTGGGCCTAAAACTCCCCCTGCCTTGGTCAGAGGTTGAGTAGCCTCTTTCCCTTTTCTCTTCTCTCCTTCTCTCCCTAACCTTTTCCCTACTCCCAGTGTGATTAAACCTCCATAAACCTCATTCTGACTTGAGTGTTTCATTTTAGGAATTTCATAAGTAAATTCCTTGGTGGCCATTGTTAAATATTATATAAATCTTGTAGCCACATTTGTAACCATTACTATATTATAACCCTCTCACAGAGGCCTAATTTTCCCCTTTACAGTTTTGGCTAACCACTACGGGAAAAAAGAACCTTATCAGTCTTCTGATCTCCTTACTATCACCTGGGAGAAATCCCACCCTGGCTACCCCCTCTGGCTCTTGGCCCTGCCTTAGTGCTTGGAAGGTTTCTAGAACCTCAATAAATTTCCTGAATTTTCTTGCCTTTTCAACCCACTTATTGCTCACTCCCTCAGTCCTGTTACCAAATACCTTGGCTTAAAGACACAGCTGCCAGAACAGGTGAGTATAAAACACCTTTTCTCTTTTCCCTTTACCCCTTAAGTTAAATTGGGGTCAACAGGATTTTTTTTCCTTCTCCTCTTTGTCTCTCATTTCCGTCTCCTTTTACTTTAAGGAGGTGGCTCAGTAGAGAGAGGCAGGCCAGGCTTACCTAATCAACTAAGCAAGGAGGAACCTCAGGAGAAGGAGCTCTTAGGAGCTCCTAGCCCGCAAAAAACAGCTGAATACAGCTAGGGAGCTAACTTAAAACCCATTTTTTTTTTCTGTTTCCTGGCCTTTCTAGTCTTAACAATTTAAGTGGGCTTTGCTGAAGGAAGATAGCACATGATCCTAGCAGTTTTAGCCTGAGGTCTAAAGAAGATTGCTGAGACCCACCCATATACAATTTACAATACAATAGGCCCTTAGCTTGTATAGGGGTTGTAGACTAGGGAGCCACCTACTGTAAAAAAAAAAAAAAGCCTGTGGAAAGTTTGTTGCTTTGCCCTGCTCCCCACTTGCTTTGTGAAATTACAAAATATACATATAAAAATGAGTACTATATCCTTTGACAATTATAAGGGAGCTGAAGAAGTAGGGGCATTGAGGAATGAAGAATACCTCCAAATTTTTATATTAATAGGTACTGTCATTTTTGTACTCCTCAATACTATATTTAGAGATGAAAAAATAAAAAAAAATTGAGGATAAAATAAAACAAAATGAGGATAAAATAAAACAAAATGAGGAGGAAATAAAGCAAAATGAGGATAAAATAGAAAATATTGAGGATAAAATAGAAAATGTTGAGGATAAAATAGAAAAAATTGAGGATACAATAGAAAAAATTGAGGATAAAATAGGAAATATTGAGAATAAAATAGAAAAAATTGAGGATAAAATAGGAAATATTGAGAATAAAATAGGAAATATTGAGGATAAAATGGGAAATATGGAAGATAAAATAGGAAAAATTGAGGATAAAATGCAAGCCCAATTAGAAGATCTAAAAAGTTTCTTACAGGATCAATTGACAAACAACCACTCTACCAGAAATAGACCTGTTTCTGAACCTTTGAATGAGGAAATTTCCTTCCCTGAAATAGAGATGGAAAATACCTTTCCTATAGCCAAGTTAACAGACTGCTTCTCTCGTGTAGTGCAAATCTTGTCTGAATTTAATCCCCAAAACCCTTCCCCGGCAATCCCAGATTCTCATGTTCCTTCTCCTACAGAAAACCAAATTCCAATGCAAGAGAGATCTTGTCCCCCTAGAAAAACCTGTCCTTGTCAAACTGACCCACAGGTGCAAAATCCAACTAGAGGCCTGTTTCCTCTAAGAGAAGTACCTGAAATAGGACGAAATGGGGATGTGGTGACTTTAAGACATAGGATACCGTTTACTCCCCAAGAAATAAATGAATTTACACGAAATATCCCCACATATGAACAAGATCCTTTTCTAGTAACAAAAAAGATGGGAGACATATTTTTTCAGTATAATCCGTCTTACAAGGACGTTGAGAGCTTACTCCAGGCTTTTTTAAGTGAACGTGAAAAAAATAAAATAATTGCTCATGTCAACAAAACCAGGGGGCGTAATGCAGCACATTGGCCATCTCAGGATCCCGAATGGGACTATAACAATCCTGAGGATTATCTACAACTATACCGTTGTAGAGAGGCCATCCTCACGTCCATGAAGGAATGTGCGGACAGTACAGATAAGTGGATGGAACTGGAAAAAATTAAGCAAAAGGAAAACGAAACACCCTCCAGATTTATGGACAGAATTATCGAGTTTGGGGACAGATACTTAGATTGGGACTTAACTAAAGAGAGTAGTATAAGACAAGTTAGAAGAATCTTTGTAAACAATTCTTGCAAAGCAATTAAGAATTATTTTAAAACACAATGCCCAAGATGGTCAGATATGGACCTTGAAGAATTGCGAAAAACAGCTATATATGTTTTAAAGGGAAATGAAGAAAAGGAGAAAGAAAATGATGATGACATGGAGGAAATGAAGAAAAAAATGAGATATTTAATAGATAGGATAACTAAATTAGAAAGTGGGCAGGGTAATGAACCAACGACAATTGCCCCTCTCCAGAAATCCAATTATCAATCCATTACTTGCCACTTCTGTGAGAAGAAGGGCCACAAAATGATGGAATGTAGAATCTTTCTTAAGATGATTGGAAGAAATACACAGTCTAATAATAGCTTTAGAAATAATAACTATAATGAATATAGAAATAAGAACTTTAGAAACCAGAATTATAGAAATAGGAATTGGGAAATCAATGACAATGCTCAAATTGAAGAAAATTTTAATGATAATACTCAACAATATATGAGAAATGGCGCTCGTCCAAAAATTACTCGAGGTACTAATGACTCTCAGAGAGGTGCCCTTCAGGGGGGTGCCCAAGGAATATCCCAAACACAATGATGGTGCCCGGGGGGGGGGGCTAGGGCACAGGAATCAGAGGATACAACCTTTGATTTCCCGGACCCTGATGTCCTACTACCCATTGTCCCTATCCACTGCCCTCCCCATACTAATGAACCCCATGTCACCTTAAAGGTGGGTAACACCTATTATGATTGTCTATTAGACACCGGAGCTTCCTGGTCTGTATTAAAGAGAAAACCTGATTTACAATGTTATTCTATTGGCTCAGAGAATGTAATGGGAGTATCAGGAATAACCCAAAGAGTTAAAAGACTTCCTCCTAGAATGGTGTCTGTAGGACCCCTAGAGGTACAACACTCTTTCCTTTTGATGCCTGACTCCCCTTTAAATTTGCTGGGGAGGGACCTTCTATGCAAACGCAGAGCCACAATAACCTGCTCCCCAGATGGCTCATTATCATTAGAAGTACCAGAGGAATCTTTAAAATTACTCCCTGTACTTCTCTCGGAAAACCAGGACGCAAAAGAGCCTTCCATTTTTGAAATACCTAAAGATATACCTGAGTCTTTTTGGGCCACATCTTCTTCTGATGTAGGCTTGCTTAAATCTGCTGTTCCTGTGCAGATAAAAACTAAATCTAGCCCACCTCCTTCTATCCCTCAGTATCCTCTCTCAAAGGAGGCAATTGAGGGTATTACACCAGTTATTAACTCATTAATAGAACAGGGAATAATAATCCCTTGCAAATCTGAATACAACACGCCCATCCTACCAATTAAAAAACCAAAAAAAGGGCCCGATGGCAAGCACATCTATAGATTTATACAGGATCTAAGGGCAGTAAATAATCACGTTATAAAGAGACACTCCGTAGTTTCTAACATACATACTATTATTTCATCTATTCCTAGCACAGCTACATACTTTACAGTAGTAGACTTGTGTTCAGCCTTTTTTTCCATACCAATACATGAAAACTCCAGACATATTTTTGCTTTCACCTGGAAGGGCTCACAATATACCTGGTGTCGGCTGCCACAGGGTTATGTCGAAAGTCCGAGCTTATTTGAGCAAATTTTGAGCCAAGACACAGACAATATAACATTTAAAAATAGCAAATTAATCAAATATGTAGATGATCTACTCTTGGCTTCAACAGATGCAAAAACATGTCAAGAAGATAGCAAACACCTTCTTTTGGAATTGCACAAAAGAGGTCATAAGATCTCGAAGGACAAAGTTCAGTGGTGTCTCCCCAAAGTAGAATATTTGGGGTTCATTCTGACAGCTGGTGCCCGCTGTATTTCTCCCAAGCGAATTGAGAATATTCAAAAATTGAGTGCTCCTACCACTAAAAAACAGTTAAGAGCAATTCTGGGAGCAACAGGGTTTTGCAGACAATGGATTCCTTGCTATGGGGAAATTACTAAACCTCTTATAGCACTAACAAGGGATGTAGTCCCTGAACCCCTCAAATTAGAGCCTGAACACCTGTCAGCTCTATCAGAGCTAAAAAAGGCTATCTTATCTGCCCCTGCTCTAGGCATCCCAGATTACAACAAGCCATTTACTTTATATGTGCATGAGCGAAGAGGAGTAGCCTCAGGCGTTTTAACTCAGACTTTGGGACCTTCTCAGCGCCCAATTGCCTATTATTCTGCCCAACTAGACCCAGTAGCAGCAGGAGCACCACCATGCCTTAGAGGAGTAGCTGCTACAGCCTTACTAGTAACAAAAACCGTTGATTTAGTATTGGGATGTCCATTAACAATAATGTGCCCACATGAGATTGAAGCATTATTGGTAAAACATAGAACACAGGCATTCTCGGATCAGAGAATTACAAGGTATGAAATAACCTTATTAAATAGTGAAAATATTACCTTGAAACACTGTTCAACTCTTAACCCTGCCACCTTGCTTCCAGATTTACCTACTTCAGGAGAACCACTACATAACTGTGAAACATTAGTGTCCATGGCAGAAAAGCCTCGAGATAATCTCTTGGACACTCCCTTAGACAATGCAGATCTGATTTTATTTACCGATGGTTCCTCTTTTATGAGGGATGGCATACGTTACACTGGAGCTGCCGTAGTCTCAGAATTTGCCACTGAATGGTCAGCTTCACTACCTTCTAACATTAGTGCTCAAGGAGCAGAGCTCATAGCTCTGAAACATGCCTGTATAATTGCCAAGGATAAAAAGGCAACAATTTATACGGATTCTAGATATGCTTTTGGCATTTGTCACTCAGTCGGAATGCTATGGCTCCAGAGAGGATTTTTAACCTCAGCTGGAAAATCCATAGCTAATGCAGAAATTATTAATGAAGTTCTTTCTGCTCTCAAACTGCCTAAAGCCCTAGCTGTAGTTCATTGCTCTGCCCATACAGGTGGCTCAGACCCTGTCTCTAGAGGAAATGACCGAGCAGATGCCGCTGCAAAACTAGCAGCCATAGAAGGACCTGGATTAATTTTAACATTAACAACCAGTGATAATTTAAATTTATCACTCTCATATAATGAAAAGGAAGTGGAAAAATGGAAACAAAAATTTAAAGCAAAACAAATTAATGGAGTATGGGTGTCATCTGAAGGAAAACCCCTGCTCCCTAGAAGTTTCTATAACCAAATTTGCCAATCTGTGCATAAAAATTGTCATTTTGGTACCCAGGGCATCGTGGACTCTGTTAAGAGAGTATGGATAGCCCCTGGTATAACTACCATAGCCTCTAAAGTGTGTTCATCCTGCCCTACCTGCCAGGCATATAACCAACATGCCTTTCGTGGCAAAGCCTTTGGTGGACGTCCTCTGGCTTACACACCTTTTGAGCACCTGCAGATAGATTTTATAACGATGCCAAAGGCTGGACAATATAAATTTTGTTTGGTCATAGTAGACCAACTGACCAGATGGCCAGAAGCATTTCCTACAGCCCGAGCCACAGCAGCTTTTGTTGCTAAGGTGCTTTTAAAAGAAATTATTCCTCGCTTTGGCCTACCAGCACGTATTGACTCCGATAGAGGGAGTCATTTTACCGATTCTGTTTTAAATCAAATATATTCTTGCTTGGGGATAACTCCAAAATTCCATGTTCCATATCATCCCCAGAGTTCAGGCCAAGTTGAGAGGATGAACAAAGAACTTAAAACTATGATTGGAAAATTATGCACTGAGACCCATTTAAAATGGCCTGAAATTCTCCCTTTGGCCCTATTTTATCTTAGAAGCAGGCCTAGAGGAGACTTACATATTTCACCATTTGAGATGCTTTTTGGACATCCACCTATACAGGCTAAGCCTTTCTCCCCGGCTTATACATTGCTATTAGGGGGAGATACTACTATTGCTTCCTATATACAGGAATTACAGCACAAACTGCGTGAGCTACATGAATCCGGAGCTGCAGTACAAGCTGGACCACTAGACTTCTCACTTCACGACCTGAACCCAGGAGACAACGTGTATATAAAGAATTTCAAGCGTACTGGAGCAACTGAACCTTCATGGGAAGGACCATTCCAAATATTGTTAACTACTCCAACATCTATAAAGGTTGGAGAAAAGGACTCTTGGATTCACTGTTCTCATGTAAAGAGAGCATCTTCTGTTGAGACTGATTGACTCTATCCTATACATGCATTGGAGATAACTATACATTGACAAGTGGAACTGTTTTTATTCTGCTTTTGACACATTGAATTCCTAAATTTAATTTTTTTCCTTTTTTCCTTTTTTTCTCTTTTCCTTATTTTATTATTATTATTATTTTTACATTATTTTATTTTTTCCCTTTTTCTCATTTCTATGTACTTAAGGTACATATGATCAATATTAATTTTTATTCTACAATATTAGTTTAAATATATATACTTGTTGTTATTATTAATACACACCCAAACAGCTTTAGACTATGGGAACCTGCCATTTATTGATAATTGTTGTGGGACTATGATTAATGTTTGTGTCTGATTCTAGATATGAGATCAAAAAAGGAGCACAGAGATAACCTGGATAATGACAAACGAGCTCACAGGTCTAAAAATCAAAAGACCAATCCAGGTAGGATTAATACATTTCTAAGCCAATACTAAGGACTTGAACCTAGTGTGAGACTCGGGGTTGCGACACTTGACAGACGTTAAGATGTAGGCCTTCCCTGTATCCACACTCTTCGTGAAAATACCTACAGACAAGTACCTAAGGTTGGCTACCATCCTGGCTCCATCCATCCCTGAGAACGAAGGTAAAAATCAGACAAGGGGATAACACTTCCCTAGATATAAAATAAAAATCTGGTCCTCTTTTTTCTCTCCTATAGTATGGCAACTTCCTGTAGCCTTGGCTGCAAATGGGGAAGTAAAATATACTGCATTCTGTCCTACAGATTTGTGGGACTAGAAATTACTTAACTGGATCCTAATACAGGGGCCTGTGGAAAAAAAAAATTTTTTTATTCTTGCTTTCTCAAATTTTGTATACATAGATTTTTTTGAATTTTGATACTGATTTTGAATTCTTTAATGTAAATATGCATATATAAAGGTTTATATTTTTTCCCTTAATTTTTTCCCCTTTTCTTCTTTTGATTTTGATTTTTGATTTTATTTTCATATTGTTTTGTTTTTCTTTTGGATTAACTCACACCCCCCCCCCCACAATAAAACTTGAATCCTCAGCTGGACTCAGTGTTTTTTCAACACTTTCTTCAGGGGGGATTGTATTTCATCAATTCCAAGATTTAAATTTTGTTCGAGATAAATCTTCAGAGAAGAAGCTTGCTAACTAACTGAATCCAGAGAATGAACTGTTTGCAGAAAGATATCTAAACCTTTTCACTACAGGAAGATCCAGAATGAACCTTGGGGTGTAGTTGATTGAACATGTTTCGAATGTACACTCTTATGCCAAAGGGGACTGCCCCCTAATAGGTTTTTGTAAATGCACCCAGCAAAACATTGGTTTGCTGTCTTTCTCTCTCCTCTATTTCCCCATATTTACAACTATTATAATTTTCCTCTTAGTGGGTAAAAAAATTTTTTGTATATACTTATAGTTAGAAATTTTGGGGATGCAGTATGCTTATGTTTAGTGATCAATTGAGGAGACTAGTCTCCCAATCATCATCAGGGGGGATTGTGAATTTTAAAAGTCTCCATCTTGGTCTAGCACCCAAAAATTGTGCACACCCACAATACACGGGCATGTGCTAGTCAATGACAAATCAGAAATAACTAACTGCCCACCTGGGCTGTCCTAAGCCAAGCTAGAGCCAACCATTGATTTTGTGAGACACAGGAAGTGAGGTAGGGAACAGCCTCTGAAATTCGCTGACTTCCTGTGGAGAGGGTGAGGGGAGTTGGTGTTAGGAGCTTGGAGAGGGAGGACGCCCGCAGACAGCTTTCCTTCAGATCGGTCACGTGAGTTAAGGACTGATTCTTTCCACCTGGGCCTTTGGGCCTAAAACTCCCCCTGCCTTGGTCAGAGGTTGAGTAGCCTCTTTCCCTTTTCTCTTCTCTCCTTCTCTCCCTAACCTTTTCCCTACTCCCAGTGTGATTAAACCTCCATAAACCTCATTCTGACTTGAGTGTTTCATTTTAGGAATTTCATAAGTAAATTCCTTGGCGGCCATTGTTAAATATTATATAAATCTTGTAGCCACATTTGTAACCATTACTATATTATAACCCTCTCACAGAGGCCTAATTTTCCCCTTTACAACTAGAAACACTAGCAGTAGCAATTAGAGTAGAAAAAGAAATTGAAGGCATCAAAATAGGCAAGGAGGAAACTAAGCTATCGCTCTTTGCAGATGACATGATGGTCTACTTAAAGAATCCTAGAGATTCAACCAAAAAGCTAATTGAAATAATAAACAACTTTAGCAAAGTTGCAGGATACAAAATAAACCCACATAAGTCATCAGCATTTCTATATATTTCCAACACAGCTCAGCAGCAAGAACTAGAAAGAGAAATCCTATTCAAAATTACCTTAGACAAAATAAAATACTTAGGAATCTATCTCCCAAGACAAACACAGGAACTATATGAACACAACTACAAAACACTCTCCACACAAGTAAAACTAGACTTGATCAATGGAAAAACATTAACTGCTCATGGGTAGGAAGAGCCAATATTGTAAAAATGACCATCCTATCCAAATGTATCTATCTATTTTGTGCCATACCCATAGAACTTCCAAAAATTTTCTTTACTGATTTAGAAAAAGCCATACCAAAGTTCCTTTGGAAGAACAAAGGATCAAGGATATCCAGGGAAATAATGAAAAAAAAAATACAAAGGAATTGGGCCTTGTAGTCCCAGATCTCAAACTATATTACAAAGCAGCAGTCATCAAAACAATTTGATCCTGGTTAAGAGACAGAAAGGAGGATAAGTGGAATAGACTTGGGGCAAGTGACCTCAGCAATACAATATATGATAAACCAAAGATCCCAGTTTTTTGGGTCAAAAATCCACTATTTGATAAAAACTGCTGGGAAAACTGGAAGACAATATGGGAGAGATTAGGATTAGATCAACACCTCACACCCTACACCAAGATAAATTCAAAATGGTTGACTGACATGAACATAAAGAAGAAAATCATAAGTAAATTAGGTAAACATATAATAGTATACATGTCAGACCATTGGGAAGGGAAAGACTTTAAAACCAAGCAAGACATAGAAAGAGTCACAAAATATAAAATAAATAATTTCGACTACATCAAATTAAAAAGCTTTTGTACAAACAAAAACAATATAACTAAAATCAGAAGGAAAGCAACAAATTGGGAAGCCATCTTCATAAAAACCTCTGACATAGGTTTAATTACTCAAATTTACAAAGAGGTAAATCAATTGTACAAAAAATCAAGCCATTCTCCAATTGATAAATGGGCAAGGGACATGAACAGGTAGTTCTCAGCCAAAGAAATCAAAACTATTAATAAGCACATGAAAGAGTGCTCTACATCTCTTATAATCAGAGAGATGCAAATCAAAACAACTCTGAGGTATCACCTCACACCTAGCAGATTGGCTAACATGACAGCTATGGAAAGTAATGAATGCTGAAAGGGATGCGGCAAAGTAGGGACATTAATTCATTGCTGGTGGAGTTGTGAATTGATCCAACCATTCTGGAGGTCAATTTGGAACTATGCCCAAAGGGCGATAAAAGACTGTCTGCCCTTTGATCCAGCTATAGCACTGCTGGGTTTTTGCCCCAAAGAGATAATAAGGAAAAAGACTTGTAGAAGAATATTCATAGCTGCGCTCTTTGTGGTTGCCAGAAATTGGAAAATGGGGGGATGCCCTTCAATTGGGGAATGGCTGAACAAATTGTGGTATATGTTGGTGATGGAATACTATTGTGCTCAAAGGAATAATAAAGTGGAGGAATTCCATGGAGACTGGAACAACCTCCAAGAAGTGATGCAGAGCGAAAGGAGCAGAACTAGGAAAACATTGTACACAGAGACTGATACACTGTGGTACCATCGAAGGTAATGGACTCCTCCACTAGGGACAATGCAATGTCTCTGAACAATCTGCAGGGATCTAAAAAACACTATCCACAAGCAGAGGATAAACTGTTGGAATAAAAACAGCGATGAAAACAACTGCTTGACTACAGGGGCTGAGAGGAAATGACTAAGGAGAGACCGTAAATGAATACTCTAGTGCAAATACCAACAACATGGAAATGGGTTCGAACCAATAACACATGTGAAACCTAGTGGAATTTTGTGCCGGCTATGGGAGAAGTGGTGGGAGAGGACTGGGGGCAGGAAAAGATAATGATCTTTGTTTCCAAAGAATAATGTTTGTAAATAACCAAATAAAATAATGTTTAAAAAGTCAAAAAAATAAAGTCTTCATTCATCCACAGGGTCTTTGTGTGAATGCTGCAATAATACAAACATTTTAAGTAAGGTCAAAGAAAAAAATGAAAAAAATTCAAATTATATTCTCCAACAAAGGCATTATATTTTCTCAAGTTAAATATAATTTTTTCTCTCACTCTTCTCTCATCCTTACAACACTGTATTTTTACACTTTCCTTGCTGTTTTCAACTGCTCCCAATTTAGCATCCTCTCTGAATTTAATTAGTGTGCTATTTAACTGCACATATCATTAACAAGGTAGTTAAATGAGAAAAAGGACACATAGCAAAGCATCTTCTAACCAAAAAACATGCTGAAACTGATCAAAGTCTTAATTTATTAGGAGCTGAGAATGTGAGAGAATATAGGAATAAGAGAATCTAGTGGATTCCTATACAAAGTTTGCTGTGTCAAATGGTCTACAGTGCCTTATGAACCAAATTCTGTTTAGAGGCCACATATTAGTCTCAGAAATACAGGCAGTAGAAGAGAACAAATTTATTTGGGAGAAAAAATGTGTTCTTGTGTCTACGTAGACTAGTTTAGAACCTGCCAAATAATATTCACTTAATTGATTCTCTTTAAGTGTAAATTTGAAATAAGTGTAAATAATGAGCTAATTTTGTTCATAATTTTTCCCTAAATATCATCACAAGTTCAATTTGTTTTTGTTTTGTTTTCCTTGGTCCTATTAAACACTGAAAGGAGTCATTAAAAACATATTTTTTATTTTTTGAAATTATTAGTGTGGAAGAGCCAAGGTGGGAAAAGCTATTCACTGAGTGATCTCAATTTTATCTCCAAACTTTAAAATAACACCTTAAAAAGAATTATTGATCAGTAGGAGAAACAAAATAATTTTACTTTTCCTAAGTTTTTCCCAAATTTTTCAATTTTCTATCCCAAGATGATTTAGAAGTTCACCAGAAGAGTTCTACTTTGTCAAGAGAGAATGAAGATCAGTCCAGCACACTTCATGCCTGGCAAACCAGCAGCACACCTTGGGGATGACTAGATCTGCCTTGAACGTATCCAGAACTCTCACCCCATGGACAATAAAGGAATCAGAAGCTGATCAGAATGAGATTACAGGAAACCTTTTCTGGTTCTCAAAGCAGGACTCTGTTGTATTGGCTTTATGTGTCTCTGGGTCACAGTCAAAGGGGAAGAAGGGTCACCAGCAGGAACAGAAAAGAGTTCCTGTCGTCACAGACCAAAGAATAGGGTAAAAGAGCAGTGACCAGACCTTTCTTTAGATCATAACACCTTGGAAAAACTGAAAGCTTACAAGCTTTTCCAAATCTACCTCTGAAATCGGCAACAAAAGTTAAACCTGAAGCTTGGGAATATGTTTCCTTCAACTCAGAAGCAGATTCTAATTAAACATAATATTTAAAGTAAAAAAAATAGACACTAAAATGAAAAAACAATAACAATAAAAAATAACCTGATTATATAAAGTTAAAATGGTGGAAGAGATGATCAAAATACAAACTCAAAAGAAATTAATGAAATCAAACCATCTAGGTGCAAAACCTAAAGGAAAAATTGAATTTTTCTAAGACCTTGGAAGAACTCAAAAAGATTTTAAAAAGCAAGCAGAAGGGGGCTTCTAAGTTTTTGAGCAGATAGAGAATCAGACCTGACCTAGAGATGGGAGACCCTAGGTTCAAATCTACCCTCAAATACTTCCCAGCTGTGTGATGCTAGGCAACTCACTTAATCTCCATTGCCTAGCCCTTTCCATTCTTCTGGCTTAAAATTAGTACTATATATTAATTCTAATGTGTAAGATGTAAGTGATTAAAACATAATTTTTAATCAAATAAGAGTAGAGAGAAAATTAATAAAAAAGTAAGAAAAATCTACTGAAGAGAGATAGAACTTAACAAATAGATCTGACCAAATGGAAAGTCTGAATGGAAATTCATTGAAGCAAATAATTTCATAAATGTTAAAAAATAGTAAAATGGACCCCACGACAACAAGAAATAATTTAAAAATGAAAACAATAACTGAAAAATAAGAGAAAATGTGAATTATCTCATTTGGAAAAAGTGACCTAAAAATTAGATTGAGGAGAGATTAAAATTATTGGACTATCTGAAACCATGATCAAAAAGAACCTAGACATCATCTTTTAAGAAATTATCAATGAAAACTGACCTGATATACTAAAAACAGAGTCTAAAATAGAAATTAAAAGTACATATTAATCACTTCCTGAAAAAATAATCGAATCAAAACTCTCAGGAATATTATAGGCAAATTCAGCAGCACATAGACCAAGGATAATTCCAAAGAGCCAAATAAAGTAAAAATACAGGAAACAAAAACTTCTGAGTATATTGACTTTAATGTACTTGCAAATCATAGAAAGTCAGTAGATTTGCAGACATTCAGTTTGGTCTGAGACAAATGGATTAGAGATTTAAAGTAAAAGAGAACTGATGGGTTGTGGGATGAACATTTATAGGGGTTGTTCTTGACATAAATAACAAGAACTTCTAGGTCATGGAAATTTTTTTAAGAGTTTTTTTTCATTTAAACAAGACAGATCACTTTGTCTAGGGTGCTCCCTAGAGCTTCTTACATTTAATTTTTAAACTATTGCCAACTTTCAGTACAGTATTGTCACAACTTTGTGGTTTTAAAAGTTTGGTGCTACTTAAAAACAGGAGTCTCACATTATCAGTAAAAGAACAAGACTGGAAAAGTGTTCTGAAATTTTCAGTCATGCAGGAAACCACAATTGTCACTCAAAAGGAAAGAAGGAAGGAAAGATTTATTACCCATGTGGAACCAGAAGGAATTTCCTCAAAGTTATGGGCCCCAGGTTAACAGGATATGGATATTTTATACATCATCAATTGGGAAGGATTTCAATAGGTTCCATAATATATACACAAGAGTCTCCATGGTTTGAATGTGTGAAAGGGAATTCTTTATTCTCTTTGCCAATTTTGAGTTAATCAATCAAGAAACCCCTACTTAACACTTTGTTATCATTCAAGTAAGAGAATTCACAAGCCACTTACTTAGATAGCTCCACCCTTTTAAGTCAATAATCAGAAACTTGTGAATCCTTTGATGAGTTTACACTCTCAGAGGACAAGAGGTGGATCCCACAGACACATCCCCCCCCCCCCTGAGCAGTGCTAGGCAATTTGGAAGCTGTGATTGGCTCCTTTGAAGAGAGGAAGGGACAGGAAGTGGCATGGAAAAAATGACTATAAAAAGTCTGGAACTTCCTGTCTTTGTCATTACTCCTTTTGACTTCTTTGGAGGACTTCTTCCTTGGCACTTCTCCTTTCAACTTCTCTTCAGGACTTCTGACTTGGAGAGATTCCTGACTTTGTAGCTCTGTGAGGAGAACCTCTGCTCATTGGTGCTTTGGTGGGACACTCCCATCAATGTGAGTTCTGTGGAGATACTCTTTTCATTGGATCCTACATCCACTTACTGGTGAGTAACTTGGACTTCCATGTGGAGATGGGAACTTTGTCCAGGAGTGAACTGAATTTCATAGGGTCAGTATTTAGGGTAGGCTAGTCAACTCTTTACCTTTTTCCCTCATAGATTTTATACTCCAATTCTTTATCTTTCTCATTATAAATAAAAACTGATAATAATTTTTTTTGTTTGTTTGTTTCTTTGGTTTGGTTTGGTTTTCTGGCTTAGGGATAATATTTTTAATTCAGTGACTACAACATTGAATTTATAACTCTCTTATTCAGCCAAAACCCCAATTTAATACTTACATATGATACATACACAATGGCTTCCATGGGTTATATGATACATACACAATTAGGGGTTTCTATGGGTTTCCATGGGTTATGAACACAAACATGACAGCCAAGTATGGGCATCAGACCATAGAAAAGGACAGACATTCATCATGGATTTGTTAGGTCACAGCATGGGGAATAACAATGACCTATGAAGTAGAACAACTGTTTTGTTCTAGCAGGTGAAGGGGAAGGAGGGGCTATTGATCACCCTATTTGTAACAAGTTTCTGGGTGTGTCAGCCTTACAAAGCCAGACCTTGGGGCATAAGGGGGTCCCTAAAGGGGAGATCTGAGGATTTTCCACTATATAAGTACTCTGAGTTAAGTATGATTTCATTTGGTAGGAAAGGAAAACAAGTCAAAGGTTTACAGATACTCCCAGAAAGGTCTGAGAAACCCTCATCATAGCCATTGCCAGATTTTTAAAGGCAAAAAGAGGAACTTACAGAGTAAGGGATAAGCTAGGGTCCATTCTGAATGTAAGTAGAAGGAACTTACAGCTCATGGACAAGTTAGAACACTTTGGATGCTTCTTATAGGGATCATTCTTGATGTAGTAAATCCCAATGCCCATTTTGTAGAAATATCCAACCTTCCCTCAGGACTTGCCACCTGCCAATGTAAATCAATTTGATATAAAGAATAGCATAATGTAATAAGATCACACAATTATGATTACTGTTGTAACAAACTTATGGTAGCACATGCTTAATACTATTACCCAGGTTACTACCCTAGGGCTACATTCTTAATCTGGTTACATATTCAGACTTTTGTCTGGAACTATATTTTTACTACAAATCACATAATTGCAAGACATCAAACTAAAGGGATTCTTTAGCTAATATAAATGAAAGGCTGCTTAATTAAATTTCCTTCTCACAACATCCAGTGATCAGAAAAGGGAATTAAAACCTATGAACTCTTACTTAAATCTACTATATAATCTTACTCTCACAAAGTTATTTGTATTAATTTTAATTTACCTGCTATTAAGTGATTAGCTTACTATGAATTTTAAAGTTGACTCAACTCAGCTATTAAATCTATTAATAACTGGGATTATCTCTTACTACAAAATTAGATAAATCAACAATAGCTTTATCTTATTAATTATGCTTATCAATCAATAATAAAATAGCAGCAGAAAAAAATTCAAAATATGGAGCCATAGTCAGGATAACAATTTCTGCAGTAAAGAGTCAAAGGGCCTTCAATACAATATTATAGAGGGCAAAGAAGACAGCATTATAGTCATGATTCAGCTGCCCAGAAAAAACTGAGTATAATCCTTCAAGGAAAAAATGAGCACTTATTAAAATAGAGAACTTTCAAACATTCTTGATAAAAAAAATGTGAATAGAAAATCTGACTTTCAAACACAGGATTCAAGAGAAGCAGAGGAAGGTAAACATAAAATTAAAAAAAAAACTATTGAATAAATTAAAGTAGGAGCTGGTTTTTGAAAAAAGAAAACCCTGAACTACTGGTTAACTTAATTTAAAAAAAGAAAGGAGAAAATCAAATTATCAGTATTAGAATTGAAGGTTGAATATCAACAAAGATGAAATTACATGAATTATTAGGAGTTATTTTGCCCAATTAAATGCTAATCTATCTAACAATCTAAGTGAAATGGTATTTACAAAAATATAAGTTGCTATAATTGTCAGAAAAGGAAATAGAATAATTAAGTACCTGTTTTAGAAAAAAATAAATTAAAAAAAACACCTGTGGCATCCTTAGGAAAAAATGAATTACAGGATGAAATAGACAGTAAAACTATATGTGGGGGACTTAAACTTCCCCCTATCATAAAAATAAACATTTTATCAAATAAGAGAAAGGAAAGAAGTTAAGAAAATGAGAATTATTAGCATAATTATCCATATCAAAAATAAAACCAATAAAAGTTTTTATTTGAATTGATGCAGAAAAAGCAACACTCCACTTAAAACCTCTATAAATCACAAGAAAAAAGGAAACTTTCCTTAAAACGATGAATATTAGCTAAGAAAAAAAAGCAAGCATTATCTGTAATGGGGGAAAAGCAAAAGCCTTTCCATTAAGATCATTTATTGGGTAAAGCAAGGATGCCCATTATCACAACCATTATTCAATATTATATTAGAAACCCTAGGTATAGCAATGATAGAAGGAAAAGGAAATTGAAGGAATTTTAATAGGCTACAAGTAAACAAAACTATAATTCTTTGTAGATAATATATTTGGAGAATCTATTAAAATGCTTGTTGAAATAATAACTACAATAAAGTTGTAGGATATAAAATAAACCCACATAGATCATCATCATGTATATTACCAATTAAGTATAGCAGCAGTAGATAGAAAACAAAATTCCATTTAAAATAACCATAGACAATATAAAATACTTCAGACACTACCTGCATGACAAATTCAAGAATTACATCAACACAATTGTGAAACATTCTTTGCACAAATTAAAGCAGATCTACACAACTTGGAAAAATATTATTTGATCATGAGAAGGTTGAGCTGATATGTAAAAAATGACAATTCCATCTAAATTAATTTACTTAGTGCCATATCACTCAAAATTTCAAATTAATAGTAATGTTTTACAGAACTAGAAAAAAATGAAATTCATTTGGAAGAACAAAAGATCAGAAATATCAATGGAAACACTAAGGTAAAGTGAATGAAGATGACTTAGTTGTATCAGATCTTACATTATAAAAAGCAGTAATCATTAAAACAGTCTCATACCAGCCAAGAAAGAGAGCAAGGACTCAGTGGAATAGATTAGGTACACAATACATAATAATAAATAGCCATACTCATCTGCTCTTGATAAATCCAAATATCCAAACCTTTACAACCTGAAATCACTATTTGACAAAAACTGCTAGAAATTAGACATAGACAAACATGTCACATCATATACCAAGTTCAAAATGGGTACCTGCTTTAGGTAAAAAAGAATATACCTGGGTAAAATTAAGGGAGAATAGAAGAGTTTACCTATCAATTAATAGATAAGAGAAACATTTTTGATCAAACAAGAGATAGTGTTGTAGTAAGCAAAGACTCCTTGCTGCAAAAATGATTGACAGGGACATGTGACAGAAAATCTCATGAGAGTCTGGGTCAAGATTCTAAGGTCCCAACTGAAACCAGACTTCTGGGTGAAGCTTCTGGAGTAGCTATAATTTCCATCTTTCTACAAGTTTTCTGGCCCTTTGTGAGATACCAGCTTGAGAGGAGAAAAACTGCTTGAACTGACTGCCAAGCTAGACTGAAAAATGATCACTTCTCTTCTGGACCTATTTTGGAATTTACCTCTGGGATTTTGTCTCACTTACTGGGCTCAGTTTGTGGGGTTTTGTTTGGGGGAAACTTATCTTATTCTAGATAAGTTAGCTTATAGAATAGTATTAAGGAAATTAGTTTGAGAATGTAACCGTGAAAATGTGGTTTGCCAAGACTGAATTGCCAAAACTGTAAAGGTTTCGACCAAACTGTAAAGATAATTTTTAGTGTCTTGATTTAAAATCTAAAATTAAGTGGTCACCATGGGAAAATTCCCAAATATGAAAATACCCAAGTCAGCTGGGTTTTATGGAGATTTTAATTAATACAAATGAAGTAATTAATGGAAGGAGAGAGAGAGGAAAGAGAAAATAGTAGAAAGGGCCTAGGAGTGAGTCAGTCTTTATCACTCACCACAAGATCGTCTTCAAGCAAGCACCAGTCCTCCACTGAACTGAACTCCTCCTCCAATTCAACTTCCAAACTGAAACCCCCCCAAACTGAACTGAATTCTCCTTTTAAAGACATTTTCTCTTATGTCATCTCCCCTACATTTTCACATCTACCAATCACAGTAGATGCTTTTTCCCCCCAGGACTGCCTATTCTTAGTTCACATCTTCTTTTGTTCTCACCTACTCTAGTTAGATAAAAACTTCACACCTCTTTTTGTTAAGCTTGCCTTTTGTAAGTTGCTTGACCTTTTAGTGACTAATTTAACCTTCATAGGTAGTTAGCACCTTTTTGTATGAGATCTAAAAACAGACCTAGCTTAAGGTTCTAGCTTTATTATAAGTATGAGTTAGGGAATTTTCATTGTTCAGTCAGGAGTTTGCAACTTTATCTTCCCCTAAGGCACTGTCTGAGTAGGGTGGAGTAATTTTAAAAGTTCTCAATACATTCCTGACCAAGTTCCTCCATTGTTACAATAGGGGTATAGTTTAACCAAATCTTCTAAGATATAGTTTGAGCAATTTTAAGATTCACAAGAATACGATCAAGAACTTCATCCTTCTCCTTTGTCACCCTCCTTCCTCTACCGTTCCCCACCAATATATTTAAAATATTTAGATGTTTACCTCTTGTCTCCTTCCCTTGAAAAATCCCATAATAACAGTGTCCAGTATGAGAATGTAAAATTGTTCATTTGAATAGCACAAAATTTAAAGGGTTTATAGAAACAAAACCAATGCAGCAAAAATCAGAAGGAAAACAAACAAACAAACAAAAAAAACTAGGAGTAGTTTTTTTTTTAGCAATTTTCTCAAATAAAGTTCTCACTTCTCCAATATAGAGTCAAATTTCTAATAATGCACATCTTTCACCAATTGATAAATAGACAAAGGATATGAACAGGTAAAGAAATTCAAGTTACCTATAATCATATAAAAATGTGATGAATCAATATTAATTAGAGAAGTCCAAATTAAAACAATGTTGAGGTACTGCCTTACACCTAACAATGGCTAATATAAGAAAGTACCATAGGTTAAGGGGATGTTGAAAAATTTAGACACTGATGAAAATTTAGTGGAGATGTGCACTGATTCAATCATTCTGGAACTTTAATTACCAAACACTGTAATGCTTTGCTTACCCTTTCACCAAATAATAGCATTACTTGGTCTATTATCAAATAGTGATAAAGGAAAATTAAAGAAAATTATATACAAAATATTTGTAAGATCTCTTTTTGTGGTATGATAATTGAATTGTAATTTGAGGTGATATCCATTAACTGTGAAATATTGTGGTATGGCTGTAATAGAATAGTATTGGACTTTAAGAATTGATGAGTAGGTTGCTCTCAAAAAGAAAGTGGAAAGACTTATATGAACTGATATAAAGTGAATTTGACAGAACAAGAAGAATATTTTACATAGTAAAAGAAATACTGTATAATGATCAACTGTGAATGATTTAGCAATTCTCTAAAATACAGTTATCTAACACAATTCAGAAAGACTCAAGAGGAAAAATACTATCTACCTCCAGAGAAAGATTTGAGGAATTTTTACAGAAGATTAAATCATAGTATCCTTTTTTTTTTCACCTAATTTTCTTTCCTGACTCCTCTCTGGTTTGTGTTTTTAATTTTCTTTGGACATAAATAATATGGACATGCTTTGTATGATTGAAAAAGCATAACCTATATGAAATTGTTTGACTTCTCAATGAGAGGTGAGGGGAATGAAGCAAGGAGATAATAAAAATTATTAAATGTTTACATGGAATTAGAAAAATATTAAATAAATTAATAAAATATTATATATTTCTTACCACTTCAAGCTTTATTTTTCTTTTAAAAACATTTTCCCATAAATATAAAAGGTGAAGCACAAATCATCCAAATTTATCACAAAATGAGGTAGGATGGAAATGCTTGATTTGGAATTTAATAACATAAGTTAAAATCCTATCTACTCCCTTTGTGATCTCAGGTGACTTATTTTACCTTTACTATGCCATAATTTCTTTATCTGTTAAAATAGGAACTTGGACTGGATAGACTTTTAAGTTCTGTTCACAATCTAATCAATGTATTTTATTTTAATTCTGGAGGATTAATAATTTTACATTTGTGGAGCTTTTTGAAAAATGTAAAACATTATTTAAATCCTGGCTATTATTGTTCCATCCAGGAAAAATATAATAAGATTCATAGATTAATGTACTCTATTAAATCATAGAACAGAAATTGGTCTCAGGAGATCATCTGATTTAGTCCAGTATCTACAAGAAGCACATATTTCAAAAATGTTGTTATTGCTTTTCTTCTAGAAGATGCATTGCTTACCTGATTTATTATTCAAGGTCTGTCTCTGAAGCTTTCCACAAATACATCAGTCCAAATGCTTCCCTCTAACATCAGGATGCCTTGTATTACATATCATCTCCATCATTCCCTTTTATTTACAATCATATTTGCATAGATATTTGCCTTATTGATGTTTCATTTTCTTTTCAAAATTAAAATTTATCTTGTAAATGAACAAATCTAATTTCTCTTCTACCTCACACCCCAATCCTTTGAGGAAGAAACAAAAAGTTCATCTAACAATCTTTTTTTTCCAATCTCTAGTATTTAGTGTACTGCTCAAATCACAGTAATGAAAAATCATAAATCCCAAGTTCTTGTTTGTTTTTTTGTTGTTTTTTTAAAAGACAAAATTTGTTTTTATTCCCATCAGATTTGAGGTTCTGAAGCTCAAGCCAATGAGCTGCTTGGCCAGAGAGGCAGAGACTTTGTCAGCCAACGCGGCAAGCTGAGGGGAGACCACTATATTGATGCTTCCAGTAGAAAAGACATTGCTGAAGTGCTGGGGAGAGATGTCCCCAGACATGGTGGGTGACTTATAGACAATTTCTGCTCCATGGTCAGTCTTGGCTTTGATGTTCTCATGGAAGGTTAGCTTGTGAGATTCAATCTTCTTGTTTCTTCCACCAGAGACATAGGTGATGTAATCCAGGGAACCAATCTTTGATTGAACTTTTTCCTTGAAGTACAATTTCTCGAATTTTACTTCCACCTGGCCACCACCTGGTTTGTGGTGGATGTTGCCCAGTGAGCCACACTTGGAAGTCATCTTGCTCAGGTCAACTGGCTTGTATACTATTTGCACCTTTCCACCTCCTGGGTGATGTTTTAAGTTTTCAGTGGACCCAATCTTGGACCTGACATTTTTTTAAGTCCAGAATGGGAAACGCAGAAGTCTGAAAGTGTGTGTGATTGTGTATGTTTTTTTAAGGTAAAGAGAAAAATATTTATTAGTAAAATAACAAGGGGGTAAATCCTTTGCCAGCAAGACATTTTAAGTGGAAAAACATAGAGGTTGACCCCAATGCCTCCATTCTAGGGTTTTTATATTCTTTCATATCAATTCAATGGGGCAATCAAAGGAGGGTAATTTCCAAGGTCAGGTATTTTATATTGGGAGTCATGAGGGCCTCATGGAATTTAAAGGGTAACTCTAGTTTTAGGAATTTCCCTGATATGGTTTGCCTGAGTTTTTGTTTGTTTCTTTTGTTTTGTTTTGTTTTTAGTTCATCTCAATTCCTTTAATTTTGCAGATCATTCATTTCATGTCAATGGGCTCTCATGACTTCCTGACAATGAGACAGTGCGGTATGTTAAAAAGAGCCTAGCACATCACTGCACTTGGGTTTTAATCCCAACTCTTTTACTTAGTTCATATGTGACCTAGGGCAAGTCATTTCATCTCATCAGGGTGGAATTTCCTCACCTGTAAAATCCAGTAAGGTCCCATTCCAAGACTTTTACTCTTATCTAATGAACTACTCAGCTACATCAAACAAGTATATCACAGAGGGTAGCATATTCTGCTTGGATTTTCTCCTTTCTGAAATATGAATGATTACTCAAATGAAATAATCCTGGAAAATAAGAATCCCTTCATTTAGAGGGAGTCTTAGAGATTTGACTATTTTCTTGGGTCATTCATCTCACTGGATTAAAACAGAATCACAACTCATCATGTCCAAAGCATAAATTATGACTAAGTCATGAAGTATGGTATGCTAAGGAACATTAGAAATTAATGTAATGATTAAGATTGTCTTGGAGATGGTACATTAAATTATAATTATTTATTAGTCTATGTTAGAGAGAAAGAGAAAAAAGCTACCTGGTTAGCTTAAAAAAATCTCCAAGCAACTGCTGGCCCTGGTTTGATTTCAGGCCTCTCCAAGTGGAAGAATGCCAGAGATTCCTCAGCCAGATAGATCTCAATTACCACTTGCCTTGCAAGATCACTCCATCTGATTAGATAAGGGAGACAGAGATACTCAGGTCCTGGAAGGAAAAAGAGCCTTTTAATTGCTAATCTATTCCCTCTTCTCTGAATCTCTAATTGGTCAGGCTTTATTTACTTCAATTTCCATACTAAAGTCTTGAATTTCAAACACCTCACCTATAGAATTATATTGGTCAGTAATGGAATTGTCATGTGACAATCCAGTCACCTGATTCAATGGCACCATACCTCATGAGGTGCCTGCTGGACTAGAGTTGCCCTTTAAATTATATTCACACATTATGTATTTCATTTTGGATTCATATATAGTAAATATGTAATAGCTGGACTATGAACTTATTACATGATAACCACAATATAGAGTTATGATTAATATCATTACAAAAACATGATTCCAAAGGATTGAAGACTATGTACATGTCAATCTGGAAAAACACAAAACTACTAAAGTAGTCATCAAAACCAAATCTTTATTTAGTAAAGAGACAGGTTCATAATAATCAACTTCTACACAGAGCCAATTCCAAATACTATACAGAGACAAAACCCTGGGGCTCTGGGGACAATATCTCTGGAAGAATCACCATGGGAGATGATTCTCCAGAGTGATAGAACTTGGGGTCTTATATACCTTGTGGGGAACAAAAGACAGGGACATATGATTGATTGGTTTCACAATAGCTATAAGGAAATGAGAATTCCAAGACAAGATTATCAAAGGGAGAGAGGCAGTTGGTTTACAATGGATAGCCATGAGCTGGGATTGCTGGGAGAGGACTTTGATACTACCAAAACAAAAAAGGATACCTAAGACTTGATTGCATGCTATTCTTATCTAAAATGGTATCATTGCCTACTTTAATGTCTATTGTTCAATCTGAAAAGGGTGAGTCTGGGACTTCCCTCAGGGTGAGTTCTCAGTAGATAGGGGCAAATTTGGGGTTCCCCAAAACCCAGTTGATATACACTACCCACCTTTTGTAAGAAAAATGATGGATTTAAAATGCAGGATAGGACATACATTTTAAGGTATAGTCAATGAATGAATTTGTTTCTTTAACTATGAATATTTATTATGAAGGGTATGTGTGTGCCTAAATTATTAATTAGGAGTGAACATAGAGAAAAATAAAAATAAATATCTACTAATCTGAAAAATAACATTGTGGAAAATTAATATTAAATTGGGATATTATTGTCCCTTTTGCCCTTCCCTTTGGGGTCAGGATAAAACAGTTTGATTTTAAAGCTCACACAGTCTCTCCTTGCCAACCTATAAAACTGGGTTCAGTAATCTATTCTTCTGTCTAGATCTTTTGTCTCTTAAAAAATAACAGGGTTAAGGACATATTACTGGGCTGGCTTTTGTTTTAGGCTCCATGTTTATAAGTAAACAAGAACACATTTGTGTGATGAAATCAGTTAGCTCTGACTGGCATGTTGGGAAGTGGCCTAGGTAGACATTTTGGTGGGTGATTTGGTGTCCTCCTGAGACCTGCTGCTTCCTTTGACCAAGTATTGAGGGAGGAGCTGAGGTCTTTGAGGAAATTCCTTGTGTGACTGTTTTTCAGTCATAAACCTCTTATGATGTCCTGGGGAGGGCCTGGATGATTATATAGCAAGGGATATATAAGACTCACATGAGAGAAATTCAGAATCTTTGGCCCCTCTCTTCTGACAAAGCTCTCACTCCCTTTTTTGACTTAGGCTAACTACCAAACTATTCACTTTTTTTCTCTTTTCTCACCCAATCCAGCTACTTAGTTGCTCACTCTTTCTTAGGTTCTCTCTTCCCCATTGGACATTGGATTTCTGTTGCATCTGTTCAGACTGTGAGGGATTCCACTGGCTAGTTCTAATTCATGAAGGGCCAAATATTAAATTAATTTAAACTTAATAGATATAGCCTCCAGATAATTTAATTTGTTATAATATTTTAATTAAAAGATAATTTTTTACAATTTTTAAATAATCATGATATAAAATAATTTTCATAAAATAAAATAACATTTTTTAAATTTGCATTTAATTTTGAATTTACAATCTTATTTAAATTGTTATGATAGTGAAATGAAAGATCATAAGACGGAAATTAACATAATTATGACTTTTGCATAACACTCTAGCTCTTCATATCAAAACTTGCTTATAAGAGAACACATCTACACCTCAGTAATTCCTGATTTAATTAGTCTTGAATCAATGTTTTCTTGACTAAATTATTAGGTATTTTTTTGTTTTATATGCTTGTTGCTGTATTTTAAGTGGAAATAAGATCATTTTCTGGTTTTAATGAAAGTTGGGAAGAAGCAAATTTATTGAAGGAAAACCTACCATCTAATGAAGTGGTCCATCTTACTTCTGGGCCACTGGAAAGCTGGATGAAAGCTGGATGACCACTGTCAGTTATCAAGGTAATCATATTCACAAAGGGATTAGAATAGATGACAATGCAAATGTCAATTCCAGTTCTGAAATTATATGCTCATCTGATTAATTTAAAAATATATCACATTAACTCCTATTCTTCATATATACTATTCACTGAATTTCCCAATTTATGTTTCTTTTTTTTTTTCTTTTCAGAATATGGCATATTAACTTCACTCATAAAAGCAGACAAATTATGGATCATGAAAGGACATATACTATTATTTCTAGTCTTTATTTTAAGGAATTTTACTTTTTAACTTAAAATATTCAAAAAATCCTGACAAAATGAACCAGCAATTTTCATGATAGTTATTTCTGTCTGTAATCTTTAGGTGCTCATTTGGATAAGTTGTCAAATCCTTAACAATATATTTTTATAGGAGTAAATGAATTTAAGTACTGATGAAGTCAATATGTTAGTATAAAAGAGATATTTAAATTTTTCAAGTAATGTTATCAAGAGAATGGAAGACTAGAAATTTTCTCACACTTCATGTCTTTTCAATCCTTTCTATAATAGGAATTATGAGCACAAGACAAAACAATTTTGTCTGCCTCCACAGTGTATCATACTGCAAAACTTAATGAGGTAAAAACTGGAATAATAATTGAGAAATCTAATTAATTGCCAATCCTTAAGTTATTCAGAATTCCCTCGCCCACAGCTCACCAAGTTAGAGTAGGGCCACAAGTCAACTCCCAGGCAATGTTACAAGAGAATTCAATTTTAAACTCTTCCTTGAAAACAAAAAGACAAAAGCTTTTTTAGGCTGATATAAGTACATCCATGGAATACTTACCATAGAGCTCAGTCAAAAGACTGAAGAACAGAACAAAGCCAGGACACAAGCCTCTGTGGCTACATGTCACTCTAATAAGCCTTAGAGAAATCTCCAAAAAAGGACAGGCCTCATAGGATTTACTCAATATAAAAAATGAGACTGATGAAATTGATATAAGAAATGGCAAAAAAAGGTAATCCAACATCATCGAAGGAACTGACCTTCTGTGACTGCATAAGCACACCATTCTTTATTCTTCTGTGAATTTTTCTCTAGAGTAAGTGATTTATGTCTTCTATCACAATATGACAAATATGGAAATATATTGTTGATAACATGTACAACCTATATCATATAATCTCCCTATTTGGGGAAGGGAAAAGTTGGGAGGGAGGAAGAAAAGATGAATAAAAATGTCAGAAAACAATTATTAAAATTGTTTAACAATCATTTTCTGACATTTTGTAATCTGGGAAAAAATTAAATTTAATTGAAACACAGGGAAAAATAAATAAATCATGGGAGAAGGCTGAGATGGCTTTGGCATTCACCATCAAAACCACTGTCAAAAAGAAAGGAGTCAAAAAATGAAGAATAGAGGAATATAAAAGAAGGACATCTGAAAACCTATCAAGGATACCAAAAGGAATAAAATTTAGTTAAATATTCTTTAGCATGAACAGATAAACCATGTGCAAGATATTTATTAAAGTATGGAATATAGCTTCTAGTTTAGTCAAATGAGTCCTCACATCAATTAAAAAATTATAAGAAAAAGGATAATGAATGAGACAAAGGACCTCTAATGAGGTAGAAATCCCTGAACAATTCCAAGAGAGAATAAGGTGAAAGAAAGTTACTTCTAAATGATTTCAAAGAGAAATAAATTATGTGGAAGCACAGTTTATGACCCATATAGCTGACAGAATTGAAAAAGAGAAAAAAAATATTTTGCAAGTCTCAACAAAGAAATACAAGAGATCATTTATTTTGAATACAAATACAAAGAAGGGGAGGAATCAAAGGAATGAAAGAGCAAGGAGGAGAGAAGAATAAAAAAACAAAAATAACATTTTAATAATATAGTACGTCATTGGCATTAAGTTTCTATAAAAGAGGAAGTCAGTATCGTGGCATTCTAAAATTTGAGGGCCTTGATTTGGCCTTATTCTTCAACACTTAATAGATGTGTGATATGAGGCAAGGTATCTGATGTTCAAATTTTCTTATATATGACATGGAGAAAATAGTACTGTTACCTGCTTTTTGTAAGAAAAAGTGGTTTGTATTATGTTTTGAATTGAGCATTACTTAAATATTAATTGGAATTTAAAGAAAATTTATTCTGTCAAAACATATTATAATGTTAGGGGAGTTGTAAAATGATTCAACCATTCTAGAAAGCCATTTGGTTCTATGCTCAAAGGATTATAAAATCATATATACATAAACTTTGATCCTATAATACCATTATAAGGTCTATATCCAAAAGTGTTAAAAAAAAAAAAAAGAAAAATACACAACAAAGCATACTACATTTCACTTTCTTCAACTATTTAGTATGAGTTTTCTTCCACAAAAAGTATTAATATGGAAAAAAGTTATGCAGGACTACCCATGTATAATCTTTATAATATTTCTTAACATATCCTCAAGAAGGAAGAGATGGAGGGAAAGGATTTATGACTTAAAATTAAACAAAAACAAAAATATTAAAATTTATTTGTAAATAAAATTGAGGAAAATAAAATATCCAATTAAAACAAAAAATAATATTCATAAATACAAATAGTGTATAGGAGATAAGGACAAAGAGGGAAGAAATATGTTTGGAAAAGAAAAACGTTATAACCAACTACTAGGTGATAGTCGTAGAGTTTCAATTCAAAAACGTTAAATTTATTGGTTGGTCTTGAATTTAAATTAATGGTCTCCAGGGATTTAATTTCTAAATTCCAAAATGAATTACTCAAGTAAATGGAATTATGGTAGTTTATTTTACAATAGAGGATAAATATTAAGGAAGAAAGAAAAGGGGAGAGAGAGAGAGAAAGCTCCAGCTTCCTCTAAACCATTTAGAAATTCTAGGGCACCAGTCAGGGGAAAAGAGTCTCAAGATGATGACCCTTTCTCGGAGGTTCACACCTCCAGAAAGGCAAGGAAAGAAGTCAGCCTTTCACTCACCACAGTGACCATCTAATAATAAAGCAATCTGAGGTCTCTTGTACAAGCTCCTCCAGGGGTCCAGTTCCATAGCCAAGTGTCTTCACTCCAAATCTGAGTGTCTGTTTTCACTCCTCAAGTGTTATCTTCCCTCCAGCTCTGAGTAACCGTTCTTCTCTCCAAACCCAAGTGATTGTACTCCAAACTCCAAGTGACTGAATCCCCTATTTAAAGAACTTTTTTCTCTAGTGTCACCTCCCCTAAATTTTTATGTCTACCAATCACAGCAGACACTCCTCTCTAGAACTGCCCATTCAATGTATGAAATCAGTGTCACACCTTTTCTAGTTAGTTAACATCTTTTTGTGGTTAGTTAACACCTTTTTGTAGTTAAAATGAGTAGATCTACCCTAAATACTGAGTTAATACTTTAGGGATTAAGATCTAAAAATACACAAGGGGTTACAATTTAATCTTCACAATAAAGGAAGAGCTAAGTACCTTCATTGTTACAATCAGGAAATAGCCAAATCCAATCTTCACAATCCTTCCCGATGATCATTGGGAGACTGGTCTTCCCATTGATCATTTAACAGAATCATCGTTTACCCCTAAAAATTTCTAACTACAGATGTATAAAATATTTCATTTTCTAAGAAGAAATTACAATAGTTAGAGAAAAATAGAAAAGAGAGTAAGCAAAACCAATGTTTTGACAAAAAGCTAATTTAGGGGGCAGTCCCCTTTGGCATAAAAGTGCACATTTACAATGTGTTCAATCCCCTTTTGTTCAATCAATTGCACCCAAAAGTTCATTCTGGATCTTCTTGATGCAGTGAAGGTTTCTGCAAGTGTCTTTCTTCAACGAGTTCATTCATCTGGATTCAAGGAGTTAGCAAACTTCCTGAAATTCTTCTCAAACAAAATTCTAAATCTTGAAATTTTAAAATAAAAATACAATACAATCCCCCATTCAGAGGATATTCACCAACACCTGTATCAGCTCAAAATGGTTGGGTTATGGGTGTATGAGTCCATTGTGAAAAGAAAAAATCAAAAGCATAAAAGAAAAATAAATAGAGGAAAAATTAAACTGAGAGAAATAAAAATTCAAAATTCAGAATCAAAATATCAAAAACTATGTATATAAAATTTCTGAATTGAAAGAATACATCCATAATAGGCCCATGTATTAGGGTCCAATTGAAGTAAATTTCTGTCCTACAAATCTGTAGGGGAAAAAATTCAGTAATATTTCATTTACCTATTTGCAGCCAAGACTATAGGAAGTTGTTGTATTATAAGAGAGGAAAAAAGGGCTAGATTTTTGTGTAAAAGGGAAGTGTCATTCCCTAGTCTGATCATTTCATAATTTCTCAGGAATAGGGGAGCCAGACAAGCCAATTGTTAGGTACTTTCATAGAAAGTATTTTACAAGGAGTGTGGTTCCAGGAATCTTGTGTCTTAACATATGTCAAGTGCCACAACCTTGAGTCTCACACTAGGTTCAAGTCCTTTCATATTGGCATAGAAGTTCATCAATCCCACATGGATTCAGGTTGAATCTGTGCTTCTTTGGCAGTACATAGATAAAGTCTGTGATCCTTTTTTTCATCCCACTCCCTAGAATCAGACACAGTCATAAATCATAGTCTCATAACATTTATCAATAAATGGCAGCTTTCCATAGTCTAAAGCTTTTGGGGTATGCATTTTTATGCTAAGCAAATGGATATCTTAGCTTATTGCAAAAATCAAAAATAGTTAGAAGTTCTTTTTAATACAATTACATGTGCTTCAAATGCAAAAAGAGAGAGAAAAATATTGTATGGCATAAATAAAATGTCATAAAATATTACAGATCCATCAATAGGGAAGTCTTATCATAATCCATATTTAAATACAATCAATATAGTCAATTATTCATTATCAACATAGGGTACTCATTTTGCATAGGTACAATGAATCCAAGAGTCCCTCTCCTTAATTTTTATAGCTGTCAGTGTAGTTAATAAGACTTTGAATGGTCCATCATAAGCAGGTTTAGTCAACCCAGTACGTTTGAAATTCTTTACAAACACACTATCACTTTGGTTTAAATCATGAAGTGAGAATTATATGGAACCTGCTTGAACAGTAGCTCCAGAGTTATGGTGTTCTAGAAATTTTTTTTGAAATTGCCTGATATATGTAGCAATGGTTGTAACCCCTCCTAACAATGAGGTATAAGCAGGGGTAATTGGTTGTGCCTGAATATGTGGATATCCAAATAGCATCTCAATGGTGAGATGTGTAAATCACATCTGTGTTTGCTTCTGAGATAAAATAGGGCCAGAGATAGAATTTCAGTTCATTTCAAATGAATCTTCATGCACAATTTTCCAATCATAATTTAAAATTGTTTATTCATTTGTTCAACTTGTCTGGAGCTCTGGGGATGATATGGTATAAAAAATTTAGGAGTTATCCCCAAACATGAATAAATTTGTGATAAGACTGAATCAGTAAAATGAGTTCCTCTATCCAAGTCAATATGTACTGGTAGGCCAAAGCAGGGAAAATATTATTTTAAAAGGACTTTGGCAACAAAAGCAGATGTGGCCCAAGCAGTAGGTCCACCTGGTCAGCTGATCGACTATGACCAGACAAAATTTATACTGTCCATCTTTCTTATAGTATGGCAACTTCCTGTAGTCTTAGCTGAAAATGGGTAAGTGAAATATTATTGTATTCTGTCCTACAGACTTGTGGGATTAGAAATTACTTTAATTAGACCCTAACACAAAGGCATATTATGAATTTATCCTTGGTTACTCAACACTTTATATACATAGATTTTGATATTTTTGTTCTGATTTTGAATTTTTTTCTTTCTACCAAAAGTTTAACTTTCTTCCATTTTTTTCTTTATATTTTTGTTTTTTTTTCCTTCTTTTAATAATTGACTCATACAAACCCCCATAACTCAAGATTTTAAAATTCATGTTCGAGAAAGATCTTCAAGGAAAGAAGTTTGCTAACTCCTAAATCCAGAGAACGAACTGTTGCAGAAAGATGCCAGAAAAACCTAAACTACGTCAATAAGATCCAGAATGAACTTTGGGTGTGGTTGACTGAACTGAAGTTGGATTGAACATTTATTTGAATGTATACACTTATGCCAAAAGGGGACTGCCCCTAATTGGTTTTTGTTAATGAACTCAGCAAGCATTAGTTTTGCTGTCTTTCTCTTTTCTATTTCTCTTTTCCAGCTAACTATTGTAGTTTCCTCTTAGAAGGTGAAATTATGTATGCACCTGCAGTTAGAAAATTTGGAGGTGCAGGTTGATTATGTTTAGTGATCAATTGCAGAGACTAGTCTCCCAATAATCATCAGGGGGATTGTGAACTTTAGATTTACTCCACCCTGATTAGTCTATCAAACAGGAAGGTCTACACCCCTACTTAAGGATTAAGTATTGAGGAGAATGGCCTATGACAGACATGTGCTAGCAAATGACAAATCAGAAACAACTGACAGACCCCTGGGTTGTCCTAAGTCAAGCTTAAGCTACCATTGGTACAGGTGCGATGCAGGGAAAGGATGTAAAAATGGTCTATATATTTGGTGTCACTTTGTCTCTCCAGCCTCTTTTCAAAGAGAGGTGTCTCTGGTGGCAGTGTGATGAGCATCTTGGCATCTTGATGTGGTGGCAGCTATTGTCTGGGTATGGCAGTGAGTTTCCTTGATATCATACTGGGAGAAGCTTAGTAGTCTAGTTCAGGGGAGGCATCTTCACTGACCTCTCTCAGAGTTTAGACTGATTCTTTTCTCCTTTACCTTCCAAACACTATCCTCTTAGGAAAGCCTCTAATCTGAAAAAACCTCGTGGTAGATGTCTTTGAATTCCCCCTGGCGCAGGCCAGCCGGGAGAAATCCTATACCCTTCCCTCTCTCTTCTCCTTAATCCTTTCCCTCTATATTAATTAAACCACCATAAAATTTCCAAACTGACTTGGGTATTTTATTTGAGATCTTCCCGGGTGACCAAAATTAATTTAGATCACATCACAACCCTAAAATTACCCTTACAATCTGGAAGGGAAAATAGAAAATCACTTCAGTATCTTTGCCAGGAAAATACAAAATGAAGTCACAAAGAATAGTACACAATTGAAAAATTAGTGAACAAAAAAAGAAAATCTGTGAGCACATAGGGAGAAATTCAGGCTTATGGGATGGTATAACAAAGGACAAAAAAAATTAGGAAGCACAACCCACACAAGAGTAATAATTTCATTTGGTTGCAGTAGAGTTTAAATGAAGAATGGTATGAGGAAAAGTTACAAAGTTTAAGTGTTGCCCATTTGAGTATGATCTTGAATATAAACTATAAAGTTTGAATTCAAAAGCAACAGGGAACTAGTAAATTATTCTTCTAGCAGAGTGACATGGCTATATATATATATATATATATATATATACACACACATATATATATCAAAGGAATATTAATAATAGCTCATATTCATACAATGTTTTTCAAGTATTAAGAACTACTCTGAACTATAGAGTACAGTAATTACTTTTGACTTTACATTCATTTGTGGGACAAATACCATTGTGAAATGTAACTAGTGCTAATACAAATTCCCATATGTTCCACTAAATGAGTAACCTAATAATCAAGTGTAAGCAGGCATGCTAGATTTAAGTAAAATATCCCTTGAGAATTTTAATGTTATTGTAAATAAGCCCCAGTGTTCCATTTCCAGTCTCTCATTTCCTTACTGCATCTTATATATTATTTTAGTATTTTTTTAACTCAATGTTACATGAAAATAAGTAATTATAATAATTTCCTCTATACTAAAGTAAGGCAATCCAAAATTTATAATACAAATACACTTAAGAAACCCTTAAGTTAAGAAAGAAAACAAATTCTATCCCTAACTCTTAAGCAATAATATTTCGCTATCCAGCAATATTCATTAGAACAAATGTACAGGATAATAAAATGATTTAGAGAATACCTTAGAGTATATCATAGAATATTTGTCTTGTCATTTCTTTGTCCCTTCAGTAGTCATAAACATTTTATTGACTTATGAGAATCACTCTATTTGTCTCTATTTTAAGGTATTATTAAAATTATGCTGTCAATAATACTTTGTTCTCTGTGATTGATCAAACTTGGCAATGAGGTGACTGTTTTTTTCACCTTCTTGCTTGCTGTCTTGAAACTATATTTAGGAACTTTAAAGTGTATTAAATTGAAGCACATAAATTCTAAAGTTAGAATACTAGGACCTTTCCATTATCTTTCGCTGCTGCACACTAGGACCCTCAGTAATATGCTGCCTTGACAGGTTATTGTATTATTGTTTAATATTATTTTTATAATACCATGTTTAAGTTGAAAGGGATCCTTAAAGCCCTCTTTATATTTTATTTTTATTGTCATTTTGCAGAAAAGAGTAAAAAGATTAGGCAACTTCTCCATTCTCATAACTCTATGAAATAATATATTCAGCAACTGACTCCTAGACCTCTTTCCACTGTATCATACTGCATCTTTTATGTCATGTTCTAAATGCATCCACAGTGTAAAACATATGTGTATATATACATATATGCAGACAAATTTAAATTATATAGAATGAAAATAAGTTTCAGGATCATTAAAACAATTTTTAAAAATCTAGAATTGATTCTTCCTCCCTCCTGCCAATGTCTTTATAGATTTTCTAGAGTTATGAAATGTGACTACGGTGTTTGTTTTAAGAGTGACTGAGATAAAACATATTGATTAATGATTTAATATAAAATCATGTAAAATCATGCTAACATAAAGCAAAACTAGTATACTGCATATTAATTTTTGAATCCTATTTGCTGGCAGATTTCTATAAAATCAAAAGTCAGAGTTGCACCTGAAATATATATTGATGCATTTTGCTTTATTTGCTTAATTTTGTTGTTAATATCTTCAACTTAAAGTAACTGTAATTTTCTCATTGGGAGTGCAGAATTTCCCAGAACTGTTGTTTTAAAAGTACTTAATAGAATTTTAAAACTGTCCTACTTTACTTAGCAAGTTTCAGCAATGTTTTCCCCTCTATGTTTAAATAACCATTTTGAAAGGACTATTTGGAGTTTTGTTTGAGAGACATATAGCAATAAATAGTCCACTTAATTAATGTTTCAATCTTTTAATGGATTTGTCCCTGATAAGCATATGGATATCTTTATTTAATATCACTTTCACATTGTCTGTGTTCCATTTTCACCTTCAAATTGGTAATCATGAATTCACTTCTGAAAGTCCTTAGTCCTTGAGGTAAATGGATGAAAAAGTACTATAAAGCACAAGCTGTTATTTTGATCTCTTCTCTGGTTATTTGTTTATAAGTTATTTCTTGGAAATAACATACAGGAAAGAGGCTACTGAGTAGAGACAGATTTCATTGACCTTGAATGGAACTTTGCAAGTAGAGAATAAAAGGTTGGTTTTTCTGTGCTTAGATTAAGAATAAGAGACATGAAAAGCAATTATGAATTCAGTAAAGGGAATGGATATTGACTTCAAGGAGCAAAGTGGCATTCTAATAATAAAATCAAAGTTCAAAATTAATAATGTGAATTTCAAAATAAGTAAATTATTTTCTTTGTGTAGGTTCTATTCAAGTTAGAAAAAAAGTTCCCTAATGAATAGAGCAAGAGCCTTGGAGTAATACTTTTAGCTTGATATATGTTATGAATAAAAATTAATCTTGGAGACTTTATACTGAGAATTTATAAATACAAAACATTTCCCAATTGACAAATGATAAAAGGATATGAACAGGCAATTCTCACATGGAGGAATTAAAATTATCTTTACTTATATGAAAAAATGTTCAAAATCACTATTGATTAGAGTAATGCAAATTAAAACAATTCCAAGGTACCACCTCACATCCACCAGACTGATTAAAATTACAAAATTCATAAATGAGGATATAGTAGGAATCAAAAAGAGAGTATAGATTGCAAAATGTCAAAAATCACATATATAAAATTGTATTGATATTTAATCTGAAAAAGATATATAGATGGATTTAAAATAAAAATTTATGCTAAAATTTTTACTAATTTTTTAAATAAAAGGCAAACAACTCACTGGAGAAAACCTTAATAGGAAATCTCTATTTAAAAATTTTCATTTCTCATATATAGTGTCAGATAATTTTAGGGTTGTGATATTAAATCTAGATTGAAATGATTGCCAAATAAAATTCCCAAGTCAGTCTGGAAATTTATGGTAATTTAATTAATATAGAGGGAAGGAATTTAAGGAGAAGGAAGAAAGAGGATATAGGATTTCTCCTACCTGCCTATGTGTAAACCTTAAAATTTCTTAGACTTATAAATGTTGGAAATTTCACCATTGGGAAATTTCATGCTTGAAAAATTTCCTACTGATAGTCTATTGGAATGCGAACCCCCTTGGCATGGGAGGGTCTTTCTCCTCCCTACTTAAGATTACTTTAGGACAGAAACCTTTTGCTGAACAATGGAAAGGGCTTTGACCTATGCTTAAGCATAGAACAGGAAGTTCTTTGAGTCATGATTGATTTTAGAATTGATATAATAGAGATACTTGGAATGACAGAACCAGGTCTTGGAACTTCCAATCTCCACCCTGCTCAGGGTAACAGGATTTAGGAAGGGCTGCAGCAAGGGATCAAGATTTAATTATTTGAGAATATGGCCTTCAACAGACATGTGCAAAGCCACAGACCTCTGGGTGGTCCTGGGTTAAGCTAGAGTCACCATTGGCACAGGGAAGACATGGACAGTGATTGGTAGATGTGAGAACTGAGGGGAGGGAACTTGGATGGTTGTTGGAGAGGTTTTGCTCTGAGAGGTTGTGCTCTGAGAAGCTTGCTCTGAAGGAAGCTGGAGGTGGAGGCCCCTGAGACTGTTTCTCCATTTTGGTCATGTGAGTGATAGGGACTGATCTCTTTTCTTTGCCTCAGCTATCTAAGGGCTTGGGCCTTTTGGCCCAGCCTAAACAGAGGGGGTATTTAAGCCCTATTCCCTTCTCTCCCCTTTCTCTCTCTCTCTTTCTCTCTCTCTCTTTCTCTCTCTCTCTTTCTCTCTCTCTCTCTCTCTCTGTCTCTCTCTGTCTCTCTGTCTCTCTCTCTCTCTCTCTCTCTCTCTCTCTCTCTCTCTCTAATACCTTTCTTCCTCCTGTTTGTAATTAAACTCCATAAAAGGTTGACTGCTGACTTGAGTTTTCATTTAGGAATTACATAGCTGAATTCCTTGGCAACCTTAAATTAATATATATCAGTCTTTTAAAGTGATTTCCTTGTCACATATGCCAGGGGGAGTTCTAAACTCTCTGCCTCTAGGTCTCTGAAGAAGATTAGAGGATTTTGAGAGGAAAAAGTTGGAAAGTAAAGGAGGAAAGTTCAACCAGAAACTCACCACCGAACCAGACAATACCTTGTAGCCATGCTAAGATGCCAAAAGACTCAGCACACAGCTCTCCACTGCCAATCAGGGAAAGAGAGAAAGAATCTCCTTGAGGGATGAAAAATCTCAAATATATAGACCTTTCACCCTTGTGTCTCCTCTAAATTTTCACATCTACCAATCATATTAAAGGCTTTTTCTCCAGGACTGCCCATACTTTTAGTTCTCACCTTCTTTGATTTGATTATATCTTTAGAGTTACTTAACACTTCTTTGTTATGTTCACCTTTTGTGAGTTACTTGACCTTTTTGTGATTAATTTAACCTTTTTGTATTAGATCTAAAAACAGACTTAGCTTAAAGTTCTAGCTTCACTATAAGGTCATTGTTCAGTCAGGAGATTACAACTTTATCTTCCCCTAATGTAAGGTTTAAGTAGGGTGGAATAACATAAAGTTCATAATAGAGAACTGAATTAAATATATAAGAATATACAACCTTTCCCAATTGACAAATGGTCAAAGGATATGAACACATAATTCCTGGATTAAGAAATTAAAACTATCTTTAATAATATAAAAATGCTTCAATCCCTATTAATTAGAGAAATGCATATTAAAATAACTTTAGACTCACTAGACTGGATAACATGACAAAAAAGAAAAATGATAAATGTTGGAGGGGATGTAGAAAAATTGGGACACTAATACACTGTTGTTGGAGGCAATGAGCTGATATAACCATTATAGGGAGCAATTTGGAACATGCTCAAAAGACTATAAAACTCTTCATACACTTTGATCCAACAATACCACCCTTAGATCTATATCCCAAAGAGACAAAAGATAGGAAGAAAAAACCTACCTGTGCAAAAACATTATAGCAACTTTTGTTTTGGTACCAACAAGCTGGGCACTGAATGGATATCAAACATTTGGGGAATGACAGAACAAGTTGTGCTATATGCTTGGAAAAGAATAATATTGTGCTAAAAGAATTAAAAAAGATGATCAGAAAAAGGTATTTAAAGATTTATATGAAGCAATACAAAGTGAAATCAGCAGAACAAAGAGAATGTTTACAGCAACCAATACTGCATGATCATCAATTGCCAATGATGAACTATGAACAAGACAAGAATTCAGGACAACTTCAAAGGACCCATGACTAAAAAGGCTATACTTCACCATAGAGGAAACAGATGGAATTTAAATGTAGATTGAAACATACCATTCTTTA
This sequence comes from Monodelphis domestica, assembly GCF_027887165.1. Taxonomy (NCBI): domain Eukaryota; kingdom Metazoa; phylum Chordata; class Mammalia; order Didelphimorphia; family Didelphidae; genus Monodelphis; species Monodelphis domestica. The sequence continues at coordinate 97,135,231 of NC_077228.1, read as the reverse complement.
TTTCCACCATGAATTTTTCTGTAGTGTAAGCAATATTTGTCATGTTTCATAATATAACAAACACTGAAATATTTATAAATATCAACTTTAATATGTTATTTCTATTATAATTCAACATAACCATTTTCTTGTGAGATACATGTATATTCATTATGCTTATGTTATGCAAATATGGAAGCATATAAATATTTATGTATATATTTAAATGGGTTAAGTGTTATAAAATGTTTGACTAGGTAACTTATAAAGACCCTTCCAGCTTTGAATATATGTAGTAATTTTGTTTTGTATATTAAAAATGGTAAAATCTTGATACCTCTAAAATAAAGATTGAAGTTTACAAGACCTCAAAGACTATAGCACTCAATCTCCATACCTCCAAAACATGGCTATTTATCTCCTAAAATAAAAATATTTCAGCTATTCAAATGAGCCTTTTAAATGATCTATTTTTAATACAGTATAAATCTTTATTTCCCTAGATTAACAGCTTAAATCTTTATATGCTTTACATTTAATTACACAATTTGTTATGATTCCCTGATATTTCCAACTGGCTTGTTAACTTTTTTCATTCTCAGTTCTATTCCATACTCTGGGTGCTGGAACACAATATCATGAATTTCTATCCCAAGGAAATATTCAGAACTTCTCTTTAAAAGGAAGTTTTGCCTGGCCACTATCTTATATAATTTGTTTACACATTCAGCCTATTCCCATTAGACTGTCTTTGAGTTTATAACTGTTTTGTCTTTCTAATGAAAAGGCTATATGTCAACAAAAAAGAGTTTTGATGAAGAAACTCAAGGAATTCAACTAAAACCAGAATTAGAACTCAATGGCATAACATAAAAATTAAAGAAACTGTTCTAAAAAGAAAAATAATTCTATTTTATGGTAGCTATAAATTTGATAACATTTTTTAACCTCAAGATAGAGCAGAGAATGGTAAACATATTTAAAGCAAAGTTATCAATGATTTTTTAAAAAAAGTCTTTCATAATTTATTTAATTAATTAATTTAGAATATTTTTCCTTGGTTACATGATTTGTGTTCTTTTCCTCCCCTCCTATCACCCCCTCCAATAGTCAATGAGCAATTCCACTGGGTTTTACGTGTGTCATTGATCAAGACCTATTTCCATATTGATATTTGCACTATGGTGAGCATTTAGAGTCTACATACCCAATCTTATCCCCCTCTAACCATGTGATTAAGCAATTGTTTTCCTTCTGTGTTTCTACTCCCAAAGTTCTTTCTCTGGATGTGGAAAGCATTCATTCTCATAAGTCCCTCAGAATTTGTCCTAGATCATTGCTGCTAGTAGAGAAGTCCATTACATTCAACTGTGCCACAGTGTATCCATCTCTGTGTACAATGTTCCCCTGATTCTGCTCCTTTCACTCTGCATAAATTCCTGGAGGTCATTCCAGTTGACATGGAATTCCTTCAGTTCATCATTCCTTTCAGCACCATCACCAACAGATACCACAATTTTGTTCAGTCATTCTCCAATCAAAAGGAATCCCCTCATTTTCCATTTTTTTTTTGCCACCACAAAGAGAGTGGCTATAAGTACTTTTGTATAAATCTGTTTCCTTATTATCTATTTAGGGCATAAACCCAGCAGTGGTATGGCTGAATCAAAGGGTAGTCAGTCTTTTAGTACCCTTAGCCATAGTTACAAATTGCCTTCCAGAATAGTTGGATCAATTCACAATTCCACCAGAAATTATCAATGATTTTTAAGAAAAGAATCTTAGTATTATATTCCTACTTAATTTAGGTTAATGTGAATGCTTCTGTGCTTTACCACAAAATATGACAGCATGGATGTTCATAATCAACAAGATAACAGAATAGATTATTATGTGGCAGTTAGGTGGATAGTGAGTTGAGCACAGGATATTGAGTCAGGAAGACCTAAGTTTGAATCATGCATATCATTTTAACGTATTGGGTCTTTAAAAAAGTTTTTGCTTTTGTTTTTCTTTTATCCCCCTTTCTTAATTACCCGTTGATGATTCTATTGCCTTCTGTGGTTGGGCATCAAGTTTTCTGTTCAGGTCTTTTATAAATGATTGTAATTCTTCAGGTCAATGAATTGGGCATACAAATTAAAAAAAAAAAAACTAGAAAGTGAACAAATTAAAAATCCTTAGATGAAGATTAAATTAGAGATCCTAAAATCAAAGGATAAATTAATAAAATTGAAAGTCAAAGAACTATTGATTTAATAAATAATACTAGAAGCTGGTACTTTGAAAAAAAACAAATAAAATAGACAAAGTTCTAGTCAATCTAATTTATAAAAGGAAGAAAGAAAACCAAATTGACAGTATACAAGATGAAAAAGGCAACCTTACCTCCAATAAAGAGGAATTTAAGGCAATCATTAAAAACTATTTTGCCCAATTATATGGCAATAAATATAACAATATAGGTGATATGAATGAATATTTATTGAAATATAAATTTCCTAGACTAACAGAAGAAGAAATAGAATTATTAAATAATCCCATATCAGAAAAAAGAAATTGAACAAGCCATCAAAGAACTCCCTAAGAAAAAATCCCCAGGTCCAGATGGATTCACAATTGAATTCTATCAAACATTCAAAGAACAACTAATCCCAATATTATACAAAATATTTGACGGAATAAGCAAAAAAGGAGTTCTTTTCCTTTAGAGACACAAATATGGTACTGCTTCCAAAGGCAGGCAGGTCAAAAGAGAGAAAGACAACTATAGACCAATTTCCTTGATGAACATAGATGCAAATATCTTAAATAGGATGCTAGCAAAAAGAATTCAGCGATTCATCATGAGGGTTATTCACTACCATCAGGTAGGATTTATACCAGGAATGCAAGGATTCTTTAATATTAGGAAAACCATCCACATAATTGACCATATCAACAAACCAACCATCAAAAATCATATGATTATCTCAATAGATGCAGAAAAGCCTTTTAAAATATACAATACTCATTCCTATTGAAAACACTAGGGAGTATAGGAATAGAAGAGTCTTTCCTAAAAAGAATAAACAGTATTTATCTAAAACCATCAGCCAACATCATCTGCAATGGGGATAAACTAGATGCATTGCCAATAAAATCAGAAGTGAAACAAGTATGCCCATTATCACCTCTATTATTTAAGATTATAACTAGTTGTAGCAATTAGAGAAGAAAAAGAAATTGAAGGTATTAAAATGGGCAATGAGGAGACCAAGCTATCACTCTTTGCAGGTGATATGATGGTCTCCTTAAAGAATCCTAGAGAATCAGCCAAAAAGGTAGCGAAAATAATCAACATCTTTAGCAAAGTTACTGGATACAAAATAAACCCACATAAGTCATCAGCATTTTTATATATCTCCAACACATCTCAACAGCAAGAATTAAAAAGAGAAATTCCATTTAAAATCACCCTACACAATATAAAGTACTTGGGAATCTATCTGCCAAATCAAACACTGGAACTATATGAACACAACTACAAAACACTCTCCATACAATTAAAACTAGATCTAAACAATTGGAAAAACATTGATTACTCATGGGTAGGAGGTGCTAACAAAATAAAAATAACAATCCTACCCAAATTAATTTACTTATTTAGTGTCATACCCATTGAACTACCAAAAAACTTTTTTTACTGAATTAGAAAAAAAAACATAACAAAGTTCATTTGGAAGAACAAAACATCAAGGATATCCAGGAAAATGAGGAAAAAAATGTGAAGGAAGGAGGACTTGCAGTCCCAGATATCAAACTACACTATAAAGTAGTGGTCATCAAAACAATTTGGTTCTGGCTAAGAGACAGAAATGAGGACCAGTGGAATAGACTTGGGGTAAGTAACCTCAGCATCTATGATAAGACCAAAGATCCCAGCTTTTGGGACCAAAATATACTATTTCATAAAAACTGCTGGGAAAATTGGAAGACGGTATGGGAGAGATTGCTTTTGGGTCAACCTCTCACACCACATACCAATATAAACTCAGAATGGGTGAAGGACTTGAATATAAATAGGAAACTATAAGCAAATTAGGTGAACATAGAATAGTATACATGTCAGATCTATGGGAAAGGAAAGATTTTAAAACCAAGCAAGAGCTAGAAAAAAATCACAAAATGTAAAATAAATAATTTTGTTTATATCAAATCAAAAGTTTTTGTACAAACAAAACATTGCAATCAAAATTAGAAGGGAAGCAACCAATTGGGAAACAATCTTCATAACAGAAACCTCTGACAAATGTCTAAATTACTCAAATTTATAAAGAGCTAAATCAATTGTAGAAAAATATCAAGTCATTCCTCAATTGATAAATGGGCAAGGGACATGAATAGGCAATTTTCATTTGAAGAAATAAAAACTATTAATAAGCACATGAAAAAGTGCTCTACATCTCTTATAACCAGAGAAATATAAATCAAAACAACTCTGAGGGATCACCTCACACCTAGCAGATTGGCTTACATGACAGCAAAGGAAAGTCATGAATGCTGGAGGGGATGTGGCAAAGTCCAGAAGTTAATGCATTGCTTATGGAGTTGTGAATTAATCCAACCATTCTGGAGGGCAATTTGGAACTATGCTCAAAGGGTGATAAAAGAATTTCTGCCTTTTGATCCAGCCAAAGTACTGATGTGTTTGTACCCCAAAGAAATAATAAGGAAAAAGACTTGTACAAGAATATTCATAGCTGCGTTCTTTGTGGTGGCAAAATATTGGAAAATGAGGGAATGCCCTTCAATTAGGGAATTGCTGAACAAATTGTGGTATATGTTGGTGATAAAACACTATTTTGCTCAAAGGAATAATAAGCTGGAGGAATTCCATGGGGACTGGAACAACCTCCAGAAACTGATGCAGAGTGAGAGGAACAGAACCAGGAGAACATTGTACACAGAGATCGATGCACTGTGGTACAACGGAAAGTAATGGACTTTTCCATTAGTGGCAATGCAATGATTCTGAACAACTTGGAGGGATTTATGAGAAAAAACACTATCCAAATTCAGAAGAAAATCTGTGGGAGTAGAATCACAGAAGAAAAACAACTACTTGAATACATGGGTCAAAGCAATATGGTTGGCGATATAGCCTAAATGAACATCCTAATGCAAACACTAGCAACATGGAAATAGGTTTTGATCAAGGACACATGTAATACCCAGTGAAATTGTGCATCATCTATCAGAGGGGTGGGGGTAGTGGAGGGAGAGAAATATTATGCCTCTTTTAACCAAGGATTAGTGTTCGAAATTGACTAAAAAATATAATTTAAATTAAAAAAATAAAAATGGAAATGTATAGCATCTTTATCACATAAATATTGTGAGAATGAGAAGTTAACTTACAAAGCTCTTACCAATAGGTAAAGTGATATACAAATGTTATATTACTATTTATTATATACCATTAATCTGAGAAAATATTTCTTGTATTTTAATGTTTGTAAATAGAAATAATTCATCTTTTGTACTACAAAACTTATTTTTCACTAGTTTATAACAAGAGCAACAGCAAAAAAAAGAAGAAATGTCACATTATTGACTCTTGCAAATATGTACCAAGACTCATTTTCTAGGGTAGTTCTAAGTTATGTGCATGACATATGAATACAATTTTCTTGTGAATTTCAAAAAATGTACACTTCCATTTCATGAACATGAGGTCTGTTACAGAATGTTCTTACTTTCTGTAGTAAAAATTCTGACAATAATAATTATATACTACTCATGTCTAATATTAATCACTTCTGGCACTTAAATAAAGACCAAAATTGATTCAAAAAATAAAATATAATTCAAAAATAATGTAGTGCTAATTCTACCAGATAAGGAATGATGACTTTATTTCTCTTGGTATGTTATTTCTACCATTTTTCTTTCTTTTTCTGTGAGTAATATGTAAGAACTAGAAAAACATATTTCTTCCCATAATATATACTTATTTTATATAGCTTTCCTTATGTTTATTATAAATTAGAAGCATAAGCTGAGAAATATGTTCCAGTATAGATATGTGTTTCAATATACTTTCTAATACTTCATATAAGGAGGAAATTCAGTAAACAGGATTCTTCATTTTGGTGAGAGCAGAGAACTGTAATATAAAAATATATGTGCACATGTATATAAGCATGCATGTAAATATGTATGTATAGAGCCACTGATCCTAATACATGCATATGCATGTAAATATAGTTATGTGTACTTATATAAAATGCATATAAATATTTATATTAAATATTATATATAATATATGAACTATGGCTATTTTTACATAAATACCTATAAGTATTATGTACATAAACATACATATGTATATATTTATGACTGTATTAGGCTGAATGGCAAAAACTAAATGGAAATAAATATGATAAATATGAGGAAGAGGTAATATGGGTGAGTGTATTTATCAGAAAGAAGGGATGACAGCAGAGAAAAGAGAATAGTATTCAGATATCTAGAAAGCAGTCATGTGAAACAAGAAGCAGTCTTATTGCTTGCAGCTCCAGAAGACAGAACTAGGACACGTTTGTGGAAAATATGAGAAAGTTATTTGAAGTACAAGAAAAAAAAACAGAATTGCGAAGTTTTCATGAGGAACAAGATTAATTGAATTCATTGCCTTCAACCTTTATCTCAGCAGAAATAATAGTCTTTATAATTTACTGATTTTTTCAACACTCATTCTTTGTTCATCTCTAAATTCATATAATTTTGATAATTCAGTTTTAAAGGATTTTTTTGTTTCTTCAGGTAATCATTTGAGTTGGACCACATTGTTTTTATTTTTATTTCAATTTTTAAATGAAACCTTTACCTTCATTCTTAGAATCAATATTGTGTATTGGTTCCAAGGTCTACCTTGAGAGAGGTAAGGGCTAGCAATGGGGGTTAAATGACTTTCCCAGGGTCACACAGCTGGGAAGTTTCTGAGGCCAGATTTTAACCTTAGACCTCCCATCTCTAGGCATGGCTTTCAATCCACTGAGCCACCCAGATGCCTTGGAAGTATTTTATTTTTAACAAGATTTTAACACATTAAAGGAGATAATTCAAAACATATATTCTTTTCAACCAGGGGTGGAATTCGTAGCATTGTGTTCTAGTCTGATTATAATGGAGATCTGATAAGTGATTATTGATGATGCTGGTGATACTTGCTTCTCTTTGGAGAATAAAGTTGAAAACTGACAACTTCATTGAAATTCAGAGCTTTCAGAATTAAAAAAAGGTTCAGAATACTATTTAAAAAAAAGCCCAGGAGGGCAGCAAATTCCAAGAAATAGTTGATTGTTGACAATATCAAATGTTGTAAAGAGGGCAACAAAGACTAATAGAAAGATGAGCTCATTGGATTTTGTAATTAATAAATAGAGGTGACCTTTGAGTTAGTGCTGTCTGAAGACAGATTTTTTTCTCATATCAAAAAATACAAATAAAATGTGTATATTTTGATTGAAGCACACCTGAAAACTTGTTATATGGATGAAATGGAATAGCATTGTTCTTTAAAAAAACAATGAAATATAAGAGATTCAGAGTAACATTGAAATGCTTTTATGAACTATTGCAGGATAAAGTAAGTGGAAATCAACTAAATTCCCAATAAATTAGAATAATATAAATAAAAATAAAAATAAAACAAGTCAAAATGCTGGACCATTATAATAACTGGTTGTGGAGATGTAATAACCATTGGATGATTAATGGCAGAAGAATTTGGACATCTGAAGAGGGATAAAGCAAAGACTGGGGAAAGACAAATATAGAATATATTTGTAAATATATTTTTTGTAAATTTTGTAAATTTGTAAAATGGAATGGAGGGAAATACAAAACTAGCAGTTATAACTCTGTAAATGGAAGAAATTTATCCAAAAACAGAAAGCAGAATTTGTGGGAAAAAAAATAAACAAAGCTCAACATATATTGCTTACAAGAAATACACTTAAAAAGCAGGGGCAAAGGGTATAGCCAATATGGTAGAGAAGGTATATGGGCTCATCTGATCACTACCAAATTACCCTCTAAAAAAACTTATTATGAATGAATTCTCCGAGTGAATTCTGGAGCAATATAACCCACAAAAACATAAAGTGGATTAATTTTTTCAGCCCCAAACCACTTAGAGGGATAGAATGAGGGATCTAGCACACTGGAGTAGAGATAGAGCTCAAAATAGTATGCCAGGGCAAGTCCTACCATGGCAATGGACCTTCAGCACAGCTAAAGCAACAGCAAAGATTTCCAGAGCCCTCAGCCAAAAATATTAAGAAGAGAGAGGGGACAACTGCTCAGAAAGATATTCTAGGGGTACCTTTGTTTAGGGTTCAAGATTCTTGTTATGCTGCCCATATGCTGATGCAGAAAGCAGTCATGGGATATATTCTCAAGATTTGGTTGAACACTAAAACACACTAACACTTAAGTTCACAAGGGAGCAGGCAACTCTAGACAAAGTTCAAGGAAGAAATGAGTGTTTGTGGTTACTTCCAGATAAGAGCATCAGCCTGGAGAATATCAAACATACATTTCTTTCCATTATACCACTTAGAAAGAATTAAAAGCAGATAGATTCAATGTGCCATCTCTGAAGGCAACTGCACAAAGAATGAGAAACTCTGAACACTGCCCCCTTCATCTCTGTTACAGACACCAACTTTAAAAGTAATTAAAAAAAAAGAAAAAGACTTGAAAATCAGACAACAAGGGAAAAAAGAAACAACATAGAAAGTTATTTTGGTGAATACCAAAAAGCAAACTCAGTAGACAACAAAGTCATTGCTGCTATATCCAAAGCTTCCAAGAAAAATAGCAATTGTTCTCAAAACAAGTAAGAATTAATGGAGTAGGGTCAACTTTGTAGTTCAGTGGATTGAGAGCCAGCCCAAGAAATGGAAAGTTGTAGGTTTAAATCTGGAGTCAGACACTTCCTAGCTATATGACCAGGACAAGTTACTTAACCTTCATTGCATGGCCCTTACCACTCCTTTGCCGTGGAACAAATATATAGTATTGGTTCACAGTAAGGATTTAAAAAAATAATTAATAGAGAAACTCAAAAAGGATTTTAAAAATCAAATGAGAAAGGTAGAAGAAAAATTAGGAAAAGAAATGAAAGTGATATAGAAATATCATGATAAAAGAATCAACAACTTGGTAAAAGAGACACAGAAATACTGAATAAATTAATATCTTAAAAAACAGAATAGGTCAATTGGCAAAAGAAGCACAAAAATCTAATGAAGAGAACTTCTTAAAAAGCAGAATTGGCCCAAATGGTATATATATATATATATATATATATATATATATATATATATATATATATATATATATATATAAATGCACTGAAGAGAACTCCTTAAAAGGCAGAATTGGCTATAGAGAAAAAGAAATACATAAATAGAAAGGTAGATTAAAGGTAGATTAGAGGAGCAGAACAGACATACCAAGAACAATAATGAAAGATTATAGTAATCCTGTATTTGACAGAAAATAGAGATTCAAGTTTTTTTGGGATAATAGCTCACTATTTGGTAAAAATTGCTAGGAAAATTAGAAATTCATTTTATGGAGATCATATATATATATTGAAGTAATCACTAAGATAAGATCAAAATGGATACATGGCCTAGATATAAAGGAAGATAGTATAAACAAATCAGAAGAGAGAATATACTACCTATCAGATTTATGGATAGGAGAGGAAGTAATGTGTAAAGAAGCGATTGAGAGATTGTGAGTTGCAAAATGATAATCTTCATTATATTATGTTCAAAAACTTTTGAACAAATAAAACTAAAATAGCCAAGATTCAAAGGAACTTAGAAAATTAGGTGAAATTTTTAAAGATAGTTTCTTAGATAAAGATCTCATTTCCAAAATGCATAAAGAACCCTTGTCAAATTTATGACAATAAAAGCCATCTCCATTGATAAGTGGGCAAAAAATATGAACAGACTGCTTTTGGATAAAGATATCAAAGCCATATACAAGTATATGAAAAAGTACTCTAAATCACTCTAATTTGGAGAAAATCAAATCAAAACACTTCTGAGGTATCATCTGCTGATCAGTAAAATGTTTTTTGGTGAACTCAAAGTCTTAGGAGTGAGATAATGTCAAATAATTATGTACAAACAAGGTACATAAAGGATACATTGGAGAATATGAGAAGACATTAAAATTAAGAAAGACTGAGAAAGGCTTCTTAAAGATGAGATTTTAGTTGGCATTTGAAGGAAGCCAGGGCAACAAGAAAGAAGAAATAAAAACATAGATATCTCATATTTTTGAAGATTTAAAAAAATTATTGGGAAATTTCTCAGCTTCTTTTGTGGACTTACATCATGATGCTTTTCAGAAATCCAGTTATATATGAAAATAAAAAAGACTGGGCAGATTGACAAATATTTTATCTGTTTTGGTAGAGTTGTGGTCGTGTGTGTGTGTGTGTGTGTGTGTGTGTGTGTGTGTGTAATTTCCTTAACTGGTTCACATTAAAACTTTTCTAGGCCTATTGAGTGATTCTTCTCTACATCTTTCATCAAATTTCTATGGAAAAGCTTTCTTATTATTGGTCCTCTAATTCTTTTACAATCTGAAGATTGCCATTTTGGTTATTGGGGTGTCCAATTATTTCCTCATAGTCATTATTAATGTTGTGTCTGTTTTAGATCCTAAGTGTTGTTAACTATATTTGTTGCTCTATCTTTATGTGCAAAGCATGATTAGCCACATGCCCTCCTCATGCCTAGTGGGCATCTTTCCATTACCCTTCGAATAATATATTTTTGCACATGAAAGCATGTGCTTTCAAAGCACGTGCAGATTTATCAATAAATTCATATTTAATGCTTTGCTATTTTTTAAAATCATTTCAGGTATAGAAAGATGGATATATAGTTCACTGATCTTATTTCAAATTCCACTTTAAGAATGATATTCAATGATGTTACTGTCATTGAACTTGAAAACATTAAATATTTGAAAATTTGTATGAAGGCACAAATGGAGAACTGAGAAGAAAAACACTTGGAAACAGAGAGGAAAGCTAGCACAAAACTTACATTTTCAGGGAACTTCAATATTGATATTTTCCAAAAAAAAAATACCAAACTTCAAGATATACAGCTGTTTTATTTCATTTTGCTATAGTCCATGATGAATTCATTAGGGGAAAAAGGATAACTATAATCCTAATAAAGGAAGAAATCTTCTATACTCAAATACGACATCATATTTTCATGACAAAATATTTGCATTGTGAAAATAAGACTTTTATCAGTCTAATTGTTTGAATTTTTCTTTTAAATATATTTCACTATAATATGTGTTGTGGTCTTTCCTAATGTCTTATTCTGATTTCTCATTGCAGTTCACATATGATACTGTGTTGAAAGCTATTTCAGAGGATCTCAGCTGACTGGACTTATCAAAAAAGAAAATTTTCAAGTGCAATTTTGATGTCATCCTATCTGTCTTTCTTTCAAGGTCCAGGTTAACTAACTTAGTAGCTATCCTTCATCAAAAAATTGTCAAGAAAAGCTGAGTCAATTTTTTATCCTTTGGTTCGCAGGTAGTTTCACTAGATGTGACAGTTTGTAAAATATGTCAGTAAATGCTATACCCATACTGATGCAATTAGATTAGGGAGGTATTTTTTTTAAGTTGAAGAAACATATGTTAAAGGACATAAATAGTAGTGGGGGATAGGGAATATGTGAATTTTATTATTCAGCCAAATTCATTTTGTTTTCATCTCATATAAGGTATCAATTTATTATTTTTCTACTTCTCCCTGATTGTTTTTATTTAGTTCTGAGTATTTGCAGTTTGTTTTTTTTTTAATTGTCATTAAGCTGCTCAGACATCTTTTGCAAAGTGACACTGAGCTCAAGAGATTAATTAACTTAAGAAGATTATGGAGAAAGGAAGTAGAAAAGCAGAATGAGAACTCCCAGTCCTTGATTCTCGATTTGGTTCACCAGTCTCTTCAGCTTTTCAGCTAGACAGTTCATTTATCTAACTTTGTAAAAAACTCTTTTTTTCTGAGCACCATCTACTTCTTCAAGAAAACAAAATCAAACTAATAACCACTCTAAAAATCTCATTGCATACTTTCACTAAAATTCTACCTATCTTCCTATTACTATTAACAAATATTTTATAGATTATATAGAACTAAGGTTCATCTAATCACAGTGTCAAGTGGGAGAAGAAGCATTATATATCTCTGAGTACAATGTCCTCATTTTAGAGAACTCAAAAAAATTGTACAATTTCTCATCTTGAGGAAAGTGTGTAATATAGTGGAGGTATATGGAATTTTCTCATCCAAGAATTGAAGGATGCTCATTAGAAATGAATTTAGATCCAATGTGAGAGAAAACAAAGGTAATAGTGTTTCCCTGAGATGCAGGAAATGATGCACAGGGGTAGAACCATTTAGTTTCTAAATGACTCATGTGCTTGATCAAAGCAGTTACTTCTTCATTCATTTATTATTTATTATTATCAAGTATTATTTAATTCTTTATGTAGTATAATACCTATGTAATAGAATGCAACTTCTTGATTCTCACTGGATCGTTCCCCCATACTCATCTTCGTCAACCCAATCTTCCTAATGTCTGACACTATATCTATCCTCTATATCTATATCTATCTCTTTTACTATGCTCTCTAGAATGTCTTCTCCATAGATGAGAACCTTAATTTAATTTAATCCTTTTCTATTCATACTCCTTGTATCTTCTTGTACTCATTAGGTAATATCTGAACTTCCTCCTAATAGCACAATGTCCTTTTATAGCACTGATTGATTGCATTTTCGCTCATTCCCTTTTACTTATTGCTTATGGTAGGGAGGAAGAAACTTTATTCCTACTTAGTAAAAATAAAATAATTTTGATTATTACTACTTAATTTCTTAGGAAACTGAGGAATTCCTTGCCCTCCATTCCCACTTCCAACTCATATTATACTATCATAATTCAATAGTCTTCCCTTCTTTGAGATTCATTTAACCTATATTTATCTCTCCCTTAAAATAATGGCAGCTGTTAACTATCTATCCCCACAACACTTTCCTTTTTTATCATTAAGATCACTGCGTAACTCGCAGCATTCTTCCCTCCCAGGTCCTAAATTTTACTAATTTCTCATCATCTATTCCTTCAGCTACATAATGAAATGATCATATTTTTTATCTTGAAATCACTCACAAATATACCATTTCAATGTTCATTAAGTGTGAAATTTCTTTGTTTGATCACAAACTTTTACTATTTTGTCTTTCTCTATGTGTAATGACCCCTATCACTGTTCTTCAACTTCATTGTGACCTAAACAATTTTTACAGGTTTTCAGTTCTTTCCTAAGATATCCATCCCTATGGTGATTATGATCTTTTCTTTTTCATGTCTGTATTGCTTGATTAACCTGGCCAATTCTACATGATGCTCTACCTTCTATTCTTTAACCCCTTTTCTTGAAGTTGATAATTCTCTATCAAAAAGCAACCTTGGATTACTCTAAACATCTGCTTCACTTGCCCTGTTATATTGTTGAACAAAACTGGGACAAAACAAACCAAAAAAAAAAAGATTTATATTGATTGAGGCAAGCTCAAACTTATATTACATAAATTTAGATAGGCTCTCAATGCATTAAGGCAATACTTTCATACCTCCCTAATCATTTAACTACCCCATTCAGACCAGAAGCTTGTTAAAATATTTTCATTCCTTCTTACACTTTCTTTAGTTTCCCCTCCAATTTGCTCTCAGTTGAGAACTTCAAGTAATTTTTCAGTGAAAAATATATTGAGGTCATTCAATGAAGGCTCTTATTTTTTCCCTTCTCATCTCAAATTCTGCCACAATCTCCCCCTTCATACCTCTCTCACATAAGGTGACCCTTTTCTTTGCCATTTTACATGCATATATAATGCCATTCCATCCCATCATTCATCTTCACTGTTAAATTACACCCTTCATTATCACCATTTTCACTAACTTAATTATGGACCTTGTTACTTCTCTATTATGTGTAAAATTAAGCCTAGGTCACTCCTCCACAGGGCCCCATAATCCTTAATACATATCATCCTAAAACTCTCCTTGATTTTATATCTAAAATTCTTGAGAAAACTATCAACAATCAGAATAACTACTTAATTTTTCTCAATTTCTTATTAACTTTCTGCAATCTGTATTTTGACCTCATCATTCAACTGAATATGTTCTCCCTAAAGCAACCAATGAAATCTTAACTGTCATATCTAATGGTCTTTTTCTTAATCCTCATGCTTCTTAAACTGTATGTAGCCTTTGACAGTGACAACCATCCTCTTCATCTTAATACTCTCTTCTTTTTTGATTATTAATTATTTTTATTTTTTTCCAGATTACATGTCATAATATTTTTAATAATTCTTTTCTGACATTTTGCAATCCATGTCTCTCTCTCCCTTCAAAACTTCCCTCCTCCCCAAAACAGCAAATAATATGATATAGGTTGTACATGTTACTTTATAACATATTTCCATGTTCATCATGTTGTGAAAGAAGATACATATCACATACAGTAGAGAAAAATCATAGAAAGATTAAAGTGAAGAATGGAATCTTTGAATATGCATTCAGACTCTGTCATTTCTTCTGTAGAAATCAATATCCTTCATCATGAATTTTTTGGAAATGTCTTGGCTCTTTCATTGCTGATAACAGTTAAGTCATTCACTGTAAATCATCATACATCATTGTTGTTACAGTGTACAATGTTCTCCTGGTTTTACTCACATTACTTTTCATCACTTCATATGAGCCTTTCCAGTTTTATAAATTTTGTTTGTTATTTCTTAAGGTGCAATAGTATTCCACTAAAATAATATACTACATCTTGTTTAGCCATTCCCGAAATGATGATCATTCCTACAGCTTCCAGTTCTTTGCCACACAAAAACAACAGCTGCTCTCTATCTATGACCTCTTTGTAATACAAACCTACTGGTGGTATTTCTGAATTAAAAGATATGTGTGAATTTCAAAACTACTCCACCCAATTCAGACCATTCTTTAGAAGATGGAATTTACCTGTTTCCTGATCAATAACAATAAAGATACTTGAAATACCAGAATCAGGTCTTAGAAACTACAATCTCCACCCTACTCAGGGTAAAAAGATTAGGAAGGACTGCAAAAAAACTCAAGATTTAATTATTTGAGAATATGGCCTTCAACAGACATGTGCAAAAAGGACAGACCTCTGGGTGGTCCTAGGTCAAGCTAGAGCCACCATTGGCACATGTGAGGCACAAGAAGTAAGGTAGAGAACAGCCTCTGGAGTTCTCAGGACTTCCTGTGAGGAGGGCTAGAGGCAGTGAGAGGCTGGTGCTTGGAGCTGGAGGAGCCCACAGACTGTTTTTCTCCAGATTGGTCATGTGAGTGATAAGGACTGATTTCTTTCCTTGCCTTGGCTATCCAGGGTCTTAAAGCCAGTTTTGGCTCAGCCTGAGCAGAGTGGGTAATTAAACCTCTTTCCTTCTCTCTCTCCCTTTCTCTCTCCCTCTAATACTTTCTTCCTCCTGTTTGTAATTAAAACATCATAAAAAAAAGTTGGCAGCTGATTTGAGTGTTTCATTTAGGAATTATATAGCTGAATTCCTTGGTGACCTTAAATTAATATATATGTGAATCTTAAAATTTCTCAGACTCTACCTTAGAACATTTGGTTAAGGTTATTCCCCATTTTAAACAATGAAGGTACTTAGTCAGGAATGTATGTGAGAACTTTAAAATTACTCCACCCATACTTAGGCATACTTTAGGGGAAGATAAAATTGTAAAACTCCTTAGTGAACAATGAAGGTACTTAACATACTTACAGTTAAGCCAAAAGCCCTTAAGCTAGATCTATTTTAGATTTCATACAAAAGAGTGCTAAGTACCTATGAAGGTCAAATTAATCACTAAAAGGTCAGGCAACTTGCAAGGGACAACCTCAGCAAAGAGGTGTGAAATACTCAGAAGTTTTAGTCTACCCAGAGAAGGTGATAACAAGATGTGAATTAAGAATGACCAGTCCTTTGGAAAACATCTACTGTGATTGATAGACATGAAAACTTAGGGGAGGTGCTTTAAAAGGAGCTGTCTGAACCAGTTCAGGGGGAGTTCGGAGCAGTTGAGCTCATGAGCTGAACTGGAGGGTCTCTCTGAACACTAGAGTTTTGCTTGGGACAATCTTGTGGTGAGTGATTAAAGACTGACTTGGATTCTCTCTTAAAGAGAAAGACCTAGGCCATTGGCCTAGGCCCTAGCCTTCCTATTATTTCCTCTTAATCTGTGTCTTTCCCTTTCCTTAATTCCTTTATTTATATTAATGAAAATCTCCATAAAACCCAGCTGACTTGGGTATTTCATAGTTGGGAATTTTTCCTATGGCGACCACTTATTTTTGATATCAATTCAAGACACTAAAATTATCTTTACACTTTTGGCAATTCAAAGTCTTGGACCCATATTTTTGTGGTCACAGATTATGGCAACCACTCTTTTGTCTGTAACATATACCAGTCTTTAAAAGTGATTTCACTATCACATATGCAGGTTTTATTGTCCTCTGGGTATAGTTCTAGATTACTATTCAGAATGTTTGTATAAGTTCACAGCTCCACCAACAGTATATTAGTGCCCCAACTTTTTCACATCTTCTTCAACATTCATCATTTACTTTTTATGCTATATTATCTAGTGTGATAGGTATTAGGTGAGACATTATATTTGCTTTAATTGGCATTTCTCTATATTAGAGAAATAGTGATTTGGAGTATTTTTCATATAAAATAGAAAATTTTAATTTATTTATCTGAGAATTGTCTTTTTATGTTCATTGCACATTTGTAAATCAATGAATGCTTTATATTCTTATAAGTTTTATTCAGTTCTCTATATATTTGAGAAATTAGGTCTTTGTCAAAGAAACATGCTATGAATTATTTTCCAGTTTGCTGCATGAGTTTTTATTCATGCAAAACTTTTTAATTTAATGAAGTCAAAGTTATCTATCTTACATCACATGTTTTCTATGACTCATTTAAACCTAAATTCTTCCTCTATTCATAGGTTCAACTGGTAAACTATTCATAGCTCCTATAATTAGCTTATAGTTTCACCCTTTATTTTTAAACCATATATTCATTTTTACTTTCTTGCCTTATGGAATGGGGCATTTTCTGTGCCTAGTTTATGCCATACAATTTTGCAGTTTTCTGAACAGTTTTTGACAAATAGTGAGTTCTTCAAAATATTTGGAATTTTAGGTTTGTCAAACACTAGTTACCATGCTCATTTACCACAGAATATTGAGGACCCCATCTATTCTATTGATCTATTATCCTTATTTGTTAGTAAGTTCTATATCATTTTGATGGTTGCTGCTTTATAATAGGTTTGAGTCCTGTACAGCTAAACCACTTTCCTTCACATTTTTTACATTAATTCCCTTAATATTTTTGGCCTTTTGGTCATAAAGATGAATTTTGTAGTTTTTTTTAGCTCTGTTGAATATTTTTTGATAGCTTGGTATAGCACTGAATGGGTAAACTAAATTATGTTGACTTGGCCCATCCATCAGGAATTAATGTTTTTTTTTCAAATGATTAAATCTGACTTTATTCATTTGAAAAGCATTTTGTAGTTACGATCATATAATTTCCAGGTTTGTCTTGGTAGGTGGACTACCAGGCATTTTATATTTTCTACAACTATTTCAAATGGAATTTTCTTTCTATCTCTTGCTGTCAGAATTTATGTGTAGTATAAACAAATGCTGATGACTTCTGTGGTGGTTATTTTATAACTTGCAACTTTCCTAAGCTTAACTGTTTCCATTAGTTTTTTGGTTGATTCACTAGGATTCTCTATTAGCATATGATCCTATCTTATGCAAAGAGTGATAGTTCTATTTCATCACTGCCTATTCGAAGGCCTTCAATCTATCCTTCTGATATTCACAAAGCTAGCATTTTTAATACATTTATAGTAGCAGTGACAAAGGACATCCTTACTTCACCTCTGATCTTATTGGGAAGATTTTAGTTTATTCCCATTGCATATATTTGCTGACAGATTTAGATAGATGCTATTTATCATTTTGAAGAATCCATTTATTCCATTGTTTTGTAGAGTTTGTAAGAGGAATGGATGTTGAATTTTGTAAAAGGTTTTTCTGCATCTACTGAAATAATACTATAGTTTCTTTTGGTTTTGTTCTTGATGTGGTCAATTATGCTGAATCGATTAATAAATTAATGTTGAATCATTCCTGCATTTTTGGTATAAAACCTGTGAATTTTTAAATCTCCATCTTGCTTGGTCTAGCACCCAAAATTGTGCTCACTCACATGACACAGGCATGTGCTAGTCAATGACAAATCAGAAATAACTAACTGCTCACTTGGGCTGTCCTAAGCCAAGCTTGAGCCACCATTGGCACTTGTGAGGCACAGGAAGTGACAGAGAAAGCAGCCTCTGGAATTCGCTCACTTCCTATGGACAGGGCTAGAGGGCAGTTCGTGCTAGAAGCTTGAGCAAGGTGGAGGCCCACAGACAGCTTCCCTTCAGATCGGTCACATGAGTCAAGGGCTGATTCCTTCTCTACCTTGGCCTTTTGGGCCTAAACTCCCTCTGGCTCCCTGCCAGAGGTTGAGTAACCCCTTTCCCTTTTCTCCTCTCTCCTTCTCTCCCTCTCCCTTCTCTTACTCCCATTGTGATTAAACCACCATAAATTCCATTCTGACTTGAGTGTTTCATTTTAGGAATTTCATAAATAAATTCCTTGGTGGCCATAGTTTTAATATTATAACAATCATCAAAGGTGAAATTTTCACTACAAACCCACAGATTCACAGGGTATGATCTTTATGATATAGTGCTGTAATCTTATTGCTAGTATCTTATTTAAAATATTTGCATCAATATTAAGGACATTGGTCTATAATTTTCTCTATTTTTCTTTTCTTTTTTTGGTTTAGGTATCAGTATCATATTTGTACCATAAAAAGAATTTGTTAGAGTTTTTCCTCAGTTATTTTTCCAAGTAGATTATATAGTTTTTGAATTAAAAATTCCTTAAATATTTGGTAATAAAATTAATTTGTGAATTCAACTATCCTTGGACCTTTTTACTAGGGAATTCATTGATGGCATGTTCAATTTCTTCTTTCTGATATATATTTTTTAAGTATTCTATTTTCTCTTCTGTTAATCAAGGCAATTTATATTTAAAAAATATTCATCTACTTTATGTTTTCAGATTTATTAACATGGAATTGAGCAAAATAACTTCTAATAATTGCTTTAATATCCTCTTAGCTGGTGAATTTGCCCTTTTCATTTTTTATATTTGATACTATCTTCTTAATATATTTTTATGACTTTTTTCTCTCCAGATTCTCCTCTTATCTGTCTGATTTCTCCTTAAAATTATTTTCTGGATATTCATTCATGTCATACTTTCATATAGTAAATATACCCCAAGTCTTTGTACTGAGTTTTTTTTCTTTTCCCTCTATATTATTTGATTTAGTGATTTCATTAGCTCTCATGACTTTAATTATAATTTCTATTCATCTTGACTTCTCTCATAATCTCTGGGATCACATCACCAATTGTCTTCTAAACATTATAAATTGGAAATCCTATAAACATCTTACAACTTTTTTGCTCCAGTCCTTAATGCTGAAATTTCATCCAAATTTCCCTCTAAATAACTTGCTTATAAACAGTTGTTTGTATTTTGTCTTTCACACTAGAATGTGAATTCCTTGAGGGCTTAGA
This sequence comes from Monodelphis domestica, assembly GCF_027887165.1. NCBI lineage: Eukaryota > Metazoa > Chordata > Mammalia > Didelphimorphia > Didelphidae > Monodelphis > Monodelphis domestica. The sequence continues at coordinate 97,115,354 of NC_077228.1, read as the reverse complement.
CTGTTTTTTTTCCTTTCTTTGTATCCCTAGTGCTTAACACATAGTAAGTACTTGTTAACTACTTGTTTACTTATTCCTGTTTTTATATCTTGGTAATTTCTGATATCCTTCCTCCCTTGCTACACAGTGGAACAGTCATTGAAATTTATATCTTCAAGAGGGGGAAAACAGTTTAGAATAACATAATACCACATCAAACTTGTATAACAATATTATTTGATATGCATTGTGGGAAAAGAAGTTGATTTTCTCAATTATTCTTAGGTTAAGACATAATCATATTTGCCCAACAATCAGTTCTGGTTTTCTGTTCAAACCATTTCCATTGAATCACTATATACATTGCTGATTCTGTTTACCTTATTCTGCTTCCATGAATTCTTCACATTGATAGTTTTGTTTAGTTTTAATGCCACAGAAATATTTGTTTACATTAAAGTGCCAAGGCTTTTAAAAATAATCTGCAATGCCCATCACCGTTTTAACTACTCTTTTAAAAATATATTTCTATGATATACCTAGAAATAGATGCATCATTGTGGATGCCATTTGACCATGACAGAATATGCAGAAGATACTAACTATTCTAGTCTTCCATATAGTAATACTAATAATTAAAGTAGAGATTGCACTAGTATTTTTTTTAGCAGCCAGATATAAATGTTTGGCCAATTTCGTTGTTGCAGTCAACTAAAGCTTATGTCTTTTTTTTTCCTCTCCTCATATCTATTCTTAATACTGATGAGTTCCATTTAATGCAATGACTTCTGAGGCTACTTTTGCCTAACCTCTTTATACCTTTCTTATTCAATAGTAAATTTTACTAATCATTCAAAAATATGAGAAAAGTATAACTTATTCAGTGACATGTAATTCTGGTTTCCTTAAGCAGCCATTAGACCTAATCAATAAGTACATAAAGGCTCCCAACTAGAATATGTGAAGATATTTCATCACCATTCTCAGTATCTTCCATCATACTTATTCACTTTGCTACAAGGCACATTATTATCAGCCTTCCTCTGCTGATCATAAACAGAATGAGATTCAATTAAATTTTATGTGATAAAAACCTGTATCTTTATCTTACATTTCTAAACTGAAAGTCAAATTGTGATATTTCAAAGGTTTTTTTTTTGTCTGTTTATTGAAAGTTTTCCTCAAGGTCTACTTATCAGAAATAATAAAAAAGCAAGGATCAGAAGCACATATAAGTAATGGAAAAATCTACCAATTTCCTTTTCTTCCAAACATGTGTTTGAAAAAACAAACTACATAAAAATAAAAAAAAAAGAATTATATATCTGCTTTCCATAGTCTTGTTTTGAATGTGTAGTATTTCATATGCTTTTGATTTTAATTTACTTGCTTTTTTATGGGAGTGTAATTATATATATATATATATGTATATGTATGTATACACACATCACATATATGTGTATATGTGAGGGGGAATGTGCATGTGTGTGTATTATCCAAAAATCTAGAACCAAATCCATCCTTTCTGCTCATATAAAAAATAACCTCAGCATTCTCACCACCATTTAAGAATCACCTCTGTCAATATAAGAGGGGAAAAATGGCCCAGGTTCAGTTATAAAGGGAGAGAATGAAGATATTTATCTTGGAAAAAAAATCAATCCTAGAGAATGTGATCTACATTTTTGAGCATACTCAAAGTTGGAATTTGCTTTACTAGATAATTTATATTTGTTTGGAATCTTTTCCTTTTAATTGTTCAAAAGGGAGCATGCTAGGGGGAGAATAAAAATGATTTTTAAAATGTTGAATATGTATTTACTTTAATATTTTAAAAACTGTCATTCTGATCAATAATTAGTCCAGTTTTGCTTTTCCTCTTATATCAGAAATAATAATTATTGATAGAAGTTACACAAAGTAGATTTAAGTTATATATATGAGAAATGTCTTGTAATAATTGGAACTATCAAAAATAGAATTAATTTCTTGAAGAAGTACTAAATTTCCTTTCATAAGCAGCTTGGACAGATATAATAGAAATGGGATATCATTGTCCCTTAAATGTTAAAATACATTTTGGCCTGACTATCCATTGAGCCACCTAGCTGCCCCTGACTTAGAATATTCATGAGTCTAACAGCTGGAGAGTGCTAGAGCCAGTTTATGCTGATTCATGAAAGCAATTATTTGGCCTCACAAGGTCCTGGAAATTTTAGAAAGGAAGGGGATCAAGGGCTCAGTAGGGAATTTAGTCATGCTAAGAAGTACAGATACTTTTCCTTTTGAGGAAAGAGAAGAGAGGGGCTGATGATATTAAGACATTTGGAGGAACAAAAGGTATAAAGAAGCTTATATAGAAGTATATTTGAGACACCTGCAGTCAAATAGCCTCAGTTTCCTAGTGAATTTGTAAATTACCTCAACTGATGCAAGTATATAAATGATAGAAAAGTTGAACAAGCCTTAGAGAAATTGGAAAATGAAACAATTGACCAAAAGAGTGCTGGTAAATATTTTAAAATGGATTCACCAAAATTACACATTATATTTTTAAACTTAATTTATGTCATTAATATTCTATCCATCCATCATCATTATTGAAAAATGACAATAATAAATCAAGCTCTGATTTGTAGCATATGTTGATTTCCAAAGTGTAAATGCTCACAGTGAAAATTTAATAATCATTGTTATGAATCATCACAAACTGGCTCTAGCACTCTCCAACTGTTATTTCAAGAATATTCTAAGCCAAGGATAGCTAGGTGGCTCAATGGATAGAGAGTCAGACTTGTATACAGGAAGTCCTGGATTAAAATCTGACCTCAGACACTGTCTAGCTGGTTACCCTGGGGCAGTCATTTAAACCTCATTACTTGGCCCTTACCACTCTTCTGCTTTAGGACCAATATAAAGCGTTAATTTTAGGACTGAAAGTAAGGGTTTAAAAAAAAAGAATGTTCTTGGTCTCTAAGACAAAAAAATATGGAGAAAGCCCAAATGAATTTTATCTATGGAAATATAACTAGATTTTTAGATCTCTGTAATTCAAGATATCTTGAAAGTACTTTGAAAATTGTAGAGTCAAATAAAGGTAAAGATAATGTTATTGTTGATACTACTGTTACCACCACCATCACTTCTACTATATATAATCATATGCATATCATAATGTGATGTAGTGCTCCAACAATAAGACTTTGATTAAAGGTGTAGAGTTTTGAGAACACAGAAAGAAGCTGCAGGCCTCTGCTGTATAATAAAAATAAAAGTTTATTATCTCTGTAACAGGAAGCATCAATTAAACAAGAGATCTGTTAGGTGGTATACACTTTCCTTCCCTGGTTGCTGTCAAAGCCAAAATTTAAACCTATGTCTCCTAATTAGAAATTCAGTGACATTTTCCCCACATCTTATGATGAGCAATTTTGGTAATAATACATTGTTCCTAGAAAACAGAATACATATCCCTCTCCTCTCTTCTTCTCTCATCTCCTTTATCTTTCCTATGAAACTTCCATCAGATTTGGTCATTTGAATCCTTCTTTCAATGAATTTCTCTCCTGTTTAATCTGGCTAAAATCACCTCATTGGTTTTATTTAATTTTATCTGATAATAGGATAAAAGGCCCCATTTGGGCCATAAAAAATGGGTCCCATTGAATACAGCCACAAATGCAGTAAGGTCATTCTTGGCTGATTCCATATGTAGGGTTGGACTATATGACCTTGGGCAGTTCAAAATCTGCTCAATTTCTTACCCATGGTATAGAGAAAATGGAAGCAATGAACATAAATGATAGAGATAATAATGACAAATATACTATTGCTTGCCAATCAGTATTTTAACCAGAAAAGTAGTAATTGGACAAAATATGGACCTCTCTATTAGAAAGAAAAATCATAATATGTAAAGATCATTTTGAAGTTCAGGTTTCAGAATAACATGAGTATGTGAATAATGGTTTACTTCCTTCTTGTCAAAGAAGGAAGCTTGACTTTGGACAGATGAGAAGAGGAGGGGGGTTACTATATGTGAAGATTCTACTGTGTGCCAGGCATGGTGTTAAGAATTTTACAGACATATTACTGATTCATACAACAAGCCTGAAAAGGAGGTGTTATTATTCCCAATTTATGATTGCAGAAACTGAGGCAAAGAGACATTAAATAACTTATCTATGATCACACAACTAGTTAGTATCTGAGACAAAATATGCATTTAGCTCTTCCTGAATTCAGACCCTGCACTCTATCTACTAAGCTACTTAATTGAATGACATCCTGGAATCACTTTCTGATTTCAAGACTCTAGTTCAGAAAAGTGCCAATAAGTCTAAACAAAACATATTGCTCATAATGAGGGTTTCAGGGTACCAATGATGCAGTACACTTCCCAGCTTCTGCTAGAGATATGGTGGACTCAAGGTATAGAATGAGATAAGCTCTTTTAAATAGCCGATCCCTTTTAGTTGGACATGGCTATTGTGGGGATTTATATTGCTTGACTATGCATATTTGTTATAAGAATTGTTTAAAAAATGTTTGGACTTATTTCAGTTGTAGTAAGTGAAATGTAGAGAAACAAATAAAAGACCCCCCCCCTGCCCTCTTTCCCCACATACAGAAATGGGGGAAAATCAGAGAAAAAATAATTAATAAGCAAGATAATTTTGTTTTGTTTTGTTTGCCTCCTGTCTTAAAATTAATACCAAGTACTGGTTTCAAGGCAGATAGGTAATTGTATTTAAGTGGTTTACCCATGGTCACACAGCTAAGAAGTGTCTGGAGCCAAATTTGAAACAAAGACCTCTCACCTGTAGGCTTGGTTCTCTATCCATTAGGCCATCTAGCATCCCCTAAGCAGGATAGTTTTAAAAGTCACATGTTGAATTTATTTTATTCTTAGGAAAGCAAGTTCTAATAATGGAGACTTACAATTTCATGTACAATTCTCTTCTGTTTTATGATCTAGTGTATGGAAATGCTTGTTTTATTTAGTGTTAAGTTCAAAATAGAAATAAATAATTGGATAAATGTGTAAACTAATGAATAGATATATAACATGAGATTAGGAAAAAATGCAAAGGCTGAAAAGATCCAAAAGTTCTCTTTCTGGTCCAAGTTTTACTTCATAATCTTTCTGGTTTATTCCACAACTATAAAAATGCAATAAATGTTTAGAACTATCCAGCCACAAAGTTCATTAGGCAGGTCACAGAATAAGCTCAAACCTATATCGTGTCTGATGCAGAAGTCCTTCTGAATCTCATTTAAGTTTCAGGACATATCCCAAGGTAGATGCCTTCATGTCAGACCGAGGTTCAGATAGATTTGAAGCTTCTTAGCTTTGTGCATTTTAAAGTGTTTGAAAAAAGTTCTACTGAAATATAAATTCTACTCATGATTTTTATTAGCGTATTCATATAATTTCATTAATTTTATATGCAGATAATCATTTCATATGAGTTAAGATGCATATAAATCACACAAAGGGTCCTTTTTAGTCATATTTTCTTGGAAAATTTGAAAATCCATTTAATTACAGTTGAGCCATAAGTATATCTCCCAGGAGATGAAAATTTTGCTTCACTGGCCCTGCTTGTGCCTTACTTTCTATTGTAATTTCTGAAAGAGAAAATAGGTTTCCTCAGAGTGCCTAGGATCATTGTGATTATACTGATCATTAAGAATAAAAACAAAAGGTCATTGTTTCAGTAAAGGAATGGTTGCTACAGAATTTCTTGCACTTTAGAAACCAGCCTTTGTTTGATACATCATTTTTCTTTGTTTGATTCTACTGGGATCTGATTACAATATGCTATGTTATTATATATCCACAGGGCCACAAAAGGCCAGAAAGCAAACTCAACTCTTAAACATACAATCTAATTAGATAGAATGGCTGTATTCTGGAAGTGGACCACTCCTCATTCATTCAGAGATGCTCTGTGGGACTCTAGTGGCATTGAGATGGGAAGCCAAATGTCATTCCAGCCCAGAAGAGTTTTTTATTATATACATACTGAGCAAGTAATTAGCAGGTATTTAATTAACTTGCAGTAATGAATATAACATGTTGGATTCTCACTTGGAATATTTAATTTGATATGTCACAAGAAAATTTGTGAAGTTAGATTAGCATCAGAGGAAATGTGGTATAATATTTTAATTTATTCACCAATTAATTTGACTAGTTAATATGTATACTAAATGTTTAATGTAAGCATACTGCAAAATGCAGAGGATACGTTTGCAAATAGAATCATATGAAAAAATATAATCATATTGTACCATATATAAGTAATAGACCTTTTCAAAATTTCTCAAAAAACAATTTGTTAGATGTTTAGAATTTTCATCTGAAGTTCAACTATTATACAACCTTTTTCAACTCAATTCCCTAGGCTATTATTGGGTAAATTTCAGATGAGTAATATCTTGATTACTAGAACATAACATCAATGATCCACTACCAGTCTTCTGCTGACTTGAGAAGAGATCATGTCCATGATGACTAATGATAAAGGGCATGATGTTTGAGTGAGCTCCTCAAGAGAAACATTTGTAGGAATTCCATTATTACTGTTGGTGATATTAGAGGACAGGCAACCAAGTGAGCAAAATTATTACTGCTAGAATTTGAGTTCAAGAGATGAGTATACCTTCAAGGTTAAGTGGAAAGTGAAGAAGGCTTTATAGTTTTTCCCAGCCCTCAGTACTTTGCTTTGTAGATTTTTACATTGAATGTTTAGCTTGCTTTAAGAATGATCCAGCTTCATATCATCCAAATTCATGTAGCACTTCTTTATACAAGAAAGTCAAAATTAAATATATAAAAGTAGAAGTGAGTCTATCAACCATGTGGTCAACTCATTATTCTTTTCAAAATGATTCTGATTTGAGTACCCAAAATAAGATCATAAAGTTGCTAAGTGAAAATCATATTTAAAAAAGGGAAATAAAATATATATAAAGGGATATTTTATAATGGCAACATTCAGCGATCATAGTTTCAAATTTGTCAGGTATCCTAAAGTTTAACTAGCTTTACCCCTTCAATTTAAAAATGAAGAAAGTGAGAAACAGAGAGGTAACTGGTGGCATAATTTATAGAACTCTGGGTCTAAAAACAAAAAGACCTGAGTTCCAATACAGATTCAGAAACTGGGAAAAAGAAATGAAAGTAATTAAAAATGAAAATAACAGCTTAAAAGACAAAATTTCCCAAATGAAAAAGAGGTACAGAAATAAAATGAAGCAATAAGCAAATTGGAGACCAGAATTGAGCTGTTGGAAGACATGAAAGGCAGGATAGGTCAAACATAAAAGGAAAATTAAAAGATCATAGCTGAAAATCAGTCTTTAAAGACTAAAATTCGGCAAGTAGAAGCTAATGATCTCAGGAGATAGCAAGAATTTACAAAGAAAAATCAAAAGAATGACACAATAGAAGGAAACATGAAATATCTCATTGAAAAGATAACTGACTTAGAAAACAGATACAGAAGAAACAATTTGAGAATTATTGGTCTTCCTGAAAGCCTGGAAAAAAAAATAAAAGCCTTGACATCATATTACAAGAAATTATCCAAGAAAACTGCCTTGATATTCTTGAACAAGAGTGTAAAATAGACAATGAAAGAGTCCATAGATCACCCCTTACATTAAATCCTAAAAAGACAACCCCCAGGAATGTAATAGCCAAATTCAAGATCCTCCAGACCAAGGAGAAAAATATTACAGGCTTCCAGAAAGAAATAATTCAGATATCAAGGAGCCCCAGTCAGGATTACACAGGATCTGGCAGCGTCCACACTAAAGGACCACAAGACTTGGAATATGATATTCAGGAAGGCAAGAGAATTGAATCTACAAGCAAGAATCACCTACCCATCAAAACTTACTATATAATTTCAGGGGAAATTATAGGCATTTTGCAAAACAGAAGATTTCTAAGCATACCTAAAGAAAAGAACAGAACTAAATGGAAAAATTGATATCTAAATACAAAATTCAAGAGAACCATAAAAAGATAAAAAAGGAAAAGAAATTAAAGCCTTCAGTAAGGTTAAATTGATTACATTTTTAAAAGAAAAAATACCTGTAACTCTTGAAAATAATTTTCATTATCATAGTAGATAGAAGAATTATTCATAGGCAGAGGTTGTGGTACTAAGTTGTTTAAAATGATATATAAAAAATGGAGGAATAGAGGATTGTGCTAAGATAATATTGAAGGAAGAAAAAAATAGGATTAGCTATAACACATAAAGAGGAGCAAGGTGTGTGGGGGGGAGTACTGTTATAAGAAGGGGGGGAAGATAGTGCTAATAAGTAATACTTAAACCCTACTCTCAGTAGAATTAATTCTGAGAGGGAAGAACAGTCAGATAGATCTATTGTGGTATAGAATTTCATCTTACCCTATAGGGAGGTTGAGAGGGAATAACAAAAAGGAGGTATGGGGGGAGAGTATTAAAAGAGATGGAAATGTTGGGGGGGGGAGTAATAGACCTTAAAGAAAAATAAGATGAGCTGGAGGGGAGGGGATCACAATGCTCAGACCACTCCCCTCCCCCTCTCTAACTGTACTGAAGACACTCCTCACTTCCCCTGCCCCTCCACCAGTAACCCAATGGTAATGCTTTCTCCCTCCCCTGTGTGGGATAAGGGGGGCAGGGCATACCAAGCATGTTGAAAGGGAGGGGCCTGGCATGCAGTCTCTTGGGGAGATGAACATGGTCCATGGTCTGGGGGCTGGGGTCAGGGCCCAGCACTCTGTCTCCTCATAGAAGGGGAGTAGGGGGGTTTTCACTCACCTTAATTAATATATTTAATTTGAATGGACTTAGAGGAGGGGAAGGGCAATGCCAACAGTGTCTCTGGATAAGAAATCATATAAACACATCTGTTTCATTTATGGGAGCTAAGAAACCATACAGAAAGATCCCTGAGGTCACAGTGACTTAGAAAACTCTGTATTAACATTATCTATATTCTATGATGTTCTTATGTATTTTGTGAAATATTTAGCAATTATATTTAATCAAGTTCACAGCAGGGAGTGTAGAGGTCAGTTGTGTATATGATAGCTGTGCTCTACCCCATGCTTGGGGACACCATTATGCCAGACTCTCATTGGATAAAATTCTGAATTCAATATCAGGAAGTCAAAGGTTCAAGTTCTTTTTTTCAGCACTTTATGTGAATGACCATGGTTATCAGAGCTGGCACTCTTAGCTGGTGAGCCACCTCTAGGAAGGGCTTAATAAATGTACATCTCTTTGTTTTGGTTCATTCTGACACAACTAGAAGGATAATCATTATAATGTAACATTAAGAGAGAACAAAAAAGCAACAAGAATGCTATCTGATAAAGAGGAAGTGATTCAATAAAAAGTTGGAAAAAATTAGCAGAGAAGGTCTTAAAACCAAAAATGCAATAGGAGTAAGAAGAGGATAAAGAAGAAAAAAGAGTTGGAGAAAGAAGAGTTCTAGTCACAATACACTTCCAAACAGCACTTTGTTCTTATATCACTTTTCTCAAAATAAGAAATTAATCATGGCAAGGCAGATTTGGAAGTAAAATTAACTTTCTCAGGCCACTGTAATAAATATAGTACCAAAAAATTAAAAATAAAGATATTCTGTAGTAAAATAATTGGACTCCTAAAGATCTGGTTTAAAGTCCCTGAAATTTAATCACATCCATTTAATTCAGTAAGAATTACCATATGAAGGTTGATGGGGATATGATTGGGGATATAGACTCTAAAGGATCACCCTAGTACAAATATCAATAATATGGAAATAAGTCTTGATCAATGACATATGTAAAACCTAGTGGAATTGTGTGTTGGTTATGGAAGAGGTTTGGGGGGAAGGGAGGGGACATGAACCTTGTAACTGTGGAAAAATATTCTAAATTAATTAAATAAAAATTTCCAAATAATAAAAAAAATTAAAAAGAATTACCATATTGGGCTTCAGTATATTTTTCAGTAGTTGGCACTTTGAAAAATAAAGATTTAAAAGTACATTGTAGGTGATTTTAAAGGATCTGTGCCATTTTAAGAAGGGATGAAGCTGGAAACCAAAAACACTTAAAGTGAAAGGAGGAGGAGAAAGTAAATAGCCTAAAGAAAATAATTTTTATCTACATAGTGAAAATCTACATGGGTAAAAATTAAATTAAATACCTTTATTTAATTTTTTTACATAAGTTCCCATTTTCTGATTATGAATATGGCTGTTTTCTCGCTTATTTTATATACAAGAAAAGTGCTACCTTTCCTTCTCCCCTATTACCCATTAGTGTCTTACCAATTTTAGTCACAATAAAAGTTTTATATAAATTCAAAGTGCATTAGCTCAATGTTCATGAAAATGCTGCTGCAGTAGAATTGTAGATAAACTCTGCTTGTTCCTTGCTAGTTAATGTCTGGCCCCTTAGTTTTAGAAACAAATAGCTTGTATAAATAGCAAGTGGGAAATATGATATACCGGAGGGTACCTCTGTAAGTCTCCTGGAGTAACTAAATAACATTTATAATTGTTAATAGATACCAAATACTAAGGGGTTCTAAAATGGTCTTGTCCATACAAAGCACTCACTGACACATAAAAACCAGGCTCTATAATTTTCCATGGCATCTATTATAGGAAACTTTTTGCTATTTAAATGGTAGTATTTAATGCATTTTAAAAAATGGTACAACAATTCTTTTTACATTATTTTCTCACTATCTTTAATGGTTAAGTTTAGTAGCTATACTTGGGAGAAATTCTGTACCTGTAAATTCCAAGTGTTATGCTTTCATCTATTTTTATAGAAATGTTGTTTTTGATCTGTAAGAAGTATAGAAAATAAAAATAATATTTTTCCTACTTGTGTTCTGCTCTCAATGTTATTTGTATTATTTAAGTATCATTTGAGAGAATTGTGAATAGAAGGAACATATAACTACTTATGGGTAAGTAGCTATTAAGTTTTGCTTTCCTATATTTCAAATCATTTTCAAACTTTCTTAGTTAATAATGCTAAAACTGAAGTATAGTGGATTCAAAGACAGAAAAAGGAAGATCCAGATCCTAGTTTTGCTACTTGTATGACCATCAGTAAGTTACATAAATTATTTAGGACTCTTATTAAGAATATTAATTCACATTTATATGGCATTTTAGGTACATGGGTGCTTTCCTCACATGAACCCTATGATTTAGATAGATATTATCATATCTATTTTGCAATAGAAGAACCAAGGCTTAGAGATGATTGAGAAACTTGACTTAGGGTAGGGGGAAGAGAGATAGCCAAGATGGCAAAGCAGAGGCAAAAAACTGGAATCTCTCTGAGAATTCTCTCCAACCAACCTTAAATTAACACTTAAGAACAAATCATGGAGTGACTGAAACAACAAGGGGATAGAGTTGGGAAATTTTTCTACAAAAGTATGCAGAGAATGTTTCACTGGGGCATGAGGGGAACACAGCCACAGCAAGGTCACACCAAAGAGCATCAGCAGAAGGCAACAGCAACAGGGGGACCCAACCACCACTGCTCAAGATTCTGAATCCAGTCTAAGCCAGCCTCAAGACCCTGAGTTCCCACCTGAGACAACAGCAGCAGGTCACTCTCTAGCCAACCCTTAAAGTTTTGAGTCTCTCTGCAAGCCTCCAGTGAGGCCCCAAGCAACACTATAACATAATCCAAAATGTGCCATGCTTATACAAGCCAAAGGTAAGTTAAAGAGGTGAATGGAATTTTAGAAAAGTTAGACTTAGTAGATCTCTGGGAAAAAAATGAATGGCAGTAGAAAGGATTACACTTTCTTCCAAGTTGTCTTTTGTGGAAAAGCTTCCTAACTCTATCCTCTTGTTGTTTCAGGCACTCCAATATTTGTTCTGAAGTGGTATTTTAAGATTGGTTGGAGAGGATTCTCAGAGATTCCAATTTTTGTAATACATGGCATCTACACAAGTACTGACATTGCATAGGGGGTATCTATACCCTATTACTTATGAACCAAAGTAATTGAATCACAAACTGTGACAGTTTATAATTTCTCAAGTAATCCTCTTTTAAATATTCAAATACTTGTTTGTTAATCACAATAAAACATGATTAAATATGTATTGATTGTATATTCTTTGAAAAGCAGTTTTTTATTCAATAAACATTTAGGAAATGTCTACTCTATGCCAGGCACTAGGGACATAAAGACAAAAAATGTGACTTCCTCCCCTTATAGAGTTTACCTTCTATTGGAGCAACTATCATTGATACATGGAAGGGTATGTGTTTTGGGTTTGTTGTTGTTGTTGTTGTTGTTGTTGTTTTGTTAAGTGTGCGTATGTGAGAAACACAAAGTAAATAGAAATTATTTGGGTGGGGAGTGGATTCCTAGCAACTAGTATAAGGAAGTTGGGAAAGACCTTGTGCGAGAGGTGCTCCAGGCATAGGGAAAATTTTGTAAAGGCACAGATGAAAGATGAAATATCTTCTTTGAAGGTCAAAAACTGACTTTTTTGCCAGAAAACTAGAATGTCCAAAAGACAGAATTTGAAATCAGCAGGTGAAGCTAGTTTGGACCCAAATAGTGATAAGATTTTAATTCCAAGTAGAAATTTGAATTTTATCATTGAGGCAATAAAGGGCCATTGGAGCTTATTGAGGAGACAATTCATGATCAGGTCTGTACTTTAGGAATATCAGTGTGATGGTTCTATGAAGGATTTGGAGATGGGAGAGGTCTGAAGTAGGGATACCAGGTAGGAGATTCTTGATAGCAGTTCAAGGAAGAGATGATGAACTAGTGAGGGGATTATATGAACAGAGATAAAGAAATACATGTCACACACATTGTTGGAACAAAATTAATAGGACTTTGCAAGTATAAAGATATACTGAATTAGTGAAGAAACTGAAGATTCAAGGGGGGCAGAAGTTCCACAGCTAAGTGATGGGCTCAGCCAACATGAATATTGAGAGATATAAGTGATCCCTAACCCTGTGGGACTCAAGCAAAGACTGGAAGCATAAAATAGAAGATAAATAATATAATGTGTTATATGCTAAGGGCTAAATATGTTCCAAGTAATTTCTTCTCTAAGATGAAAGAGCAAGGGAGTAACTCCCCTGCTGACTGACATAAAAAGACATTTCTTTTGGCACAGATTTTGTGAGATAAGCTCATTTACTGATACCTGATACTTTTCTATCTTCCTGGTGCTTTCTTGACTTTATTCCCTCTCTTATTCCCCCATTTCGGGCATGGCACCTGCTGTTCTAAACTTTATTTCCTAATCTTTTACTTTGTCCCCTGAATTGGCTGTATCTCTGACCTCTTATGGGAAGTTATTTTTATTCTATCAAATCACAGAACTATGCAATTCCTACTATGTCCTCTCTGAAACTATTAATTATATCTATAATATCTACTCAGAGCAATCTACTCACATTTACTAGGTATTAAGAGTGCAGACACAAACTATCATCCACCCAAAAAAGCAATTCATAAAATGCACAGTCTCAGAGGAAGGCAAGTTTTATAAACCATGTAGGCCTAGGGCTAGTTTATTTCAATTCAGGAACTAGAAGATGGGAATATTCTTTCCAGGCAGGAAGACCAACATAAATAGAGGCTTTAAGTGTACTTATCATGGTAAATTTCATTAAGAAGTGTTAGGAATAAAACTTATGGTTGGACTGAATATATTTTTAGTTGGTTGCCAGGGATTCAAATTCTAAATCCCAAAGAAATACTCAAGTCAGAATGGAATTTTATTATGGTTTATTTATAATGGAGTGAAGATATTAAGGAAGAAAGGAAGGAAAAAGAGAGAAACACCAGGCAGGAGTTTAGAGGCCCCAGCCAAGAGGAGGAGGGCAGAGAATTAAATCTAGCATGTCTTATAGCCATGAGGCCTCCTTCAAGATGAGGGGCCTCCTCAGAGGCTGGTACCTTCAGAAAAGCCAAGGAAAGGGGAGTAAGCCTTGCACTCACCATGTGACAGTCTAAAGGAAGTAGTCTAAGGTCTCACATTTGAGCTCCTCCATAGTCAAGTTCTACTGCCCAGTCCCTCTCACAGGAAGTGACTCAAAATATAAAGGCAGTTCTTTATGTCACTTCCTTTGTGTCACACGCACCAATGGTGGCTTAAACTTGGCTTTGGATGGCCCAGGGGGTCAATCAGTTGTTTCTGATTTATCACTTGCTAGCACACATGGGTCATAGACCTTCCTCCCCCCCACTTAATTCTTAAGTTGGGGTGTATACATTCCTGGCTGCTAAAATTCTAAAGACTAAGCAGAGTGGAGTAAATCTAAAATTTACAGAAGCAATACTATTTAATTCTAGTAGTAAATATTAATTGATTGAAAAACTTCAGATATACCAAAATCCATTTATAATAGTAATACTAGGGGAAAAGATCTGATACTCATTTTGTATCCTTAGTGAATTAACTTTAAACATATATCAGGTGAGATTTGATCTATAGAGTAATCATACAGTCCATCTATAAATCTATAATTCTATTATAATATGCATTGAAGGAAGGAGATAGGCCTAGAAAGTCCTACCAATTAAGATGCTCTTAGGGGCAATTTTCTTTGTTAGTTAAGAATGATTTATACTTTGCACATTGATGTATGTGTGTTTTTATGTACATGTGCCCATGTACAAACCCCGAGATATCTGGCAAATCACTGAAAATAGTTTGTTCTTTTAAAATCTTAATAAAATGTATTTTTAATATATTTCTTTAAAAAATTTTTTGGATGTAACATAAGTCCTGGGAAGATAGGTAGCACAATGGACAGAGACCTGGATTCAGGATGACTAATCTTTCTGAGTGTAAATCTGGTCTCAGACATTTACTAACTGTGTGACCATCGGGAAGTCACTTAACCTTGCTGTAATTTTGGGGGACTCCTTAGATGGAGAATGAGGGTTGATGGCAGTGAGGCAAGGGTTGATTAAATGGCATCCCTCATTACCCCCCTCCTCCAGGAGTCCCTGATTACTTAAGGGAGACACAATGGAGATCTCCCCTACGGGAAGGACTGTCCCTTGGTTGTCATGCTGGATTCTCCACAAGAAATAGTATGTGGAACCCCAACTTGGATATGCCCTACTTTGGAGCACTCACAAAGCTTTCCCTTTGGTGTCTTCTTGAAAGCTGACAGCAAGATGGAGTCTTCCAATAAGCTTATTTCTTTGGTGTAAATAAGTAAGATTGAATTCATTATCTGACTGCTCAATGTGATTTAATTGTGAATTGGGATAAAGAAGAAATAGGTAGAGGTTAGGAGATTGTAGGTCATTCTAATTTCTGAAATCCTTTTTCAAAGGTCCATCCTCTAAGTGGGCAGAATCTGTCACTTTTCAACATTCACCTTTCCTTCCCCAAATCTACCCTAAATCTATAATTCTAAATAATCTAATTAAGGAATTAAAAGGTCTTCTTTTCAGAGGTAGGAGGGGGGAAGAAATGGAAAGGGGAAGAGAGCATAGCTCAATGATTTGAGTCCACTATCTCCATAGTTCATTAAATGAAAGTCTTCATAGTAATTCAGTTTTGAAATCTCCAAAGGTGTCTTAAAAATGCCACAGAGAAACAGCTCGTCCTTCCACTCCCTTTTGTGTCTCCAATCTCAAGACCCTGCTCATCAAGAGAATTTCCCATGAGTCCTTATCCAAATTCCAACTGTTGTCCTTGCCTCATGCACCTGAAGATCTCTCAACATTCCATTCATCCCCCAATGGTTCACTTTCCAACTCCCCATCATTACAAAGCTAACCTGAGTTTCACCACCCTTAAAATGAACAAGAGGTGGAAAAAGCAAACCACTCTGGTATGTTTGTCAATGAAACATTACATGGACTCACAGTACTGAAATGATTCAACAACATGTATAACATCAATCCAAGGTATTTCAAATCAGACTCTGTATAAATCAGATATGAAGTAGAGAAGTTTGTTGGCTTTTTTTGGCACCAATATTTCTAAATATAAATTATAATAAGTAAATTAGTAGATGAGTTAAAGAACAAGCTCTAGTTAGAAGCAAGGTTTCCAACCTTGAAAAAAGATTGGTCACTTTTAAATCTATCCCTTTAAGGAGAGAGAAGAATTTTCAGTAGGTTCCTTAAGGGGAATCCCAGAAATCCCAAGGAAAAGACAGTTGGGATTACTGATCACTCTCTGAAGCTTGCTCTCAGAGAGTAGATGTTTGGGGAGTCTCCTCTCATCACTCTACAAGGGATTTTGAGAGCATTTACTTTGAATAAGCAGAAATGTATCTTTTGAAGGGAAGAGAGATTTGTTGGTGGAAGAGCTTTTCTCTCATAGAGAAAATGTCCAGTAGGTGGTGGTGTACTGTCTGGTTGAAGCTGTGAGGGTTTCAAGGACCCCTGCTGAGAAAAATTGACAGGATACCAATCCTAATGGCCATTGGGAATTAATTTGTTGAAGATAGCTGGAATTAAAAAGGATTATGTATTTTAAAATCATCTTTTAGAATAGGTTTAGAAAGATAGATTTAATATTTAGGTATTTAGTAAGAATAGATGAGTATAGATACACTTCAGTGAATAAGAAGAAAGTCCCTTGTAGGACAGAGGGGTTCAGGGTTATAGTATAGAAATATAAGTTTTAGGTTAAGATATCTCATCCTAATTTCTACCTCCTTTTCTTGTCCTTGCTCCTTCTCATAGTAGTTTTTTTTAAAATATATTTTATTTGATCATTTCCAAGCATTATTCGTTAAAGATATAGATCATTTTCTTTTCCTCCCCCCCACCCCCCATAGCCGACGCGTAAGTCCACTGGGCATTAGATGTTTTCTTGATTTGAACCCATTGCTTTGTTGATAGTATTTGCATTAGAGTGTTCATTTAGAGGCTATCCTCTGTCATGTCCCCTCAACCTCTGTATTCAGGCAGTTGCTTTTTCTCGGTGTTTCCACTCCCATAGTTTATCCTTTGCTTATGAATGGTGTTTTTTTCTCCTGGATCCCTGCAAGTTGTTCAGGGACATTACACCGCCACTAATGGAGAAGTCCATTACGTTCGATTATACCACAGTGTATTAGTCTCTGTGAACAATGTTCTCCTGGTTCTGCTCCTCTCGCTCTGCATCACTTCCTGGAGGTTGTTCCAGTCTCCATGGAACTTCTCCACTTTATTATTCCTTTTAGCACAATAGTACTCCATCACCAACATATACCACAGTTTGTTCAGCCATTCCCCAATTGAGGGGCATCCCCTCGTTTTCCAGTTTTGGGCCACCACAAAGAGCTCAGCTATGAATATTTTTGTACAAGTCTTTGTGTCCATTATCTCTTTGGGGTACAGACCCAGCAGTGCTATGGCTGGGTCAAAGGGTAGATATTCTTTTGTCGCCCTTTGGGCATAGTTCCAAATTGCCCTCCAGAATGGTTGGATCAATTCACAACTCCACCAGCAATGAATTAATGTCCCTACTTTGCCACATCCCCTCCAGCATTCATTACTTTCCTTTGCTGTTAAGTTAGCCAATCTGCTAGGTGTGAGGTGATACCTCAGAGTTGTTTTGATTTGCATCTCTCTGATTATAAGAGATGTAGAACACTTCTTCATGTGCTTGTTAATAGTTTTGATTTCTTTATCTGAGAACTGCCTATCCATTTCCCTTGCCCATTTATCAATTGGAGAATGGCTTGATTTTTTGTACAATTGATTTAGCTCATTATAAATATGAGTAATTAAACCTTTGTCAGAGGTTTCTATGAAGATTTTTTCCCAATTTGTTGTTTCCCTTCTGATTTTAGTTATATTGGTTTTGTTTGTACAAAAGCTTTTTAGTTTGATGTAGTCAAAATTATTTATTTTACATTTTGTGATTCTTTCTATATCTTGCTTGGTTTTAAAGCCTTTCCCCTCCCAAAGGTCTGACATGTATACTATTCTGTGTTTACCCAATTTACTTATGGTTTCCTTCTTTATGTTTAAGTCACTCACCCATTTTGAATTTATCTTGGTGTAGGGTGTGAGGTGTTGATCTATTCCTAGTCTCTCCCACACTGTCTTCCAATTTTCCCAGCAGTTTTTATCGAATAGTGGATTTTTGACCCAAAAGCTGGGATCTTTGGGTTTATCGTATACTGTCTTGCTGAGGTCGCTTTCCCCCAGTCTATTCCACTGATGTTCCTTTCTGTTTCTTAGCCAGTACCAAATTGTTTTGATGACTGCTGCTTTGTAATATAGTTTTAGGTCAGGGACTGCAAGGCCCCCATCATATGTGTTTTTTTTCATTATTTCCCTGGATATTCTTGATCTTTTGTTCTTCCAAATGAACTTTGTTATGTTTTTTTTCTAACTCAGTGAAGAAGTATTTTGGTAGTTCAATGGTTATGGCACTAAATAGATAAATAAGTTTGGGTAGGATGGTCATTTTTATTATATTGGCTCGTCCTATCCATGAGCAGTTAATGTTTTTCCATTTGTTCAAGTCTATTTTTAGTTGTGTGGCGAGTGTTTTGTAGTTGTGTTCATATAGTTCCTGTGTTTGTCTTGGGAGATAGATTCCTAGGTATTTTATTTTGTCTAAGGTGATTTTGAATGGGATTTCTCTTTCTAGTTCTTGCTGCTGAGCTGTGTTGGAGATATATAGAAAAGCTGATGATTTATGTGGGTTTATTTTGTATCCTGCAACTTTGCTAAAGTTGTTGATTATTTCAATTAGCTTTTTGGTTGAATCTCTAGGATTCTTTAAGTAGACCATCATGTCATCTGCAAAGAGTGATAACTTGGTCTCCTCCTTGCCTATTTTGATGCCTTCAATTCCTTTATCTTCTCTAATTGCTACTGCTAGTGTTTCTAGTACAATGTCAAATAGTAGAGGTGATAATGGGCATCCTTGTTTCACTCCTGATCTTATTGGGAATGCATCTAGTTTATCCCCATTGCAGATGATATTAGCTGTTGGTTTTAGATATATACTGTTTATTATTTTTAGGAATGACCCTTCTATTCCTATGCTTTCTAGTGTTTTTAATAGGAATGGGTGTTGTATTTTATCAAAGGCTTTTTCTGCATCTATTGAGATAATCATGTGGTTCTTGCTAGTTTGCTTGTTGATGTGGTCAATTATGTGGATGGTTTTCCTAATGTTGAACCAGCCCTGCATCCCTGGTATGAATCCTACTTGATCATGGTGAATGATCCTTCTGATCACTTGCTGGAGTCTTTTTGCTAGTATCCTATTTAAGATTTTTGCATCTATATTCATTAGGGAGATTGGCCTATAGTTTTCTTTCTCTGTTTTTGACCTGCCTGGTTTTGGAATCAGTACCATGTTTGTGTTGTAAAAGGAGTTTGGTAGAACTCCCTCTTTGCTTATTATGTCAAATAGTTTGTATAGTATTGGGATTAACTGTTCTCTGAATGTTTGATAGAATTCACAGGTGAATCCATCAGGCCCTGAGGATTTTTTCTTAGGAAGTTCTTTGATGGCTTGATGGATTTCAATTTCTAATATGGGATTATTTAAGAATTCTATTTCCTCTTCTGTTAGTCTAGGCAGTTTGTATTTTTGTATATATTCATCCATTTCTCCTAAATTGGTGTATTTATTGCCATATAATTGGGCAAAGTTATTTCTAATGATTGCCTTAATTTCCTCCTCATTGGAGGTGCTGTCCCCCTTTTCATCTTTAATGCTGTGAATTTGCTTTTCTTCCTTCCTTTTTTTAATTAGATTGACCAGTACTTTGTCTATTTTGTTTGTTTTTTCAAAGTACCAGCTTCTTGTCTTATTTATTAAATCAATAGTTCTATCACTTTCGATTTTATTAATTTCTCCCTTAATTTTTAGGATTTCTAATTTGGTTTTCTGCTGGGGGTTTTTAATTTGATCGCTTTCGAGTTTTTTCAATTGCATTTCCAATTGATTGATCTCTGCTCTCCCTTGTTTGTTAATATAAGCATTCAGGGATATGAATTTGTCTCTGATTACTGCTTTGGCTGCATCCCAAAAGGTTTGAAATGATGTTTCGCCATTGTCATTTTCCTTGATGAAATTATTAATTGTTTCTATGATTTCTTCTTTAACTAAACCGTTTTGGAGTATCATATTGTTTAATTTCCAATTGGTTTTAGATTTGGTTTTCCATGTACCATTACTAATCATTATTTTTATTGCCTTGTGATCTGAGAAGGCTGCATTCATTATTTCTGCTTTTTTGCATTTGTGTGCTATGTTTCTGTGACCTAATGTATGGTCAATTTTTGTGAATGTGCCATGTGGTGCTGAGAAGAAGGTGTATTCCTTTTTATCCCTATTTATTTTTCTCCATATGTCTATTAATTCTAATTTTTCTAAGATTTCATTCACTTCTTTTACCTCTTTCTTATTTATTTTTTGATTTGATTTATCTAAATTTGATAATGGTTGGTTTAAGTCTCCCACTAGTATGGTTTTATTGTCTATTTCTTCCTTCAATTCGCCTAGTTTCTCCATTAGAAATTTGGGTGCTATATTATTTGGTGCATACATGTTGATTAATGATATTTCCTCATTGTCTAGAGTCCCTTTTAACAAAATATAATTACCTTCCCTATCCCTTTTGATCAGGTCTATTTTTGCATTGGCTTTATCAGATATCATGATTACCACTCCTGCCTTCTTTCTATCAGTTGAGGCCCAGAAGGTCTTACTCCATCCTTTACTTCTGACCTTGTGGGTGTCAACCCGCCTCATGTGTGTTTCTTGAAGACAACAAATGGTAGGGTTTGGGGTTCTAATCCAATCTGGTATTTGTCTACGTTTTATGGGTGAGTTCATCCCATTCACGTTCAAAGTTATGATTGTCATTTGTGGACTCCCTGGCATTTTGATTGCCTTCCCTAATTCTAACCTTTTCTTCTTCGGCTCTACCTTTTAGTCCAGTGATTTACTTTGAATCAGTGCCCCTAGTCCCCTCCCTTGAGATGCTTCCCTTTCTAGCCCCTCCCTTTTTCTTCCCTCCCCTTCCCCCCTCTCTTTCCCTCCCATTTTGTTCTCCCTCTCCCCCTCCCCCCCTTGGTTTTCCCTTCTCCTTACCCTTGTTGGGTAAGATAGAATTCAAGATCCCAATGGATCTGGATGTTTTTCCCTCTCAGAGTTGATTTCTCTGAGATTGAGGTTTAAGTAAACCCCCCCCCCCTCTCTTCCTCTCCTTCTTATAGGAGTTTTCTTCCCCTCCCCTTCCCATGTGAATCTTTGTGTGAGAACCATTATTCTATTTGGTCTTTCTTTACCCCCTATTTATACATTACATTTTCCCCACATGTTAGTATACGTAGATTGATATAAATGTAGTCCTTATAGAAGAGAGTTTGAGTAAAAGAAGAAGATAACATTTTTCCCCTTTCCTTAATATTTACCTTTTCAGGTATTCCTTGCTCTTTGATTTTCGGTATCAAACTTTCCACAGAGCTCTGGTCTTTTCTTTGCAAAAAGTTGGAAGTCTTCTATTTTGTTGAATGCCCATACTTTCCCTTGGAAGTATATAGTCAGTTTTGCTGGGTAGCTGATTCTTGGTTGGAGACCCAGCTCTCTTGCCTTTCTGAAGATCATGTTCCATGCCTTACGATCATTCAGAGTAGAACTTGCAAGGTCTTGTGTAACCCTGATTGGTATTCCTTTATATCTAAATTGTCTCTTTCTGGCTTCCTGTAGGATTTTTTCTTTTGTTTGATAGCTTTGGAATTTGGCAATTACATTCCTGGGAGTTATCTTTTGGGGGTTTATTGTAGAAGGTGTTCTGTGAGCTCTGTCAGTGGCTGTATTGCCCCCTTGTTCTAGAATCTCTGGGCAATTTTCTTTGATTATATCTTGTATCACCATGTCCAGTTTGGTGTTTATTTCTGGCTTTTCTGGGAGTCCAATTATTCTTAAATTTTCTCTTCTCCCTCTATTTTCCAGATCTATCACCTTGTCGGTGAGATATTTTATGTTCTCTTCTAATTTCTTGGTGTTTTGGCTTTGCTTTATTAGTTCTTGCTTTAAAGCCTGGTTTTCTTTTACAGTTTGGTCAAACTGGTTTTGTAGATGCGTGAATTTCTTTTGCATTATTTCCCACTTTTCCTCCCAGAGGGCTTCCATCTTTTTGGTCATTTCTGATTCAAATTCTTCATGAGTTTGTGGAGAGTTTCTATTTCCTTTGGAAGATTTTGGAGAATTTTCTTGTATATCTTCTTCTAACTGCTCTGTATTTTGTATTTTGGCTCCATAGAATGTGTCCAAAGTCGCCCCTTTCTTCTTATTTTTCTTGGTATTTGGGGGCTTCTGTGCTTCTGTGGAGTTTGCCATCTCTGAATGTGGAGGATTAGCTTTTCTTATCTTTGTCTGGTGATCAGAGGCTTTAGTCCTGGGCAGATGTTGGTTCTATGAGCGTTCCCTGGGTTAAACTGAATATGCCTCACTGGAACTGGAATGGAAGGGTCGGACCACGAGGCCACACTCTCCCCCCGGCTTGCTTTCCGGAAGTTGCCTTCAGAATAGCTGGCCGTGAGGCTGTTTCGTCGGCCTGCGGGGGGATGGGCTGCAGCTTCCCCAAGCTCTGAGGGCAAGGACTTTCACTGAGACTTGGATAGCAGGATCCAGCCCGTGAGGCTGTCTTGCCCGCCCTGAGGGTTGCTGTTGTTTCGACTAGCTCTCTGCAGTGGAAGCCCCAGGCAGTAACTTTCACCGGGACTCGGGTAGAAGGCCCTGAGAGTTGTTGTTCCGAGGACCCTGCTCTCTGAGCCCATCCGGGCTGCGGCTTCCGGGAGCCTTGGACTCTGCGCTCCTACCCCTGAGGTCCGAGTGATCTCGGGTTCTGGCTTTTGAGGGGAGCCGTACCTTTTGAACCGGGTCCAGGTCCAGGAGGAGGGTTCCCAGGGTCTGTGCTGTTGATCGTTTTGAATTTCGGCGCCTTAGGAGCTTATAGTTTGAGATCGGTCGGGAAGGGTTTTCTGGAGATCTGAACTTTAGCTTTCTCTAAGCCGCCATCTTAACCGGAAGTCCTCTCATAGTAGTTTAATAAATTTGTTGGATTAAATTGTGTCCAGCAAGTGCATCAACTGTCTATCACTGAGAGCTCCTGACAGTGGTAATTAATCAAGATCAACTGTTCATTGATATAAAGTTCAATAAAAACCATGACATGACTAAGGTATATATCACAAATTTCTCATGGTTAAAATAGATTTTCTGATATTTTTCTTATTTTTTTTTGATTTGTCAATGGATTTTTTTAGGCTACAGGCATTAACCAATACATCTCTTCCCTTCATTAATCCCTCTTTAGTAACAGAAAACAACAACAGCAACAAATAAAAAAACAACTGGGTAACCATATGTGCTAGCATATTTGGCATTCCAGAGCAATACTTCCTCCCTTCTCTTGAGTGAGAAAAGGAATGAATTCCATAATTTATACTTCAGGATAAAGATCCCTTAATTTTTTTTTTAATCTTTACATCTCCAGGACCCACATAGTAAGGGAATTAACAAATACTTGTTGGTCAGTTCATCTGAATTTAATTATCTTTTAAAGATACTGTGTTTAAATTTCTACAATATTATTGCTCATAAAGAGATTTTTGTATTAAAATTATTTTTTTTTTACTTTTAAACATTATTTTATTTGTTCATTTTCATACGTTATTCCTTGGAAACAAAGATCATTTTCTTTTCCTCCCCCTCTCACGCCACCCCACCCAAAGCCGACGTGCAATTCCACTGGGTATCACATGTGTCATTGATTTGAAACCATTTCCATGTTGTTGGTAATTGCATTAAGGTGTTCATTTAGCATCTCTCCTCAGTCATGTCTCCTCAACACCTGTAGCCCAGCAGTTGGTTTTCCTCAGTGTTTTTAATCCCACAATTTGTCCTCTACTTATGGATAGTGTTTTTTCTCCTAGATCCCTGCAGAGTGTTCAGGGACATTGTATTGACACTAATGGAGAAGTCCATTACTTTTGATTGTACCACAGTTTTTCAGTCTCTGTGTACAATGTTTTCCTGGTTCTGCTCCTTTCGCTCTGTATCACTTCCTGGAGGTTGTTCCAGTGTCCATGGAATTCCTCCACTTTATGATTCCTTTTAGCAAAATAGTATGCCAGCACCAACATATACCACAATTTGTTCAGCCATTCCCCAATTGAAGGTCATCCACTCATTTTCCAATTTTTGGCCACCACAAAGAGCACAGCTATGAATATTCTAGTACATGTTGTTTTCATTATTATCTCTTTGGGGTACAAACCCAGCATTGCTATGGCTGGATCAAAAGGCAAGCAATCTTTATCACCCCTTGGGCATAGTTCCAAATTTCCCTCCAGAATGGTAGGATCAATTCACAACTCCACCAGCAATGAATTAATGTCCCTAATTTGCTGCATCCCCTCCAGCATTCATTACTTTCCATAGCTGTCATGTTAGCCAATCTGCTAGGTATGAGGTAATAACTCAGAGTTGTTTTGATTTGTATCTCTCTGATTATAAGAGATGTAGAGCACTTTTTTATGTGCTAATTAATAGTTCTGATTTCTTTGGCTGAAAACTGCCTGTTCATGTCCCTTGCCCATTTATCAATTGGAGAATGGCTTGATTTTTTGTACAATTAATTTAGCTCCTTATAAATTTGAATAATTAGACCTTTGTCAGAGGTTTATGTTATGAAAATTGTTTCCCAATTTGTTGCTTCCCTTCTAACTTTAGTTACATTGGTTTTGTTTGTACAAAAACTTTTTAATTTGATGTAATCAAAATTGTTTATTTTACAATTTGTGACTCTTTCTATGTCTTGCTTGGTTTTAAAGTTTTTCCCTTCCCAAAGGTCTGACATGTACACTCTTCTGTGTTCACCTAATTTACTTATAGTTTCCTTCTTTATCTTCAAGTCATTCACCCATTCTGAGTTTATCTTGGTGTAGGGTGTGAGGTATTAATCCAAACCTAATCTCTCCCACACTGTCTTCCAGTTTTCCAAGTAGTTTTTTTCAAATACTGGATTTTTTCCCCAAAATCTGGGATCTTTGGGTTAGTCATATACATTTTTGCTGAGGTCACTTACTCCAACTCTATTCCACTGATCTTCCTTTCTGTCTATTAGCCAGTACCAAATTGTTTTGATGACTGCTGCTTTGTAATATAGTTTAAGGTCTGGGACTGCAAGGCCCCCATCATATGTGTTTTTATTTTCATTATTTCCCCGGATATCCTTGATCTTTTGTTATTCCAGATGAATTTTGTTATTTTTTTTCTAATGCAGTAAAAAATATTTTTTGGAAGTTCAATGGGTATATCACTAAATAGATAGATAAGTTTGGATAGGATAGTCATTTTTATTATAGTGGCTTGTCCTATCCATGAGCAGTTAATGTTTTATCAATTGTTCAAGTCAAGTTTTAGTTGTGTGGAGAGTGTTTTATAGTTGTGTTCATATAATTCCTGTGTTTGTCTCGGGAGATAGATTCCTAAGTATTTTATTTTGTCTAAGGTCATTTTGAATGGGATTTCTCTTTCTAATTCTTGCTGCTGAGCTGTGTTGGAAATATATAGAAATGCTGATGACTTAAGCAGGTTTATTTTGTATCCTGAAACTTTTTCTAAATTTATTGATTATTTAGACTAGCTCTTTGGTTGATTCTCTAGGATTACTTAAGTAGACCATCCATTATATCATCCACAAAGAGTGATAACTTGGTTTCCTCATTACCTATTTTAATGCCTTCAATTTCTTTCTCTTCTCTAATTGCTACTGCTAGTGTTTCTAGTACAATGTCAAATAGTAGATTATATATATTTTTGTAAATATTCATCTATATTGCCTCGATTGGTATATTTATTGCCATATAATTGGGCAAAGTAACTTTTAATGATTACCTTAATTTCCTCTTCTTTCATGGTGAGGTCCCCCTTTTCATCTTTAATGTTGTTAATTTGCTTTTCTTCTTTCCTTTTTTTAATTAGATTGACTAGTACTTTGTCTATTTTGTTTGTTTTTTTCAAAGTACCAGCTTTTAGTCTTATTTATTAGTTCAATAGTTCTATCACTTTTGATTTTATTGATTTCTCCCTTAGTTTTTGCGATCTCTAGTATGGATTTCTTCTGGGGGGTTTTAATTTGTTTGCTTTCAAGTTTTTTTTTTTATTTGCATGTCCAATTCATTGATCTCTGCCCTCCCTAGTTAGTTAATATATTCACTCAAGGATACCAATTTTCCTCTGAGTACTGATTGGCTGCATCCCATAGGGTTTGAAAGGATGTCTCACCATTTTCATTTTCCTCAATGAAATTATTAATTGTTTCTATGATTTGTTCTCTAACTAACTGATTTTGGAGTATCATATTATTTAATTTCCAATTAATTTTTGATTTGGCTCTCCATGTTCCCTTATTGATCATTATTTTTATTGCCTTATGATCTGAAAAGGCTGCATTTATTATTTCTGATTTTCTGTATTTGAGTGCCATGTTTCTGTGAACTAGTGTGTGGTCAGTCTTTTGTGAATGTGCCATGTGGTGCTGAAAATAAGGTGTATTCCTTTTTGTCCCTATTTATTTTTCTCCATATGTCTATTAACTCTAATTATTCTAAGATTTCATTCACATCTTTTACCTCTTTCTTATTTCTTTTTTGATTTGATTTATCTAAATTTGATAGTGGTTGGTTTAGGTCTTCCACTAATATGGTTTTACTGTCTATTTCCTCCTTCAATTCTCCTAGTTTCTCCATTAGAAATTTGGGTGCTATACCATTTGGTGCATACATGTTGATTAGTGATATTTCCTCATTGTCTATACTCCCTTTTAACAGAATATATTGACCTTCCCTATCCCTTTTGACCAGGTCTATTTTTGCTTTGGCTTTGTCAGATATCATGATTGCACCTCCTGCCTTCTTTCTATCAGTTGAGGCCCAGAAGGTCTTACTCCAATCTTTAATTCTGACCTTGTGAGTATCTATCTGCTTCATGTGTGTTTCTTGAAGACAACATATGGTAGGCTTTTGGTTTCTAACCCATTCGGCTATTCATCTACTTTTTATGGGTGAATAAATCCCAATCACGTTCAAAGTTATGATTGTCACTTGTGGATTCCCTGGCATTTTTATATCCTCTCCTAATTGTGACCTTTCTTCTTTAGCTATACCTTTTAAACCAGTGATTTACTTTAGTGTATTAAAATTATTTAAAAAGCATCAAAAATCATATTACACCTTGAATCAATGGCTACTAATAAGTTTAAGAATTTGAAACTGCTATATTTTCAGATGCATAAATAAACTGGAAAGATATAGACATACACACAGAGATAGAAAATTTAAAATTTTTAAAATCCTAACTAATGAAAACATCAATTTTCTCTCACCTTTGTAGAGACTTTTAATGTTATTTAAAACCAACATTAAAATGAGGGGAGTTTTCTAAATTAGTTTTATTTCAATAAAAATTATTTTTATAGCTCATTTTAAAAAATCACTATTCCCTCTAATGTGAATTTTCAAACATAGGAAAAGCAGACTTTAATGTGTTTTATAACAATATTTGAATAAATGACATGGTACAGTCCCAAGAGCTCTGGATATGACATCAGCAAACTGGGTTTAAATACTGTTTCAGTCACTTAATAATCATATGCTGTTGAGCAAGTTATCTAATTTTCTGGGCTTTAGGGTTTTTTATCTGTAAAAAAGGGGTTGGAATTGATGTTTTCTTAAGTATCTTCCATCTCAATAGTATAATCTAAATTAAAACTAAATTTCTCTTCATTAGTAAGTCAGAGTTACATTGGATTTGTAAAAGAATTGCTTGGTTTTGAATCAGAGGACCTTACTTTGCATTCTAACTTTATTACTTGCTATCATTATTTTCTTGGATGAGCGTCTTTCCCACACTGGGGCTCAGTGTCCTCATTTAAAAAGTGAAAGTATTGTGCCAAATGACCCCTGAGTTCCTTCCATTAAATTCAAACATTCTACAAGGAAAATTATGTATATTAGAAGTATAGATATATATGACACAAATAGGCATACACTGTCTTTGTGATCCTCAGTTAACAAGTCAAGCTGTTTCCCAGGTAACTATATATTCAGAATAGTTGAACTTCCTGGAAAGAAAGTGTTGTTTCATACGTGCTCCCCACATTGAAGAAATCATAGATCTAACCCCTTATTATAATCCAGACCTATGGTTTCATTGGAATAGGAAAGTACCCACATCAGTATAAAATAGCCCCTGCTCTTCTAACTAAAATCTTCGAAGCAAGCTGTAATATTTGGGAGGTTAAATGTACACTCTAGAGTTACAAAGTTAACATAAGATTTGAACCCAGGTCTTCCTCAGGGAGAGGTAAGGTCTCTCTCCTCTATGCTATACTGCCAATAGTATAAATTAGTTAGACTTTATAGCAAGAAAATCTTTAATCTAAATTCTTATGATTTATTAGAGCCTATATAAACTAACCTATTTTTAGTTCAAAATATTAAAAAGAAGGAAAATTATTATGTTTTTCTCTTAGCATTCAGTGGTGGCTTCTTGAATAGTTCCACTTTTTAAAAAAAGTGCTTTTAGTTCATCAGTATGATGAACATATATAATGGAAACTCCCTAAAGACTTTATGTATCAAAGATATCCAAATTAAAATTTCATAAGAAAATGATCTTTGAAGATATGTCTACTGTTTGCCTCAGATCCTCCTTTAGAATTAGCTACTTAGTGGAAACGTAACATTGCCAACTATCAAAAAATAATTTCAAGTCTTTGTTCATTTTGTCCCATTTTATATCAGGAAAATATCTTAAGAATAAACAAAACATTGAAAAATAACACCAACAAAATCCTAGACTGTCCAGTTCCGAGAAAAAACAAAATAGAGAGAGACAAAATCCTCCACTAATAAAAAACACTGGAATGACTTAATAAAATGAACAACTGTTTGTTTTTCCAAAAGGCCTAACTGACTTAGGAAGCAATTTGAGTGGAAAGAGGAAATAAGGAAAGTTCTGTGCCTATAATCACCATGACTATTGTACATTATCAAATATCTATTTACTTCATAACAGAGAAATACATTGACTATGTACTGAAAGAGTTGGACATCCTTTTGAAGTATTTTGTTTCTTTCCATTTTAATTTGTGTCAATCTATAATTATTGTATAGAGAGTTATGTCTGACATTTTGGAAAACTTTGTAATCAATATCACCATTCTTCTAAACTTGGAGATGAAAAATATTTCCCTTTCCCTCTCATTTACATACAGATCTTTTTGTGACATCAGAACAAAATACATGACATATCAGAACTTGCTAATGTAATTAATGATATTAATAATAAGAGAAAAGGAAATGTGGAGAAAAGATGGACACATGAATGAAATAAATTTTTAAATCATTTGCAGTTCTGCTAATTTTGAATTCCTGACTTTGAACTTAATTGCCAGGAAAAGAATCAAGAGAATTATTATGCCAATGGTTTGGAGATAGTAGGAATGGGTAGTAGAAATCAATAGGAATCATTGTATGTTCAGTTAAGAAATTTTGGCAGCTAAGTAGTACAGTGGTTAGAGTTCTGATCCTGAAATGAAAAAGCTCTGGATTTATAGTACCTCTGGAATTTGCTAGTTTGGGGATCCTGTTAAATTCCCTTTGTCTTTCTTAGTCTCAGTTTCCTCTTCTATAAAATGGGGATGATAAGAGCAGTTACAGGGTTATTATGATCACAAAATCAGATAATATAGGGAAAGTCTCTTTGCCAATGTTAAAGTAAAGTTTGTAAAATGTCAGAAACAATTATTAAAAATTTTACTGGACATGTAAAAAAATAAAAATGAATTTGTTGCAATGAGACAGATTAAAACCCATACTTCTCTTAACCTCCAAATCCTATAGAGATGTCTTAAAAAACTGTTTTCAATTGGCAGAAAACTAAATTAAATCATTTGACTATTGTAACAAATTAGTGGGTCACATAAACACACTAAGGCATAATAGTTCTCCCAAAAGGGTTTAAAATTAACAGGAGAGTGTGAAAGGCTAAGACTACAATTTCTGTGATGCAAAATTAACAAAATTAAATTCATGATAAAAATCAGTGTCCTTGACAAGACCTAGTGATTTTAGCTGATTGTTTACCCAAAATATTAAAGTGCTACAGACAACCCAAAAGCTAATATAATATTTTATTGTGTTTTGAGAAACAAAACTTTTTAGAACAAGCTTACTAGTTCCAAGGTGTTCTATGTCCCAAATGCCACATCTGAATCATGGTTTAAATTCTTAATATGAAAGGTGCATTGAAAACCTTGAACATAATAATTCATATATTTATACATGGATATGACCTTAGAAGCTAGTTCAACCCCTTCATTTGTTCACAGGAGAAATCAAGACCAAGAAAAGTTAAATGACTTGTCCATTGTCAGACAGGTAATAACTATTCAATGTAGGACTGGATGTGAAACCATTCTTCTTGATTGCAAGTCTATATGGCATCATGAGAACAGAAACCTAGAAAATAATAGTACTTTTAAAAGAATATTTATTCTAAAGTAGAGAAGATATAGATGAATAGCAATTGGAAGTTTTGAGAGACAATATTCCTTTATTATTTGAACAGTCAAGATATCCTAATTATGATAAAATTACTTAAAAAAAAAAAAAACCCTTACCTGCCATCTTGGATTCAATACTGTGTATTAGCTCCAAGGCAGAAGAGTGGTAAGGGCTAGGCAATGGGGTTCAAGTGACTTGCCTAGGGTCACACAGCTGGGAAGTGTCTGAGTTCAGATCTGAACCTAGGACTTCCCATCTCTAGGCCTGGCTCTCAATCCACTGAGCTACACAGCTGCCCCCTAAAAATTACTTTCTTAACAAACAAAGATGAAGAAAAATTTCTGTCCCAGGTGTGACAAGGAAATCACTTTTAAAAGACTGATATATATTAATTTAAGATTGCCAAGGAATTCAGCTATGCAATTCCTAAATGAAAACTCAAATCAGCAGTCAACCTTTTATAGAGTTTAATTACAGACAGGAGGAATAAAGGAATTAGAGATAGAGAGAGAGAGGGAGAGAGAAAGGGGAGAGAAGGGAATAGGGCTTAAATACCCCTTCTGTTTAGGCTGGGCCAAAGGGCCCAAGCCCTTAGATAGCTGAGGCAAAGAAAAGAGATCAGTCCCTATTACTCACGTGACCAAAATGGAGAAACAGTCTCAGAGGCCCCCATCTTCAGCTTCCTTCAGAGCAAGCTTCTCAGAGCACCTCTCCAACCACTCAGAGCCAAAACTCTCCAACCACCCCCTCAGTCCTCAGACCCCCCTATCTTTAAGGAAACCATCCAAGTTCCTTCCCCTCAGTTCTCACATCTACCAATCACTGTCCATCAATTTCCCTGTGCCAATGGTGGCTCTATCTTAACCCAGGACCGCCCAGAGGTCTGTGGCTTTGCACATGTCTGTTGGAGGTCATATTCTCAAATAATTAAATTTTGATCTATGCTGCAGCCCTTCCTAAATCCTGTTAGGACTGAGTGGGGTGGAAATTGTATTTTCCAAGACCTGGTTCTGTCATTCCAAGTATCTCTATTGTATCAATTCTAAAATCAATCATGATCAAAGAAATTCCTGTTCTCTGCTTAAGCATAGGTCAAAGCCCTTTCCATTGTTCAGCAAAAGGTTTCTGTCCTAAAGTAATCTTAAGAAGGGAGGAGAAGGAACCTCCCATGCCAATGGGGTTCCCATTCCAATAGACTATCAGTAAGAAATTTTCTAAGTATGAAATTTCCCAATGGTGAAATTTCCTACATTTATAAGTCTAAGAAATTTTAAGGTTTACACAGGCTCCTATATACATTTTAGGGAGCTCATTATTTAGCTTCTCCCTTGAATATCTGAAGACATTTCTAATTGGTAATCAGCTAATTAGGAGGTTAGTCATCAGACTCTCAGACCTTCCCAAACTGACAAGTGAAGTTTTGCACATACAGCCAGAAAAGTATCATTACAGAACTTACCTGTTAGCCAAAACCTGTGAAAGGAATCTATTCCTAAATATAAAGAGAATGAAAAATAAAAATCTATAGCAAATGGAAGAATTCTCCCTAATATCTAAGAACTGATTTGGGGCCTTTATAATGCAGGATTCTGATACAAAAATAAGATAGTATTTTACACACATATATATTAATATATATATATATATATATATATTCTCATAGATGCAATATGAAATACCATCAAATATGTTTCCTTTCACATCTATACAAGTCTTTTATATTTTTCCTTGATTATTCACTCTTATTTCTGAGTCAGTTTGCATGGTATTTTAAAAACATAACTTATTTAGAATTGCCTACCTGACAATTGATGATATTTTAAATATGTTTAATCTTACTGAGAATGAAATTGACCCAAAATCCATGGTCTTGAAACTCCCCTTTTCATAATCCTCAAAACACAACATGCACAGACACTCACATACTTATGCAAACAAACAAAAATACATATATATACTTTCTTTTCTAGAAAAGCTCTATCCTTCAAAAACGGGATATGGAATTTCCATAAAAGTTCCACTGAGCAATAACTGAGGAAGAGAATAAGTTCCAGATGATAGAAGAAATTCAACAAACTGAAGGGTAATACTGCAAGGTTACCACCATCTTGTTTAGGACCTCACCTCTAAAACCTACAGATGTTCCAAGGAGGTCTATATTGGGAGGAAAAAAAAAAGACAAGTGGAGTGACAGAACAAGGAGTTGTTAAAATCAATACAATTTCTACTGGGGCTAGAGAAGATGACAGAGCATGAATTCAAACCCCTAATCTTCACTCAGGGATTGAGATCTCAGAACATAATAATTCTCAGAACAGAAACACTAAATCAAGGAGTAGTACCTAATCGCAGCTATGGTTTAATTTCCATTTTCCACATCAAGTCTAACTGAAGGAGATGAGGAATAAAATATTTATCCAGGATTAAAAAAGAACAGCAACCTCCAGAATTTTGTAGGGGCAGGACCTAGACTTTCTAAAACTATGCCCACTCCAGCTTTGAAATGAGAGAAAGGACTTGGGCTTTGCCACCTCAACCAAGAGTATGGAAAGTGAAGAACTTGTCTATGGAACAAAACAAAATAAGTGTTTAGCCATGCAAAAACAGAAGCATTAATAATCTTATGAAATAGAGGGAAGAGTCAAGATGTCCTCTTAGAACCAGTGAAAGTCAAGTTCTCTGTGAAAACTCTTCCTCGCCAATGAAAAACAAAGTGCTTTGATGGGAACAAAAAAACAAATCTAATAGGAAAGAGCCAGGGGACCATCCAGATCCATTCAACTTAATATGTACACAGAGAAGGTTGAATTCTGAAGTTTAAAGAACAGAAAAAAGGAAGACCCCAGGACTCCTCCACCATGTACTGTACTGAGACTCTAGAGGATGCTGGGATCTTGGGATGAGGGCTATAACCCAGAGTGAGTGCCTTACTACCACAGCTACTCTAGGTTCAGGGCTCTAACCACTGCTGGCAGGGAGGCAATTGGAGGAGAGACAGTAGAGAGGAGGACAGCCTAGTCACAGCCTTCAATCACCACTCTCCATCTTGGGCCTCTGCATCTTGAATTTTTTTTACCTCAGGGCAATCCAGCTCTGCAGATCAGCTCAGCCTGACAATCCTATCTATCAATAGTGCAGATAAGAAGCCTTCAGAGCAGAGAAGCTCAATCTCCAATACCTCTCCCACACCTACTACACAAAGACCAGCAGTAAGAATCCTGCTGACTGCAATCCCAGGGTAAAGGGTGCAACAGTGAGAGAACACCTTGGGAAGCTCAGGGAACTGACCAGACAGCTGGCAGAGAGGTGCCTGGCAGAATGGAGTAGAGAGGAAGACAAGACATGGACACATCCACAAGGACCATCTGTTCAGAGAGTATATACAGTAATCCTGATGTCTGTGCCCTCAAACACATCTTTAATCATTGCAGACACTTTCTCCCACTGTAGGAGGACAAGACCACATCCAATCCTAGGCATGGAGAGGTCAGTGATCCCATTCTTCAGACAATGGGTTTTCATGGCCTCTAAACTCTTTTGCAAGTTCTCATAAGTTGACTTGTGTGAAGCCCTCTTCTTTGTAATCAGGTAGTGTGTGTATATATATATATATATATATATATATATATCATTCATCTCTCTTTAGCAAAAAATGGCAAAGAAAGAAAGAAAAGGAGGAGAGATGAAAGAAAAAGAGAGGAAAGAAGAGGAAAGAAAAGAGAGGAGAGGAGAGGAGAGGAGAGGAGAGGACAGGACAGGACAGGACAGTACAGGACAGGACAGGACAGGACAGGAGAGGACAGAAGAGGACAGGAGAGGACAGGAGAGGACAGGAGAGGACAGGAGAGGACAGGAGAGGACAGGAGAGGAGAGGAGAGGAGAGGAGAGGAGAGGAGAGGAGAGGAGAGGAGGGGTGAGAACAGGGGAGGGGAGGAGAGAAGAAAAGAGCATAAAGGGAGGGGATGGGAAGACAGGAGAGTACAGGAGAGGAGAGGGGAGGGGAGGGGAGAGAAGAAAGGGGATGGGAGGAGAGAAGATGGGAGTGGAAGAGAGGAGAGGATAGGGGAAGGGAGAATTCATGGGAGGGGAGTAGAGAAGAGGATAGGGGAGGGTAGGGGAGGAAAGGATAAGGGAGGGGAGGAGAAGAAAGTCTCTATCACAAAGGCAGAGTCAAGAAAAACTTATTCACACTTTGGTTGTGTCCAAAAATATCTTTCTTATTTTGACTATCAGCTTTTGGTCATGAGGTAGGCAGCATGCCTCTTTATCAGTTCATGGAATAATGATTCATGGTTTATAAAACATTAGTATTCATTACAGTTATATACCACAATTTGTTTGACTATGTTTGATTGCTTAAAATAATATAAAGAAATATTTTCCTTAAGCAATGTGATCATCTTTATTCATAATTCCAATATATATTGCTTATTTTAATGGATACAAATGTCATGAATTCATGAGTTCAAGTCATTCCACTGGCACATACTAGGTAAATGACTAAGGGAAAATCATTTCACATCTCATTGCCCCCAAACCATATTTAAGTTACAAGCAATTGTTTTGATCTGTACCAGTGGAAGGAATTCTTACACTGAGCATTTTATAGACTATTTATATATGCAGCATGACTTAGTGGAAAGGACTGTTCATGGAATCCCAAAAAAGACCTTCACTTGTCTTTATTCTACCAGGATCTCCATGATCCTGACCAAGACCCTCAATCTCTATGATCCTTGGTTTACTAATCTATAATGAGAAACATTGTTACCCACTCTACCTTCTTCATATTGTGTCAGGGAAGTTCATTCCCTCCACCTCCTGGAGGGCCAACTGGTTGATTCACATTCTTCAAATGCCAGCAGAATATGCTGAACATCAATAAAAGAAAGGGGAAGAGCTCACCTGGCGTTTTTGGGTGGACTCTGGGAGGGAGAGACTGGTAACAGGGAAGAGAAGTGTTAATGGAGGATAGGTTACATATGTTCTGAGAACTTAGAGTAAGAATGAGATTTAAATCTATGCTGATCTACCTCTTCTATTAATAAACCTTATGAAAATTAATAGCTAAGATATATTAATTTTATTTATAAAGGTTGGCAACCACTGGAAAGGTTTATTTCAGATTCTTAAATTCTTCTGAGTGACTTTTGAGTAAGTGCTTAAGTAAGCATAGGAGAATAGAAGCAGTTTCAGCTGCGTGAAAAACCTGCTGGGACTCTGAAGAAAAGTCCTATCTACTCCCGTTGAGCTTGGCACAATGTGGCCCACAGAGACTGGGGACACAGCATGCAGGAGTAGCCTCCTAGGTGGATTTGGGGACTCTAGTCCCATGACTTTAAGACCCAGAACCTGGTGAGGGATTGGAGCAGAGACTGCAATTTAGGGGTAGCAGGCTAGCTCAGTAGCTTGAGAGCCTGGCCTGGGGACAGAGATCCTGGGTTAAAAAAATATGGCACAGATTAAGTGAGTCACTGGCAGATAAGAGTTCCCTCCCCAAAGCACAACTTTGAAAGCACATGTCTTCACCTCTGGGGGTGGGGAAAGGACTTCCTTTTATAAGGAAATTTTTATAAGGAAATTCTCTTTTGAATTTTCTTTCCTCCTTTCCTCCATCAAACATTCTTTAAGAATGAGCTAAGAGGAAGTGGTGGTGTTCTTTTTTGTCTCTCTCTTCCCTTCCCTCACACATTCCTTTCTACCTGCTTGTTTATATAAGACCTAAAACTCAAGTGTGTTACATTCTACACACAGTTATAGTGTCACTTACTGTTGAGAAGTAAAATTGCAGGAAATTTAAAAGAAAATGCCTTCCCTGCTCCTAATAATAACATTAAATTGAATACATTTAAATAAAAGAATTATTAATAATCAAATATTAATAATATAATTAAAACCAACTTTATGAAATTGAACAAAGCCAAAATTAAATCAAATTAATTAAACATAATATTGATAAATACTTTAGAGCACAATAGTATTAATAATACTACCAATTACAATAAGTATGAATTGTCAGTCACTACCAATTATTATTAATTATTAATAACAGCAATAATTATGGTAAAATATAGATTTATTATTAGTACTATTGCTTTTCAACAATTATTTGGTTCCTTATACTAGCTTTTTTTTTTTAATCTACTCTCATTGCCTTCCACAATAACATTGAAGAAATTTGTGTTTCCATTTTTTTAATTTAATGAACTTTTCATTGTTTAAACTGACTATTTGACAATACTCAAACTAGCTTAAATAGGCAGATTAAAACAGAGAGGCTAGACACTATGGGAAATATTTCAACAAATCAAGGGAAATCAGGAAATATTCCTCCAGATTCAATCCTGCATAAACTTTTTCATTCTTGGTGTGATCCTAATCTTCCTAAGGAGAATTGGATGACAAAGAAGGAAGCTAGAAATCTGTGTAAATCCTAGAGGGAAAAATCTTTTACATGGCCAAAATATGACTCTTTTGACTTCAAGATCTTAAAATACCTAAAGTTAGCCATTAAAGATAAAGATTCCAGATTATAAATACTGGCTCTTGTGGTCATATCATGATGATAAATCAACCATTCCCTCCAGTAAGGAAACCATTCTTTCTTTGGAACCAGACCTTTCTGGCTTAACTCCTTCAATTCCTCCTCCTGAACCCTTGATTAAAACTATCAAGAAACACATTCTATCATCCAACTTGGCCTGTGAGGAAGTTTCTCCTCATACTTACCCAAACCGGGAATTGAACCCTTCAGATTTGCTCCCTTTCAGACCTTGTTCTCCCACCCCTTCTATGACTGTTTTTCCCAATCTATCTCTCTACCTTCCCTTACCATCTCACTACTTATACCTTCAACAGTTTTCTCCTCACTACCTGGTGCCCACTCATTTTCCCAATAGCTACCTGAACTATTTCTATCCTTATTCTCTTGGCTATCCTTTTCCCTACCCTCATCCCTCTGACCAATCCCACCCACCTTACTATGACTCCTCCTCTAGACCTCACCCATCCTACACTGCTCCTCCCAGTCCATTCCACATTCTTCTCCTCCCTTGCCACAGACCAATCCTCAATCTTTTTGCCCTTCCTCCCCATTGTTACAAGGGAATCACTTTAAAAGTCTGATATATATTAATTTAAGGTCGCCAAGGAATTCAGCTATGTAATTCCTAAATGAAAACTCAAGTCAGCACTCAACCTTTTATGGAGTTTAATTACAATAGGAGGAAGAAAGGAATTAGAGATAGAGAGAGAGAAAAAGGGAGAGAAGGGAATAGGGCTTAAATACCCCTTCTGTTTAGGCTGGGCCAAAAGACCCAAGCCCTTAGATAGCTGGGGCAAAGAAAAAAGATCAGTCCCTATTACTCACGTGACCAAAATGGAGAAACAATCTCAGAGGCCCCCACTTTCAGCTTCCTTCAGAACAAGCTTCTCAGAGCCCACACAAACCACACCGACCAACTTCTCAACCACCTCGAGTCTTCAGACCCCCCTGATCTTTAAGGAAACCATCCAAGTTGCCTCCCCTCAGTTCTCACATCTACCAATCACTGTCCATCAATTTCCCTGTGCCAATGGAGGCTCTAGCTTAACCCAGGACCGCCCAGAGGCTTTGCACATGTCTGTTGAAGGTCATATTTTCAAATGATTAAATCTTTGCTCCTTTGCTACAGCCCTTTCTAAATCCTGTTAACCTGAGTAGGGTAGAGATTGGAATAATTAAATTTTGATCTAGGTATATTTTGATCCAAGTATCTCCATTGTATCAATTCTAAAATCAATCATGACTCAAAGAAATTCCTGTTCTATGCTTAAGCATAGGTCAAAGTCCTTTCCATTGTTCAGCAAAAGGTTTCTGTCCTAAAGTAATCTTAAGAAGGGAAGAGAAGGAACCTCCCATGCCAATGGGGTTCCCATTCCAATAGACTATCAGTAAGAAATTTTCCAAGTATGAAATATCCCAATGGTGAAATTTCCAACATTTATAAGTCTAAGGAATTTTGAGGTTTACACCATCCCTTGACCATCCCATCCCTATCCATTCACCCACCCCCTTCCCCTACTAGCCTCATTACAAGCTACTCAATTAAACTCCAGAAAACAGTCCAAGCAGAAGTTACCACAGATGATTCTAATAAAGGTCTATTTCCTCTAAGAGATATTCCAACTTATAATAGATGGGGAGATTTAGTCAACATTAGACATCCTATTCCTTTCTCTTCACAAGAAATTGAGAGATTCAAAGAAAAATTACCTTCCTTTGAAACTGAGCCTTTGCTGCTCATAAATAAGGTTGAAAGCATTTTCCACACATAATACCACATGGATTGATGTGGAAGATTTTCTCCAGGTCTTGCTAACAAAAAGAGAAAGGAATAAGATTCTTTCTCTTCTTAATCTGGCCCATAGAGAGGGAACACTTAGTCTGCCAACTGAAGATCCCAAATGTAACCCAAATTCAGAGCAAGATTACTTACAACTATGCCAGGCTAGAAATGCATTACTTAACACTATGAGAGCTTGTTCTGATAGACCTCATACATGGATTAAATTCAAAAATCTTAAACAAGAAGAAAATGAAAACCCCTCTCAATTTATCGATAGGCTTATTGAGCTGGGAGGAAGATACATAGAATTGGATCTTGAAAGGGAAAGGGATGTTGAACATATCAGGATACAATTTATAAAAAAAACAAACACCCCCCCCCCAAATAAAGTGTAAGGCAGTTAAGAATCATTTTGTGACTAGCTGTCCAAACTGGCCTACTATGGATCTTGAAGACTTGAAAATAATGGCAGCTTATGCTTTTGAGAGATATAAGGAAAAGGAGAAGGGGAACACTGATTTAATATAAACTTAAGGAAGGAAATAAAGGAATCAATTGCTAGACAGGGAGAGAAAGATGAAGAGAAGGTTGCTTTAGTGGAGACAATGAAGATGGAAATAAAGGAATTGACCATAGCAGTTGGAAATCAAAGCAGGGAGAGATCATAGCTCCCTTACAAGAATCCACAAACATCTACTAGCATGTTATATTTGTGGAAAGGTGGGTAATGTAATTATTGTAAAATTGTAAAAAGTAAATTCAGAACTATAGAAATAGAAGCTTCAGGGATAATGATATTGATAGGAGGAATATTTATTTGAATGAAGCAAATTAAAGCTCACACCTAAGAATCTGTACTCATTGTGGGTACCCCCCACAGTATGGGGAACCCCAGAGATATAGACAAAGGAATTTAGATGAATGATGGTACTTGGGATGGGAAGGAGCCTCAAAGAGTCTGAAGGTGAATTTAAGCCTTTTTAGACCTCAGTGTCTTATTGATGTTAACTGTTTCAGTTTATTCCCCTCCCTAGAATAAAGAAATCTCTATAAGACAATTCTAAATACAAGATATATGTAATTTACTGTTAACCACTTCATAAGTTATCAAAATGTAAATATTCTTTTACATTATCTTTATTTGTAACTCCCCTATGATTGAACTGAAGAATATAACATTGTAAAAAGCCCACAGCCTTTTTTGTTAATTGTCACACAGAGATGATGGATGGACTCCATCAAACTGATTTCAACTGTATGCAAGTTTTGAAGAATTTAATTATCTAATAATGTCAATTGATTTTAATGGGTCTTCAAAAGTGATTTTTAGAGATCTGGGATCATCCCTATCTCTAACTGATCATTTACCTGCCTCTGAGTTGTTTGTAACAAGAGGTATGTGTCCACTTATAGTTGAAGTAGAGTACAATAGCACTGTTATATTTTTGCCATCTCTGTACTTATTGAAAATATAATGAATCAGATATCTGAAATGATTTTCACTTTTTAGTCCTCAGCTCTATGTGAAAGTGGGTGGGCCATATTGGAGACATTTCTGTTAAACTGTTACAGGTTACCAAGAGGGAAGGAGGTGCTCAAGTGGCTTAGTTACCCTGTGATCTTTTATAATCTCAATGATTTTTCCTATTTATTATATTTGTAACTCTTCTTCAACAATACAGAGGTTTTCTGGTTTCTCTCCTGCCAAATTTTGTATTGATGGTAATAATACACTTTGTTAAAGATATCTCATCCAAGGTTGAAAGATTGGCTAAATCTATAGAACTTGGGACAAATATCCATGAGTTTCAAAGGCTTTTTAATGACACACAGAAAGTAGGTAAAGAGAATAATGTGAATCCTAATGATTGCTGGTGGATTCTCTCATGGCTACAAGGAATGAGTTTGTTTACAGTTGTCCTAAAATGGGTTCTTATAATTTTGGGAATTGTGGTACTTCTTAGATTCTGTATTAGTTGCTGTACTACTTTTTTTTTAAATGCTTTTATGTGGTGAAATAAAATATGTATATTCACACTGTGGATCCTGGCCATGTTAAGAGGGATATAAATCTCATTTTTGAGTGAGCACCTTTTGTGTTGTGTCTCTGATTGGCTAACACATTTTCACATGGACAGTTAATTTTGAAATTATGATTTTAAATAATTTTTTTATATTTACTATAGGATATTTTATTATTTTCCTTTCTTTTTTCCTATCATTGGTGATACTTAAAGTACATAAGATGAATATTTATGTTTTTTTTAACTTGAAAGATAAGATTAACAGGATAAGTTTACAGCATATATTAGCCCTAATAACTATGCATACACAAAAGCTTTAGACTATGGAAACCTGTCATTTATTGATAAATTTTATGGGACTGTGATTAATTATTGTGTATAATTCCAGGAGAAGGGAACAAATAGCCACTACACAGTGCCAAATACCACAGGATTAAAAAGGATGAAACCTATCCAAGGAGGATTGTTGAATTTCTAAGTTAATTCAAAAGGACTTGAACCTAGTGTGAGATTCAATGTTGGGATGCTTGACAAATGTTAATCCATAGGACACCTTGTACCAGTCTTTGTGAAATACTCACAGACAAGTACCTCAGGCTGACTATTATCCTGGCTCCCCCTATCTCTGACAGTGAAGGTACAATCAGAACAGTGAATGATTTTTCCCATTTGCTGTTGAAACATAGTCCCTTCTCTCTTATACTTTGGCAATTTTCTGAGGTCCTGGCTGCAAATTGATAAAATGCTATATTGCTACTCTTGTCCTACATGCTTGTGGTACTCAAGTACCTTTAATAGGGCCTTGCTGTGTTAAATCACCTGCTACAGATTTATTTTTTACTAATAATTTTATACATGTAATATTTTTTATTTTTTATCATTTCTGTACTTATTTTTATATGGAATTTAATTTTTGCTCTTATCTTTGGGAATTTTGGGGGGTTTCATTTTTTCTTTTGACAATTGTTTCATATACTTCATAAGTCAGCCATGTAACCCCAGGTGATTCTGGTGTTTCTTAACACCCTCCTCTTGGGGGATTATGCAATTATCCTAAAATCCAAGATTTAAATTTTTTTTGGAGAAATTTCTGGAAAAGAAACTTGCCAACACCCAAAATCAAGAAAGCAGATCCTTTTGGGGAAGATACTGTCAAGATGCCTGCAGAAGACATACATCGCATCAAAAGATCCAGAATGAACTTTGGGATATAATGAACTGAATTGAAGGGGGTTGAACATATTTATTCTGAATGTAAACTCTTATGCCAAAGTGGACTGACCCCTATTTGGTATTTTGTCAATGCTTCTATCAATCAGTTTTTATATTTTACTTCTCATATTTTCCTCTCATCTATAACTATTGTAACTTCCTCTTAGAAAATGCAATATCATATGTGACTTTAGCTAGATGATATTTAGAGGTATAAGATAGTTATGTTTAAATGATTGAAAAATGATACATCATTCAAATTGTTCTTGATCATTACCAAAAGGTTTTACATTTAGTCTTTTGACCTAAGTCCATGCTGGCACAGCATTAAAAAATAAGTAACCTATTGCAAAATATCATCTTTTTCTCACATCTATCTGGCACACATGGTATTTGCTCTACCTTGCTGTTGCTAAAGTCATTTGATAATAAAAATGACTTTGGAAAAGTCAAGTTTTATTGACTATAATATAACATGGTTGAAAGTAATTGTGTTTTTCTCTAATGTAATCTTATTCACAAAATCTAAGTTAATTCCTATAATTATAGGGTCATTATACTTCACATAAGTTTTGTTAACTATGACTTTAAAGAATAGCACAGTACAAAGTATATGGCTTT
This sequence comes from Monodelphis domestica, assembly GCF_027887165.1. Taxonomy (NCBI): domain Eukaryota; kingdom Metazoa; phylum Chordata; class Mammalia; order Didelphimorphia; family Didelphidae; genus Monodelphis; species Monodelphis domestica. The sequence continues at coordinate 97,072,610 of NC_077228.1, read as the reverse complement.
GAATTTCATAAAAATATATGAAAAACTAAAATAACAAGAAAAGGACTCCAGTGAATTTAATAGATGCTCTATATTTGTCTTCTTAAAAGAGAAAAAAAAAATAAAACTGGATTTAAATGTTTGGTGAGATTATGATCCACAGTGACGGTGACAGAGTGCTGTTATAATTGCTGGGGTTATGATCAAATATTGTTTGTCATTATACTACTTAGGGTTAAGTAGGAGAATAACATAAACTCAGGTATAATATCTAATATTGTATGATAAGAGCAGTATAGAACTGCAAAATATTAGGATATGTAAGGTCCTATAGAAAATATTTTTATAGAAGGGGAGATCAAAGAAAATTTTAATGGAGGAAATGACATCTAGATTATATTTTGAATGATATGGAAATTTAACATGGCAAATAGTTAGCATAGGGGATAGAATGCTGGGCCTGAAGTAAGGAAGATTCATCTTCCTGAGTTCAAATCTGGCCTCAGAGACTTCCCAACTGTGTTACCCTGGGCAAATAACTTAACCGTGGTTGCCTCATTTTCCTCAACTATAAAATGAGTTGGAGAAGGAAATGGCAAATCACTTCAATAGCTTTGCCAAGAAAACACCAAATGATGCTACTAAGAGTTAGAAATCACTTAAGTGAACAGCAAAAACAAAGAAATTTAACAAGTTAAAAGAGATATTCATATAAGCTACATCTATCTGACCAAAGTGAACATGAGTCATTAACACTAGTAACAAACAGAAAAGAAGTTATCACCGTAACCAGTAGAAGGACTAAAGATGAGTGGAGTGCATCATTGATTGTGAGGATAACAAGATAATGACAAGTAAATAACCTTTCTTGGGCTGCCAATGTGGCACCAACATTATCAAGGATATTTAAGTGGAAATGTCTGCTGCCAGTACATAACATTTTAATTAAGTTGTGTAATAGTTAAAAAGGGTATGGTTGTCATTTATAATAATTAAATATTAAATTGTAAGGCTGTTAGTAGCTTTTAACAATTTGATTTAATAGAAATATAGTAAAAATAGAGTAAGGTAGGAAGGAGGTAGAAAATATTGCTTAGCTAAATACCCTAAGTTCCAATCTTATGGGATCCAGCTAAACCATCATTAAAGGCTTCCTCAGGTCCTGATCTCAAACCATGAGTCATGGTTTCTTCAGCAAGTTTCATCAATCCAAGAGAGAGCTCCCTCAGTCAGTACCTGAGTTTGAATTGGAGTGCCTCCAGAGTGTGTGTGAATCTGAATGCAAATCTCATTAGCCCATGAGAGGGTCTCCAGCCAAATGAGTTACCAACCAAAATAGGGTGTGAGCTGCCAAGACAGTACCACCAAAGAAAAGCTCACTCCCAATAGCATGTCCCACCCAAAGATAAGAGGCTGCCACCTAAGAGCCTGTCCTTGAGAGAGCAAGGGGTGTCTGAGTTTCACTTATAAGAACTTTTCTCCACCCATCAACTCTCCCATTCATATGTCAAAAACCAACCATAGTTTCTGGCACTGCCCTAGGGGCAGTGCCTATGGGATCTACCTCTTGTCTCTGAGGTGGTGTAAGATAAGAGAAGAAAGATTCTGCATTTAAGAGAGAGACCAATCTCTTAGAGGGACAAGCTGAAGAGAGAGTAGAGGAGGGGCAAAGAAAAAAACTGAGAATTCTAAGGAAGAATCTGAAGCTTGAAATCCAACTGACAACTTCACTTCCAGCTGGGAGCCAGAGGAGAAAGGTATATTCCCTGAAACTGAGAAGGAGCCTATTTCTTGGAAGATTTACTATCCCTTCTGAAACCTTGGACACCCCCACTAAGACTCTCAGTTACAGCAGTCTAAAATCCTCAAGAGGGATTGTGGATTTGGATTTTTGAACAGGGTCATCCAGACCTTTCCTGAGAGCTATCTGTCCCTCTCTGTCTCTCTCTCTGTCTCTGTCTCTCTCTGTGTGTGTGTGTCTGTCTGTCTCTTCCTTTTATTTGGCCCTAGACTTATACTTTCAAGACCTAGTTTGTTTAATTTGAGAGTAGGGTCAAGAAAGCAGTTGGCAAGAAGAAGAGGTCAGGGCTGATAAGCCTGTGGCCTCCAGACTCTGGAGGGCCAATCTGCTAAAGGAGAAAATCATTAGGGCTTCCTCTTACCCACTTTCCTGCCTCATATCTCTGCCTTTCCCTTTACAACTTTCATCTCAATAATTTATTAATTAATTGACATTTAGGATTTGGAGTTTGGGCCTGTCTCTAAATAACATAACAGAGGGGATCAAAGGTTTGGGAGGGTCACACCTCTCACTAAGAGAGGATTTTATTTCCAGACCCTAGTGATTTAAGAGTATCTGACCAAGGAAACTGACATCTTTCTTTGGCAGGTGACCACTTCTAAGCCCCCAAGAAGGTTGACAGTTAATGTCCCTTTGGAAATCAGAGGCATAACAGATCATCTGGCCTCTCAAAGACAGATCAGACCTCAAGAGCCCTGGGCCCCTCTGAGAGAGGCATCTTGCCATCTCATGGAGGCAATCCCACTCTAGTGTCCTGTCTTCCATCTCCCAGAAAATAACTCTGTGGAGACATACTCCTTTTTTACAAAGGGATAGGACCTGATTTATCTTCCCCCACAAATAAAGGAGGAGGAGAATAATCCCTTCACTCTCTCTCACCCCTTTTCCCTCCTTCCCCCCCATCTCTTCTCCTTCTTTATAGTTGTAAGCTTTTATTAAAAGTATCTTCAAGTTTCTGACCAAGTTAGAAAGGAGGGGAATTCCAAGTTCTTGATTGACCAAATTAAAAGTTGCTGATGGATTACATTAAAAGACAAAAGGAGGGTAATTGTGTTTTCACAGTTGTCTTATCTTTCTGCTTTGAGATTATTCACAAAGCAGGAGAAGAATCCAGATGATCCTCAGCTGTATTTATTTTTAATAGGAAAACTTTCCCTGACAAGGATATGTTCTTGTGTTTCTACCCTGGTACAAGAATTGACTCAGATATAACAAAGGTATGAGCATATAAAACAGAGGGTAGAATATGTAAGTTATACTTTGGGACAGGATGTTGTATTATTTTTGCTGGAATATGGAATTGTGAAGGTAAGTAATGTGAGATAAGCAGACTAAAACTGGGTAACAAGAGATTGTTTTTGTTTTTCTTTTCTCCAAATCAGGGAGTATCATATAATCAGACCTTTTTAAAAGGAAGCTTTGTCTTGCTGTGGTATGAAAAATTATTTTGAGGAAAGGAAAGGTGGAACTATGAAGAGAAAATTTTGAAATAAATATGGAATTTTCATGTCAAATAGCAAGGAATTGGTCTATAAGTGAGTGATCAAGGAGTCAAATTCTTGCTGGAAATTTAATGATGATTAGCAAGAGAAGATAATAGTTTGAATGGGGTGCTATTGTTAAGGATGTTTTATCTTTTTTTTTTTTAATTTTTTATTTTTTAAAACCCTTACCTTCCGTCTTGGAATCAATACTGTGTATTGGCTCCAAGGCAGAAGAGTGGTAAGGGCTAGGCAATGGGGGTCAAGTGACTTGCCCAGGGTCACACAGCTAGAAGTGTCTGAGGCCAGATTTGAACCTAGGACATCCCTTCTCTAGGCCTGGCTCTCAATCCACTAAGCTACCCAGCTGTCCCCAAGGATGTTTTTGTTTTTTTGTTTTTTGATTATTTTATTTGGTCATTTCCAAACATTATTCACTGGAAACAAAGATCATTTTCTTTTCCTCCCCACCCCCTCTCCCACCACCTTTCCCTCTCCCATAGCCGATGCACCATTCCACTGGTTATCACATGTGTTCTTGACTCAAACCCATTTCCCTGTTGTTGGTATTTTCATTAGAGTGTTCATTTAGAGTCTCTCCTCAGTCATATCCCCTCAACCCCTGTAGTCAAGCAGTTGCTTTTCATTGGTGTTTTTACTCCCACAGTTTATCCTCTGCTTGTGGATAGTATTTTTTAAATCCCTGCTGATTGTTCAGGGACACTGCATTGCCACTTATGGAGAAGTCTATTACCTTCAATTGTACCACAATATATCAGTCTCTGTGTACAATGTTTTCCTGGTTCTGCTCCTTTTGCTCTGCATCACTTCCTAGAGGTTGTTCCAGTCTCCATGGAATTCCTCTAGTTTATTATTCCTTTTAGCACAATAGTATTCCATCACCAACATATACCACAATTTGTTCAGCCATTCCCCAATTGAAGGGCATCCCCTCATTTTCCAATTTTTGGCCACCACAAAGAGAACAGCTATGAATATTCTTGTACAAATCTTTTTCCTTATTATCTCTTTGGGGTACAAACCCAGCAGTGCTATAGCTGGATCAAAGGGCAGACAATCTTTTATCACCCTTTGAATATAGTTCCAAATTGCCCTCCAGAATGGCTGGATCAATTCACAACTCCACCAGCAATGAATTAGTGTCCCCACTTTGCCACATACCCTGTAGCATTCATTACTTTCCATAGCTGTCATGTTAGCCAATCTGCTAGGTGTGAGGTGATACCTCAGAGTTGTTTTGATTTGCATCTCTCTGATTATAAGGGATGTAGAGCACTTTTTCATGTGCTTATTAATAGTTTTGATTTCTTTGGCTGAGAACTGCCTGTTCATGTCCCTTGCCCATTTATCAATTGGTGAATAGCTTGATTTTTTGTACAATTGATTTAGTTCTTTGTAAATTTGAGTAATTAAACATTTGTCAGAGTTTTTATGAAGATTGTTTCCCAATTTGTTGCTACCCTTCTGATTTTGGTTACATTGGCATTGTTTGTACAAAACCTTTTTAATTTGATGTATTCCAGATTATTTATTTTGCATTTTGTAACTCTTTCTAATTCTTGCTTGGTTTTGAAGTCTTTCCCTTCCCAAAGGTCTGACATGTATGCTATTCTGTGTTCGCCTAATTTTCTTATAGTTTCCTTCTTTATGTTCAAGTCATCCACCCATTTTGAATTTATCTTGGTGTAGGGTGTGAGGTGTTGATCTAAACCTAATCATTCCCACACTGTCCTCCAATTTTCCCAGCAGTTTTTATGAAATAGTGGATTTTTGTCAAAAAGCTGGGATGTTTGGGTTTGTCATATACTGTCTTGCTGAGGTCGCTTGCCCCCAGTCTATTTCACTGATCATCCTTTCTGTCTCTTAGCCAGTACCAAATTGTTTTGATGACCGCTACTTTATAATATAGTCTGAGATCTGGGACTGCAAGGCCTCCTTCCTTTGTATTTTTCTTTTTCATTATTTCCCTGGATATCCTTGATCTTTTGTTTTTACAAATGAAATTTGTTATGGTTTTTTCTAAATCAGTAAAAAAAATTTTTTGGAAGTTCCATAGGTTTGGCACTAAATAGATAGATGAGTTTAGGTAGGATGGACATTTTTATTATATTGGTTCTTCCTACCCATGAGCAGTTAATGTTCTTCCAATTGTTCAAGTCTAGTTTTTGTTGTGTGGAAGGTGTTTTGTAGTTGTGTTCATATAGTTCCTGTGTTTCTCTCGGGAGATAGATTCCTAAGTATTTTATTTTGTCTAAGATAATTTTGAATGGGATTTCTCTTTCTGGTTCTTGCTGCTGAGCTGTGTTGGAATTATATAGAAATGCTGATGACTTATGTGGGTTTATTTTGTATCCTGCAACTTTGCTAAAGTTGTTGATTATTTTGATTAGCTTTTTGGTTGAATCTCTAGGATTCTTTAAGTAGACCATCATGTCGTCTGCAAAGAGCGATAATTTGGTCTCCTCCTTACCTATTTTAATGCCTTCAATTTCTTTTTCTTCTCTAATTGCTACTGCTAATGTTTCTAATACAATGTCAAATAATAGAGGTGATAATGGGCATCCTTGTTTCACTCCTGATCTTAATGGGAATGGATTTAGTTTATCCCCATTGCAGATGATATTAGTCGATGGTTTTAGATATATACTGTTTATTATTTTTAGGAACAACCCTTTTATTCCTATGCTTTCTAGTGTTTTTAGTAGGAATGGGTGTTGTATTTTATCAAAGTCTTTTTCTGCATCTATTGAGATAATCATGTGGTTCTTGTTGGTTTGCTTGTTGATGTGGTCAATTATGTGGATGGTTTTCCTAATATTGAACCAGCCCTGCATTCCTGGTATAAATCCTACTTGATCATGGTGGATGACCCTTCTGATCACTTGCTGGAGTCTTTTTGCTAGTATCCTATTTAAGATAATTGCATCCATATTCAGTAAGGAGATTGGTCTATAATTTTCTTTCTCTGTTTTTGCCTGCCTGGCTTTGGAATTAGTACCATGTTTGTGTCATAAAAGGAGTTTGGTAGAACTCCCAGTTTACTTATTCTGTCAAATAGTTTGTATAGTATTGGAGTTAGCTGTTCTTTGAATGTTTGATAGAATTCACTGGTGAATCCATCAGGCCATGGGGATTTTTTCTTAGGAAGTTCTTTGATGGCCTGTTGGATTTCTTTTTCAGATATGGGATTATTTAAGAATTCTATTTCTTCTTCTGTTAGTCTAGGCAATTTATGTTTTTGTAAATATTCATCCATATCACCTAGGTTGGTATATTTATTGGCATATAGTTGGGCAAAGTAGTTTTTAATGATTGCCTTAATTTCCTCTTCATTGGATGTGAGATCCCCTTTTCATTCTTGATGCTGTTAATTTGCCTTTCTTGTTTCCTTTTTTTAATTAGATTAACAAGTACTTTGTCTATTTTGTCTGTTTTTTCAAAGTACCATCTTCTAGTCTTGTTTCTTAGCTCAATAATTCTGTCGCTTTCGATTTTATTAATTTCTCCCTTAATTTTTCGGATCTCTAGTTTGGTTTTCTTCTGGGGGGTTTTAATTTGTTCGTTCTCAAGTTTTTTGATTTGCATTTCCAATTCCTTGATCTCTGTCCTCCCTAATTTGTTAATATATGCACTCAGGGATATGAATTTTCCTCTAAGTACTGCCTTGGCTGCATCCCATAAGGTTTGAAAGGATGTCTCACCTTTGTCATTTTCCTCAATAAAATTATTAATTGTTTCTATGATTTCTTCTCTATCCAATTTTGGAGTATCATATTTAATTTCCAATTAATTTTTTATTTGGCTCTCCATGTACCCTTACCAATCAATATTTTTATTGCCTTGTGATCTGAAAAGGTTGCGTTTATCATTTCTGATTTTCTGTATTTGAGTGCCATGTTTCTGTGACCTAGTGTATGATCTATTTTTGTGAATGTGCCATGTGGTGCTGAAAAGAAGGTGTATTCCTTTTTGTCCCTATTTATTTTTCTCCATATGTCTATTAACTCTAATTTTTCTAAGATTTAATTCACCTCTTTTACCTCTTTCTTGTTTATTTTTTTGGTTTGATTCATCTAAATTTGATAGTGGTTGGTTCAAGTCTCCCACTAATATGGTTTTACTGTCTATTTCCTCCTTCAATTCTCCTAGTTTCTCTATTAAAAATTTGAATGCTATACCATTTGGTGCATACATGTTGATTAGTGATATTTCCTCATTGTCTATACTCCCTTTTAACTGAATATTTTTACCTTCCCTATCCCTTTTGATCAGGTCTATTTTTGCTTTGGCTTTGTCAGATATCATGATTGCACCTCCTGCCTTCTTTCTATCAGTTGAGGCCCAAAAGGTCGTACTCCAACCTTTAATTCTAACCTTCTGAGTGTCAACCCGCCTCATATGTATTTTTTGAAGACAACAAATGGTAGGGTTTGGGATTCTAATCCAATCTGGTATTTGTCTACGTTTTATGGTTGAGTTCATCCCATTCATGTTCAAAGTTATGATTGTCATTTGTGGATTCACTGGCATTTTGACATCTTCCCCTATTTCTGACTTTTCTTCTTTAGCTATCTCCTTTTGAACCAGTGATTTACTTTGGGTCAGTCCTCCTAGTCCCCTCCCTTGAGATGCTTCCCTTTATAGCCCCTCCCTTTTATGTTTCCTTCCCCTCCCCCCTCTTCTTCCCTCCCTTTTTATACTCCCTCCCCCCCCTCCTCCTTAATTTTCCTTTCTTTTTTGCCCTAATGGATAAGATAGAATTCAGGATCCCACTGGATCTAGATGTTCTTCCCTCTCAGATTTGATTTCACTGAGAGTAAGGTTTAAGTAATTCCAATTCACACTCTCTTCCTCTCCTTCTCATATGAGAGTTCTTCCCCTCCCCTTCCCATGTGTATCTTTATATGGGAAAGATTATTCTATTATGTCCCCCCATTCTATTTCTTGAAGTAAGTCTTAGTGTTATTGATGGTTCCCCCCCCTTTTCCTTTCTTTGCTCCCACTTTCCCCAAATCTTCTTAATGCCCCAATCTTTCCTTATGCATTTTTCTTCTAACTACTCTTATATGCATACAATTTTTGAGAGTTACACAAAACATTTCCCCACATATTAATATGTATAATTTGATGTAAATGTAGTCCTTATAGAAGAGAGTTTGACTGAAAGAAAAAAGATAAGATTTATCTCCTTTTCCCTTTCTTTCATATTTACCTTTTCATATTTCTCTTGCTTTCTGTGCTTGGATATCAATTTTTCCACTAAGTTCTGTTCTTTTCCTAGCAAATACTTGGAAATTTTCTATTTTGTTGAATGCCCATACTTTCCCCTGGAAGTATATAGTCAGTTTTGTTGGGTAGTTGATTCTTGGTTGGAGACCCAGCTCTCTTGCCTTTCTAAATATCATGTTCCATGCTTTGCGGTCTCTTAGTGTGTTAGCCTCTAAGTCATGTGTGATCCTTATGGGAGCCCTCTTATATCTGAAGCTCCTCTTCTTGGCTTCTTGTAGGATTTTCTCCTTTTCTTGGAAGCTGTTGAATTTGGCAATTGCATTCCTAGGGGATGCTTTTTTTTCTCCTGACTCTCTGAGAGAATTACAGGGAGTATATTTAAAGATTTCTCTTGTACTTCTAATGATAATGAACCATCTGGGGAGCAGGTTATTATGGCTCTGAGTTTGCATAGAAGGTCCCTCCCCAGCAAATTTAAAGGGGAGTCAGGCATCAAAAGGAAGGAGTGTTGTACCTCTAGGGGTCCTACAGACACCATTCTAGGAGGAAGTCTTTTAATGCTTTGGGTTATTCCTGATACTCCCATTACATTCTCTGAGCCAACAGAATAACATTGTAAATCATGTGTTCTCTTTAATAATAGACCAGGAAGCTCCGGTGTCTAATAGACAATCACAATAGGTGTTATCCACCTTTAAGGTAACATGAGGTTCATTAGTATGGGGGGGCAGTGGATAGGGACAATGGGTAGTAGGACATCAGGGTCTGGGAAATCAAAGGTTGTATCCTCTTATTCCTGTGCCCCAGACCCCCCCGGACACCATCATTGTGTTTGGGATATTCCTTGGGCACCCCTCTGAAGGGCACCTCTCTGAGGGTCATTAGTACCTCGAGTATTTTTTGGACGAGCGCCATTTGTCACATAATGTTGTTGTTCATTATCATTATAATTTTCTTCATTTGGAGCATTGTCATTATTTTCCCAATTCCTATTTCTATAATTCTGGTTTCTAAAGTTCTTATTTCTATATTCATTATAGTTATTTCCATAGTCATTATTATAATTTCTAGAATTCTGGTTTCTATAACCATTAACATCATTTCTATAGTTATTATCTCTAAAGCTATTATTAAACTGTGTATTCTTTCCAATTATCTTAAGAAAGTTTCTACATTCCATCATTTTGTGGCCCTTCTTCTCACAGAAGTGGCAAGTAATGGATTGATAATTGGATTTCTGGAGAGGGGCAATTATCTTTGGTTCATTATCATGCCCACTTTCTAATTTAGTTATCCTATCTATTAAATATCTTATTTTTTTTTCTTCATTTCCTCTTTGTCATCATTATTTTCTCCCTCATTTTCTTTGGTTCCCTTTAAAACATATATAGCTGTTTTTCACAATTCTTCAAGGTCCATATCTGACCATCTTGGGCATTGTGTTCTAAAATAATTCCTAATTGCTTTGCAAGAGTTATTTACAAAGATCCTTCTAACTTGTCTTAAACTACTCTTTTTAGTTAGGTCCCAATCTAAGTATCTGTCCCCAAACTTGATTATTCTATCCATAAATCTGGAGGGTGTTTCTTCTTCCTTTTGCTTAATTTTTTTCAAGTTCCATCCACTTATCTGTACTCTCTGCACATCCCTTCATTGCCGTGAGGATGGCCTCTCTACAATGGTATAGTTGTAGATAATCCTCAGGATTGTTATATTCCCATTTGGGATCCTGAGATGCCAATGTGCTGTATTACACCCCCGGGTTTTGTTGACATGAGCAATTATTTTATTTTTTTCACGTTCAGTTAAAAACGCCTGTAGTAAGTTCTCAACATTCTTGTAAGACGGATTATACTGAAAAAATATGTCTCCCATCTTTTTTGTTACTAGAAAAGGATCTTGTTCATATGTGGGGATATTTCGTGTAAATTCATTTATTTCTTGGGGAGTAGATGGTATCCTATATCTTAAAGTCACCACATCCCCATTCTGTACTATTTCAGGTATTCTCTTAGAGGAAACAGGCCTCTAGTTGAATTTTGTACCTGTGGGTCAGTTTGACAAGGACAGGTTTCTCTAGGAGGACAAGATCTCCTTTGATTTGGAATTTGGTTTTCTGTAGGAGAGGGAACATGAGAAACTGGGATTGCAGGGGAAGGGTTTTGGGGATTAAATTCAGTCAAGATTTGCACTGCACGAGAGAAGCAGTCTGTTAACTGGGCTATAGGGAATGTGTTTTCCATCTCTATTTCAGGGAAGGAAATTTCCTCATTCAAAGATTCAGAAACAGGTCTGTTTCTGGTAGAGTGGTTGTTTGCCAATTGATCCTGTAAGAAACATTTTAGATCTTCTAATTAGGCTTGCATTTTATCCTCAATTTTTTTTTTATTTTAGCATCTCTAAATATAGTATTGAGTAGTACAAAAATGACAGTACCTATTAATATAAAAATTTGGAGGTATCCTGCATTCCTCAATGCCCCTAATTCTTCAGCTGCCATATAATTGTCAAAGAATGTAGTACTCATTTTTATATATATTTTTTGTAATTTCACAAAACACATGGGGAGCAGGACAAAGCAACAAACTTTCCACAGGGTTTTTTTGTTTTTTTTTTTCTAATCTAGGAAGTTGTTCCTTAAGGGAAAAGATATTTAAAAACAGCTCTTCCAGCCAGGACTTTAGGGTCCTGTTGCTGAGATTTAAGACAGCTGTTTTCTATCTTCCTATCAGAGTCATACAGCTGGGAAGTATCCGAGGTCCGATTTGAACCCAGGAACTTCTGTCTCTAGGCCTGGCTCTCAATCCACTGAGCTACCCAGCTGTCCCTTAAGATTAAAGGGAAGAAAAAGAAAAACTGCTGATTCTAATTTAACTTAAGGAGAAAAGAGAAGGGAGAAAAAGTTTTTTATACTCACGTGTTCTAGCAGCTGTGTCTTTAAGCCAAGTTTGCTGTTAAAAGGGACTAAGTGGTGAGACGGTATAGTAAAAAGGCAAGGAATTTCAAAAGTTTATTGAGAGAATTCTTTAGACTCCCATGTGGTCAGCCACAATGTGACAAGGAAATCACTTTAAAAGACTGATATATATTAATTTAAGGTCCCCAAGGAATTCAGCTATGTAATTCCTTAATGAAAACTCATGTCAGCAGTCAACCTTTTATGGAGTTTAATTACAAACAGGTGGAAGAAAGGTATTAGAGAGAGAGAGAGAGAGAGAGAGAGAGAGAGAGAGAGAGAGAGAGAGAGAGAGAGAGAGAGAGAAGGGAATAGGGCTTAAATACCCCCTCTGTTTAGGCTGGGCCAAAAGGCCCAAGCTCTTAGATAGCTGAGGCAAGAAAAGAGATCAGTCCCTATCACTTACGTGACCAAAATGGAGAAACAGTCTCAGGGGCCTCCACCTCCAGCTTCCTTCAGAGCAAGCTTCTCAGAGCACAACCTCTCAGAGAAAAACCTCTCCAACCTCCCCTCAGTCCTCAGACCCCTCTATCTTTTAGGAAACCATCTCAGTTCCCTCCCCTCAGTTCTCACATCTACCAATCACTGTCCATGTCTTCCCTGTGCCAATGGTGGCTCTAGCTTAACCCAGGACCGCCCAGAGGTATGTGGCTTTGCACATGTCTGTTGAAGGTCATATTCTCAAATAATTAAATGTTGATCCTTTGCTGCAGCCCTTCCTAAATCCTGTTACCCTGAGTAGGGTGGAGATTGGAAGTTCCAAGACCTGGTTCTGTCATTCCAAGTATCTCTATTGTATCAATTCTAAAATCAATCATGACTCAAAGAACTTCCTGTTCTATGCTTAAGCATAGGTCATAGCCCTTTCCATTGTTCAGCAAAAGATTTATGTCCTAAAATAATCTTAAGTAGGGAGGAGAAAGACCCTCCCATGCCAAGGGGGTTAACATTCCAATAGTCTATCAGTAGGAAATTTTTCAAGTATGAAATTTCCCAATGGTGAAATTTCCAACATTTATAAGTCTAAGAAATTTTAAGGTTTATAGATTCTAGTGTTCAGAGAGATCCAGCTATTCCAACTAGTCCGAGCTCCAACTCAGCTACCAAAGCTGAATCTTTCTCAGTGGCCTAAACCCCTTCCTTTTAAAGAAATTTTTCTCCTATGTCACCTTCCCTAAATTTCTACATCGATCAATCACAGTAGACATTTTCCAAAGGACTGACCATTCTTAATTCACACCTGAGTAGACTAAAACTTTTGCGTAATTCTCACCTGAGTATACTAATCTTGTCCTTTGCAAGTTGCGTGATTTATTTGATCTTCATAGGTACTTAGCATCCCTTTGTATTAGATCTAAAAATAGACCTAGCTTAAGGGTTCTTGCTTCACTTAAGTATTGTTTGGGGACTTTTCATTGTTAAATCAGGAGTTTACAACTTTATCTTCCCCTAAAGTATGCCTAAGTATGGGTTGAGTAATGTTAGATTTCCCACATTCCTGACCAAAGTCCCTTCATTATTTTAAAATGGGGAATGGTCCTAACCAAAGGTTCTAAGGTAGAGTCTGAGAATATTTAAGATTCACAATTCTGAGAAATTTTAAGATTCACAGGGCCTACCTTTGACTTCTTGCTCTACCCTCCCTCACATATCGATTCTTTTACCAAGTCTTATTAATTTTACCTTCATAATATCTCTCCCTTTTTTGGCCTGTGCTACTTTAACATTTTTTTCCTGAATATATATTAATACAAGTTTAATAATAATTTTAGATATTTTATGATCCATGTTCTTTATCTCTCCTTCCCACTTTTCCTCCTCCCAAACTTTCCTCCTCCCCAAGATAGCAGATAATATAAAATAAATTATACATGTTATCATATAATACATATTTTCATGTTTGTCACATTGTGAAAGGAGATACTGTTTACACTAGAAAAGAATTTGTGGAGGAAATAAAGTGAACTAGGGTATGCACCTTCATAATATCTACTGAATATATCTCCTCCTCTCCTCCGAAAATCTCATCACCTCAGTTCTGTATGATTGCAATATCTTAATGTTTTACCTTCCTGGCTGAAATTTCTCCATATTCCAGTCCACCTGCATCTATCAAAATCTTTCATCTAAATATCATTATTCAAAGAATAAATCTTTTTTTTTTGGTTATAATACTCACTTTATTTACCTCCCTCCCCTTCACCCACCCTTCCGACATCCGAAGTGTCATTTCATTGGGTATTATTTGTGTCCTTGATCAGAAACTATTTCAATGATGGTGTTTCCACTAGGATGTTTATTTAGAGTCTACATCCCCAACCATATCCCTTTGACCAATGCATTCAAGCAGTTGTTTTTCTTTGGTGTTTTTACTCCCACAGTGTTTCCTCTGAATGTGGATAGTGGTTTTTCTCATAGATTCCTCCAAGTTGTTCAGGATCACTGCATTGCCACTAATTAGAGAAATCCATTACATTGGGTTGTACCGCAGTGCATCAGTCTCAGTGTACAATGTTTTCTTGGTTCTGCTCCTCTCACTCTGAATCAATACCTGAAGATTGTTCCAGTCCCCATGGAATTCCTCCACTTTATTATTCCTTTGAGCACAATAGTATTCCATCACCAACATATACCACAATTTGTTCAGCCATTCCCCAATTGAAGGGCATCCCCTCGTTTTCCAATTTTTTGCCACCACAAAGAACAAAGCTATGAATATTTTTGTACATGTTGTTTTCCTTATTATCTCTTTGGGGTACAGACCCAGCAGTGCTATGGCTGGATCAAAGGGCAGGCAATATTTTATCACCCCTTGGGCATAGTTCCAAATTGCCCTCCAGAATGGTTGGATCAATTGGATCAATTTGCAACTCCATCAGCAATGAATTAATGTCCCAACTTTGCCACACCCCCTCCAGCATTCATTACTTTCCTTTGCTGTCATGTTAGCCAATCTGCTAGGTGTGAGGTGATAACTCAGAGTTGTTTTGATTTGCATTTCTCTGATTATAAGAGATTTAGAGCACCTTTTCATGTGCTTATTAATAGTTTTGATTTCTTTAACTGAAAACTGCCTATTCATGTCCCTTGCCCATTTATCAATTGGAGAATGGCTTGATTTTTTTGTACAATTGTTTTAGTTCTTTATAAATTTGAGTAATTAGAACTTTGTCAGAGATTTTTGTTATGAAAATTGTTTCCCAATTTGTTGCTTCCCTTCTAATTTTGGATTCATTAATTTTGTTTATATAAAACGTTTTTAATTTGATGTAATCAAAATTATTTATTTTACATTTTGTGATTTTTTTTCTAGCTCTTGCTTGGTTTTAAAGTCTTTCCTTTCCCAAAGATCTGACAAGTATACTATTCTGTGTTTGCCTAATTTGCTTATAGTTGCTTTCTTTATATTCAGGTCATTCACCCATTCTGAGTTTATCTTGGTGTAGTGTGTGAGATGTTGATCCAAACCTAATTTCTCCCATACTGTCTTCCAATTTTCCCAGCAGCAAAGAACAAATCTTATTGAATAAAGGGGTATATTCCATGGAATGTATCATTCCATAATCTGCCTCCAAAGCCATACAAATTATTATCTACACTCCTGGATCCGCAAACTATATTTTGATCCTTTTAAAATCCTTGCTAGTATCTCATCAGTATTGCTGAAATAGTCAAATCATACAATGATGTCTTTTTTCAAGATGGCCTATCCATGCTTTTTTATTTCTACTTCTCTATTAACCAATGTGTTTTATAGAGAAGTTTGTGGTTACTGTTTGGGGAGAGAGGCAAATGGCTTTCTAAAGTGAAGAAATCAATGAGTATAGATCCACACTACTCCTACCCATCTTACTCCCTTTATGAAACTACTTATATTTTCCTTCCCTCTGCTTCTACATATTCTCCTGGGAATGATTAAGTGGTGAGATAGGTCACTCAGGGAAATCATTATGGTTTCAATATGCCCCCTTCTTTACCACAAATGTTCCATTTAAAAGACTGCAAAAAACACATAATACATATCTACATCTATATGAAATATTCTTATAAAACAAAAACAAAGTTGTCATAACATAATAATGAATGCTGAATAAATCAACAAGAAGTCTTAAAGGTCCCATTTTCTCTTTTGAAAAAGTGGCCTGTTTAGCATGAGAACTTATTTGTACACAGAAGAAGAAAAAATAATCTATTAATTTCAAACATAAAAGCATTTAATTTTCCTAAAGTAATCAAAGAATAAGGGATTTTTAAAGTAAAATAACAGCTTTGAGTTATCTATGCAGTAGATGGAACTTCAGGCCAGGATTTAGAATGACCTGAGTTCAAATCCAGCCTCAGGTACTTCCTAGTAGTCTGACTCAAGACAAGTTAACTAATCCCTCTTTACCTGGATTTTATGGTCTGCAAAATGTGGTTAATAATAGCACCTACTTCCCAAGGTTGTTGCAAGAATCAAATAACATAGTATTTGTTAAGCATTTTATGAATATTAAAATACTATAAATGTTAGCTATTATTTTTTATTTGTTCAAGTAGATAGCTCTCCAAAATTTTCTCATGTGTGTATATCAGCATGTTTATAGAGACATAAATAGATATTCAATTGTGTGGGTGTATGTATATGTATATATGTGTGCATATGTGCGTATGTATAATATATATGTGTATACATTTGCACACATAAGGTTTGAAAATAAACTACTTTTCAGAAGGAAATTTTTATTCCACATAATGATTTTCTGTGGAGTACTACTTTAAGGAAGGTAAAGTCTTCCAAGTAGCTGAGAAGTTTCTATATGGGTGTATGGTAAAGCTAGCCAGGGAAGGAATTATTGGTAAACAAAAGTAGAAAGCTAACAATAAAATGATTGGTTGTGCCTGACAGGGTCAGTGTTCATTATAATTTATTAATGAATATTGATCATAAAATCAGATATGATTTGAGTATGTTGTATTATATGTAAATATACCTATATATACATAGACATATGTGTATACCTGTGCACATATGTATATATAAATAAAATTGCTGGCCCAAATAGAAAATTATATTCATAGTAATCCCTGCAGTTAAGTTCTTTATCAAAGAATCTCTGTGATATATTAATGATATAAAGTTAAATTTTCAAGTACAAGTTTTGTTATCATTATTATCACTTTCTAAATAGTAGTTCAGATCACTAAACATAAAAGTTAACTTGCTTCAATTCCAATTCTTTTTTTGTGCCATAATCATGATTGAACTCTTATAGATGCTAAATAATCTACTACTTCTTGAGAAAGGGGGAAAATTAAACTATCAGGGTCAGGTTTTTTATCATTTCTCAGGGCAATATAATTTGCACTCTGAATGTTTTCAGCATGTGGTCTCAGAATAATTATCAAAGGGTCCAGAAACAGAAAGCAATTTCATTTAAAATGATAGGTGGTCAACTATAAGAGGGATTAGTACCATGGAAATTGCCTGAGGCAGGATAAATTAAAACAAAGCAAAACAAAAAGAAAGACATAACTATAGAGTTCCATAAGTCATTTTTTAAAAGATGAAAATAGTAAATGTCCATCTACCCTAATAACTCTTTATTCTTTTGTTCAAAGACAAACTATAGCACTTTTAACACTAATGTGTGTTCATGAAAGAAATATGTGAAAAGTTCCTTCCTTTTGTAATGAAATGTATTTAGCTATAAGATGCTGAAATGTACATTACCTTTACTGGCAGTCCTGTGGTTGGAAGGAGACAACAATTTAAACATTGCAGATCTCAGCAAGGTCATTGAAAAGTTGCCTGGTGAACATGTTACCAGTGATGATGTGTGATAGAAATTATGTATCCAGAAAAAAAAAGAGGATAGATGATCAAAGGCACAGAATACAAACTGACACTATTCCCTGTCCTCAACAAACTGCCCTCTATTGTCAACATTTTCCTCCAAGATTCTTTTCATTTCTTTGCTTAACTAAACATGTTTCTACCCTGAGGACACAAAAGTCATTATGATTCCCTTCAATGGAGAGCAATCCTTTTACCCTCTACCATGAGGATGTGACATTTTCCTTTTTCTTATTGCTGCTTCCAGATTTTGTCTTTATTAGTATAACAAAATAACCCCTCCTCTCTTGAAATTTATGTAATTTATTTCTATCTTAATTTTTCCATTATCTACTATAATCTAAATCACTTTCCTAAATGTATTATTGACTCCATCATCTAGCTTATTTTGTCCCTTTCTACTATATTCCTTTCATCACTATTATACACTTCGATATTCATGTTGACAACTCTTTTGACAACTGTCCACATAATCCCTCAACCTTCTTCGTTTCAACATTCTTTTTCTCAAACTGAGATCAATTGCATACTCCCAAGAAGTATCTCAGATATTATTGACTGAGAGGTTGTCAAGGGTAATGGATAGGGAACTACTCTTGGAGTTAGGGAAAGGCAAAATCAAGTCTTGTCAAAGTCAAGACACTGACAGTGTGACCCTGAGTATATTACAGTACCCTAGGGAAGTTCCTAAGATAAAATATACAAAATAGTCAATCTACCATGTCAAAGTGAGTTTCTTCACCATGGAGCTTTCTACAACAATGAAATCCTATTAGTGAATCAAAATTCAAATATCAGAATCAATGACTTCAAATTTCAATCATGGAAACTGCTCATCCTGTTTCTTCCTTCCTCTGCATCCAACTCTTCTACGTTCTTATTCTTATTAAAGTCATTCCTTCCCCTCATCGTGACTTCCAGTTGCTGTATCAATTTCCATTCACTCAATCTATCTTTCCTTGGTTCCGTTGTGTTCCACTTTAAGGATTCAACTGCCACCGCACAATTCCTTCTGCTACTCTTGTCACTTTAGTTCTGATTCTTAGGCAACTAATCTATTCATGATCTCGGTATCCAGAGCATTTCTAGAGAAAAAAAATAAAACATGCAATTTGATTTATTTTATTCTTTAAAAACTTATATTTCTTAGTCACATTTGGATCTTTTATATAGGCCAACAATTTTTCTTTTTTTATATTGCATATCATTCCCCACTACAGCTTTTCCAAAACATTCCCTCTGCCCTTCAAACCTTGCCCATACCAAAATTTGTCATTATCCACACTTACTCAAAATGCCTTAGGTAAGTACTTCACTAAAACTGAAGGTGTATGACAATGACTAATTCAACTACTCTCTATGCTTAAATTTTAACATAATCACTTGTTCTTTCCTTCCTTCTGGTTCCAGAAGCAGTATCCTTATTTATGTTCCCTTAGTCTCTGTTACTTACTAAAATTAATCCTTTTATCCATACTATTCATCTCATCCCCTTTCACTTATTTCAGGTCCTAGATCAGCAATCAGGTCCTTTAAAAATTATCTT
This sequence comes from Monodelphis domestica, assembly GCF_027887165.1. NCBI lineage: Eukaryota > Metazoa > Chordata > Mammalia > Didelphimorphia > Didelphidae > Monodelphis > Monodelphis domestica. The sequence goes on along the minus strand of NC_077228.1, from coordinate 97,053,761 downwards.
TAACCTCTCCCCCTTCAGTGTGCTCTTTTCAATCTTCCCCCAAAACATACTTAAATCTTCTCAAATCTAAATAAACATTTCCTTTTCTTCTATATGTTCAGATATTTTAACATGTATATTTTCTACTTCAGAGATGCTGTAGGTCTAAGAAAACTCACTCTTCTCTCCATTTGCTGCTCTGCCTGGTTTCAGCTCCAAGGTAGAAGATGTCTCTTCTACCCTAAGTTAAAGGGATCATTTCTCATCTTATCTCCATTCTGCTAATTCAAGTTTTGGTTGATATCACTTCTTTCAATCTCTTCTCCCTTCTGATTGAAGAGCAGTAAAGCAGAGTACTAAACTCCTCTCAATGCCTTCCTTTATAGAGGGCACAAACAACTCTTTAGCTCTCTCCATTCTCTATCTGCTGCTCTGCCTAGTTTCTTTACCAAACAAAATGCAACCACACTGGATACTTACTGTCTCCCTCCTGCTTCCTCTGCCTCTTCTTGAATCTTCTCTCTTCCATTAGATTGTAATATCCATAAGGTCAGAGACTTTTTACCATTTCATTCATTTTGTCCCCAGCACTTAGCATAGTGCCTGGCACATAGACATTTAATGAATGTTTGTTGATATGGATTGAAAAAGTGATTTACAAAACAAAGGGGGGGGGCATGGGTAACTCAGTGGATTTGAGAGCCAGGCCTAGAGATAGGAGGTCCCAGGTTAAAATCTGGCCTCAGACACTTCCTGGCTATGTGACCCTGGACAAGTGTCTTAATCCCCATTGCCTAGTCCTTATCACTCTTCTGCCTTGGAACCCATTCATAGTATTGATTCTAAGACAGAAGGTAAGGGTTTAAAAAAAAAGAAAAAGTGTCTTAAAATTGGTGTTTTCAATTTATCACCACCCAACTTGGTCAGTTCTAGTCAATGGCTTCCACTCCCTTGACTCTACTGATAAAGCTCTTTCAAAACTTTTTCAATTGTCTCCTAATTGCCAAATACAATTATCATTTTCCCTCTTTAATTCTTTTTTTATCCTTTTACAGCATGTATCAAAGAAGACCATTCATTCTTATTGGATACTTTCTCTCTCTCTCTTGTCTTCAGGAAAAAAAACAGTCTTAATTATTCTACATCTATTTATTTGAATGATTCTTCATTCTATTTTTTATCTGATGGTTTAATGTAAATTTTCTAACCCCTATTCTATTATGTCTTTATTCATTTGTTCATCCCTCATGCCTGGAATCAGGAAGACATGCATTCAAATATGACCTCAGACACTTATGAGATATGAAACCCTGGGAGAGTCACTTACCTCATTTTCCTCATATGTAAAATGAGCTGGAGGAAAAAATTTCAAACTATTTCAGTATTTTTACCAAGAAAACATCAAATGACATCACGAAAAGTTGAATATAAGTGAAACAACTCTATGACAACATACCTGGAATGAAATCCCTCCTCAATCCCAATCTTAATTTTCATAAATTTTTACAAAATTCAAAAACTTATAAAGATGACCTTCTATAAGAAATGCTTCTATAGAAGATCTATAGGAGAACTACCTGCCTTACCAAAAGCTCTAAGTGCTTTTCCCTCTGAGATTATCTTCCCTCTATTCTGTATATATCATGTATGTGCCTGGTTAATTACATGTTTTCTTCATCATGAGACTGTAAGTTCCATGGGGCCACAGGCTCAAGTTTGGGTCAATGTTTTTAACATTCATTTTTTTTTTAATTCTGAGTTCCAAATTGTCTTCTTCCTGACTTTTTCTCCCCCATCCATTGAGAAGAAGAACAATATGGTATTAATTATACATGTTAAGTCATGAAACATATATTTCAATGTTACCTAAACTGCAAAAAAGCAAGAAAAACAAAAAAGGTAAAAAAAAATGTGCTTTAATCTGCATTCAGAATTCATCAGTACTTTCTATGGAGGTAGATAGCATTTTTCATGATTACTCCTTTGGAATTGTCTCACATCATTGTCTTGAAAAAAGTAGCTAAGTATTTCACAACATAATTATAATACTGTTTTTCCTATGTACATTATTCTCCATGTATGATCAATTTACTTTGCATCAGTTCATGTCTTCCCAAAATTGTTTTTTTGAATCCAACATGTTCATGATTTCATAGAAGATGGAAAACATATTCAATAAGCTGGGATTTTTGGCCTGTGGATGGCCTTTTAGCCTGGGCATATTGGGAATAGGGAAGACTAGTCACAAAAAAGAAAAATAAAAACAAGTCCTACAAATGGGATTATTTTCCAACTATGCTTGAAAGTTTACATTTTAGATTATTGTATGAATAGTTATAAATTGTTGCTATTATTAAATTATCCTTTATTTACATTGCTATTTTATACTTTTCTTTGATTTAAATAAAGAAATATGGTAACTAATTTCATCTGATTATTATATGTTAATTGCTTATTTTCATATGATCACCAGACAAATTAAAAAGTAACATATTATCCCAGGGCACTTATTTAATCAATAAGTATGAGACTGGGAATGCTCATTTTTTAGAGGTCAGCTCCCCTAGTACTGAACCTTACTTCAGACCTCATGTCAGAGTATAAACCCAGAGACTGGAACCACAACTGAGCCACTCTTTGACCCTGTATTTTGGCATAGATGGTAGTAATGACACTTAAAATAAATATTCCTTCTATTTAGAAAATCTCCTCAAAGGGAGATTTTAATTAAGAATAAGCAATGTGTAGATACAATCACATTTGTTCTTAATACACACTTGACCTTACTTCTATAGTCAGAAAATAATAAATCAAAAAGAGTGAACGATGAAAAAACTTAGAAGCATATCTGCCTCTTAAAACAATAACTTGAGATTATATGATCAAAGGATCTTGGATCATAGATCTAGACCTGATTAGGACCTTAGATGGCATCTAGCCCAACTCTCTTATTTTATAATTGAAGAAACTGATATACAGGAAGGTTAAATGAATTATTTGAGGACAAAAAGGAGGTTTCAGATTTTGCCTGATTCCATAACCAGTGTTCTTTACTCTACCACCCTTAAATCTGTATGCTTTTAAAAAAAAAAAACTCATATAACATTAATTTAATTTTACAGTCAAAAATAGTAGATCTCATTTATATTTACTTGCATAATAAATGGCTTGCTTCATTTAAATATGATCTTTCAGGATAGATGACTGGAAAACAAGTGACTATTATTTTCTATATAATCAGAATTCCACAAGAGATAGCTTACATGCTGCTGAGTTACAGTGTTGGAATGTTCAGATATTTCAATATAATCCTTTTCAGCAAATGAATGATTAGAGCATGAATATTTTAGAAAAGACCAGATTAAAATAATCAATAAATCAACAACCATTTATTAAGTACCTATTGGTACCTACTTGTCACTAGGCACCATGGATACAAAAACAAATTGATCAGTCCAGGCTCTTAAGAAGGTTAACGAGGAGACAACACGAGTATAGATAAGTTGTTATTTCTCCTTCATTTCTGAAGATGAATGGCATTACAAAAGTGCTGACTTGCTCTTGAGTTGGATTTAAATGATACAGAATTGTACAAAATTATCCAGTTCACTCTTTCTTCCTCAGTCATTGCAGTACAGTGGCAAGACAAAACTCAGAAGGACTGTGAGGGTTTAGGATGCAATGGATGATGTTGGCATCAGTAGCAGCAGCTTTGGGGGTTCTCAGATCAGAAACTATAAGGGAGTGAGACAATCTGATGAGAAATAAATTATAGGGTATTATTTGCTGGCAATGGATGCAGCTGAGACTGATTGACAACCTTAATTGCTCATACAAAAGGTATAGAAGAGTACTGGTGGTCAGTCACAGTGATTGTGGCTATAAAAGAACAAGAGAAATGGCTATAATTCCAGAGCTAAGAGGAGTGTTAGAGCTTTAAGATGTAAAGGAACACAAGACTTTCCAGTGGTAAGGCTAAAGCCCCAATCAGGAAATCAATAACCATTAGAAGTATGGAAAAATTACTGAGTGTTTCTAGAACTAGTTCTGAAAATAGCAGAATAAATAAAAAGCCTGAAGCTTGGGGCAGTGCCTCCTCACCCCCAGGTGGGCAGGGCACAACTTTATCATTAATTTCAAAGTCAAGAAATAACCTGGAAAAATGAGAAAACCACACACAAAGAAAAACTTGACCATCAAAAAGCTACTACAGTAAGAGGAAATACCAAGAAATGAAGTCACAAGACAACAAGGTGAAAACATCTCTGAGAGAAACCTCAAAGAGAGAAACTATTAATTCAATAACAGGCCAACAAACTTCTCTGGAAGAGTTTAGAGAGAGGAATGGTAAAGAAAAAATGTGGAATATCAGAACTCAAACTATACTCTAAAGCAGTGTCATCAAAACAATATGGTACTGACTAAGAGACAAAAAGTAGGATCAATGGAATAGACTTGGGGCAAGTGACCTCAGCAAGACAGTCTATGATAAGCCAAAATATCCCAGCTTTTGGGACCAAAATATACTATTGATAAAAATTGCTGTGAAAATTGGAAGACAGATTAGGAAGAGAGATTAGGTTTGGATCAACATCTCACACCCTACACAAAGATAAATTTAAAATGGGTGAATGACTTGAACATAAAGAAGGAAACTATAAGTAAATTAGGAGAACAAAGAATAGTATGAATGTCAGATCATTGGGAAAGGAAAGATTTTAAAACCAAGCAAGAGTTAGGAAAAAATCACAAAATGTATAATAAATAATTTTGAGTACATCAAATTAAAAAGTTTCTGTACAAACAAAACCAATGCAACCAAAATGAGAAGGGAAGTAACAAATTTGGAAGTAATCTTCATAACAAAAATCTCTGACAAAGGTCTAATTACTCAAATTTATAAAGAGCTAAATCAATTGTACAAAAAAATCACGCCATTCTCCAACTGATAAATAGGCAAGGGACATGAATAGGCAATTTTCAGTTAAATAAATCAAAACTATAAGTACATAATTCCAAGTTTCCTTCCAGAATGGCATTAATTCACAACTCTACCAAATGTATAAATGTCCATATTTTGCTACAACTCCTCCAAAATTTATTATTTTACTTTACTATCATAATGATTAATCTGCTAGGTGTGAGGTACTTGTCAAGTTTCACATGACTGTAGGGAAATGAATTTGAAATATCTAACAGTCAGATAGATGATAATGAAAAACTGGAGTGCAGAAAAAAGATTTCAACTAGATTCATAAACCTGAGCATTATATGTATATTCTATATAGATATAAAAGAGAAATGGTCCTATGCCAAAGCCTTGGAATACATACAGTTAAGGAGTATGATATAGAAAATAAATACAACAAAAGAGACAGAAAAATAGTCAGTTAGGAGAGAAAGGAATCTTCCAAAAATATGGAGAGTATGGATAGTCCATGAAATTATATGAGCACATAATATCTACAGTACTTACTCAATAAAAACACAGGAATCAGCATCTGTAAAATTAAAAAAGTCATAATGAGATTATTGGGAAGAAGAAGAACTGTTCATACATTACCCTCCCTGGTCAAAACATGTCCTTGATGACTATGGATGTGTATACAAGTAAGTCATAGTAAATGAAACTTTATATATTGCGGAAGGGATCTGATTGTATTTATTTTTATTTTATTTAGACAATTTAGAACATTTTCCCTTGGTTACAAGAATCATATTCTATCACTCCCTCCCCTAACCCCACCCTTCTGTAGCCCACGTGCAATTCCACTGGGTTTTACATGTGTCCATGATCAGAACCTATTTCCATGTTGTTGATGTTTGCACTAGGATGTTCATTTACAGTCTGTATCCACAATCATATTCCCCCTCCACCCATGTAGTCAAGCAATTGTTTTTCTTAGATGTTTCTACTCCCACAGTTTTTCCTCTGAATATGAATAGTGTTCTTTCTCAAAGATCCCTCCTGATTATTCAGGATCATTGCATTGCCACTAATGGAAAAGTCCATTTCATTTGATTGTACCACAGTGGATCAGTCTCTGTGTACAATGTTCTCTGGGTTCTACTTCTTTCACTCTGCATCAATTCCTGGAGGTCATTCAATTTCACAGGGAATTACTCCAGTTTATTATTTCTTTGAGCACAATAGTATTCCATAAACAACACATACCACAATTTGTTGAGCCATTCCCCAATTGAAGGGCATCCCCTCATTTTCCAATTTTTTTTTGCCACTCAGAAAGAGTGCAGCTATTAAAATTCTTGTACAGGTCTTTTTCCTTCTTATCTCTTTCGGGTACAAACCCAGCAGTGCTTTGGCTAGGTCAAAGGGCAGAGAGTCTTTGAGTGCCCTTTGGGCAAAGTTCCAAATTACCCTCCAGAATGGTTAGATCAATTCACAACTCCACCAGCAATGCATTAGTGTCCCAACTTTGCCACATCCCCTCCAGCATTCATTACTTTCTGTTGTAGTCATGTTAGACAATCTGCTGAGGTGTGAGGTGATACATAAGAGTTGTTTTGATTTGCATTTCTCTGATTATAAGAGATTTAGAACACTTTTTCATGTGCTTATTTATAGTTTTGATTTATTTAACTGAAAATTGCCTATTCATGTCCCTTGCCTATTTATCAGTTGGAGAATGGCGTGATTTTTTTGTACAATTGATTTAGCTCTTTATAAATTTGAGTAATTAGACCTTTGTCAGAGATTTTTGTTATGAAGATTACTTCCAAATTTGTTACTTCCCTTCTCATTTTGGTTGCATTGGTTTTGTTTGTACAGAAACTTTTTAATTTGATGTACTCAAAATTATTCATTATACATTTTGTGATTTTTTCCTAACTCTTGCTTGGTTTTAAAATCTTTCCTTTCCCAATGATCTGACATTCATACTATTCTTTGTTCTCCTAATTTACTTATAGTTTCCTTCTTTATGTTCAAGTCATTCACCCATTTTAAATTTATCTTTGTGTAGGGTGTGAGATGTTGATCCAAACCTAATCTCTCTTCCTAATCTGTCTTCCAATTTTCACAGCAATTTTTATCAATAGTATATTTTGGTCCCAAAAGCTGGGATATTTTGGCTTATCATAGACTGTCTTGCTGAGGTCACTTGCCCCAAGTCTATTCCATTGATCCTACTTTTTGTCTCTTAGTCAGTACCATATTGTTTTGATGAGCACTGCTTTAGAGTATAGTTTGAGTTCTGATATTGCAAAGACACCTTCCTTCTCATTTTCATGATTGTCCTGGATATCCTTGATCTTTTTTCTTCCAAATGAATTTTGTAATATTTTTTTCTAGTTTAGTACCAAAGGTTTTTGGTAGTTCAGTGGGTATGGCACTAAGTTAGTAAATAAGTTTGGGTAGGGCAGTCATTTCTATTATGTTAGCTCATCCTACCCATGAGTAGTTAATATTTTTCCCTTTGTTTAGATCTAGTTTTAATTGTGTGGAAAGTGTTTTGTAGTTGTGTTCATATAGTTCCTGTGTTTGATTCTACAGACATATTCCCACGTATTTTATATTGTGTAAGGTGATTTTAAATGGAATTTCTCTTTCTAATTCTTGCTGCTGAGATGTGTTGGAGATGTATAGAAACGCTGATGACTTATGTGGGTTTATTTTGTATCCTGCAACTTTACTAAAGTTGTTGATTATTTCCACTAGCTTTTTAATTGATTCTCTAGGATTCTTGAAGTAGACCATCATATCATCCACAAAGAGTGATAGCTTGGTCTTTTTATTGCCAATTTTAATACCTTCAATTTCTTTCTCTTCTCTAATTGCTACTGCTAGTGTTTCTAGTACAATGTTAAGTATTAGAGGTGATAATGGGCATCCTTGTTTCCCTCCTGATCTTATTGGGAATGCATCTAGTTTATCCCCTTTGCAGATGATGTTGACTAATGGTTTTAGATAAATACTGTTTATTATTTTTTAGGAAAGACTCTTCTATTCCTATACTTTCTAGTGTTTTCAATAGAAATGAGTGTTATATTTTGTCAAAGGCTTTTTCTGTGTCTATTGAGATAATCATGTGATTTTTGTTGGCTTGCTTGTTGATATAGTCAATTATGTGGATTGTTTTTCTAATATTGTACTATCCTTACATTCCTGGTATAAATCCTATCTGATCATAATGAATAACCCTCGTTATGACTTGCTGGAGTCTTTTAGCTAATATCCTGTTTAAGATTTTTGCATCTATGTTCTTTAAGGAGATTGGCCTATAGTTTTCTTTCTCTGTTTTTGACCTACATCGATTTGGAATCAATACCATATTTGCTTTCTAAAAGTAATATAGGAGATATCCCTCTTTGCTTATTATGTCAAATAGTTTGTATAGTTTTGCGATTAGCTATTCTTCGAATGTTTGATAGAATTCACTTTTGAATCCATCAGGCCATGATGTTTTTTTCTTAGGGATTTCTTTGATGGCTTCTTCAATTTCTTTTTCTGATATGGGATTATTGAAGAGTTCTATTTCTACTTCTGTTAATCTAGGCAATTTATATTTTTGTAAATAATCATTCAGATCACCTAGATTGCCATATTTGTTGCCATATAATTGGGTAAAATAATTTTTAATGATTGCCTTAATTTCCTCTTCATTCGAAATGGCTTCTCCCTTTTCATCTATGATACTGTTAATTTGGTTTTCTTCTTTCCTTTTTTTTTTAAATTAGATTTACCAATACTTTGTCTATTTTGTTTGTTTTTTTCAAAATACCAGTTTCTAGTCTTATTTATTAGTTCAATAGTTCTTTCACTTTCAATTTTATTAATTTCTACCTTAATTTTTAGAATGTCTAATTTAGTTCTCAGCTGCAGATTTTTAATTTGTTTGCTTTCAAGTTTTTTGATTTACATGTCCAATTCATTGACCTCTGCCCTTCTTAATTTTTTAATATATGAACTCAAGGATATAAATTCCCTCCTGAGCACTGCTTTGGCTGCATCCCATGAATTTTGAAAGGATGTCTCTTCATTGTCATTTTCTTCAATGAAATTATTAATTGTTTCTCTGATTTGTTCTCTAACTAACCAATTCTGGAGAATCATATTATTTAATTACAATTAGTTTTTGATTTGCCTCTCCATGTACCCTTACTGATTATTATTTTTATCACATTATGATCTGAAAATGTTGCATTTATTATTTTTGCTTTTCTGTATCTGTTCACCATGTTTTATCTAGATGCTCTTCCCTCAAAATTGATTTCACTGAGAGTAAGGTTTAAGCATTACCTATTAGCAGTCTTGTCCTCTCTATCTTATAAAAGTATTCTTCCCCTCTCCTTCCCTTGTGTGTCTTTGTGTGATAAAGATTATTCTAATTATTTTATTTCTTTAAGTATCTGTTCGTGCCATCCCCTATTCCCCCCACCCTTTTTCTTTTTTAGCATATCATCTTATAGTACTCATTACCTTATTCTTTTCCTGTGAATGATTCCTCTAATTACTATAATAGTGAATATGATTCTTGAGTTACAGATAACATTTTCCCCATATACTAATATAAACAATTTATCTTATTGAAGCCCTTAAAGGAGAAAGTTTGCATAAAAACATCCCCCCCCCCTTTTCCTTCTCTTTCTTATTTACGTTTTCATGTTTCTCTTGATCTTTGTGTTTGGATATCAAACTTTCCACTTAGTTCTCGACTTTTCTTTACAAATACTTGGAAACCTTCTATTTTGTTGAATGTCCATACTTTCCCCTGGAAGTGTATAGTCAGTTTTGATGGGTAGGTGCTCCTTTGTTGAAGACCCAATTCTTTTGCCTTTCTGAATATCATATTCCATGTCTTGTGGTCTTTTAGTTTGGAAGCTGCCAGATCTTGTGTAATCCTGATTGGTTCTCCTTGATATCTGAATTGTCTCTTTTTGGCTTCTTGTAAAATTTTCTCCTTAGCTTGGTAGCTCTTGAATTTGGCAATTACATCCCTGGGAGTTGCTCTTTGAGGATTTAGTTTAGAGGGTGTTCTATGAACTCTTTCAATTTCTATTTTTGCCCCCTTGTTCAAGAACATCACGGCAGTACACACATTATTGGTTTCCAATTGCCCAATACTGGTCCTTAAGGTCTGGTTTTCTCTTATAATCTTTTGATTTTCTGCTACAATCTTTTGAACTTCCTTTTCAGCTTCATATATACTGCTTTTCATGGCTTCCAGCTATTTTTCCAATTGGGAGTTCTTGTCCTTTAAACTATTATTTTCTTTTTTGAACTATTTCCAACTTTTCTTGCCAGATGACTTCCATTTTTATGATAAGCTCCAATTTAAATTCTTCAAGGGCTTGTGGACAATTTCCATTTTTGGAAGTTTTGGTGCATTTATTTGGATTTCCTCTTCTATTTCCTCTATAGCCTTGATTTTCCTCTGTAAAAATTATCCAGGGTCAATTACTTCTTTTTGTTTTTCTTGGGGTTGTGACATTGTTGTTCCTGGGCACTATTTGCCATCATGGTGGTGGTTTTTCCTTCCCTTTTCAGTAAGAAATCTGAGTGAGGAGGGTATGCTCTCTGTGTATGGAGCTAAGGAGCAAGGATTTTGGCTAAGGCCAGCTCTGGAGTCTCTGCAGCTTCTGCTTTTTGCTGCCCCTCTCTGTGCTATCGCCCTGCATGGGCATCCACAGTCTGAGTTCCTCAGCCTTCTGGGCCTTCAGGTGTAGTTGCTCTCAGGGGTAGGTCCTTGGTGGTCTCAGTCACCTTCTAAGGACTCAGCAGTGCCCCTCACTTGCTCCAGGGGTGCCCCTTGCTCACTCACTAATTCTAAGATTTGCTGGCTCTGACTCTGGTCTGTAAGTGGAGTGGGGGAGGGTGGATCAGTTCACATTTTGGTGGAAGCTTTTTCACCCCCTTATGGTATGGAAATGCCCAAATCCCATGTACCTTCAGTGCTGCACCCTACTTTAAAATCCCTTCATTCATATGAATTTTTTTTTGGCTTTTTGTGGTAGTCTTTATCAGTAAGTGGTGAAGAGAGGAAGAGTCCTGCATCTAGACTGCCACCATGTTTACCCGGAAGTCTGATCTGATTGTATTGTAAGAATTAATGTGATTGTTTATTACAAAGAGGTTCCAAGGCACCATTTTTATCCTGACTAAAAGAAACTTATTATTTTCATAAAACAATAATGGAAATCAATTTTTTTCATATATACAAATTGGCATGCAGATACATACATACATACCTGAATAAATGAGAAAGAATTTATGCTAAAAATTGATAAAATATTTTCAGTGTACTGATCTGAACAGGAAGCAAGAACATATAAAGTTACACATGGTGAAAGGTATATATTAAAAAGAAATAAAATTTTTAAAATTTTCCTAAATGCTTTTAATAACTCTTTTTCTTCCTCTCTCTGCTTTCTCTGTGTCACCAAACTTATTAAACCTTAAATTCCTTGGGCATGGACACTGTGATATGCAGGCTATTCCTCCATCTTGAGAATGTATGGAGAGATGCTGTTGACTAAATTTGCCCCGTTTCCTTCAATTAGAGAAACTGTATTGGAAGTTTCATTGGGTTCACTAATTTGGTGAAACCTCCTCTTAGAGAAATTCTCCTCTTCTATCTCCTCATCAATTTGACATCTGAATGGAGGATGACCTGGAATAGGGATAGACTTGATGCAGAGAGGCCAAACAAAAACCTGTGTGATGTTATGAAGGCAAGGGAGACATTAAAAATGTAGAATTAACAGGAGGAGGCAACTGATTGGATTTGCAGGATGAAAGTGAGGAATTGAGAATGACATTAGCATTGAAGCCTGCATGACTGGGACGATGGTGGTACCCTTAACAGTAATAAGGATACTAAGATAAGCAAACAATTTGGGAGAGAGATAATAAGCTCTTTGTATTTGTTCTTTTCAGTTTGGGGTTAAGCAAAAGACAATTTTTGATTTAAGGTGTATCATAGATTGAATTGAACTAAACTATTCATGAATCTTCCTTAATCTATTCTCTTAACCTACTCTAAATAGCTTCAATAACTGTTTTTAATAGAATTGAATATCCCTCCAGCAATTTTGATCATTACTTATTTCTTGTAGTATTTTTTTTAATTGCATCTATTCAGGAATATACTACATTGCATTGATATTTTATGTCCTTTTTGTGGCTATTTTGAATGGGGCATCCAAGGTAGATGTCATAGTGAATAGAAGATAGTTTTGGAATCAGTAAGACCTAATTCCAAATCTGGTTTCAGGCATTTGCTAGTTGTTGGATTCTGGAATTATATCTACTGTAATAATCTAACTGCCTTTCTTGCCTTTTACTTCCAGTTATTGATACATAGAAATGCTGTTTCCTCATGGTTTTATTTTGTACCCTACTATTTGAACTATTTGTTGCCTTAATTATTTTGTTTCTGATGTTTCACTAAGGAAATCAGCTGAGAAAATAGAGTTTTTAAGATAATGGGGAGCCACTGAAGCTTCCTATAGCAGAGGCATGGCATAGTCATTTTATGTGCATTTATTCTGCTCATTATACATGTGAACATATATATTTAGCATATTCACATGTATGTATGATTACATAGTACAAATATATATGTATATACTCAAGTGTACCAGAGTAGTATTTGGTCTTTTTATCTGGTATTCCTAATTCTTTGTAGCCCATCTCATTTTTTGCTAATAGCTTTCCTTGACGATAATCCTCATGACACTTCTTAAAAATAATTTTCATTGGAATTGTGCAATGGCCCACTTGCTTCTAGTGTACATTTTTCCATTGATCTTTGGACTCACAATTTTAGTTCTAATTATATCGTGAATTTTAAGGATTTTCAACTATGCCACAGTAATTGAGTTTTAGAGATAGGCCTTTGAACTTTGAGGCAGCATGGATTTATTAAAATAATTGCACAATTTCAAATACCTATAACTGGGTAAAATGCATCCATATATGCAGAAGAAAAACAAAATGTCAATAGGGTAGTGAGATTTTCCCTGAAACCTATTGTATTATTCTTTAATGCAAAATATACTTTTACTCTGTTCATTGTGAGATTTAAAAATCATCAATACTCTATAATATATATACAAAGCAAATGAAAACTGTGTTGATTTGACACTTTAATAAACAATAATAATGCTTATGACTAAAAAAGAAATCGATCATATGTACTCCTTACCTACACTGCCATCAAACTTAATAACATTTGACATTTTTATTAACATAGTACCATCTCATTTGTTTATTTTATTATTCTCTAGAAAATGACTAGTTGTTGCTGTTCAATGATTTGTCCTGAATGTTTGGGTAATTAAATGCACAATGTTTCAGATCTTTATAACTGAGCTAAAATATTGATCCTGCTGAGATATTTCTTCTTACAAAAAGTGAGCTAGGGATTTAAAAATCTATTAGAGTAATATATAGAACCACAAATCTCCTAAAAATAAGGCTGATTCTATGATGAACAAAGTCAAAATGATTTTGTCTCTTTTCAAAATTAAACAAGAAAATAAAGGATGAAAGGATAGATTTCACATAGCTTGCAAATGTTAGTAGATAAATGTTCTGGAAAATCATGTTTAACCTTTGCCCATGCCACATGTAACAACTGCTTGAAATTCAAAACAAAAAACCCAACTGTCTAGTAGTATGGCTAGAATGTCATGATCTATTTCAATGTGTCTAAGGCTGCTTATGCAATAAAATACACCATAATTTCCAACAGTTTTATTTAAAATTTAGTGATTTCTATTAAAATGAATCTAATAAAGTAAAATTTACCCTGATTCTTCAATAAAATGTATAAACAATTCTTGGTTCCTAAAGGTAAATGGCATTTTTTTTTTCATCTGAAGAAAAGGTTTCTGTTAGTGATAAAGAAACAATATGTCACTTGAGAATAAACTTGACTAAGACTAGAAATGCTTGTATCCAGATGGAAATTCTTGACCAGAGTGGTCTTAAAAAGGATCTACTAATAAAATCCATAGAGATATATAGTGAGTGCCAACTTAAGTGGAATTAAAAGCTCATAGGAACATAGATCTTCTGGATCCCATTGATTGAGTTGAAAAAGGTATCAGAGGCTACCTAGCCCAACTCTCTCATTTTACAAAAGATATTACGAGAATTCCAAGTTGGCATAGGCAGAAATATCTGAGGAATGGCTTGAATCAAGAGTTCATTCTAGTTCCAATATGTTCCCATATGAGTTGTACAGCTGGTAAATGGTCCTCTGAACTCAGAGGGGAAAGGAATCATCAGGGGTTAGAATGGTTTAGTTTAATTTAACAAATATATTTTTGTGTCTCTTTTAACAATCTGTTGACTCTTTTCATGATTTTCTTCTATCAGTCTCACTTATTTTCCTCTCCCTTTGTTAATTTGATTTTTAATATTCTCCTGGAACCTGTCCAGGAATTCTTTTCATCCAGAGACCAATTCACATTTTTCTCTGAACCTTTTGACAGAACTATTTTAATTTTGCTATCTTCTGAGTTGTTGTTTTTTTTTATCTTTTCTATTGCCAAAGTAACTTGTTACAATCAGAATTTTTGTTGCTGTCCACTTATTTTCCAGCTTATTTTTTTTACTTTTAATTTCATGTTAAAGTTGAACTCTATTCCCAGAATAGAAGAGACCTTGTCCCAAGCTTCAGTTTTTTCATATTTTTCATGTTTCATATTCATGTTAGGTATGGAGATCTGTAAGTTTTCAGTTCTTCCAAAGTGATATGATTTAAAGAAACGTATGATCACCACTCTCCTTACCTGTACCCATTTCTATAAGTGACCACTGGCACTCCTTTCACCTAGGAACTGTGATCAAGGTCCCTGGTCCCCTGTTGCTAAACATTCTAGTGTTCAAGTATTCCTCCATACGGTAGTACTGTAACCTGGAAACTCATATGGGAAATGAAACAAAGTCCTATACCCATTGCCAGCAAAGAATCACCTATACCAGTGATGGTAAACTTATGCCAGGTGTGTCAAAGTTGGCACACAGAGCTCTCTCTGTAGGCACACATTCTACCTGCACTCCCCATCCCCCCTCAAGTTCATAACTAGAAAGGCAGAAGGACTCAGGTAGAGCTCCTCCTTTCCCCCCTCCACCATGCCTGATAACATTTTTTCACATCACCCACCCCTCAGCCCAACTGCCCAATGGGAGTGTTCCCCTCACTCTCTCCACCTGGACTGAGGACATTCCTCACTTCATCTATCCATCTGCCCAGCAGCCCAATGGGAGCACTTTCTCCCTCCCCAGTGTGGGCTAAGCAGGGATTGGGCACAGACCCAGTACTTGGGGGACAGGGAATGACACACATTCTCTGGTGTGTGGGGCACAGCACATGGTCTCTAAAAGGTTCACCATCACTACTGATTTATATTATCCTTCTGACCAGTTGTCTAACCCTCTTACCATCTGTGGATGAGAGTTCTGGAAGCTGATATTTTTAATTTAGTTGCCTTCAAGATTCCCTGTTGGCTTACCCAGAATGGTATGCAATAGATTACAGTATACTCTCATTCCAGTAAGACAGACTTTCCCCATAATCCTTCTTAGTTATTTCACACTATATTTTGTTAGTTGTGCCACTTTGGAATTGGTTTTTAGCCATTATTTCAAAGTAGTTTGGTGAGAAATTTGGAAAACCTCAGATGATTCCTGGCCTTTACTCCATCAATATGACTCCATCCCTTAACAAAATAATTATTAAACTTATACATGACACTGCTCTGATTTAGAGAAATGTAAAGAAGAAAAGAAAAAAAAAAACTTGATTTATAATATACAATACTATACAATAATAACTTGCATTCTACTGGAGAGAAAGATTTCATGGAGAAAAATTGAATTGAACTCTAAAAATACATGGGGTTTTAATGGATAAAGAAAAAGAAAAATGCATTTTATTATACTATAATAGCATGAACAAAATTGTGAGTACAGTATGTTTAAGAAGGAGAAAAGAGATTGAGTTAGTTAGATCATCAAATTTATGTGAAGAAGAAATAAAAGTTACATGTTGGTTGGCAGAAGGGATAAGCAGATGGTAAAGTTCTTCAAGATTTCCAAGCAAAATATTTAAAATTTATATAATATGAATGAAAAGTTTTATAAAGAATATTCTTTAATGATATAATTTCTTTTTTTAAATCCTTATCTTCCTTCTTGGAGTCAATACTGTGTATTGGCTCCAAGGCAGAAGAGTGGTAAGGGCTAAGCAATGGGGGTGAAGTGACTTGCCCAGAACCACACAGCTAGGAAGTGTCTGAGGCCAGATTTTAACTTAGGAACTCCCATCTCTAGACCTGGCTCTCAATCCACTGAGCTACCCAGCTGACCTCAATAATTTCTTAACAAGTATCAACTAGTTTTTTTGAAATTATATGCATATACGAATAGATTCATTTTGAATATCACGTGGATGTAGTATTTTGCAATACATCTATGAAATAATATGATTAAGGATTTTAGTAGAACATAAGTAGATATGATATAATTATAACATAATTTGGAAAGGACACTGAGTTTGGAATCACAGGACCTAGTTGCTAATTCTGGATTTTTTACTTACTCCCTATAGGACCTTCATGCAAATCATTACCAAAAAACAACACAAATACTTGTTATGAAGTAAGATTCTATCTAAAGTTTCCTTGGATAAGTTTGAGTCATAAAGAGATTGCCACAACCCAAACACTAATACATCATTTCTTATATGATTTGGATCATGTAATGCAAAACATATTCTGGAAATAACTTTAAATATCACATTTTTGATGTATCATTGGAGATGATAGTTTGATTACCTGTCTTGAAGTAATTCATGTGTATCTGAAAGGACAATTATTCTATAGACTTCATATTATTGATTATGAACAGTGATAAATAATTTCAATTATAAATTCTTAGAGTTAGACCCAGTTATTAAACTTTGTATGTCAATTATAATAATAAAATATTAACCATAGTATTTGAAAGAATATAGTTTGGTATATTATAATATTATAGTAATTAAATATATTAAAAACTTGTGTTGAAAAGATAAAAACTTTAGGTCTGTGTAGTCATGTAGAGAAGCTGAAACCCAAGCAGAAGGAGCTGGGTTCATTGAGAGTGGAAAGTGTACTGCTGACCTGATAAGATAGCATGAAACAACCATGTTTTCTTCAGGTGTTGGACTCTAATGATTTATGCCACTAAAGGGTCCCTAAGTATTGTGACCTAGAAATGGTTATTAACCTTGTACTAAACTTTTAGGACTTCATAGTAAATGTTTCAAACCCTTGTTATCAAACATCATTGCAAGTTTCTTAAGCTCCTCTGTATGTTCTGCTGTGTTAATAACATGCTAATTAGTTATCAAAATTATAAAACATACTATTGAACATTACAAACTGGCTGTGGTAAGTTATCCAACTTTAATTTTCCACAATAAAGTCAGGATCTTCAGCTCAGAATTATGGCCCAGACATTTCTTTATTTCTAACATATCTAGCAGTAGCAAATGTCTCTATGTCTTGCTTTCTCTAATATGGAACATTTGAAATAGCCACTGTTGAAATAACTGGATTTTTTTTTCCTCACATGGAACCCAAATCATTGTTCATCTGTCATTTTGTCAGCCACTGTATGTATTTTGTGCATGCCAAGCTTAACTTTAGAATTTAAAAGAGTATTTACTCTCCCAAATGGAGCAATAACTCCTGAGTAAAACAAATGTTTCTCATTGTAGCAGCCTATGGTCAGCAACTAAATCAAAAGGTTTTCTGTCTGAAGACAGATCACTCTTTTCCTCTAGTTCGTTCAAACATTTTGGGAGAATTCCATGGGCCCTTCAAATGGATTGAAATAATTTGGGAAAAATAATCTGGTAATGGTTTCATGGTATTTTTCTTGAGATTCCCTAGTGAGTTGATTGAGATTTATTCTATAATTACATTTATTTGTTTACTTGTGGTTTTATCTTCTGTTCATTTGTTCATTTATCTATATGTTTATTTACATCTACATTCATTTATTTCTTAGTTTTTAATTTCCCCTCTCCAATCTTTTATAGGAAATCATGAACAAGAGTGAATTTGGAAAAAGAAGTAATCTACATCAGTGGAAACTATTCCCTAATTAATGAGATTACAAATGCATCTGGACATTTTAGTTAAAAAACTTATCATACAAAAAAAAAAACCCTGCAAACTCTTTGAGGGTAGAGATTATCTTCATATTTCTTATTTGTATTAAAATACCCAGTAAAGAGTAGATATTTAATAAGTGATTATTAAATTAAATTGAATTAATCTTATCATACACACAAGACAGCATTGTATTGTGTATAGAGGACTGGTTTGAAATCTAGAAAATTTATGTTCAAATAGTTCTTCTGACACATACTAGACTAGAATATAAAAACAATATCTTTGTTGGCTTACTCAGTGATCTGGTAAGAATATAGTATTTGATCCAGGAGATGATGGTTTTATTCTACCAGCATATAATTGCATGGAGTTAAACAATCAATTAATAAGCATTTACTAAGCACTTACTGAGTGCCAGGCATTTTGCTAGGTCTTGGGGATAACACTTCAAAAGTGGAATCACCCTTGATTTTAAAGTTACAATCAAACCAGATAAGACAACATGTATCTATAGATATTTCAAAGTAGATACGTAAGAGATATAATGTAATTTTTGGAAAAATACTTGTAGGTTGGAGAAGTAAATAAGTTTTAATGTGGGAAGTTGCACACTGAAGGAAACTAGGGACTCTAAGAGAGGAGATGAGAGATTGGATTCAAGATTGACATGGAAGACAACTAGAACAAAACAGTAATTTGGAGATACAGTTCTATTCATGAGGAGCAGTAAAAAGGTAAGTTTGACTGGTCCGTCCATACTTGAAAGCTAATAAAATGTAACAAAGCTGTACTGGTGCATTGAAGTCAGGTCCCAAAGGTTTTTACATCACAGAAATTTTTATTTTCTCTTGGAGATAATAGGGATCTATTGGAGTTTATTGAACAGGAGAGTGAAGTAAGCAAACCTCTGCTTTATAGAAAGTACTTGTAGAATAGATCAGAGTGGACTTGAGGTCAAGAAATCAAATAGAATAATATATCACTGAAACTCATGTTTCCTCATTTGAAAAGAAAGGAGCATGTTAAATTACTGAACTCAAAGATTCCTTTACATGGCATAATCTATTCCTTTATAATCTTTCTTTATAAGCTTCCTATTTGCATCAAAATAATTTACAATAAAGCTTTATTAAAAACTCATTTTAGAAAATATACTGGTTAAATGAACTTTTTGTTCTAGGGTTAACAAGATCCTTTTAAATTTTTATCTTTTATTATTGAGTTTTTTCTAACATTACTAATGTTAATTTCTGCCTTTTCTGCTCAAAAGACAAATGTGGTATGATTTCAGTGTTTTATAATACAAGGATCTTCCTAAAAATATTCATGCAAAGGAAGCTTAGTGACTCCCAGAGCACAGGAAAATAAGGTTTGGGTGGTAATAAAATGAAGCAACTTCCTAATTGATTTGTGAATATAAGACCAAAGTATATTGATTTTCTGCAACCTACTTTATGGAGGAAAGAATATACAATCTATTAATGAATGTAATAAGTACCTCATACTCTTACTATGATAATAATAGCCCCTATTTCTATAGTATTTTTACATTGTGGTTTCCTCACAATAGCCCTATGAGACAGGTAGTGGAAGTACAATTATCATTCTCAATTTACTTGAGGAAACTGAGGTTCAGAAAGATGAAATCAGTTGCCCTTAGTCCCCTAAGTCCAGAGCAATAAATCCCAGACTTGAACCCAAGTCTAACATTATCCCCCTCTATCCCTTTCATAATTCCATATACAATGTAGTTTTGGTAATAATACTGCATATGGTAATGAATATAAAGTTAAACCATTTCAGCACAGAGCATTCATCAGAGCAAGAAAACAAGGTCATTTTCATGTGTTGCCACAGGAAAGACAGGAATGTCTACACCCATACTTAAGGATTAAGTATTTAGGAGGATGGCCTATGACAGACATGTGCTAGCAAATGACAAATCATAAACAACTGACAGAACCTTGGGCTGTCCTAAGTCAAGCTTAAGCTACCATTGGTACATGTGAGATGCAGGAAAGTGATATAAAAACAGTCTATATATTTCCCATCACTTCCTCTCTCTGGTCTCTTTCCATGGATAGGTGGCACTGGCGGCAGCTTGCTGAGTGTTTTGACATCTTGGCATGATGGAAGCTGCTGTCCGGGTTTGGTGGTGAGTTTTCCTTGATACTATACTGGGAGAGGCTTAGTAGCCTAGTTCAGGTGAGGCATCTTCACTGAGCTCTCTCAGAGTTTAGGCTGATTCTTTTCTCTTTTTCTTCTCTGATTCTTCTCTGAAGAAGAATCTTCTCTGATTCTTCCAAATACTATCCTCTTAGGAAAGCCTCTAATCTTCTTCAAAGACCTTGTGGTAGAGGCCTTTGAACTCCCACTGGCAAATGCCAGGCAGGAGAAGTCCTATACCCCCCCCTCTCTTCTCCTTAATTCCTTCCCTCTATATTAATTAAAATCACCATAAATTTCAAAACTGACTTGGGTATTTTATTTGGGATTTTCTCTGGTGACAAAATTAATTTAGATCAAATTACAACTAAAATTACCCTTACAACACTCTATTGGTAGAAAATTTTGAATAAAGCACCTAGAAGGCCTTTACATATTAACTTGTGAGACAATTTTTTTTCTTGAGTGTCACTCTCATGGGTAAGATGATGACTTTGAAGTTGATATTTCTGTGAATTTCTTATGAATTGTGATACATAACAAATAGTAGACAAAAGGATCTGGCTTTATATTTCCTTTATAAGTAATTACAAATTATGTATTCTTCTGAATTCAATCCACAATATTCCATTTTTCATTATAACTTCCTAAAACACAAGTACTGGAATTTAACCTGGAGTTCGGTCACACTTTGCTTCTTGATTACGCGCTTTTTCTCTATGGTGTAAGCTGTTCTTAAAAGGACTTTTTATTGCAGTATTCCTAGCAATAATGTTATTAATCTTTGTAAAGTCTGAGTTTTAATCTGACTCCTGAGGTTTTATTTTCATTTTCCATTTAACAACAAAAGATAATTATCCTTAAGTTTGTAGAGAAGGGAAAAACAAAGCAACAACAACCTCTACAGGACTGATTTTAGTATCCAGAAATTTTTATTCCCTTTCTCATTCCTAAGCCCAATGAATTATTTGTTGTTTCTTAAATCTTCCCTCATTCAGTGTTAATGATTATTTAATTTGAAGTTAGCAGTTAATTTTTCTTTCATTGTTTTTCCAGGTGTTCTATCGTTATAAGAATTGCCTTTGAGTTACAAAGTGGCACCAGTTTTGCTCTCTTCAGAAATGAAATAGTTGGCATCTGAAGCTCTCTAGATATATTAAAAGAGAATGGCAAAGCAATTCCTTTCTCCCCAATCAAACTCTAGTTTAAATAAGAATTTTTCCCCTAAGAAGTCTAGAATGAAGTACATGACATCATTAAGATTCCCTCGATCTAGAGATGTTGTCTCTAATGAGTAACATGGCCTGAATTAAACTGATTCCTTTATGTTTTGTACAACTGTCAACACTCTTCAGTTTTTGTCATCCTTGACAGAGGTGAGGGAAGTAGAGCTGGTTATAATGTTGTATAGTTGAAGAAAAGCATGTGACTGGAAAAATGTAATCTGGTTTAACCTGAGGTAGTAGGTATGGTTTCATTAAAGTTATTAAGGTTATTTGGAGTATTATTTTTTCATATGCTATGTATATAAGGATGTATTATCACAGAGACAGTAAAATATCTAAATGGAAAACTGCCCAGAAAGTCAAGAAGAGCTGAACTTATACTTTCACTTTTGACACATATTACTAAGTTACCTTTGAGGAATTATTTTACTTGGAGGAGTCAGTGCTTAGGCAGATGTCTAAGACTATACATTTTAAACTTGTATATTAACATTGGTAGATAAAATTATGAAATTAGTGAAATTATAAGTACAATCCATATCCCTATGCATCCTAAGTAGAAGGCATTAGCTAGGTGCTGAGCATATAAAGAAACATATGAAATAGCCTATAGACTCAAACATATTTTGTTTTCTTGGAAGACATAATGTGTACATAGAAAATCATATGCACAGTAATTTCTGAGGAATAGCAACTGGCAAAAGCAGGAGAAGCATCTTCAAAGTCTTGAGCAGAGCTTTTTTGATGGCAAGATTATATTAACTGAAGTATAAGGAGTATTATTTGACTTTAAGAGATAAAATATATTTTCCAATCAGTCATAAGGCAAAAATAGTCTGAACTGGATTGTTATTCTAGGGTCTTTCTCTTTGGCAGAATATCAATTAGGAAATCCTCCTAGTCTAATTTTCTTTTTGAGTGAGGGTGGATAAAGGCATAAGCACACTGTTCTTCTGAGGGGAGGAATACTTTGGTGACTCTTTTTCTTATTTCTTCCCATGCCCTATCTTTGTCTCTGCCTCTGGCTGGCTGTCTCTCCTTTCCTTCATCCTCCCTCCCATCTTCCTCTTTCTCATAGTAGTTCAGAAGATTATGTGGCTTCTGTCTAGGTATCCCCAATTACAACCAAAATAATTGTCGCTAATCTTCATTATAGGAATAATAGTGTGCTTTATTTTGGGGGATCATTATTCATTTCTACTATAGAAAAATAACTTCTAGGAGATTTGTATGCATATTTGGCTAAATTAATATTCTGACAACTTCTAAAAGTATATATTCTTGTTACATTTGGAAACATTTCATTTATTTATAGTATATGATTAGCACTGAATGATCTTGTCCTGGTGGCTATATCTGATTTTTGGACCACTTTTAGTAATTGTCTTTAGGTGAAAATTTTGTAAATATTTTGTGGTGTTCATTTTTCAAGACATTTTGGACCAAGAATCAAAAAATCATCTCAGGAGTTCTGGACTTTAATAGATTTAGAGGTATAGGTATGAGACTCAATATATGGTGGAAGTTGAGGGCTAACTCACTGGCAGAAATTGCCCAACAATTGATCGGATACATTCACTAAGTTTTGTATATTCATCAAATGCTCATTTCAAAATTGGGAGGGCAAGTGGAATGATAAAATTCTTTTCATCAAATGAAATTTCACGAAAAGAGTATTTTACCATTGCATTAGCATGTTGCCAAGCAGTGAAAAAAATGTATAACATCATGTTACCTTAATTAACTCATTTTAGGTCTATCAATAATATAATAGTCCCCTGATGTCCATTTGATTAGTATTTTATTGAGATAAAAGTTCAAAAATCATTCATAATTTCCTTGAGCCTTAAGTGAGAAAAATTTGTAATTATGCAAAGACTGCTATCTCTGCCTACTGTTACATTTGTGTCTATCTCTAATTTATCTTTGGCCTGTTTGAGGTTCATACAATATGAAGTTTGTTGGAAACATTGGTATAATGAAAAAAATAAATTATGGTGTCTGCGTATAGACAATTATCAATAGGGGAAGCTGGGGAAACAGATGGCTTTCCATCTTCTTTGAGATGTCAAATCTTCCTTCTCTCTTTCAGTATTGTTATATATTTGTTTAAATTTCTTGAATACCAAAACTTAGAATCTTTTTTTCAATCAGTTCTTTTATAGGGAGGGTTAAAAGGAAGGGTTAAACAAGCTACATATATAAAATAAAAGTTTATTTAACTAAAAGGAGGAGGGAAGGGAAGGGAATTGGGGACTACCTTACTTCTAATGCCACCACAGGTGTTAAAACCTTAAACTTTCTAAAATTATCTTAACCAAACTAATTAAAGGAGTAATTAAATTTAGAGAGGGATTTGTAGGGGCAAAAACAACAGGGGCTCAAAGAGATCTAACAACCAAGAGTCCTTCTTTGATCCAGACAACAGTCTCAGAATGAAGAGTCCTCACAGGATTCAGGAGGGAATGAGGATTAACACACACACACTGTCCACCAGTGTGGGGTAATCTCTCACTCAACCACTTCTTCAAGATGGTCAAATTTTCTGGCAGCTCCAAAGACTTTTCCCTTCAGAGAGAGACACCTCCACTACTTCTCTGTCTTCTTACAGGGAGGCAACTATTGGTCAATCACCATCTGTCTCTCAGATAATCAGTGCTTTAGAATGTTGACTCAGTCCTTGCTCTGTAGAATCTTGGTTTGCAGAATCCTATGGTTTCAGCGTGCCTTGTTATGACCTGCTAGAATTCCCTTATTACAGTTCTGAGAAAATTTCTCTCATTTATATACATTGCTGAAGGCATGAGAAAATATTTCAAACAGTGGCATGATAGATTTAAGGAATTATCCCTACTCAAACTCAATTCTGAATATTTAATTTCATCAAAAATTATTTCCTTGCATCTATTTAAAGCAACAGAAACAGGGTAGTTTAACTCCATTGTTACAATGGACAAATGGAGATGGCAAATATGGATGAGAAATGGGGAAATTGATTGGAATATTTATAAGTAACCAAGGTGAAAACTTATGAAGACTTGATTTGGGTTGGTGGCAATAAGGCATAAAAAGAAGACTGCAAGGGACATTATAGAATTGGACTTGACAAGAATTGCAGTGCATTTCAGAAGAAAATCAAATATAACAAATAGGTCATGAAGTAAGAAGTTATGTCTGTGTTCTTTTTAACATAACTATCTTTAACTTACCTTTAATGAAGATGAAAAATTTCTCAGACTACAGACAAATCTATAAGATTTTACCTAAAAGTAAAAAAAAAACATGACAAAAAGAACCATCTCAAAATGCATATTGTTTGCACAAACATTTTGTCACATTTTTTGTATGCTGAGATATAAGGAAATACAATTCTTTAATATATCATGTGCATTATTTAGTATCACACACACACAAACATGCACACACATAAAATTAGATGCCCTGACTAGTAATTAAGTTCCACTTTTCAGTACATAAATCTTTGCCACTACTTCTCTTTTCCATTAAAAAAAAAATTCTTACCTTCCATTTTAGAATCAATATTGCGTATTGGTTCCAAAGAAGAAGAGTAATAAAAATTGGGCAACAGGGCTTAAATGACTTTCCCAGGGCCAGACAATGAAGAAATATTTGAGACATGATTTGAACCGAGGACCTGATGTCTCCAGGACTGACTGTCTATCTACTGAGCCACCTAGTTGTCTCCTGCCACTGGTTTTCAGCAATAAATAGTAAATCTTTTGTGTTTCAAGATATTTGTTAGTTACTAAGGAAACTGCCTTCAATATTAGTACCTGAAAAATAGTTAATGTTTTTGAAAACAGATATGAAAAGAAATTAATTACATTTTATTTCATACTTAAATCATTGTATGAGTTATGACTGTTGAATTCACAGAGTTAGTCATGAATCTGTGTCCAAGGAGACCCACTGTATGTATAGTGAAAATCAAGCCCTTTGTATTAAAACAGATTAGACCTTATCATGAAATATACTGACAGTCTAATCATTGAACCAGTTTGGACTTATGGTTTTTAATCAGGAACTTGACTAGTACCCAGGGAAAAATATATACAGATCTAGTCTATTTATAAAAAAAAAAAAAGTTGTGAAGAAAGGGATTGGGCTCTGAGGTATCATCTCATATCATCTCATACTTGTAAGATTGCTAATATGACAGAAAAGGAAAATAATAAATTCTGGAGGGAATGTGGGAAAATTGGAACCCTAATGAACTGCTTGCGGAGTTGAGAACTGATCTAACCATTTTGGAGAGTGATTTGTAGCTATGCCAAAAGGGTTAAAAAACTGTTCATAATCTTTGATCCATTAAAAGTTATGGCTATGGTTGTAGTTTGGGGGCCATTGTATCCACTATACTACTGTATCCAGAATATATTTTAGAAAGGAAAAGGACCTGTTATTCAAAGATATTAATAGCAGCTATTTTTCTGTTGTGAAAGAATTGGAAACTGAGGAAATATTCATCAATTAGCAAATGGTTGAACAAGTAGTGCTATATAATTGTATTGGAATACTACTTTGTTATGAAAAATAAGAAGAAAGATTTAAGAAAAAACCTGGAATGATCTACATGAACTGATGAAAAGTGAAGTGAGCAGAACTAGGGTAACATTGTACATCGCAATAGCAATATTCTATGATGAATGTTTATGGAAGATTTAGCAATTCTTAGCAATACAGTAATCCAAGATAATCTTTATGGACTCATGATGATCATCCACCTCCAGGGAAAGAATTGATGTAGTCTGAATGCTGACCAAGACATATATTTTACTAGATTTCTTCATTTTAATTTTGTTTGTTTTAGCTGCCTATCACAAAATGACTAATATGGAAGTTTGTTTTACACTATTACACAAATAAAATCTATATCAAATTGTTTGTTATCTCAGGGAGGAGGGTGAAAGGGAAGGAAGGAGAAACAGTGAGTATTTGGCTCAAATTTTAAAAATATGTAATTTTTTTTCATATAAAAGAGGAAAAAATAGAATATTTTTTAAAAAGAAAAAAGGGGTAGTGTAATTTTCATTTTAATCATTTTAGGTCTGTTTTAAGGGATGTTGTATTAAATTAGTCATTTAAAAACTAAATTAATATTCTATTTATTTATATTTTGTGTATGTTTTCATCTTACACCATTCACATATTTAATTACACATCCTAAAATAAAATTATGTTTACTTGAAAATCTAGGGCAATCCTTTTTTATTTAACTTCCATATGCTTCTGCTTAGTCCCAGCAGTAAATATAATTAGGAGATATTTGAAATAATTGTCCTAATTTGGGGATAAAGTTATAGAGTTAAGTGTATTTTAGAAAAAAACAATCAAATCTTCTTTTAATGATTCTGAAAATATTTTAAATGGAATGTTTTATTCTATTAAAACTATCTATATTAAAGTTATCTCTGAATATTTTTTCTTGATTCTTATTTTGGAAATTTCAGTTAATTTTCATGATCACTTACTGTTAAGTACCTTGCATTAATTCTTTATTAAGATGTTACAGAACTGGTGGTCACGCTACCATCCATCCAAATCCAGTCATTATCATTCCTCCAACCAGCCAGATCCAATCATTCTCATTTCCATCTCCTTCTATCCTGGCCAGAGAAGCCATGGATAGCTGGAACCAAAATCCTGGGAAAGCTGAAGGTGATAACTAGAGTCCAGAAGCACTACTTGGCTCTATTAATTTCCTTTTTTAATTTCCTTTTTGAAATGGTATCTTCCTGTTCCACAATCTCATCAGATTCATCTACTAAAATTATAGCTCCATCAGGGTCATTGAAAGTCCCAACAAAGATGATGAGGATAGCCTCTATACCGTCTTGCTCACCAATTAGATGAAGTCAGGTGTTTTGCCAACCTGAGATGTTTTTTTTTTCTCTTATATCCTTCCCTTTTGATTCTCTATTGAGGGAAGCAAACTGTCCGGCTATGTCCTGCAATAACTTTCAGTTAATATATTACTATATATTTTTAATAAATCTATTAATATATTCTTTTCTGATGCTCTTCATCTTCCTTAGGTGTCTAGATTCCACCTGAATGGACAGACCCAGGACATAACAGTTATATTACTTGGAAAGCAACCAAAGGAATCATATCTACAAAGAATCACTGTAGAGGTCACTCCTCAGCTCAATCCACAGCTAGAGGCTTTAGATGCTCCAACATCTAAAGGATTAAGGATCATGGCATACAATTCCAGTCTATGACACTAAGTAACTGACATCTTCCAGATATACTGCAGCTACTCAACCCCTTGGGGTTTTGGGTTGAGGCCATCATTGAAGTCTTCCCACGTTGGAAGTTGGTTAATGATATTAGGATTGACCCATATAAATTCCACCAAGTCCAGTTAAAAGCTTTGCTGATCAGACCTCACTGTGTTTACTATCACTGAACATTTTCCTCTAGCCTCCTCCCTCTAAAACCCATCCCTTTAATGGAAAACTTTCTATGAGACACCTTGATGAATTCTTTGCTCTTCTAGTTGTCAATATATCTCACCAGCACCACTCTCACACAAAAATGTCCTGTATATGTCATATTTATTTGGAAACAAAAATATTACACTCTAGATCAACATGAAATATAGAAAATAATATAAAATCATAAATTATTTTAAATTTAAAATTTTAAAATATTATAAAATAAAATAAAAATAATTAAAAGTGAAAGTAAATAATAAGGCAGCTAGGTGGTACTGTAGATAGAACCTAGGACTTGGGTCAGAAAAACCTGAATTTAAATCTGGCCTTATACACTTACTACACACTTACACACATGGATTTGCATGTCCCTTGGTCAAACCACAGACTTTACTTTCCTTACTTTACTCATCAATAAAATGAGGATTATAATTGTAACAACCTTCCAAGGGAGTTTTTAGGATCAAATGAGATAATAATTATAAAATCATTAGCACACTACTTGTTAGAATGTAATCACTAAATAAATGTTATCTGTTTTTATGATCTACTGTATCATCATCATCATCATTACTAATTATTATTATCATCATTAGTTTATCGTTCTTTGCTATGAGATTATATTTTACAAGATCCCTGAAGAATAGGTGTTGAAGTGAGAGAAATGACAATGAGATTCATGAATGTATAAAATGCTGAATAGCCATAATAAATGACCTTCCAAAACAATTGGTCATAATTAATGTATAGCTATTTTTAGATATAAAAATGCTTTGTTCCAGTAAATAAGTAGTGCCAAAAAGTCATCATTTTCAGTTTGTCAATTCTTGATGCTAACAAAAATTATTTGATATTTGCTTAGAGGTCATTTGACTTATTTTTGAATTCACTTTTTAACTGTGAGTTGGTTCCAGAATAGAACAAGAGAAATTACAGATATAATAATCCTGGGAGCTTTCCTTTCAGGATCTCTTTCAAGAGTCAGATTCTTTCCATAGTATTTTGTCTTCTGATTCTAGAAAACTAGGGAAGTTTGCCTTGATCATTTCTTGAAGATCATATCTAGGATCTGTCATTAATCATGTCTTTCAGGTAATCCAAAATTTCTTAGAGGTTTTGGATTCAGCAGTATTTACTTTACTGTCTTCTTTTGAATTTGTGTTTTGGTCTTCACTATCACCAAAATAAGTACTTCCAAAGTGATATGATCTATAGAGAGGCCTATTTAGTATTATTCGAGCCTATTCTTTTGTCTGTGAGTGATTATAATAACTTTTTTTCTGTTATGAAATTGTGATGAGGGTCCTCTGTTCCCCTCCAGCTGTAAGTGCTGATGTATGCTGGTGCTCTTCCTAACCCTGGGATTGTGCCCCAGGTGTAAGATATGGTTCTGTGTATGGACAATATGACAAGATTATTGCACCCAGAGCTAGCAAAGGGGCCCCTATAATTTCCTTCTGGGCAGTTGTCTGACCCCCTCTCCCCTTACCATCTGTGTCTGAGAGTTCCAGAAGTCTTTATGCTGCTTCAGTTGCTCCTAAAGCCATGTTATCTTAATGAGGACTGTCCTGATGCACTATGTTCCAGCTCTACCCAGTGCACTAGATCCCTCCTTCTAAATTGTTTTGGGCTTAAAAATTCCTTCACCTTGTATTTTTGTGGGTTATAGTGTTCCAGAATTCATCAATCATTGCTTTTTGGAAGGTAATTTGGTAGAAAGAAGACAGATCCCAGTAGTTTCTCCCCATTTTCCCACTTTAACTATTTTAACTTAGCAATGAAATTGTTTATGAGTATCTTTTCTTTCTCATCCAAATTCACAGTTGTGTGTTTTGGCACTGAGTCAAAAAATTGTTCACTATTTAGTCCAAAATTTGAAAATATTTGTTGAAAGACTGAGGAATTCTGTAAGAATCTGGCCTGAGTCTAATGTATGTTAAAAGGAGGTAGCTGGCTTCTTGAGGATTTTTAAGGACTCAAACATGAAGCAAATATAAGGATGCCAATTTCTTCATTACTTTCTTGTGATTATTATCATAGTTCATGTTTCCACTTTTTTCTAGCATCACATTATTGCTCTGGCAATCATTATATAAACACAGGTGGTAAAATGTGCAGTTTTCCTAAATCTTTTTCTTCTTAATCCTGTTATAGAAAACCATTATATTTTCTCTAATGAGTACTTCCCTCAATTTATCCTGTTTTAAAGAAACTGCCAGGTAAATTGTGCTGCCAGGAGATGAGCAGTGGCAGGCATGCTGGTATTTATTTGGCAAACAGGTGTTTCCTTTCCTATGTGCCAAGCAAAACACTTTGATTTTTGTATTCACAGAGCATACTAGTTATAGAAATGAGTGATTTCTTTTTCTATCACAATGCTTTGAATTTTACAGAGTATAAGAATTGTTAAAGAACTTAATGTTTAATAGCTAATGATTAATAATGAATATAATTAATTAATAGTTGATTAATATCAAATAGAAATTTGACTATGAAATACATGTTTTAGTGCTTAAAGTTTTCCTTTATTTCATGTGGATAGTCCCCCATAAGTGAAGACTCTAACTCCTCCAATTAAATGCAACCATCAGATAGGAAGTGTTTAATACGTGAAAAACCATGTTGTTAATCACTAGGAAAAAGGGTAACAGAGAGACAAAACAGTCTCTTCCCTTGGAGAGCTTATAATGCAGGGAAAGGAAATAAAATAAGTACATAACTAAATTTATATAAGATAATTTGTGGAAAGAGGAGCAGTTAGCAAACAATATTTTAGTGATTAATATGTTAAAGGCATAGTTCAAAGCTCTGGATTAAAAAGAAAAACAAAAGTGGGAATCTTTGATGGTTCATTAACTGGAAGGAAAAAATATTTGATCAATTGTTTGATGATAGACCTCTACAAACTCAGGTAAACTAATCATTTAGACCAGTGAATTAGGAGATTACAGTTAAAACCCTTTCAGCTTGTTAAGGATAGTTATTGATTAGGTTCTAGTGCAGTGGTTCTCAACCTTTCTAATGCCGTGACCCCGCAATACAGTTCCTCATGTTGCATTGACCCCAAACCAAAAACTTATTTTGGTGGCTACTTCAAAACTGTAATTTTGCTACAGTTATGATTCAGAATGTAAATACCTGATATGCACTATGTATTCTCATTGCTACGAATCAAACATAATTTAAATGTAGTGATTAATCACAAAAACAATATTTAATTATATGTTGAGAAATATTAATCCAGCAGGAGGCAGCCTGAGCACTGGGGCGGGAGTAAAGTCCTGCCTGGGAAGGGGGTCCGCAGCCGCTGCCTTCTTCTTCCTGTCGTCTTCCTCCAGCTCCAGCTGAGGCTTCACTTTGCTGGGCTTATTTGGCTCCATTCTCACTCCAGGAGTTATACACTCCAAGACTCATTCTTAACCCCTCCTGAGCCAGCACCCTAGGCTCTCTCTGGGTCTCTGTTTGAGTCCGGTCTCTAGGCAACAGGGTAAATTCATCACCCCTCATAGGGGGAGGGCTGCTGATAAATAAATGATATTAGTACAATATGAGGGCAGCAGGGTCCCTGTTCTTTCTGAGATTTTGCTGTAAAGTAGCACTATTTCTCAGCAGCTAAAGCCATCAGAAATATGTATTTTCCGATGGCTTTAGGCAACCCCTCTGTTTTGGTTGTTTGACCCCCACTGGGGTGGTGACCCACAGGTTGAGAACTGCTGCTCTAGTGGATTCAGACCCCAGAGGAACTATATAATAACCTCTAGCATATTTTATTAAACTGAGGGGTTAATATTTGTTTTTCTTTAAGTTCTTTTTAAATTTAATTTATTTGATCAATTTAGAATGTTATTCCTTGGTTACAAGAATCACATTATTTCTTTCCAGCATCTCCCTCCACCCTTCCCACAGCCAATGCTCAATTTCATTGGGTATTAAATGTGTCCTTGATCAGAACCTATTTCCATGTTGTTGGTGTTTGCATTAGGATGTTAATTTAGAATCTACCTCCCCAGCCATATCCCCTTGACGCATGTATTCAAGCTGTTGTTTTCCTACTGTGCTTCTACTCACACAGATTTTTCTTGGAATGTGGATAGTGTTTTTTCTCAGAGATACCTCCAAGTTGTTCAGGATCACTGCATTGACACTAATGGAGAAGTCCATTATATTCGATTGTACCACAGTGTATCAGACTGTGCACAATGTTCTCCTGGTTCTTCTCTGTTCACTCTGCATCAATTCCTGGAGGTCATTCCGGTTCCCACGGAATTCCTCCACTTTATTATTCCTTTGAGCACAATAGTATTCCATCAACGGCATATACTACAATATGTTCAGCCATTCCCCAATAGAAGGGCATCCCCTCATTTTCCAATTTTTTGCCACCCACAAAGAGTACAGCTATGAATATTTTTCGACATGTCTTGGTCCTTAATATCTTTTTGGGGTATAAACCCAGCAGTGGTATGGATGGATCAAAGGGCAGACAGTCTTTTAGCAACGTTTGGGCATAGTTCCAAATTGTGGTCCAGAATGGTTGAATCAATTCACAACTCCAACAGCAATCCATTAATGTCCCAACTTTAACACATCCCCTCCAGCATTCATTATTTTCCTTTGCTGTCATGTTAGACAATCTTCTAGGTATGAGGTGATACCTCAGAGTTGTTTAGATTTACATTTCTCTGTTTATAAGAGATTTAGAACACTTTTTTATATGATTATTAATAGTTTGGATTTCTTTAACTGAAAATTGCCTATTCATGTTCCTTGCCATTTACCAATTGGAGAATGGCTTGATTTTTTTTTCACAATTGGTTTTATTCTTTATAAATTTGAGTAATTAGACTTTTATCAGAGGTTGTTGTTATGAAGATTGTTTCCCAATTTGTTGCTTCCCTTCTAATTTTGGTTGCATTGGTTTTGTTTGTACAAAAACTTTTTAATTTGATGTAATCAAAATTATTTATTTTACATTTTGTGATTTTTTCTAGCTCTTGCTTGGTTTTAAGGTATTTCCTTTCCCAAAGATCTGACATGTATATTATTATGTGTTCACCCAATTTACTTATAGTTTCATTCTTTATATTCAAGTCATTCACCCATTCTGAGTTTATCTTAGTGTAGGGTGTGAGATGTTGATCCAAACCTAATCTCTCCCATACTGTCTTCCATTTTTCCCTGCAGTTTTAGCAAATAATGGATTTTGGTCCCAAAAGCTGGGATCTTTGGGCTTGTTATAGACTGTCTTGCTGAGGTCACTTACCCCAAGTCTGTTCCACTGATCTGCCTTTGTGTCTCGTAGCCAGTACCAAATTGTTTTGATGACCACTGCTTTATAGTATAGTTTGAGATCTGGGACTGCAAGGCCTGCTTTCTTCAGATTTTTTTTTCATAATTTCCCTGGATATCCTTGATATTTTGTTCTTCCAAATGAACTTAGTTATGGTTTTTTCTAATTCAGTAAAAATGAGGTGGTTTTTTTTTGGTATTTCAATGGGTATGGCATTAATAAGTAAATTGATTTGGGTAGGATGGTCATTTTTATTATATTAGCTCATCCTACCCATGAACAAACTATATTTTTCCAATTGTTTAGATCTAATTTTAATTGTGTGCAGAGTGTTTTGTTGTTGTGTTCATATAGTTCCTGTGTTTGCCTTGGCAGATAGATTCCTAAGTATTTTTAATTGTCTATGTTGATTTTAAATTGAATTTCTCTTTCTAATTAGTGCTGATGAGATGTGTTGGAGATATATAGAAATTCTGATGAATTATGTGGGTTTTTTTTGTATCCTGCAACTTTGCTAAAGTTGTTGATTATTCCAAATAGCTTTTTAGTTGATTCTTTAGGATTCTTTAAGTAGACCATCATATCATCTGCAAAGAGTGATAGCTTGGTCTCCTCATTGCCTATTTTAATACCTTAAATTACTTTTTCTTCTCCAATTGTTACTGCTAGTGTTTCTAGTACAATGTTAAATAACAGAGGTGATAATGGGCATCCTTGTTTCACTCCTAATGTTATTGGAAGGCTTCTAGTTTGTCTTCATTGCAGATGATGTTTGCTGTTGGTTTTAGATATATACTGTTTATTATTTTTAGGAAAGGTTGTTCTTTTCCTATGCTTTCTAGTGTTTTCAATAAGAATGAATATTGTATTTTGTCAAAGGCTTTTTCTGCATCTATTGAAATAATCATGTGATTTTTGTCAGTTTGTTTGTTAATATGGTCAATAATGTGGATGGTTTTCCTAATATTGAACCATCGTTGCATTCCTGGTATGAATCCTACCTAGTCATAGTGAATAACCCTCATAATCACTTGCTAGAGTTGTTTTTTTTTAAATTAGTATCCTATTTACGATTTTTGCATCTATATTCATTAAGGAAAATGGTCTATATTTTTCTTTTTCTGTTTTTGACATGCCTGGCTTTGGAATCAGTACCATATTTGTGTCATAAAAGGAATTTGGTAGAACTTCTTTGCTTATTCTGTCAAATACTTTGTATAATATTGGGTTTAGTTTTTCTTCGAATGTTTAATAGAAAACATTGTGAATCCATCTGGACTTGGGGATTTTTTCTTAGGGAGTTCTTTGACAGCTTGTTCAATTTATTTTTCTGATATGTGGTTGCTTAGGTAGTCTTATTTCTTCCTCTGTTAGTCTAGGCAGTTTGTATTTTTGTATATATTCATCCATATCACCTAGATTGCCACCATATAATTGGGCATAATAATTTTTAATGATTGTCTTAATTTCCTCTTCATTAGAGGTGAGGTCTCCCTTTTCATCTTGGATACTGTCAATTTGGTTTTCTTCTTTTTTTTAACTAGATTGACCAATAGTTTGTCTATTTTATTTGTTTTTTCAAAGTACCAGTTTTGAGGCTTATTAAATGAATATTTCCTTGACTTTCAATTTTATTAATTTCTCCTTTTTTTGGATCTCTAATTTAGTCTTCATCTAAAGATTTTTAATTTGTTCACTTTCTAGTTTTTTAATTTGCATGCCCAGTTCATTGACCTCTGCCCTATGAAATTTGTTAATATATGAATTCAAGGATATGAATTTCCCCCTGAGTACTTCTTTGGCTGCATCCCAAAGATTTTGAAAAGATTTCTCATTGTCATTTTCTTCAATGAAGTTATTAATTGTTTCTATGATTTGTTCTTTAACAAACAGATTTTGGGGAATCACATTGTTTAATTTCCAATTAATCTTTGATTTGCCTCTCCATGTACCCTTACTAATTATTATTTTCATTGCATTGTGATCTGAGGAGGTTGCATTTATTATTTCTCCTCTTTTGCACTTGTTTCCAATGTTTTTATCCCCTAATGCATGGTCAATTTTTGTGAATGTACCATATTCCTTTTTGTCCCAAATTATTTTTCTCCAGATATCTACCAACTCTAATTTTTTTAAGATTTCATTCCCTTCTCTTACCTCTTTTTAATTTATTTTTGTTTTATTTATCTAGTTCAGAGAGAGGAAGCTTCAGGTTTTCCACTAGAATAGTTTTTCTATCTATCTTATCCTTGAGCTCCACTAGTTCCTCCTTTAGAAATCTGGATGCTATGCCATTTGGTGCATATATGTTGATTACTGATATTTCCTCATTATCTATACTGCCTTTTATCAGGTTGTAGTTACCTCCCCTATCACTTTTAATCAGATCTGTTTTTACTTTGCCTTTGTCAGTTATCATTATTACCAATCCTGCCTTCTTTCTATCTGTTGAGGCCCAATAGATTTTGCTCCATCCTCTTACTTTTACCCTATGAGTATCTACCTTCCTCATGTGTGTTCCTTGTAGACAACATATATTAGGATTTTGGATTCTAATCCACTCCACTATTTTCTTGTGTTTTATGTGTGAGTTCATTCCATTCATATTCAGAGTTATGATTACCAGCTGTGTATTTCCCAGAATTTTGATTTCCACTCCTAGTGCTTCCTATTCTTCTTTCACTATTTCTATCTACACTAATATTTTGTTTTTAATCAATCCCTCTGACTCCCACCCTTATTTTACTTCCCTTTCTACCCTCCCTTCTTATTCCCCTCTTATTTTCTTTAAAGTCTTTTTAAACTATCACCCTCTCTCTATTGCACTGCTTCCCTCCTCACCAGTCTGTTTGTTACCCTTCTTCTTCCCTATAAGACATGAATCTATTCTCTGCCCCAATGGATCAGATTGTTGTTCCCTCTTTGAGTCAATTTCAATGCATGTAAGGGTTGAGTATTTCATATCTCCAACTTCTTTTCCCTTCCAGTGTATTGATGTTCTCTCCCCTCCCACCTTGAGCTTCTTTGTGACATATAAACTTATCCCCTTTTGTTTCTTTTCCCATTTCTTTTAGTATTAACCTTTTTTATCTCTAGTTATATATATATATGTATACACACACATATATATGTACTTATGCATACATATATCTATATACATATTTATATCTTGTCAGTACTTCCTATACAGTTTGTCACTGTTCACTCTAATTGTAATTCTTCTAGCTGCCTACTTGAAAATAACAATTCTTAAGAGTTACTAATGATCTCTTTTCTTATAGGGAAATATATCATTTTCACTTATTGGCCCTCTTTAAAAAAGTGTGGGGGGTTTTGTTTCATTGTGTTTTTCTTTTTTCCATCTTTTTAAATTACCTTTTAATGATTATCTTGAGGTCTGTGCTTGGGCATCAAATTTTCTGTTCAGATCTGGTCTTTTCTTTACAAATATTTGGAATTCTTCTATATCTTAAATGACCATACTTTCCCCTTTAAAAATATAGTGAGTTTTGCTGGGTAATTGATTCTTGGTTGTAGACCTAGTTCCCTTGCTTTACGGAATATTATGTTCCATGCCTTTTGGTCATTCAGTTTAGATGCAGCCAGATCCTGTGTTATCCTCACTGTAGTTCCATGGTACCTGAATGACTTCTTCTTAGCAGCTTGTAATATTTTTTCCTTTGTCTGATATTTCTTGAATTTGGCTATTACATTTGTGGGTGTTGTCAGTTGGGGATTAAGTACAGGAGTTGATCTGTGGGTTCTTTCAATCTCTACTTTTCTCTCTCTTGTTCTAGAATATAGGGGCAGTTTTCTTGGACAATTTCCTGTAGGATGATGTCCAGGCTTTTTCTTTTGTCATGGTCTTCTTGTAGACCAATAATTCTTAAGTTGTCTCTCCTGGAACTATTTTCTAAATCTTCTGTTTTGTGAATCAGATGCTTCATATTTTCCTCCATTTTTTATTGTTTTGATTTTGTTTATAGTGTCCTGCTGCCTTGTGAATTCACTTGCTTCTAATTATTGTATTCTGTTTCTTAAAGACTGGATTTCATCCCTGGGTCTTTTGGTCATCCTTCTCCTTCTGGTAAAAATTTTTTTGGAGGTCAGCTTTCATCTTCTTTGCCTCCTCTTTAATCTTCTTTGCCTCATTTTCAAGCTGATTAATTTTGACTGTTTGAAATGTATTTTGAGTTGTACTAGACCCTGTATCCAATGACCTCTGTTTTCTGGGTTGTTTTTTTTTTTGCTTAGAGTTCCCTTATTCTTCTCTGTTCCGTTTGCTCATTGTTCATTGCCTGTATAGAAGCTGTCAATTCTAATTTCTTTTTTCTTTTTCAGTTCTTTACTCATATTTACCTCTTCTTTACTCCCTGCTGTTGCCTGATCTCTTGATCTTCTCATTTTTATTTGGTGGTTCTGGGCTTTTCTTCCCACCTTTAGCCTTGGCACTTTGTCAGTAAATCTCTTAGTGCAGTCTGTGGGGGAGGGGTGTTGGAGCTTGAACTTCTCTGCCCTCTGGAAGCTTTGATGGAATTAAGTCTGGCTGGGTTGCTGGATGTGCCCTAGGGACAAAACCTTGGGAAGAGGGGGCAATATGTAGTGTCTCCACTGCTGCAGCTATGCCTCCCCTTTTGTGCTCTGCATTTCTCCTCTACCTGCTTCCCCATTGCCTGTGTTGGACACTCTGAGCCTGACACAGCTTTTACAGCAAGGTACTCCCTCCAGGCCAGCCCCCTTGCCCACCCAGATTTTCCAGCTGTTTCTGGAGTCTTAGAGCTCTAGGTGGGAAGGGGTCCTAGGACCTTCCTTCTTCTTTTCCCTTAAACTGGAGTGTTCTCAATTTCCAGCTTTTGGGGGATTACCTTTTAAGTTGAGTCCAGCAGGAGGGTTCCTTGTCTATCTTGTTGTTAGGTTTGATTTTCAGTCTCCTGGGAGCATTTAGTTTGCAATTGGCAAGGAAGGGTTTTCAGAGGTCTGAACTTTTGCTGCCTCTATGCCACCATCTTGACCCCGCCTCTTTCTTTAAGTTCTTAAGCCATGTAAGAATCCATTTTTTTATCAATTGCTTACGTCATAAATATATTCAAATGTAATACTTTGATTTTCACACAATATGTTTCTTACATCTTGCCATCATCCTCTTATGTTTGAGTCATTTTACAATGAAAGGTAAAGAACATGAACTGACTAAATATGATTTTCCTTTCTGAGAAATGTTTGAAATCATTGTTTCACTTATTTTAAAATTTTAAATACAATAACAAAATGTAATTCCAGTCTAAGCCTAAATCACCGGCAAAAAATGTTTTATATTCATTTTCCCTTTCATAAATGTCATCAGGAAGTTAATTATTTAAGAACTTTCACAGAACGTTGTTAATAGTGTATCCTTATGCTTATAAATACATATCAAAGGAGAGAATAATATTTTAACCTTTTCTAATGATGATTCCATATTTTAACAAACATTTAATATGAACCTTCTATGTGTATGATGCTCTTTAGTTGCTAGTAAAAGGTAGAGGGGGAAGGGGATGTACAAAGATCAATTTAGTCTATAAACCAAAGGAGTTCTAGTCTGGCAAGGAGAAAGAAATATACTGAAACATGTATGCTAAGACATGGAGGGGCAGAAGAATCAATATAATGAAAAAATGTAATAATCTGGGGAATTTAGTTTAATTTAAACATTTATTTAAAATGTATATATTTTATTATTACTAAAATATAAAGTTACCTAGAAGGCAAGGCAGGAGGCAGCTGGTATGGAGCATATATATCACTATTACTACCTTTAACTCTTTCCTAATGGAAAAGCTCTGGAACTTAAAACCTAAGAGCACTGGGAATAGCAGTATCCCCAAGATGCCTTGTCCTGACTCAATTGTCACTATTAGGTAGAGATGTCCAAGAACCTTGTGAGTTGCAGATCCTTCCAGAAATGCTTCTTGCTTCCTGCTTAGACTTTGTAACTTATATCCTTGTAAGCAACCCTGGTGGAGATGTTACATGGCATACTATTACAGATACTACATTTACACCTATTAAAGACTGTAAGAGTTAAATTAATATCCAATACTTCAAGTATTATTTTTATAAAGTTTATTATCTGACAAAATGGAACCACTTGATTAAGTTTTCTACCTGCTCAAAATACCCACTCCACCAAAGCCACTGACAGGAAGGAAAAGATAGCTAGACCTATGTCAGCATATAAAGATATTGAGTGAGTGGGGTTCTGGGAATCGTAGTTTTTGTTCAGGATTGTAGTTTTTTTAGGGCAACAGATTCTAATTTCACAAGATTCAGAAAAGTAGTCACTTGTTGCTTCCAAAGTGTTTGGTAATGTCAAAGGGTTCAACATGGAGAACTGATTATTTTATCAGTAAAAGTAACATCAGTGATGACACATTGCTATTTGTTATATTTCTGCGTATTAAAGATCATAAGATTTTTCTATCAAACTTGCAATCGATTCCTTCCATATGTGTTTTCTCTCTCATTAGAAGGTGAGCTTTATTAAATTATACACTATTTCACTTTTGATTTTGTATCCCCAGGACTTAACATAGCACTTTGCATATAGAAAGTGTTTAATAAACACATCTTTCTCTCAATCATGTAAGCATCTTGAGACCAGGGACTGTCATACTTCTTTTTTTGTTGTTGTTACTTGTTCTTTCCATATATAGAAAAATAAAATATTATAATATAATATAATAATATAATACATATAACATATATTTGTTACAAATATATAATAAAACATAAAGAGCTAAATTCAGGAGGTGGAAAATAAATTTGCTTCCTCAAAAATGGCATGATCCCAGCTCCCCAAAATCAACATTGTAAGCAGATTCGTAATATGCAATACAGAACCTTCACAGGAAAAGGGCACTATAGAGAAGATATATTTAAAGGAAGCTCAGGAAAACCCATGTTATCTCATATTTCCAGGAAACCCTGACATCTTTTGTGCCACATTGCTAGGATCATCAGATTTAGGAATATTGTACTGTACCAAGAATATTGATTTATCTTTGGGGAAATAGAACTTATAACTTGTAATGAACTATTGTTATGTTTATCAGCTAATCAGATAATGAGATAATGGTTTGAATTGCAAATAAACCTGAAGCTGCTAAGAAAAGAGGCTCTAAGTCTCTTTCCAAAATCTGTCTTTGTGTGTTTCCTCACATCTTTACTTCCTTTCTCTCCTCTTCCATATTTCAAGTCTAAGGTTTCCCTTGCAGATTCAGAATGCAGGTGCTTATATATTGTGTGGGCCACAATATCACCCCTACAAAAAGATCTGTTGTAAAGATTTTCAAACATATACTTTCTTTTCCTTTTTATTTGATGAGGTTATTTAACAACTCAAGTAGAGGCATTACTAGGTAATCAGGTATACACTTTTATAATAATTAAGTTATAATTCTAGATGGCTCTTCCAAATGGTTAGATCCAATCACAATTCTACAAATACTGTGTCAATATCCCTATTTATCCACATACCCTCCAACATTTGCCAATTTTCCTTTTTATCATTTTAGCCATTCTTATACATGTGAGATGATATCTCAGAGTTGTTTTGATTTGCATTTCTCTAATCAATAATGATTTAGAACATTTATTTCTGTCTTCAACTTAGCAGACTCTGGATTTCAGTGACTTAAAATACTTGTTAAATTACTGACCAATAAAATTTGGTGGTTCTGACACACCAGTCACTTCCCTACAAGTGAACTGCTTTCTAAGGCCCTTTATATAAATTAATAATAATAATAAATAGGCTAAGAAAAACTACATAATTTCATGATTGTAACTACTAGAAAAATATTCCATCTTCTATTTAAATAGTGTATAAGTTAATGCAAATAAAGGATTATTTGCTCCTAAATTATGAGACCAACATTGTACCTTTCATTTAACCTGAAGTTTTCATTTTGCTATGTTTTGTTTTCCTTTTAATGGTCAATTCAACACACATTTATTGAGCATTTATTTTGTGTAAGGCAAGGTTCCAATGCCAAAAAATATAATAGCTGACCTTTAAAGAATGTTTTAAACCTTATTAAATTATTTACATATGAATTTTATGGTAACTCTTTAAGATAAGCACTGCAAGTATCTTTATTATCTCCATATTCCAAATAAGGAAACACA
Organism: Monodelphis domestica; assembly: GCF_027887165.1. Taxonomy (NCBI): domain Eukaryota; kingdom Metazoa; phylum Chordata; class Mammalia; order Didelphimorphia; family Didelphidae; genus Monodelphis; species Monodelphis domestica. Next base: position 97,012,338 of record NC_077228.1, on the reverse strand, counting down.
TACAAAGTATTTCAGAGCCTGGAGCATGGGGCCATAGCTAGCAAATTTCACTGGTCATATTTTAATTCAGATTTTTCTGAGGCAAGATCAAGGGTTTCATTCATTGTCCCTTGTTGAATTTCTAATGTCTCATTTACATTCTAGTTATTATCAATCAAGAACCAGTTGTGTTTGAAACATCATCAAAGGTTTTAGGTATACAAAGATCAGTATGATCTACATCCTTGAAGAGCTTATAGTCTAGTAGTAAAGATAAGAAATATACTAGAATTAATATATGATAAGAAGAGGAAAGCATTATGGAGTATTTGAGGAAGGATGCCTCTCATCTATCATAACATTCCTACAAAATTGTATGGAAGAGATGGTGCTTCTTTTTGCTATTCATTAATAAATGGGAATAATTAAAAGAAATTAAAAAATTAAAAAAAATTAAAGTTAGGCCAAGTGCATTCCATGAAAATGAAATAGTTTAAGGAAATGGCAAATTTATTATAGTATTAATTTAATGAACTATGAATTGATTTGATATGCATATAAAATATGTAAAGAGAGTAATATTAATGTCAATTGGATACAGATTGTAGAGGACATTGAATGGTAGGATGAAGGACTTGTTCCTACTTAAGCAGACAATGGGGAACTACCAAAGGATTTTGAAAAGGAAAGTCCATAAAGTATGTAAGTTAGGAAGTCCTTTAGCATCTGCAAAATTAAGAAGTGTTTCCAATTAAAATTCTGAGAATTTTTAAAAGTATGTAAAATATTATGGTCGTATGGTTTTTGTTTTAAAATACCAACATAATCAGACACAGTTTAAACATTATACTACTACTTTTTTCCTGAAAAAAAAATCTAACATTTTTATTCACTAGAATAATTATATGATTTGGGTTTTTCTACACTACATCTAAATTAGTAATTATTTTAATTTTATAATACCATTTTAAGATATAATTACATAATGACATTTATTGTCAAACAATTCCAGTTGAGTGTAATGAAAGAGATTATTAATCCGTGACTCCAAAATTGACTTGATCAATTAAAGGGTGTGGGGAAGAAAAACTATCTTACTCAAATAGTTTACTTTTTCTGCATTTCTCTTAACTGAATATTTTACTTCTATAAATTTAACTGAAATAATATAATCAAATCGTATGTCCATTATGTAAGTATCGCCTAAATGGGGATGTGTATATAATTTAAGAGCACTGTAAGAAAAATTGCTAAGGATTATTTGAAGAACCCTAAGTAAAAGAGCTTGATTCTCTATATCATTCACATTCTCCAACACTGATTTTTAACAAGTAAATCAAATATTCTCAAAAGTTATCAATGTTTTGATAAATTGTTTCAGTTGTTGCATTTTTTTGTGTTGATCCAAATGTCTTAGTGAATTTTTAAACTTTTTAGCTTATTTTAAAGCTCTTTTTAATAGCTTAAACCTTTACAGATTTTTAGATGGCCTCCATATCAATATTCTTCATAATAATAGCTAATATTTATTTATTAACTATTATCTACCAGGTGTTATCTTAAGAGCTTTACAAATATATTTTTGATCCTTAAAATGACCCTGCAAGGTTTTAGGCAAACAGAGATTAAATGATTTACCCAGAGTCACAAAGCTATGGGAATCTAGCTAGATTTGAAATCAGTTCTTTCCAGCTTCATGGCACCACTCTTCACTGTATCACCTTAGTGCCTCTGTAGCTGAGACAGTGGTGGAGTGTGAGGCAGGTATGGCTTGGAGGTAGCTCTAGCTAAGCTTTGCCCATTTATTCTGAATATGCACAAATCTCTAAGTAGGATTTAAGAAGGATGGGTATCATTGGGGATATAGTGGTTAAAGTACTGGATTTTTCAGTATCAATAAGTCCTAAATTTGAATCTTTTCTCAGATGCTTTTTAGTTGTGTGACTTTGGGCAAATAATCTAACTCCTATATCCCTCAGTATCCTAAAATAGAAAATAAAAAGGAAGCCCAATGGGTTCTATTGTTCTGTCAGGCTAAATCTATAATTCTATGATTTCACACCTTCTGGCAATAGTTATAATAGTTGTCAATACCATGCAATTGAATCCTTTTGGTAAGTCTCTATTTAGAGAATGAAACTGCCTTTTGAAGATCCCCTGGAGACTTCATTGATGCAGGTGTGTTCTATGAGTCTCTCCTAGAATATTTATTCATTCCACTTGGTGGAAAAGTTATATATTCTTACTATATTATCTCCCTACTAGGAAATCTCTGTTTCCATATAAAACATAGTTGATTCTGCCCTCCTTCTTTAAGGGTTAGGCAAGGTAGGTTTTATTCTCTCCTCAAGATTCTCAGGTACCCTGAGTGGTTTAGGTGTCTTTCTTTTTTCATCATTGACTGATTTCCTCACTACTTTTATTCCTCCCTCTTTTAGAGTACAAAAAACTATCAAACTAGTTCCACTTAACCATTAACTCTTTTATTAGGTTTTACAGAGGGTTATTTATTTTAAAGATGTAGGAAGAATAAACATATAAGTATTCCCACCATGCCTCAGTTATATAAACTACTTCAGACTCTGGGAAGGGAAAAGGAATGTTCACTATTTAGCTCAATTCCTATATAGCAATATTCCCACAAACTTATGTTTAAGGCTTCACTGAGTTTGGAACCCTGAATTCTTGCTCCTAGGGGTTTGCTCTAGGGCTCTTTGAAACACTGGACCTAGATTCCTTGGGACTGTTAAAGAAGGATTATAAATCAAATCACATGATAACCAGTCCACTGCTCATTCTATTATAGATTCTTCAAATACTGTACATTGTCAATGTTGAAAATCTTCACAAAATGTATTGTAAGTCGAGAACATAGCCCTAAATGTTATGTAAATCATTTAATAGCTCTATGAATCCCATAAAGTTCCAGTGTAATTGTTAGGGGAACAAAATTTCAGCATAATCTGGTAAATCCAATGTTACACTTGAAATCATTATTTTGAAAAAAAATAATATCAAGGATGTACTGTACATTCTTAAAGAAGAAATTTATTCCTTATTATTTTGCTAATAAAGTGGCCTGCAATTTAATTTTATTATAATGTTATTATAATTATATTATAATTATTATATTATATAATATAATTTAATTATAATATAATATCAGGTTTGATAAAGAAACTAAAGTCCAATTTTTGTTGATATGACATTTGAATTTAACCATAATGTTACTGCAATGTGCAGATAGAATAGGGTTAGCAACTCATTGATTCCAGCTGCATTTCATTGACTATTGCTATATTCAGGAAAAATACTGCCCATAACATTGACATGTTACCCATGTCACTTTTAAAATTTACTAGATAGCAATAAAAAATAAATGAATTCATTCCTCTCCAAAAATACAGAGAAAACATTATATTAGATTCTCAAATAACCATTACTCTTCAGACATATCTTCCTTACAATTTTAATGATCTTTTTCTTACCCTTTATCTAAAGATATATTTGAAAATCAAAGAATGCTTGATATTTGTTATAATCTATAATTCATTTATTTACTAATGCATTACATTTCTATAGTGTGGTTGAGACAAATGAATCAATGACCTCATATAGATGGATACTCTATTTACAAAGTGTTGAATTTTAGGATTATTAGAAATTCTCCCTGAAGAAAAAAACAAAAACAAAATGAGTTGGACTTTGAAGAGAAGAAAGGGACATTAATAAATACAGACTGGTAAAATATTTATAAATATGTGCTTTAAAAATTGTGTATAGTAAGTGCCATACCTATCAAACTGCCAAGAAACATTTTTACTGAATTAGAAAAAAATTATAATAAAGTTCATTTGGAAAAACAAAAGAACAAGAATATCAAAGGAAATAATGAAAAAATGTGAATGATAGGGGCCTAGCAGTACCAGATCTTAAACTGCATTAGAAAGCAGTAGTCATCAAAATAACATGGTATTGGCTAAGAGACAAAAGAGGAGATCAATGGTATAGAATTGGGGTAAATGTCCTCAGCAAGATAGTGTATGGTAAATCCCAAAATCCCAGATTTGGGGACAAAAACCCACTATTTGACTAAAACTGCAGGGAAAGTTGAAAAACAGTATGGAAGAAATTATGTTTAAATCAACATGTCACAACCTACACCACAATAAATTCAGAATGGGAAAATGACTTAAATATAAAGAAGGAAACTATAAGTAAATTAGGAACATAGAATAGTTTAACTGTCAGATCTATGGGAGGGGAGGGGAAAGAATTTAAGACCAAGCAAGAGATAGAGAATATTAAAAAATGTAAAATAAAGAATTAGATTATTTTTTATTTTGCATTCAAAATTCTATCCCACTCTCCTTGCCATTCTTCCTCTTTAAGAAAACAAGCAGCTTGTAATAGATTACACATGTTCAATAAACAAAACCCATGCAACCAAAATTAGAAGTGAAGCTACAAATTGGGGTGGGGAAACCTTTATAACAAAAACCTCTGGCAAAGTTCTAATTTATCAAATTTATAAGGAGATAAATCAGTTGTATAAAAAATCAAGCCATTCTCCAATTGATAAATGGGCAAGGGACATGAATAGGCAATTTTCAGTTAAAGAAATCAAAATTATTAATAAGCACATGAAAAAAGTGTTCTAAATCTCTCACAATTAGAGAAATGCAAGTCAAAACAACTCTGAGGTACCACCTCACACCTAGCATGTTGGCTAATATGACAACAAAGGAAAGTAATAAATGTTGGAGAAGATGTGCCAAAATTGGGACATTAATGCATTGCTGGTGGAGTTATGAATTGATCCAACCATTTTGAAAGGCAATTTGTAATAATGCCAAAAGGGCTTTAAATGACTGCCTTCCCTTTGATCCAGCCATACCACTTCTGGGTTTGTAGCCCAAAGAGATAATAAAGAAAAAACTTGTACAAAAATATTTATAGCTATGCTCTTTATGGTGGCAAAAATTGGAAAATGAGGGGATGCTCTTTGATTGGGGAATGGTTGGCTGAACAAATTATGGTATCTGTTGGTGATGGAATACTATTGTGCTAAATGGAATAATTAACTGGATAATTATAAAAAGGTAAAGAGAAAAAATTAAACAAAAAGATATTCCGTAAGATTAAATTGTATATATCCTTAAACAAGGAGATAATTCCTGTGATGCCAAAAAAAGCTGTCATTATTAGAGCAGTTAGAAGGAGTATAAATAGACATATGGCAAGGATGTGAGTTAAATATGATGGGACAATATGAAAAATTAAATTATATTAAGACATAAGAAAGAGAAATGCAGGTTCCGGTCAAGAGGGCGGCTTAGAGAGAACTAAAGTTCAGATCTCCAGAAACCCCTTCCTTAATGATCTCAAACTGTATGCTCCTAGGACACTGAAATTCAAAACAATAAACAGAATAGATCCAGGGAACCCTCCTCCTGGACCTGGATCAAAAGGTACGGCCCCCAAAAAGCCAGAACCTGAGATCACTCGGATCTAAGGGATAGGCAGAAGGAAGGTCCCAGGACCCATTCCCCCCAACCAGAGTGCTGAGTCTGAGGCAGGGCAGCAGCAGAAACCTAAGAGCCAGCAAAAGGACCTCAGGGCTGGCTATTCAGAAGGCCACATTATGAAAACAACCTGAGCCAGTCACGGGGGCACCCAGACAGCCGGAAAACAGAGAGAGACAGAGGGGAGCCTGTAGCCCCCTGGCTGGATCCTTCCTTCTGAGTCTCAGGGAAGGTCCCTGCTTTAAGACACACTCAATACAACACAACTGAAGTTAATCCAATCTGGAGCCCTCAGAGTTCTGGGAAGCATTGGCACCTCCCCCCTCAGAGTGCAGGCCTCTCTGGTCCACAAAGGCTCTGAGATACCTCAGGGACAGTGCAAAGCCAGGCTCAGAGCATGGGAGTAAGGTAATAAAGAAGCATTGGGAGGGAACTGAGAGCAGTAACACCCATGAATAGACAATTTGCCTGGGGCTAAAGTCTCTGAACACCAGACAGAGATAAGAAAAGCTAGACCTCCCCACTCAGATAGAGATGGAAAACAGCACAGAAAAGCCTCAACACTCCAAGAAAAACAAAAAGAAGGAGGCAACTTTGGACACATTTTATGAAGCAAAAATACAAAATACAGAAGGGATAGAAGAGGAAACAAAACAAATGTTCCGAAACCTTCCAAAGGAAATGAAAACTCTCCACAAACCCATGAAGAATTTGAATCAGAAATGATCAAAAAGATGGAAGCCTTCTGGGAGGAAAAGTGGGAAATAATGCAAAAGAAATTCATGCATCTACAAAACCAGTTTGACCAAACGGAAAAGGAAAACCAGTCTTTAAAGGTCAGAATTAGGCAAGTGGAAGACAATGAGCAAGAATTAATAAAGCAAAGCCAAAAGACCAAGAAATTAGAAGAGCACATAAAATATCTAACCAACAAGGTCATAGACTTGGAAAATAGAAGGAGAAGAGACAATTTAACAATAATTGGACTACCAGAAAAGCCAGAAATAAACAGCAAATTTGACATCGTAATACAAGAGATAATCAAAGAAAATTGCCCAGAGATTCTGGAACAAGGGGGCAATACAGCCACTGAAAGAGCTCACAGAACACCCTCTACACTAAATCCCTAAAAGACAACTCCCAGGAATGTAATTGCCAAATTCCAAAGCTTTCAAGCAAAAGAAAAAATTTTACAAGAAGCCAGAAAAAGACAATTTAGATATAAAGGAATGCCAATCAGGGTCACACCAGACCTTGCAAGTTCCACTCTGAATGATCGTAAGGCATGGAACATGATTTTCAGAAAGGCAAGAGAGCTGGGTTTTCAACCAAAAATCAGCTATCCAGCAAAACTGACTATATACTTCCAAAAGAAAGTATGGGCATTCAACAAAATAGAAGATTTCTAACTTTTTGCAAAGAAAAGACCAGAGCTCTGTGGAAAGTTTGATATTGAAAAACAAAGAGCATGGAATACGTGGAAAGGGAAATATGAAGGAAAGGGAAAAGGAGAAAAATGTTATCTTTTCCTTTTATTCAAACTCTCTTCTATAAAGACTATATTTATATAAATCTATGTTTATTAATATGTGGGGGAAATGTAATGTGTAAATAGGGGGAAAAGAAAGACCAAATAGAATAATCTTTCTCACACAAAGATTCACACGGGAAGGGGAGGGGAAGAAAACTCCTTTAAGAAGGAGAGGAAGAGAGTTTTTCCTTAAACCTTACTCTCAGGGAAATCAACTCTGAGAGGGAAGAACATCCAGATCCATTGGGATCTTGAATTCTGTCTTACCCAACAAGGGTAGGGAGAAGGGAAAACCATGGGGGGTAGCGGGGGATGGAACATAAAAAAGGGAGGGAAGAAAGGAGTGTGAGAGAGGGAAAAAAGGAAGGGGCTAGAAAGGGAAATATATCAAGGGAGGGGACAAGGGGGAATGATTTAAAGTAAATCACTGGATTAAAATGTTAGAACTGAAGAAAAAAGGTTAGAATTAGGGAAGGATATCAAAATGCCAGAGAATTCACAAGTCACAATCATAACTTTGAACGTGAATGGGATGAACTCACCCACAAAACATAGACGAATAGCAGAATGGATTAGAATCCAAAACCCTACCATATGTTGTCTCCAAGAAACATGCATGAGGCGGGGAGACACCCAAAAGGTCAGAATTAAAGGATGGAGTAATACCTTCTGGGCCTCAACTGACAGAAAGAAGGCAGGAGTTGCAATCATGATATCTGACAAAACCAAAGCAAAAATAGACCCGATTAAAAGGGATAGGGAAGGTAATTATATTTTGTTAAAAGGGACTTTAGTTAATGAGGAAATATCACTAATCAACATGTATGCACCAAATAATATAGCACCCAAATTTCTAATGGAGAAACTAGGAGCATTGAAGGAAGAAATAGACAGTAAAACCATATTAGTGGGAGACTTGAACCAACCATTATCAAATTTAGATAAATCAAATAAAAAAATAAATGAGAATGAGGTAAAAGAAGTGAATGAAATCTTAGAAAAATTAGAATTAATAGACATATGGAGAAAAATAAAGACAAAAAGTAATACACCTTCTTCTCAGCACCACATGGCACATTCACAAAGATTGACCATACACTAGGTCACAGAAACATGACATACAAATGCAGAAAAGCAGAAATAATAAATGCAGCATTTTCAGATCACAAGGCAATAAAAACAACAATCAGTAATGGTACATGGAAAACCAAATCAAAACCTAATTGGAAATTAAACAATATTATACTCCAAAATCATTTAGTTAGAGAAGAAATCAGAGAAACAATAATTTCATTGAGTAAAATGACAATGATGAGATATCCTTTCAAACCTTTTGGATGCAGCCAAACCATTAATCAGAGGTAAATTCATATCCTTCAGTGCATATATTAACAAACTAGGGAGAGCAGAGATCAATTGGAAATGCAAATAAAAAATCTCGAAAGATATCAAATTAAACCCCCCCAGGAGAAAACCAAACTAGAAATCCTAAAAATTAAGGGAGAAATTAATAAAATCAAAAGTGATAGAAGTATTGATTTAATAAATAAGACAAGAAGCTGGTACTTTGAAAAAAACAAACAAAATAGAAAAAGTACTGGTCAATTTAATTTAAAAAAGGAAAGAAGAAAAGCAAATTAACAGTATCAAAGATGAAAAGGGGGACATCACCTCCGATGAAGAGGAAATTAAGGCAATCATTAAAAATTACTTTGCCCAACTATTTGGCAATAAATATACCAACCTAGTTGATATGGATGAATATATACAAAAATATAAACTGCCTAGACTAACAGAAGAAGAAATAGAATTCTTAAATAATCCCATATCAGAAAATGAAATCCAACAGGCCATCAAAGAACTCCCTAAGAAAAAATCCTTGTGAATTTTGTGTGAATTTTGTGAAACAAGGATGCCTCTACTATTTGACATTGTACTAGAAACACTAGCAGTAGCAATTAGAGAAGAAAAAGAAATTGAAGGCATCAAAATAGGCAAGGAGGAGACCAAGTTATCACTCTTTGCAGATGACATGATGGTCTACTTAAAGAATCCTAGAGATTCAACCAAAAATCTAATTGAAATAATCAACAACTTTAGCAAAGTTGCAGGATACAAAATAAACCCTCATAAGTCATCAGAATTTCTATATATCTCCAACACAGCTCTGCAGCAAAAAAGTAGAAAGAGAAATCCCATTCAAAATCACCTTAGACAAAATAAAATATCTAGAAATCTATCTCCCAAGACAAACACAGGAACTATATGAACACAACTCCAAAACACTCTCCACATAACTAAAACTAGACTTGAGCAATTGGAAAAACATTACCTGCTCATGGGTAGGACGAGCCAATATAATAAAAATGACCATCCTACCCAAACTTATTCATCTATTTAGTGCCATATCCATTGTACTCCCAAAAAATTTCTTTACTGATTTAGAAAAAAACATAACAAAGTTAATTTGGAATAGCAAAGGATCAAGGATATCCAGGGAAATAATGAAAAAAAAAACACAAATGATGGGGGCCTTGCAGTCCCAGACCTCAAACTATATTACAAAGCAGCAATCATCAAAACAATTTGGTACTGGCTAAGAGACAGAAAGGAGGATCAGTGGAATAGACGGGGGGAAAGCGACCTCAGCAAGACAGTATACAATAAACCCAAAGATCCCAGCTTTTGGGACAAAAATCCACTATTTGATAAAATCTACTGGGAAAATTGGGAGACAGTTTTGGAGAGATTAGGAATTGACCAACACCTCACACCCTACACCAAGATAAATTCAAAATGGGTGAAAGACTTAAACATAAAGAAGGAAACCATAAGTAAATGGGGTAAACACAGAATAGTATACATGTCAGACCTTTGGGAAGGGAAAGACTTTAAAACCAAGCAAGACATAGAAAGAGTTACAAAATGTAAAATAAATAATTTTGACTACATCAAATTAAAATGCTTTTGTACAATCAAAACCAATGTAACTAAAATCAGAAGGGAAACATCAAAATGGGGAAAAAATCTTCATAGAAACCTCTGACAAATGTTTAATTACTTAAATTTATGAAGAGCTAAATCAATTGTACAAAAAAATCAAGCCATTCTCCAATTGATAAATGGGCAAGGGACATGGATAGGCAGTTTTTAGATAAAGAAATCAAAACTATTAATAAGCACATGAAGAAGTGTTCTAAATCTCTTATAATCAGAGAGATGCAAATGAAAACAACTCTGAGGTATCACCTCACACCTAGCAGATTGGCTAAAATGATAGTAAAGGAAAGTAATGAATGCTGGAAGGGATGTGGCAAAGTAGGGACATTAATTCATTGCTGGTGGAGTTGTGAACTGATCCAACCATTCTGGAGGGCAATTTGGAACTATGCCCAAAGGGTGATAAAAGAATGTCTACCCTTTGATCCAGCCATAGCACTGCTGGGTTTGTACCCCAAGAGATAATGGGGAAAAAGACTTGTACACAAATATTCATAGCTGAGCTCTTTGTGGTGGCCAAAAACTGGAAAACGAGGGGATGCCCTTCAATTGGGGAAAGGCTGAACAAATTGTGGTATATGTTGGTGATGGAATACTATTGTGCAAAAAGGATTAAGAAAGTGGAGGAATTCCATGGAGACTGGAACCATCTCCAGGATGTGATGTAGAGCGAGAGAAGCAGAACCAGGAGAACATTGTACACAGAGACTAATACACTGTGGTATAATCGAATGTAATGGACTTCTCCTTTAGTGGAGGTGTAATGTCCCTGAACAATCTGCAGGGATCTAGGAGAAAAACACTGTCCATAAGCAGAGGACAAACTGTGGGAGTAGAAACACAGAGGAAAAGCAACTGCCTGACTACAGCGGTTGAGGGGACATGACAGAGGAGAGACTCTAAATGAACACTCTAATGCAAATACTAACAACATGGCAATGGGTTCGAATCAAGAGCACATGTGATACCCAGTGGAATCACGCGTCAGCTATGGGGGTTGGGGGGGGAGGAAAAGAAAATGATCTTTATCTTTAATTAATAATGCTTGGAAATGATAAAATAAAATATTATCTAAAAAAATAAAGAGAAATGCATTGGAAGGAGGAGGAAGAGAACATATAATGAGGTAAATTATCACACGTAAAAGAAACATGATAGAGCATTCACAGTGGAGGGGAAGAAGAGATTGGTGGGGTAAACACCATGTGATTCCTACTCTCATGAGAATTAGCTCAATGAGGGAAGAACATAAACAATTTTGCATAGAAACCTACCTTACCCTACAGGAATATAAGAGGATTACGGGATGAGAAGGGGGATAGGACTGATAGAAAAAAGAAAAATTGTGGAGAGATAGAGGTAAAAAACTAAGCAGGAGTAAATAAGAAAGAAAGAAATATAGGAATCACAATGGTAGAACTTTTTTTAGAAGGCTCTCTAATAAAGGCTTATATTGCAAAAAGATTTCTTTTAAAAAGTACTTATAGATATGAAAATGTTTAAAGATATTCCTTTAAGAGAGGCAAAATTTGGAAAGTGAATGGATTCTCATCAATTGGGGATGGTTGAGTAAGTTATAGTATATGATTGTAAGAGCATATTATTGTGCTTTAAAAATAACAAGCAGGTGAAGCTCAGGAAAATCTGGAAAGATATAAACAAATTGAAGCAGAGTGAAATAAGCAGAACCAGAAGGACAATGCACTGTGACAAGAATAATTTACAATGAATGACTGTGAATAATAGCTGTTCTCAGCAATATAATGATCCAAAACTATTCCAAGCTTTCTTCAGTTTTTCAATTAATTTTTCTGTTTGTGTTTCTTTCCCCCAAAGCATTAATATGTAAAAAATATTTTACATGATTGCTCATGTAAAATCTATAATGATTGCTTACCATCTAAAGGGGAGTAGGGTATTGATGTTGAGAGAGGGAGAGAGAGAATTCAAGACTCAAAATTCTTTGAAAAATGTTGGAAATTTTTTCCCTATGATTTTGAGGGAAAATAAAGGAAATAAATAATTTTTAAAAAAATATTAAAATATATATTTTAACTCTATCTTGGATACTTTCTAGTTATATTATCCCGTGTTATGGGGAATACTGATCCTGATATTAATTGGTATCAATAGTTGTTAATGGTTGTTGATAGTTATGGATAGGCTATCGGGGTTTAAGGAGATTCTTTTGTTGGCAGTTCTGCTGGAGACTAGTTAAGAAAAAATTATTTATTACTACTGAGGATAATATCAAGGAAAGCATAAGGAAATGAGAATTTTTAGGAGAGGTATTTCCCTATAGCTAAAGGTTTCTAAATTAAATCCCAGATCCCAAATCTTTCCCACAAGGACAGTCTTCACAATCACCAATGTTTTTTCTCCTTAACACTATCCTTAGCTATCTAACTAGTCCCCCAAAGTGACTATATATCTATCCTAAAACTAATATATAAGTTTATAATTAAGATCCTTTCCTTATATGCTATCTCCAAGATTCAGAGTGACTCCTTCTGTCTCTTCAGCTGTTAAGAATTCAGCTTCTGAGGAGTTCACAGAAACTGCTTTATTCTGCCCCCTGTAGACTCACAGGGAAGAGCCAAGCCAGTCTCTCTTACAGATGTTCTGCTTTCAATCTTCCTCCAAAACTCCAGGTATTTTCCAAAACAACTGTTATTCACTCTTCCAAGATTTCCAGAGGAAAAATCAACCATTTTTTTTCTGAGCAACCAACCCAAAGAGTGTACAGAAATTCCTAACTGCTCCTCCTACAGGAATCTGGGAATTCTTTCCCATGATCTCTTGAGGATCCCACTGTCTGAATTAAAGGAGCCTAGCTCATTCAACCCATCTGTCTAGCCAACCCCCTTTTCCTAATTATTAAGAATCTCTATTACTTTAGTAATTAGGAATTTACTCCTTACACAAGGCAAGTCACTTTACTTCCATCTGTCTCAGTTGCCTCAATTGTAAAATGGGAATAATAATGGCACTTACCTTATAAAGTTGTCATAAGGATCAAAGGAGTTAATATTTGCAGATCACTTAAAAATTGCCTGGCATAGAGTGGGTACTTGATAACTACTTGTTTCCCTTTTATACTACCTTGGGTTTATTCTAGTAAAACATTTAAATATTCCTTACTTTTGGTTGGTGTCTAAGTTTCCTGAAATATGGAATATAGAGTTCCAGTTCTTATACTCAAGAGATATGTATGGGAGAATGTTTCTTTTACTTCTCATAAACATATAGAAGAAACAAAAACCTTCAGGAAAAAATATACACAGAAATGCATAAGGCCATGAAATGGCTAATGAGTTACTTTTTGGATGGACTTGAATTGGGATTGTTATAAGGAACACCTTTGACATTCTAATGGATTTTTATATCTCTCACTTGTTTTATTTTTGAGTCAGTCTAGCGATTCAGGCACAGAGAGTGAAATTTAAGAAGGTAGAGTGGATCATAAAATTAAATAAAAACAACTTTATTGATAAGAAATTAAAGAATCTATTGAAAAGAGTTACTAACTCAAATAAAACATTATTCCTTTTTTCTTATATGGTTATTTTTGGCAACAAGAGACCATCCTTTCATAAAACATATAATGCTACTACCACAGGGTCTTACAGAGTTCCCCTAAGACTCATAGTTTCCTTTTATGACCCGGATTCTCTACAGAACGCAAATATACTTTCAGACTGCTAAATAAAAAATACCCTTCCTATCTGACCCACAGAGTCTGAATAACTCACTAATTTCTACCTTCATGGTACTTGGAAAATATGTGGGTGATGTTCTCTATATCAGTAAACTTCTTTATGTATGAGGACTGATCTCTTTGCTCTGTAACTTGATTAACCAATGAAATCAGAGTTAGTACTGCTTGTGAAATCATCTTTACTTGTTTAAAAAGATAAAATGACATAATAGTCACAAAATGCTTATCACAATATTTGGCACATAATAGGCACTTAAGAAATACATTTTCCCTTCTCCATAAAGGCTAGGTTCTAGTATAATGAAATTTAGGAAGTTGAGATGCATTTCCCACCCTTGAAAAATCCCTATATAGGAAGCTGGAAATAATTAATATCAGACATGAACCACCTTATCAGGGCCCAGTTGCAGCCATGTTTTAACTCACTAGAGTCCACTCTCAGAAGCTTTTGATTCAGGCCAAATGAGCAAATATATATCTACTTCATTTGTATTTGCTAAAAATCACCATCAACTGTTCTTCAGATTGAGGAGAACCCTTCAGAAGAAATATGCAGAGGAAAAGATAAAAAGGAAAGAAAGGCTAAAGAGAGCTGTGAGTAATCTGCTACAGAGAGGAAGTTATTCAGAGGAGAAGTCATCCTTTTCAATTCCATCCAATAAATCATCTGGAGCAACCCTAGTCACTAAAAATGAAATAAGAGTTATCTATACCCTTTACACAAGGTGAAATATTTTTGCCCAAATTTAGTAAGAAAAGAGATATGCTTGTGTGTCCAAATTCCCTAGCAGAGATATGTGCTCATTCAGTCTGTCAAGGTTAACTCTCTTGATTGATCCTCTTGCAATGTTAATTAAAGTGTAAATATATATATCATTTCTCTTTTCTAAAAATCCTTCATTTTCCTAAAACTTTCCACTTAGTGCAAAAGATTGCTTTGAATGAGGTCATTCATATGTTTGGTTTGTTACCAACAACCATCCATCATCTGTTGCAGTGATAATAGCTTCAAAAATAGTGGAAGCAGCTGTTACTAAGTAATTCTGATAAACTGCAGCTCCTTTCTATTGTATGCAAATTTCTAAAAATGTCAAATACTTTACTATATTTCCAGGATTTGGTTCAAGTCTCATGTCTTATAGGAATCTTTCTGTGATTGTCTGGTCTCACATCCATCTATTTCTTTATTTTCTGATGTAATTTGATCCCTAATGTTACTACCATTCATTCTGAAACAGTATGCACTGTATTTTGTAAATCTTTCTTTTTGTGGTTATATAATTTGCCCTCCAAATGAGACCATTGGTTGCATAATAACACCAATTGGGTCTCAAATTTTGTTTCTTTTTTTGTTTATTATCCAGCATCACTTATTACCATGCTGTATCCCTTCGATAAATATTTCTTCCATAAATAGTCATTAAATTGAATGTAATCATGAAATATTTGTAGGTACTGAGGGCTCAATCTATCTACATCATATCTGTGATGAATTAACAGGTTTTTGCTAAAATAAATTTGGTTCGGAGAGTTGGATAAGAAAAGACACTTAGGAGAACACAGTTGTCTTTATTCATTTGAAGAACTATCACTTGAATCCGGGAATGGAGTGTATCTACTTACCTCTAGAGGGCAAACTAGGAACAACAGAATTTACAAATCCATATTTAGGTCTGCTATTAAGGGGAAAAATGCTTCCTGGGAATTCCTGGGAGTGATCTCTAAATGGGATGGACATCCTTGGGCATCCCTTCCACCCCTCACATTGGTAATATTCAAACAAAGGCTGAATGAACGAACACTTTTTGGGTGGGTTATAGAGAAGATTCTTTTTTAGGGATGAATTGAGTTGGATGCTTCTTAAGGTCCATTTCAACTACCAAATTATGTATAATTTAAAATTTGTGATTCTGTGTTCTCTGCTAGATACTCTGACCAATTATATGTCTTCACTTATCTTCCTTTTAAAAATTTTAGTCAGATTTATCTTGAGTTCCTGGATTTCACAGTAGGTAAAATGTTGTATTTTGAGTAAGAAAGCAGAGTTCAAATTTTACCTCAGACAATTTTTGTGTTGAACTGGGCAAATCATTTAACTTCACTCAGTTTTCCTTTACTGTCATATTAACTACTATACTATGTGTGAGGTGGTAACCCAGAGTTGTTTTGATCTGCATTAATCTAATCAGGAGGGATTTAGAACATTTTAATATGATTTTTTATAGTTTTGTTTTCTTCATCTGAAAATGGCCTATTCATATCCCTTAACCGTTTGTCTATTTGGGTATGATTTAATTTCTTATGTATTTGTCTTAGTTCTTTGTATATTTTAGAAATTAGACTTTTTTCAAAGATATTTTTCTCTGTTATTTCCTATCTAATTTTGGTTTCATTAGATGTATCCATTAAAAAAATCTTTTAAATTTAATATAATCAAAATTATTCATTTTACACCTTATAATGTTCTCAATCTCTTGTTTAGTCTTAAATTCTTTCCTTTCCCATAGATCTAACATGTATAGTATTCCATTTTCACCTAATTCATTTATAACTCTTCATATTTAAATTGTATATCCATTTTGAATTTATCTTGGCATAGTGTGTGAGATAGTGAGCTAAATCTAATTTTTGCCCTACTGCTTTCCAGTTTTCCCAGAAGTTTTTGTCAAATAGTGGGTTAATATTCTACAAGTCAGGACCTTTGGATTTATGAAACACAAAATTGATGAGATTATTTACCCCTGGTCTATTGATCTACCTTTTTAATCTCTTTTCCAATACTATACTGTTTTGATAATCATGCTTTATATTACAGTTTAATATCTAGAACTGTAAGGCCACCATCCTTCACACTTTGTTTCATTTGTTCCCTTCATATTCTTGAACTTTTGTTCTTCCAGATGAATTTTGTTATTATTTTTTCAAATTCCATAAAATAGATTTTTGGGAGTTTGATAGGTATGGCATTTATTATTTCCAATTTAGTCTTTATCTGTGGATTTTTTCATTTGTTCTTTCTCAAGTTTTTCTTAGTTACAAACCAAATTCATTTATCTTCTTTTTCTCTATTTTGTTGCTATAAGCACTCAGGGATATATATTTTCCCCTGATTACTACTTTGGCTATATCCCATTAATTTTGATATGATGGGGGGGGGTGGAGTCAAGATGGCTGCTTGAAAGATGCAAAAGACCAGACCTCTGTGAAAACAATTACACTAATCAAAAACAAAGTGCTTAGAGGAGACAGAAAAACAAATCTAAAAACAGGTCAGAGCTGGGGGACCCTCCTGCTGGAATCTTAGAACAAGGGCTACAAGCCAGAGGGAATGTCTTTCTGTACTGTGCCAGGCTCAGGGCTCTAACCACAACTTACAGGGAGGCAGCTGGAGGAGAGGCACAGGAGGGGAGGGCAGCCTAATCGTATTAACTACTCTCCACCTTGGGCCTCTTCTTTTCAAGTTTTGGCCTCAGGACACATCCAGCTTCACAGATAAACTCTGCCTCAGCTTAGTCTAGTGCATCATAGGGCAGATAAGAAACCTTCATAGGACAGGGAAGCTCAATCTCTAATGCCCCTCACCCACCTCTTTAAGAATCCTGTTGACTCGAATCCCAGAGCAAAGGCTGAAACCATAAAAGAATACCTTGATAACAGGTCTGGAATGACAGTTCCCCTTAGCCTCCACACTTTCAAACTACACCTTCAGCTTCTACTGCCAGTTGGGGAAGATATGATCTCAGGTCTCATTAATATTTCATCAGCCTAATCTAGTCAATCAGAAGAGCAGAGAAGAAGCCCATCCAGGACAGAATAGTCCAAACCCATAGATCTAGCAGATAATCATAGGAGCAAGATTACTGCCAATAGCAATGGGAAAAGAAGGAAAAAAAATATGAGTGAACAACAGCAAAAGAAAAAGGAAATTACAATTGACTACTTCTATCCAGGTAATGAACAAAGAGCATATGGAACAGAGGAGGACCAAGGAACTCCAAGCAAAAATGCAGAACCTCCAGAAAATTGTACTCAGACTTTTGAAGAACTCAAAATGCAATTCAAAATACAATTCAGAGTGGCTGAAGGCATTTGGGAAAAGAGCTAAGAAGCAAAATAAGTCATCTGGTAACAGAGGCACATGAACTAAAACAATAAAATAGTGTCTATAAAAGCCAGAATTGTCCAGCTTGTCAATGAGGCAAAGAAAGTGAAAGATGACCTCCAAAAAAAATGAACCAGAAGGAGAAGGATGACCAAAAAGTCAGGGATGAAATTCAGTAAGAATTAGAATACAACAATTAGAAGCAAATTACTTCACAAGGCAGCAAAAGTCTATTAAATAATATCAATAGAATGAAAAAAATAAGGAAAATATGAAATACTTCATTGATAAAAATAACAGACCTGGAAAATAGATCCAAAAGAGACATCTTAGTAATTATTGGACTACTAGAAAATTATGATGAAATAAAAAGCCTGGACATCATTCTACAGGAAATTTATCCAAAAAAAAAAACTGTCTCAACTATTTGAACAAGAGGGAAAAGTGGAGATTGAGAAAATCCATAGATTACCCCTTGCATTTAATCCCCAATTGACAATGCCTAGGAATAGCCAAATTGAAAAAAAAAAAACTACCAGAGAAAGGAAAAGATACTACAAACTGCTGAGAAGAAACCATTTGGATATCATGGAACCACAATTAGAATAACACAGGACCTGGCTTTATTTACACTGAAGGACTGGAAGGCATGGAATATGATATTATAGAAAGCAAGAGAGCTGGGTCTACAACCAAAATCAACTACCCAGAAAAACTGACTATATTCTTCCAGAGGAAAGTATGGTCATTTATTAAAATAGAACACTTTCAAGCATTCATAAATAAAAGACCTGACCCCCCCCCCAAAAAAAAAAAACCCTTACCTTCCATCATGGAATCAATTCTGTGTGTTGGTTTCAAGGCAGAAGAGTGGTAAGGGCTAGGCAATGGGGGATAAGTAACTTGCCCAGGGTCACACAGCTGGGAAGTGTCTGAGGCCAGATTTGAACTTAGGACCTCCCATATCTAGGCCTGGCTCTCAATCCACTGAGTCACGCAGCTTCCCCCAGACCTGACTTTAACAGAAAATTTGATGCCCAAACACAGAACTGAAGTGAATTACCAAAGGATAATTAAGAAAGGAAAAACAAACAAAAAAAACCATGTTTTTTAAGGGGCCCAATAAGTTCAAGTTATTTGTATTACTATAAGAAAAGATGATATTGGCAAGTCTTAAAAACTGTTATTATCATCAGGGTAGCTAGAAGAAGTATACTTAGAAGGAACAGTGACAAACTGCAAAGGATGAATTGTATATATATATATATATATACATATATATATGTATGTATGTATGTATGTATACATATATATACACACACACATATATAAACTAGGAGTAACAAAAGAGGATAAAATTAAGAGAAATGAGAAAAGAAATAGAATGGGGTAATTTTATATTTCATAAGGAAATGCATGGGGGGAAAGGTTGAGAAGTCCAATACAATGGAAGGGTGAAAGAGGTTGGATACAGTTTCCAAGATAATTTTAATCATTATCGTCGAAGGGTCAGAAAGTTTCAAATGGTAGGAAAACCTCCAAATGCCAATTCAATCATTAAAATTATCATCATCATCATCATCAATAATATCATCTTCCTCAACAACATCATCATCACCAACATTAACATCTAACCATCCATCTTTTCCTGGCTCAGGAAATATTTTTTCTGGATGGCCTAACATAATACCATACTATGCAGAGTACTGAATGAGAGCCAAAAGGCCTAAATTTTAGGCTTGAGTACCACTATTGGGAGTAAAAAGAAAGCTTTCTTTTTCCTGGACTCTGTTTCCTCACTTATGTATGAGTGAAGCTTACCTGGATTCGGTATTAAGTTAATCAATTAATTCAATGAATAAATCAGGTGTAAATAAGAAAAAATATATTCTGACATATAACTGAAATGATTAAATATTTTAAAAGGATGTAATTATACATAGTTCTGACATCTTTGAATATCTTGTTTTGTTTTGTTTTCAGTAACAACTTTAAGATAAATTCACCAACAATGGACATGTTCAATTAAAAGATATGATTATTTTAATAATTTTTTTCTGCTTCCTCCCAGATCACTGTTCAAAATTTACAACTTTGAAATTCTACCAGCAATGAATGTGTATAGGTATATAGGTATATAGAAAATTTGACCTTGACAAAGCCCTTAATTTTTTATTTTTCTTATTTACTATATTATGCATCTCTTGAATTTTGTATTTGGGCATCAAATTTCCTGTTTAACTCTGGTCTTTTCTTCAGGAATACTTAGAAATCTTGTTTTTTTAATTACTATATTTTCCCCTGAAAGAACATAGTTTTGATGGTAGGTGATTCTTGATTTTAACCCCAGTTGCCTAGTCTTCCAAAACATGATATTCAAAGCCTTTTGGTCCTTCCATTTGGATGCTACCAGATCCTATGTAATTCTGACTGGGGTTCCATGATATCTGAATTGTTTCTTTTTGCCTGTTTGTAGCATTTTTTCCTTGGTCTGAGAACTCTCAAACTTGGCTATGATATTCATGTAAGTTACCATTTGGTGATTTATTGTAGAACATGATAAGTGGATTCTTTCAATTCCTCTTTAACCTCTTGTCCAAGAATACCAGGACAGTTTTCATGGATAATTTCTTGTAATATGATATCTAGGCTCTTTTTTGGTTATAATTTTCAGGTAGTCCAGTAATTTTAAATTGACTGTCCTGAATCTATTTTTTAGGTCAGTTTTTTTTTCAATAATATACTTCATATTTTCTTCTATTTTTCATTCTTTTGATTTTGTTTTATTTTTTCTTGATGTCTCATGAAGTTATTATATTCTAATTGCCCAATTCTAATTTTTAAGGACTGATTTTCTTCTATGACCTTTTGATTCTCCTTCTCCATTTGATCCATTGTTGTTTTCAAATAACTTTTTTTCTTCATTTTTGTTTGTTTTTCAGATAGGTCAATTTTGGTTATTAAGGGATTATTTTTCTTCTCTATCTTCTTGTGTTTCTTTTTCTTGTTGTTCCATTTTGCTTTTTAAACTGTTGTTTTATTGTCCCCATTTTTCTTTAACCCATCATATTTGGTTTTTTAATTCATTTTTTTGAGTTCTTCCAGAGTGTTAGCCCAATTTCCAGATTTTTTGAGGTTTTGCTTGGATTACTTTGGATCTCATTTTCTTATACCAGATATATTATTCATTCTTTATCCCTGAAGAAAGTTTTGATAGTTAACTTTTTTCTCTGTTGTTTACTCATATTTTCAGCGTTTTGAGTTTTTAAGTTTTTGGTGGTGGTGGCAGTGGTGTTTTTTTTTCTTTTTTTTGCCTATGGATTGTAAGCTTTTCAAGTCTCTTTTATCTGCTAGTTAACTGGATTAGGCAGATTGCATTATTCTGCCCTGGGGTAAGTTTTGAAAGTTTCTCTCCTTTGATGTATTCTTTGGTTGGTGTAGCCCTCCACCTGGGATCCAAGCATAGCCTACATCCTGGTTACCTGAGTTATTCCCTAGGGTGTCTTCACTGCTGCTGCAGAGGCTTCAGAGCACCCAGAGTGCTATGGAACTCCAGGACCTCTCTCCCAGGGACTTGTGCTTTAAGGGGTGAGTCTTAGGTGCTGTTTCTTTGGTGTACAACCTGAGCCAAGATGCTGGTGTTGCCTATGCCATGGTTCTGAGTCTGGAACAGTAGGTGGGGGGTTGTTTGGCCTTGGTTTTTCCATGTACAGTTTTGCTTTCAGATCCCACTTTTATGGTGGAAATCCACTTTCTCTGTCTACCTTTCATGTTCTGTCCAATGGGAGAGATCCCTCACTCATCTTGTTTTGACTCCTGTCCTTTTCAGGAACTTTTTAAAGATTAGTTTTGAAGGATATTCAGAGTAGATTCAGGATTTCATTGCTACTCCACTGTCATCTTGGCTTCACCCACTCCCACTTCCTCCACCCCAATCAAGCCAGATATTGATAAGTGAATCCTCAAGTCTTTTATAACTATGTTTAATAGCATAGGACCAAGCACAGGTCCCTGAACAAGTCCTCCTCTATATTGCTTTTCAAGATAATATTTAACTACTACTATTTGCTGCTTGAATCTGGTCAGATAAGCAAATCTGAAAACAAAAAGTATTTAAATCCATACTACTATTTTCCAATTTGTTCACAAGAATACAATGAGAGATATATCCTAAAGCTTGAGTAAGCTACACAGAAACTCAAACTATACAGGAAATCAGTTGGTCAGCAAGATTTGTTCTGGATGAAGAAACACTACCATTTTATAATCACTGTTTCCTTTCCTAGATGTTCATTATCTGTGACTTTAATTATTCATTCTAAAAGAGTGCCACAAATAAAAGCCAAAGCTTTCCTGGCTTAGAATGTGCATATACTACTATTTTCTTTTTTAAAAAATTGAGATTTTTGTCCTCCTAAAGTCCTTTGAAACCTCTTCTAGTCTCTAGTCTTTTGAAGATCATTGATTGCTAGAACTCTTAGATCTTAAAAAGAACCTAAAATAAATCAATGAACATTATTAATTATATATGAATACAATTTGCAAATATGATAGAAGGAGAAATATTAAGGAGGGGACAATAACCTGGAAAGTATTAATTTAAACATTAACCACAAGATCTATACTGCCTTGAGGAAGGAATGTCTCCCTTGACTACTGGAGCTTTAAAACTTCTATCCTTGGACAGATACTCCCTAAAAGTTGGTCCTGCTTCTTTTAGAGATTGAAAGGAATGTTGGCTTCAGTTCTCTTGAAAGATCAAAAGGCCTACACAGTGACCCCATGGAAACTTCTCTATTTCTTTCTGCAAATCTCATAAGTCAGAGCTATGATCCTGTTTCAAATTTCCCCTCAGATACCCTCAGTCATCTGGTCATTTTCCCATGTAGTTATAAATTGGATGGAGAAGCTTCCTGGTCTTTCTTTATTTGGTTTAATTAATCATTGTTTAGTTGGGTGTGCTTTTAAATTTATTTTGTAATGGAAGCTTGGCTACCAAGGGCAGTAAGTATAAATGAAGCCTCAGAAAACAAAAATTAATAGAAATATTTTAAAATAAAAATTAATTAAATATTTCAAAAATAATTTAAAAATTAATAAAAATTAAGATTACTACAAAATTAAAGATATGAATCAGATGATAAAGATAGGAACTCAACTTGTTAATCTCCTAATATGAGATACTTCCAAGTGTAAAAACTTCCTCTTACATCTTATATGTATTATTGTCCTCTTAAATTACATATTATATGAGGGGAAAATCTCATGTCATCTAAATTTTGGATCTTCCACAATAATGTTTCTTGAAAGGAAAGTTTTTCAATCACTGTTGAAAAGTACCTCATTAGTTATTGAGTCCCAATATATCCTAATCCTCTTCTTTATAACCATCTCTCTGAGATTACTTCCCTTTTGGATTGTATATATACATACACACAAACATACACACACATTACATACTTTGTATTTTCTTCTTCTCCATTACAATGTCTATGTCCTTGATGACAAGGATTATGTTTTGATCTTTATTTATATCCCCAGGTCTCTATGGTAAATAGCAAGAACTAAATAAATGTTTGATTGGCTGACTTTATCCACATAAATAATGCCATCTCCATCAATATACAGTATATAAAATCAAAACTCATAGATAGTCCTTATTAACTGGAGTTATGTCCAATTCTGAGCAATATGTTTTAAGACAAATATTGAAATAGAACATGTTCAGTAGTTCAGAGGTAAACAATATAACTGACCAATTTCCTGAAAATCTTGCTAAAGAAGGATTTATTTAAAGGATATGACAATATTTAGACTGGGAAAAGATTTAGGGAGGGCATGAAAGCTGTCTTAGAATGTTTGAAGTGCTATATTTGGAGAGGAATTAAAATTGTGTTTCATCCTATCAGGTAAACTTAAAAGGTATGAATAGAATCTATAGAAATAATTTTAGACTTGATACAAAAAGAGATAAAATAACTAAACTTCATTGCTTAGAACTTTTTAAAAAGTAAAATAGATTATTTAAGAAAGTACTAAGCTGCCCATCATTGGAAGACTTCATACAAAGAACAGCCAGGTTTGTTATAGAAGCAATTTCTATTCAGTTATGTGTTCAATTATATGACTAAGAGTTTCTTCTTAGATTGTACAGTTCATTGAATTTACTTGAATAAATTAATGAATGATTACTGCTATAACTGAACTAATGTAAGGGGTAACAATTATGATTGGACTGAATATCTGAGAATTTGGTTGCCAGGAATTTAATTACTAAATTTCAATGAATTGCTCAAATCAGAATGACTTTCCTGGTAGTTTATTTACAAATAGAAAGAGGAAAGTAAGAAAAAGAGAAGAGAAGAGAAGAGAGAGAGAGAGAGAGAGAGAGAGAGAGAGAGAGAGAGAGAGAGAGAGAGAGAGAGAGAGAGAGAGAGAGAGAGAGAGAGAGAGAGAGAGAGAGAGAGAGAGTATGCTTCTTTCTTGGTCTGAACGAGGTAGGAATTTTCAGAGGCCCCAGAAAGGGATGTGGTCACCCAGTGGATTATTTTTTTTAATTTTATTTAATTGATTAATTTAGAGCAGGAGTTCCCAAACTATGACCCGTGAGCCACATGCAGCCCCCTGAGGCCATGTATCTGGCCCCCACCTCACTTCGGAAGGGGCACCTCTTTCATTGGTGGTCAGTGAGAGGAACAAAATATGTGGTGGTCACTCACATACAGTACTACTCCTTTGTGACAAACTCCTTTGTGTGACACCTTAGAATGAAGTGCCACACAAAGGATTATGTGGCTGCACAATGGAAGACTTCAGCTGGGTAAGTGGAATCCTGGGGGAGGGTATTCTGCACTGTGAATACTGCTGCCCAGTTAGGGTTTGGGTTAGGGTTAGGTTTTTATTGTCCAGCACTCAAGTCTGAGGGACAATGAACTGACCCCCAGTGTAAAATGTTTGGGGACCCTTTATTTATAATATTTTCCAGGATTATGAAAATCATGTTCTTTCCCTCCCCTTCCCGCAAACCTCTCCCTTAGCCGATGCACAATTCCATTGGGTTTGACATGTATTGTTGGTCAAGACCTATTTCTATGTTATTGATATTTGTACTAGGGTGATCATTTAGGGTCTATAACCCCAATCATATCCCCATTGATCCATGTGATCAAGCACTTGTTTTTCTTCTGTTTTTCTACTCCCAAGGATCTTCCTCTGAATGAGAATAGTGTTCTTCAGATTTTCCTGGATCATTGCATTGATATTGTAGAGATGTATGTTGAGTTCGATTGTACCACATGGTATCAGTCTCTGTGTACAATAATCTCCTTGTTCTGTTCCTTTTCTTTTAAATACTTGGAAATCTTCTATTTCTTGAATGTCCATACTTTCCCCTGGAAGTATATAGTCAGTTTTGATTCTTGGTTGAAGACCCAGTTCTCTTGTCTTTCTGAATATCATATTCCAAGCCTTGAGCTTTGTGGAAGCTGCCAGATCTTTTGTGATTCTGATTGGTGTTCCTTCATATCTGAATTGTCTCTTTTTTCCTTCTTGCAAAAATTTTTCCTTAGTTATGAAGCTCTTAAATTTGGCAGTTACATTCCTGAGGGTTGTCTTTTGAGGATTTAGTATAGAGGGTATTCTATGAACTCTTTCAATGTCTACTTTGGCCTCTCAGTCAAGAAAATCAGGGCAGTATCCTTGGATAATTTATTGTAGTATGATGTCAGGGTTTCACTTTATTTCAGGATTTTAAGGTAGACCAATGATTCTCAAATTGTCTCTTCTAGAACCATTTTCTGGATCAGTCATCTTCACAGTGAGATATGTCATGTTTTCTTCTATTTTGTCAATTTTTTTATTTTGCTTTTACTAATTCTTGCTGTTTTGTGAGATTACTGGCTTCTTATTGCCCAATTATGATATTTAAAGACCAGTTTTCCACTATAATCTTTTAATTTTGCTCTATAATCTTTTGATTTTCCTTTTCATTTTTTTTTTTTGGTCTATCCTGCTTTTTGTGGCTTCCAGTTGTTTTGGTCTCTAATTTATTTATCATTAAATTTGATTTCTGGGCTTCTTTATCCAATTGTGAGTTCCTGTCTTTTAAACTGTTATTTTGTTTTTGAACTATTTCCCATATTTCTTGTCAATATTTTTCCATCTTTTTCATAATATCCAATTTGAATTCTTCAAGAACTTGTGGCCAATTTCCATTTTTTTGAAAGGTTTGGATGCATTTATTTGTTCATTCTCTTGTGCTATTTCCTTTGTAGTCTGGCTTTTTCCTCCATAAAAAGGGTCAAAGTCTTCTTCTTGTTCTTCTTGGTGTCAGGAAGTTGTTTTTCCTGGGTATTATTTATTATCACTGTGCTGGTTTTTCCTTCCTTTTCCAGTCAGAAGTCTGAGTGAGGAGGGTATGCTCTCTATGTATGGAGCTAAGGAGCAAGGTTTTTGCCTGAAGCCACCATTTGAGTCTCTGGAGCGTCTACTGTTTGCACCCCTTCTCTGTGTTATCTCTGAGCCCAAGGCATTAGCTATTCCACCTGTTGGGGTCTGAAGTGTAACTGTCCTCAGGGGTAAATCTTTGGTGGTCTTAGTTAGCTGCTGAGGGCCTAGAGGTGCACCTCACTCACTCACTGATTCTAGGATGAGCTGGCTCTGAGTCTAGAGCATTGGCTCCATAGTTGTAATGGCAGAGGTACATCAGCTCAAGTTTCGTGGAAGCTATTTCACCCCCCTTATAATGTGCAAATGCCCAAATCCCACATACTTTCAATGCTGCACCATACTATGGAGTCCCTTTGTTCATGTGAATTCATTTTTTTTGTCCTTTTGAGGTCTTCTATATCAGTAGGCAATGAGGAGAGGAAGATTCCTCAATCTAAACTGCAGCCATAGTTTCCTAGAAGTCTGCAGAAGATTAATTCAATAAATCTTCCAGCCACAAAGCTTCCTCCAAGATAAGGGGCCTTTCCAGACGTCAGTGACTCCAGAAAAGCCAAGGAAAGGGAGTTAGCCTTTTCACCCACCACGTTTCAGTACAAGAGGAAGCAGTCTGAGATCTTATGCCCAAGCTCCCCCAAGGCCAAGTTCAAAGGTGGAGACCACTCACAGGAAGTTTCCACCACATTTTAAGGCAGTTCTTTGTATCACTTCCTGTGTCTTCCTTCCACCTTCATGTGTACCAAATGTGCCTTAAACTTGGCTTTGGACTGCCCAGGGGGCAGTCACTTGTTTCTGATTTGTCACTTGCTAGCACACGTGGGTCATTGACATTCCCCCCTCTACACTTAATCCTTAAGTGGGGGTGTATATGTTTCTGGTGGCTAAAAATCTAAAGATAAGTAGAGTGGAGTTAATCTCATTTTCATGCTAACTAGATCAGTTTCCACTACAAAATTAAAGTATCTCATGGGACAAGAAGAAAATGGGCAAAAATTCTGCTTTCCTTGACCTTACATCAAACTAATGAAAATAATTAAGTCATTTAGCTTTTATTTTCTTTTACCTAAGATATGACTAATATTTAAAAATGGTCCTCAACTGTATAGTATTATTAAGTTATTTATTGAGTTGGGTTTTTTTTCCAAGATTGAGTTGCTATTAAAAGTTATGAAGGAGATAGCCAGGCCTAGAGATGGGAGATACTAGGTTCAAATCTAGCTTCAGACACTTCCCAGATGTGTGACCCTGAACAAGTCACTTAACCCATTGCCTAGCCCTTACCACTCTTCTGCCTTGTAGCCAATAGAGTATTGACTCCAAGATGAAAGGTAAGGGTTTAAAAAAAGTTATGAAGGAAAAAAATGATTAAATGTTCACCTAATATTACCCTCAATTTAAATGTCTAGTATTATCAATACCTTCCCTACATTTTTAAAGATAAAATATTCATTGACCAATATAATTATTATAATATTAAATTAATGGTAAAGGGTAATTTGGATACATGTAGTATGTAGTCAGAAAATAAAATGATCTAAAATTTATTTCAAATTGTCTTCATAATCAATACAAATCATAGATTAATTGGTAGGACAATAACTTGAATCAATCTTTGATAGCTGAATATATTGATGGGATATTACATTATTAGAATTAAATTGGATTTAGAAAGGTGTTTTTATATGTCAGACACTACATTTGGTGATGGGCATCCAAATGGCTAATTAAAAATTTCAAGAACTCACATTATAATTATGGGAAGTTGACACATTAAGACGGGTTTATGTTAAACTCATGGCAAACAGAAATGTCAGGTTGAATTCAGGTTCTGATAAAGTACTATATCAAATGTCAAGCTCCAAAAGAACCTTGGGAAACAATGACTGTACAAATATTCCCCAAAACAGATGGTTCAAGGATCAGAATGGTGTTGAACTTAGAGATACATTAAGCTGAGATGTAGGGATGCAGGGTTTAGTATCTAGCTGTCAGTGAGTATTCTGTACTGTTTAAAAACTGGGTGATATAATTATACTGAGTCTTAATCAACAACAATATTTTCTATATTTGTTATTTCTCATATGATATGATTCAAATATTTCAAATGTATCACTTATTCATCAGAAGTAAAATAACAGCTATTTTCATGAATCAAAGAATTCTAGATATTGAAAGGATGTTATTTCCTATCTAGTCCCATTAATATCTTTAAATGAAGTCTCTGCTATAAAGTATCTGAAAAGTGGTCATTTGACATTTGCTAACTTGTAGAATTTGTAAATCAGAAAAATCCCAAATTTCTCTTTATGAAAAGCTGTTGCCTAACACTATCTTGTTTTTGTTATGTGGATCACAGTTTTTATTTTTATAAACACAAGTTTAGTTTTATCCCACTTAAGCACCACTTATTATATTCAGCTCAATGCCCTATCTTGCCAAGATATTTTAAGATCTTGAATCTATTAATCAGGTTAATGTCATCTGAAAATTTTATGATGATGCTTTCTATGCCTGTATTTGAGTTAATGATAACAGTTTTATATAGAATTTATTTAAGAAAAAATCATTTTGTCACTTTCCTGAAGAACTCTTGCCAAGATGGCAATGAACCATTAATAAAACTTAATCTTTTAGATCAACAATTGAATCAACTGTGCTATCTTCCAGCCTACATATTTTATTTTTCTCTTACAAAAATATAGCTGAGTCAAAGCACCTTGGTCTCCTACTTCTGAATGGGAGATTGTGACCTTAAAAGCCAAGAGCCCCCCAAATAAATCTATCAATGTTGCAGCTGGTCCTAAGGGAATCAATGTTAGTCCCTTGGTGTGATCTCTTCCTGAAAGTAAGAGATTGGAGAGCATGTCTGGTCTACACAGCTCTTCTTTCCTGTTGAGGAATAGAGAAGTCATTCTACCATGTGTCAATATACTAAGCTGTTCTCTGTCTTCCTAAAGACTACAGGCCTTTCTGTTTCCCTGGCATATCTTCTGGTCTCACCTTTCTATGTGGCTAAAAGAGAAATATCAGTTAATCATTTTGTCCCATTGATTCCATCTCCATAACTGCTTAACAATCTGAAAGGTCTCCATTAAGATAAAATCCATAGTGATGTTAATAACTCAAATGAGTGGACAGATCAAAGATGGCAGAGTAGAATAAGGGAAAGCTTGAAACACTATGAGAATACTCTCCAATCAATCTTAAAATAATGCTTTGAAGTGAATACTGGAGTGAAAGAACCAACAAGAGCATGGGCTGAAAAAGCTTTCATACAGAGAAGAACTTGAAAAGTAAGAGAGGGTCTGGTTCATGAGATGAAAGGGGAATATAGCTTGTAGAAAGTCCACATCAAGCAGTACTGTGCAAGCCAATAGTAAGTCTTCCAACTTCATAGCTACTCTTCCAGGTTCTGAAACTGGTCTGAAGCCAACATCAAGATTCAGATTCCCTGCTTCAACCTATAGCAGTACAAACTCACACCCACTCCTTAAAGTTCCAAGCACCAGCCCAAACCTGAAGTGAGACCCTCAAGCTCTAGTGCAAGGCAGTCTTTGGTGTGCTTGACTGGTACAGGCTCAGAGGGAGACTTTGAGCACCTGCCCAAGCCCAGTAGAGACCCCAAACCCCAACATAATGGAGGTGGCAAGGTTCCTAGCTGGTGCTATCCTAAGGGGAGGCCCAAAGTCTTTGCCCAAGCCTGCAGTGAGGTCTTGAATCCAGAATAAGGCAAGCTGCAGTGCACATGATCTATGTAAGTCCAGAGTGAGCCTTGGATCCCTGACCCAAGCTTTCAGTGAGGTCCTGAGCCCAAGTACAAGACAGTCCACAGAATGTCAGGGTTGTATAAGCCCAAAAATAATCCGTATCATAATTCAAGGCAAAGTTACAAGCCTCAGAGCAAGGCAATCTACAGTGTCCCTGACCTGATCAAGGCGAGAGAAAGAACTAAAATCTCTGTCCAAGCCTGAGGCTAGACCTTGATTCTCACCATAGGGTAGATCGCAGTGCTCTACGCTCTGCAAGTCTTCAGCAATCTCAAGGGGTAATGGAATCAATAGTGAGAGATGGCTTTCAGAACTCCCAGCTCATAGGCCACAGTCCACATTGGAAGAACTGGAAATTGCAGAAACACAAAAATAGAGTAAAGGGTAGCAGCAAGGAAAAACTGAAATTTAATAGTGCCCCCTTTTCCCCCTGAGAATAGAGTCTACCTTTAATAGAAAAGTGAAAGTCAAGAAAAAGGCTGACAAAATGAGCAAACATCAAAAATGAACAAAAAAAAACATAACTAATCATAAAAAATGCTTATGGAAGCAAAGAACAAGGCACAGACCCAAAAAGGGACAGTGAAATCAAAGCAAATACATGTAAAATTTAAAACAAAAATGAATTTTCTTAAAAAAGCTCAAAATGAATTTGAAAAATCAGTAAAATGAGGCAGAAGAAAAGTGGGGGAAGAGAAATGAAAGCAAGGCATGAAGATAATACAGTTTTACAAGCAGAATTGGACAAATGGAAAAAAGAGGTTCAAAAGCTCATGGAAGAACACAATTTGTCCTTAAAAATTAGAAATGTGCAATTAGAAACTAATAACTTCATGAGGCATCAAGAAACAATAAAACAAAATCAAAAGAATGATAAAATAGGAGAAAATTTTAAATATCTCATTGAAAAACCAACTGAACCTTAAAATAGATGCAGGAAACATATTTTAATTATTACTAGACTGCCTGAAAACCATGATAAAAAAATTCCCTAGGCATTATAGTAAATTATCAAAGAAAATTGCCCCATTCTTGAACAAGAGAGTAAAAAAAAAATTAAAATAATGCATGGCTACCTCTAGAAATAAGTCTCTAAATGACAACTCCTAGGAATATTATAGCTAAATTCGAAAATCCCCATAGTCAAGGAAGAAATGCTACAAACAGCTAGAAACAAACAAAAAATAAATAAATGCCATGGAGCTACTATCAGGATTATACATGACTGCACAATGTGAGTTTCAAAATGTTGTGGGGGGGATTGCATCCACCAACATGCCTCAGGGGCCCTTCCTACTTCCTGACATGGTATTGGTCTTGAATGGACCAATCCCATGCTGGGGAAGAGACCATGCCCCCTACATCCTGGTGTGGGATTGGTCTTGAATTGGACCAATCCCTTGAATTGGACCAGAAGGAATAAAGGGGCCATGCCCCCTTACTTCCAAGGGGGACCAATCCCACACCAAGAAGAGGGGTTTGCTTTTTTATGAATGAGGGTGGTGAATGTGTTAGTTGAAGTGAAAGTAGTGAGTTAATTTCAGCCAGGGGAAACTCTGGTCATTTTTGTTTCAATGAAGCTTTAGAAATATTTGAGTGAGATAGGAGTTTTCTTTTAGCTTTTCCTCAACAGCCTCCACAAAAGATCAAAGTTTACAACTCAGAAATCATTTACCCAGCAAAACTGAATATATTCCTTTATGGGGGGAAAATTGTCATTTAATAAAATAGAAAATTTCCAAGTATTACTGATGAAAAGACAAGACTCAAGATTCAAGAGAAACATAAAAAAATCAATGATGAAGAGAAAATTTAAGGGATTCAATATCAGACTGTTCAAATTCCTATGTGGAAAGATTATATATATATATATACATATATATATATATATACACACACATATTTAATTTATACACATTAGAGCTGTTAAATGGAGTATATATATAGACAAAGGGTGTGGGAGTAAACTGATTAGGATGATTTGATTAACAAAAATATTTAAAAAGAGGATTGCACTGAGAGAAAAGGGAAATCAGATTGTATAGGCTAATTATCTCTATTATATATATTATATATATATGTATATATATAAACTATTAAAGTGGAGGGGAGGATGAGGGTGATGGGTAATGCTTAAAACTTGCTCTAATCATATTTGACTCAGAGAGGTAATAACATACTCACTCTGATAGAGAATCCTATCTTATGGAGAAAATAGGAAGGGGATAAGAAAAGGAGGGTGAGGATAAAAGGGATAGAGAAGTAGGGTTTGATGATTAAAAACAAAATACTTGTGAGAAGGGATAAAGTGAAAGGGGAAAGCATAGGATCAAAAACAGAAAACAAGATGGAGAGGAATATACAGTAGTTAATCATAATTGTGAATATAAATAGGTTGAACTCACCAGTAAAAATGGAAATGAATAGCAGAGTGGGTTCAAAATCAGAATCATATAAAATATTGTTTTCAAGAAACAAATATGAGGCAGGGAAGAATACACAGGGTAAAGGTAATGGGCTGGAAAAATATATGGTGCATCTGTAGTACAAAAAAAACAACAACAAAAAAACAGGAATGGCAATCTTGACTACAGACAAAGCAAAAGCAAAAACAATTAATTAAAAGAATTTAGGAAAGAAATTGCATTTTATGAAAATGCACCATAGACAATGAAGTAATACCAATACTAAACATATATGCACCAGATGGTAAAACTACAATTTTTAAAAGGTAAGTTAAATGAGCTTCAGAAGGAAATAGATGGTAAAACTATACTAGTGGGGAAAAGGAAATATTAGAAAAGTTAGAATTAATAGATCTTTGGGCAAAATTGAATGAGAATTGAAAGTAAGATACCTTCTTTTCACTGATACATAATACCTACACAAATGTTGACTATGTATTAGAGCCTAAACATTTTAAAACCAAATTCAAAAAGGCCAAAATAATAAATGCATTCTTTTCAGATCATAACACAATATAAGTTATAATTGAAAAACTTCCAAGGAAAGACTAATCAACAATTAATTGGAACCAAATAATCTAATGCTAAAAAGGGATGATCAAAAAACAAATTATAAAAAAATAAATAATTTCATTAAAGAGAATAACAATGAAGAAACAGCATATCAAAATTCATGAACTATAATCAAAGAAGTATTTAGGGGAAAATTCCCCTACCTAAACATTTAGATTTAAAAAAAAATAGAAGAAATATATCAATGAACTGGACATGTAACTATAAAAATTAGAGAATTAACAAATTAAAAATCCCTAATTAAAATCTAACATCAGAAATCCTAAAAATTATGGAAGAAATTAATAAAATTGAAAGAAAGAGAACTATTGAGCTAATAAATAAGAGTAGGGGCTGGTTTTACCATAAATTTCCCTGATAAGGGTCTAATTTAGAACAAAATAGAATTTATTATAATACAAACCATTCCCCACTGACAAATGGTCAAAAGTTTTCAGATGAAGAAATCAAAAGTATCCATAATCATATGAAATCACACTTTATTAGAGAAATGCAAATGAAAACAATCCTGAGTTACCATCTCACACTTATGAGATTGGCCAATACAATAGTAAAGGGAAGTGATAAATGTTGGAGAGGGTGGAGTTGTGAACTGATGCAACCATTTTGAAGGGCAGTTTGGAACTATGCCTAAAGGACCAAGACATTTTGTATACCATTTGAACCTGTAGCATCACTACTGGCTCTGAATTCCAAAGAGATCATAAAAAAGGAGAAAGGACCTACTTGTACAATGATACTTTATAGCAGCTCTTTTCATTATGGCAAGGAATTGAAAATTGAGTGGAATAAGTGAACAAAATGTGGTATATGCTAGTGATGGAATACTATTGTGTTATAAGAAGAGAAAAGCAGAATGATTTCAGAAAAAAAAAAAACTAGGAAGATCTACATGAACTGTTGCAGAGTGAAATAAGCAGAACTGGGAGAACATTGTACACAGTTAGCAATTCTGTATGAAGATCAACTGTGAAAGACCTCTATTCTCAAAAATTCAGTGATCTGGGACAATTCTGAAGAACTTGAAGAAGGAGAATGCTATCCACCTGCAGAAAAAGAATTGTTGGAGTCAGTTGCTGATCAAAGTATATAATCTTTCCCATAAGTTTATTTACAGTTTTATTTTGGACCTTTTGTTTTATGAGTATGCTCTTACAACAGTCACCAATATTGAAATGTGTTTTACATGATAACATGTGTATGGGCCAAATCAAATTGTTTACCATCTCCAAGTAGGAGGAGGGAAGAAAAGGAGAGAGATAGTTTGGATCTTATGATTTTGGAAAATGTGTTGAAAATTATTAAAATAATTAAGAAAATAAAATATATTTGGGGAAAAAAAGAATGACAAAATGCTACTCTAAAAATTTTAGACTAAGTATGTCCTTTCTCCTTGTTTATAATCTCTTTTAGATACACACCCAATGGTATTAACAGGATCAAAAAGTGTTCACAGTTTCAGGACCCTTTGGGCAAAGTTCCAAATTGCTCTCCAGAATGGTTGGATCATTTCACTACTCCATCAGCAATGCATTAGTGTGCCAATTTTGCCATATCTCCTCCAACATTTATCACTGTCCTTTACTGTCATGTAGATCAATTTGATAGGTGAGAGATGGTAGTTCAGCATTGTTTTCATTTTCATTTCTATAATCAAGAGAAGTGCCCTGAAACATTTTTCTTAAAAGATCCTACCAATTTTGATTCATTATTAATGGGAATTTTTATTTATGTTTATGCCTCTGGACATATGCATTTAGATCTAATTATGTGTAACATACGAGAGAAAATTTTCTTGTGGAATGCAAATTTTTAAATTCCATGTTCCCTGTTAAATACTGCTGAAAAACAGAAAAATAATACAACAGAAAATGCAAATTGAATCTGAATACTTAATTCAGACTGTGAATATTTAGTCTATGTAGATACCAAGTGACTGAGAAAAGAATATGAGAATGAATATAAAATGAAATTAGGGATGTTACTTTTATACCTACATATATGCACATATATAAAGCATCTAGGTGGCTCCATGGAAAGAGTGGTGGGCCTGGAGTTAGGAAGACTTGATTTCAAATTTAGTCTCAAACAATTAATAGCTGTGTTACCCTGGGCAAGCCAATTAACCTCTCTTTGCATGTGTCAGCAATTGTGTGCAATTAGTTTGTATGGGCTAATGAGAGTAATTTTTTCCCCAAATTTAGTATATTTACATCTGACAAATAGTCAAGGATTCATACAAGTCAGAGAGTGATTTACTGTTTGTTGTTTATTTATATTTGAGGAAGAGATGAAATTTTTTAATACAAAATAAATTTATAAATATAGTGTATATGTTATTTTTATTTCTCAATAGCTAGTTATTCAACATTTACTTACAAACCTCCAAATAAAAATAACCTCCATTAACTAATTTGTAAATGATTAACAAACTTCTAACCATAAATATATTTGCTATTCCAGTAATTTTGATCTCCTACCCATTACTGTTTGTGAGAAATAATTTGACCCCTGTCCTATTTGAGTAGACCCCTACACATCCTAAATCACTGATTTTAGCCCTATATTAATCATCAATCAGTATTTTTCAGATTAATGTATTCTATAGTAGTAATTAATTCTCTTGTATCGACACTGACATGTATATATACACATATATGTAAAAACATTATTTATGTTTGACCCCTCCTTGTTTGACCACAGTGTTAATCCACAGTGTTCTCCACCTGAGTTTTGACCAACTAAATTTCTCATACCATTGGTTATTCTTTGTGGCATAGGATCATAAACGAAGATGGAAGGTCCCTAGCCCCTTCACCTGTTTGTCTCATCCTAGGAAGAACATTACTTTCTTAATTCTAACAAAGGTCTTTGACTACATGTTCCAACCTGGGGGACTTTTCGAAGCAGAAGTCAGAGGCTAGGGATAGGAAGATCCAATCATATCTTATTGGACCTGTAGGATGGTTGGAATTCTGGGTTAGAAATTTCCTTTGTTATTATATCCATTGAGAATTAGTGATTATCAGGTATGTGTGTTTATCTCTTGCCTGTCTGTGTTATTTGCTTGGAAGCTCTCTATGGAAATCTTGAACTACTGAGATAGACAGCTAGGGAGAAGAAAATCATTTTTTCAGAGTTTTTTTTTTGGTTTTGTTTCTTCTCCACTAACCAAAACAATCAGTTATGCATGAGTCCCATCACAAGCTGTTCAGTCAAAGGAATTTACTGGATTTTTGGCATGTCCTTATTCTATTTGCTTTGCCAGCATTAGTGCCTCATAACTCATAAATAGCCTATTATTGCTTTCTACTTTTTTAATATTTGAAAGGCTTATTATTTATGTAAATTATTCTTCCCTGTTATAATTGCTTTCAAGTGTTTTATGAAAGAATGCATTTTGCAACCATTTGATTAGTCATTTTATTATCAATTATCTCAACCACATTTCCTGAAATTATTTTAAGAAATGCCCATCCTTGATTATATACTGTCAATTATGGGTCAGGGATGACTCTTAATTGCACTCATTATTTGAAAACTAAATTTTTTAAAGGGAAACAGATATTTACACAACCAACAAATAATCCCCTAGCACTAGGATAAAAAAGGAAAAGTAGGCTCATGAAATATTAACATTCTCCATTTTAATCTTCTTGTCATATTAATTGCTTATAACTTGGTTTGGATGTTATATAGTAACTGAAAGGAGATTGCCTAAATGACTGCATAACAATGATAAAAAAAACTGCATGTGGATTTAAAGGTGAATATTCCCCAAATATTTAATCCTAGGACATATGTTCATTTTTTAACAAGAAATAAAAGTCATATTAGTATTATGAAATGTTATTGATATGAAATATTAAATATAAGAATAATATTTAACCAGTCAAATCAGACAAAGAAAACAGATAAACATATTATTCTGCTTTCTACTCAAGATATAGAAAGTATTGATATTCAGGTGAATGTTCTTTGTGATGACAATAATGTATCAATTTTGAAAAATAGTGTTGGCAAAGTGCAGTTAGATTCTTGGGGGTAGGGAGGAAATTGCATGTTTTAAGGTTCATATTTTGAACCAATCACAAAAGCACTAGTTTATTGCATTACATTCTTTTTCTTTTTTTTCCTTTACTTTCGAGAACCAAGCTAACTAAAGGATGACAATTAAATATAATGTGCCTCCTTTTTCAATGAAGTAATATCTGGCTAATGGATATCAAAATTCAATTTGAAAGCTAACTGGGCCTCTTGCCAAGATACACCCTATTTGGTCCATTAGTTTTATAGGAATCTCATATTCAGAGTTAATCTTTTAACTATATTTTTTCTAATTTTCCTATTTCTGCCTACTGTGTTATATCCTTTCTATGATATATATATATATATATATACACACACACACACACACACACACACACACACACACACACACATATATATATATATATATATATATATTAATGCTCTTCTTCGGTCTTAATATAAATTTGAAGACTGCAGAGTGGAAAGGACTAGGCAATCAGGTTTAAGTGATTTGCCCAGGGATACGTAGAAAGGAAATGTCTGAGGTCAGATTAGAACACAGTTTCTTCTCACTCCAGGCTGGGCACTCTGCCCACAGTGTTTTCTAGCTGTCCCTCTTATATATACTTTAAATACTTAATAAATATATTAAATTATAATAATAGTTATATAGTACCTATGATGTGATGAGTGCTTTCTAAATATTATCCTTCTTGATCTTTCAACAATTCCAATAGGTAGATGTTATTAATATTATCATTCTATATATGAGGGAGATGAGGCAAACAGAGTTTAAATGTCCTTCCTGGGGTTATGCTGCTAGTAAGTGTTTGAGATTGAATTTGAAATTGAGTCTTTCTGATTCCAGGACCAACTTTGCACTACTTAGCAATATAAATATTAGTTACAGTCTTAAAAGTTCCCTTAGTACAAAAAAGCTATAATTGGGTTGGAGAAAGAAAGAAAAAGTTTGAGTAGAAATGCTGAAAGTTTTATTCCTAAAATGAAAAGCTTAGTGAAGCAGCATGGCCCTGAGTGCTGGCCTGGGAGTCAGGAAGACCTTTGCCCATGGACCAACAGACAGCATTTTAATTCTTGGTGCCAACTCCCACCCAGAACAATGTCAGCTGCAAAGAAGACTCATCTCACTTGGTTATAGTAAGGAGCAATGAGTAAATCTCAGTGGACCTTGGGTGCTATTTAACACAAGCAACAGGAGAAAGAGAACAGCTGACTAGGTCCGGCCTTAATCAGATAAAAGCAGAAACCAATGAAACACAGCACAAGCTGAAGTGGGAGGAAAGCACCCTTGCAAAATGCAGCAGGAACAGAGGCCAGGCAAGCCCTAACGAGGCAGCAAGGGAGGAACTCAGTCCAACAAGGACCAACAGTGTGGGGTTTGATAGGACTCAACTGCAACCAGTTGAACTGAACAATTGCGAAACTTCACAAAGCAGGACTGACTCTACAGAATGGTCAATCTAAGACTAAGGCAGTTTAGCCAACCCCAGGCACTGTACAAGTACATAACTGTACATTATTACCTCGATCCCAGGAAAAAAAACAAAACAAAACTAAGTTTTAGTACATAGATAAATTCAAGAGGAAAATAACCTCAAAATGAATAAAATACTGACAAAAAAAGCCTATATTAGAAAAATACCTCAACAAGATAGATGACCCAAAAACACAAGCTGGGAAGAGGACAACAATACAAAAATGAATCTATCTATCTATCTATCTATCTATCTATCTATCTATCTATCTAGATTCAAATAAAAATGTGAAAGGATGTTAAGGTCAAAAAGAACCCATGGAGGAGCTCTGAAAGAAGATTGAAAAACAAATAAGAAGAAAAATAACAAAATGTTTGAAAAAATCAACAGTTTGGAATAAAATCTTACTGAAGAATACAATTCCACAAAAATCAAAATATAATACCTTTTACAGGAACATAACGCCCTAAGAAAAGAAGTACAAAGCCTGAAAAGAAGAAAAAGCTTCGTGAAAATTCGAATTGGACAAATGGAAACTAATGACTTCATGAGATGGCAGAAAAAAAAATTAAACAAATTCAAAAGAATGAAAAAATAGAAGAAAAATTTAAATCTCTCACTGGAAAAATAAGTGACCTTTAAAATAAATCCATAAGACATAATCTAAGAATCATTGGGTTGCCTGAAAGCCATGATCAAAAAAAGATCCTGGATACCATATTGAAAGAATTTATTATGGAAAACTGCCTTAATGTTCTTGAACAAGAGGGGAAAATAGAAATGGAAAGAATTTATCCAATCACCTCCTGAAACAAATAGCAAAACTAAAAATCTCAGGATCATTATAGCCAAATTCTAGTACTTCCGAGCCAGGGAGAAAACACTAGAAGGAACCAGAAAAAAATTCAGATACTATGGAATCTCAATTAGGATGACCCAGAACCTAGAAGCTTCTAGAATAAAGAATTAGAAAGTATGATACTCTGTCAAGCAAAGGATCTAGACCTACAATCAAAAATCACCTATCCAACAGAACTAAAGGTAATTTTCCAAGGGAAGAAATGAATATTTAATAAAATAAAGGAATTTCAGCCATTCCTGATGAAATTACTAGAGCTAAAAAGAAAATTAAGTGATCAGATCTGATAATTAAATGGAACATAAAAATGTAAATAGAAAAAAATCTCAAGGGTATCATATTCCCTGAATTCGATATATAAGATTTCTATAGTGCAAGAAAAACCTAAAGGACTTAATATACATAAAAGAATCAAGAGAAACAAAGGGGTTAAACTGATTATATTCCCTGCATGGAAAAGTGAAAATTAGAATATTTAAATTATTTATAATAGGAGATATTAAAAAATAAATATTTAAAAAATAAAAATATTTACTTTAATATAATCAAGAGAAACAATGGAGTTAAATTGATAATGTACTTAAAAACTAAGATGTCTAAAATATCTTTGATAGTTGTAGGACTTATCTTTAAACTCAAAATGAGGGGTTCCTTGGGCAGTAGGTACATTTGGTAATTGGAAGTTTTAGCATCCTAATTATTATTATTGCCCATAAAAATAATAAGTTCCAGTTTCTCTCATGCATAAGAAAGAGAAGATATACACAAAACATGCATGGGCCTGTGGATACACATTTACTCAGTGGGAGAAAATGTTTCCTTCTTTTCAATGGTAGCATGCTCTATGTATTTGTATTTCTGTTTTTTCTGTCATACATTAGAAACAAAGGATAGTGGAAGAAACAGGACAAATAGGGAAAGATCCAATTAGGGTCTATTGATGATGCAATGGGGAGATTTCTAGGCCTGGCGTTAAGAAGACCAGCGTCTAAACCTTACCTCAGATGTTTACTGGCTCTCTTACCTTGGGCAAATCATTTAGCCTCTGTATGCCTCCATTTCCTCATCTATAAAATGGGTATAATAATGTCTACCTCAAAGAGTTGTTTTGAAGATCAAATGATCAAATATTTCTAAATCCTGTTGCTGCTACTGCTGCTACTACTAAAGATAGTTTTAAAATTTATCACTATTATAGCAATGAATAGGAATTCATATAGACAGAGCAGAGAGTAAGTTGAATAGAATGGGATATATTTTTTAAATCAAGGGATGGGAAAGATTAATATATTGTGAAAAGAGAATAGAAAAGAAAGTTGGAGTTATTATCTCACAAGAGGAGACAGGAGAGTATCAGTATAGTAGAAGGGAAGACAAAGGAGTGTTAGACTGAACAAGCTGTGGTAAATGGTTATAATGGAAAACTATTGTACAGTAAGAAATTATTAACCGGAAAAATTCAGAAAAATATGGAAAGACTTCTATGAACAGATGTAAAATCATGTCAATAAAACCAGAACAATGGATACAGTAAAAGAAATATTTTATGGTGATCAGCTGTGAAGGACTAAAGGATTATCAGTAGAACAAGACTCCAAGTAACCTCAAGAGACTTAATATATATATATATATATATATATTTTCCCCCATTGCAAAGCAGGGTGTCCTTCACTTTATTTCCACCATGAATTTTTTATTGAATATGTCATATGTGTCTTCAGGAACAAAATGGGGAACATGGAATTTTGTATTGCATGAAAGCACTTATGTAACCTACATTATACTATTTACTGCTTCAGGGAGGCAGAGTAAGGAAGGAAGGTGAGAATCTGAATTGTTAGCAGAAAACGATGGTCAAAAATGATTTCCACTTGTAATTAAAAATAAAATTAAATAAAAAAATGTTCTTAGTGAATATGGCAGATTTTTTTTTCTTTTTTGGAAAAATAAGATGTAATTTGGTTTTTCCATTCAAGTTCACAGATCTCTGAGATCTTGTGGATCCCAGATTAAAAACTCATATTAGATGGAGATACTTTCTACTGAAGCCAAACTTTGTTGACCAAACTCTGTTAGAGCCAAGACCCCAAATTGTGTCACCCAAGTGCATGCAGCTGACTGCTGAAGGTGGGCAGATGTCATTTTCTTCTTTTCCAATGTCATTATGCAACAAGAAATGGTTTCAGAAAAGGACTTGTAAGTCCTGGCAAAGAACTCAGTAAAGTATCTCTGATGTGGTACATTTTATATCATCATCATTTATCAATATCAGCCTGAGATCATCTAATGATTCATGA
Organism: Monodelphis domestica; assembly: GCF_027887165.1. Taxonomy (NCBI): domain Eukaryota; kingdom Metazoa; phylum Chordata; class Mammalia; order Didelphimorphia; family Didelphidae; genus Monodelphis; species Monodelphis domestica. The sequence continues at coordinate 96,970,549 of NC_077228.1, read as the reverse complement.
ACACTCGTGTTCCTAGCAGGAGGATGATATATAGAGTACTGGGCTGCAGCTTCTGATGGAGCTTCATGGCTCTCTCATCTAACCAAAATCATGACTTTCTTCAGTTCTTTTTGTGGCACCTTTCTAAGGAAGACTTTTTTCTTTGGGTCTATTGAGACAAGGTAAGATGTTTGCAGACTTCATGGGTAAGGAAAGGAATGACAAATCCACTCATGGAGGTGGCTGGGGGTGAAGACTTTCTTGCACTTTCAATTGAGGCTCTTATTGGGTTCTGCAGAATTTTCTGTGTCCTGTGGGCACATTCAGAAGTTCTAAATTTCAGGAAGCAATATTTATCATGTTTTTTTTTTCTTTCATGATCCACAGGCAAGAAGACAGCTTATAGACTGGTCAAAAGGTTAAGATTCTTGAACATGTCCTCTTCAGTATAACTTTTCTTCATTTCATTCATGTAAATGGCACTTTCATTCTCAGGATTTGTCTTTGTATCTAGTACGGAGTACTAGAAGCTAATCAGATAACCATAGAGACTTTGAATGGTTATTGTTCAAATGTCCTTCATCAAGGTACAGAGGTTGGTCCAAAAGCTCATGCTGGACTGTGAGACCAGAATGTGCACCATCAAGAAAAAGATCCTTGATAAACCAAATCATTGGTAAACCAAAAGTGGGGGTGGAGAGAAACAATAAGAAAAGAAAAATAAACAAAAGTGAAACAAAAAATAAAATAAAATGTACAACTTTGTAGTGCTTTCAAGTTGAATGAAAAAACATATTTCAGAAATAATTGGAATTCTTATATCTATAGCATCTCTATATGGACAGCTATGTGAAATTGACTGCTCTTTCTAGGTAAAATTTCAGCATTTTTATCCAATTCTCTGCCAAAACTAATCATATTTTACCTATTGAAAATATCACTATACTGAGAGTTAGAAAACCTGAGTTCTAAGACTATTTCCATCAATCCAGAAAATCTAGCAACTGGAAAGGCATGCAGGGTTTTATTCGGAGTTTAGTCCACACTCATAGAAGGCATTCATGCTCAGATAAGGGTGTATCATCTCTTCCCACAGAATCTGGTTGTACCTGACCCACCTGACCACTAAGATGTCTCAAGGTGACATTAGAGGAGAAGGGAACAAGAAATACAAGTTGGTGCTTTGGTGGTAGGAAGCACAATGTCTCTTACCTCCATCTTTCTAATTCTTATCTGTATTCATACAACTAGCTCCTTTTCCATAGTAGGGCATTCTCATAGAGGCAAATAACTCCCTATATCAATGAATTACACAATATTTTGCATGATTTTAAAATGTGTAATCAGTGTTCTGAACTTTCTCTAATCAAATCTGTGGACATGTTACTTCCAACAAAACTAGATTTTTCATTTGTATTTACTATTCCAGTTTTTAAATCCTTGTGGAACATATATAAAAAAAAATCAAAGCCACAAGAATCTCTTCTCTTTAGGGCAAATATTTCACATTATTGACCAAAAACAAAATGATGGCAGACTTAAAAAGTGTTTGTGGTATACAATGGAATGTCCAAATTTGTCATATGCTTGCTGATCAGCCAGTGGACCCAGGGATTAGGGAATCTTTAGGATGCAGACCAAGTGCTTAACACCAATTATCTTATTTCCATTGTGCTTCAGGCTAGGGATGTAATTTCCTGCCTCCTGATAGCAATTCCAGGGTATATGGTGGTATCACTAAAGGATATGGTATTAGTATACTGATGCTTCTGGATATCAGCCTCACTTGTTGATAGAGATAAAGATTATTACAAAAAAATCACAAGTTTTCATACCTTAGAATGGCAGTTGGACGGGATTGAATCTCTCATTAACAAACATGATACTCTGACTGCCCTGGTGGCTTTAAACTCTTAAAATAGAACAATATCAGAAAATGGAAGTGGACTTATTTGGTTGAAGGAGTTTATAGCTCATATAATAAGCTATTAATTATTCTTTGAATTGAATTGAACTGAATATAAACTTTGCTGCCATAGGGAAAGTCATTGACTCTGTATGCCTTAGTTTTTCTTCTCTAAAACTGGGAATAATATTATCTGTAATATCTATGTTACAAAGGTGTTTTGCCTTGTTTTGTTTTATGGAGAATAGGCTTTGTAAGTCAAAAGGCACAAGTATCTTCTATTATAACATAATGTTCTGACTGTTTTTAACCCTGAATTTTGGTAACTAGAAATAAGAAACATAATAATTTCAACTTATGTAGCAAATTCTCATGCAGAATGTATTTTTTGTCAATAAAAGAGTTAGTATGTTTCTCAAGTGATTTTAAAGGATCTCATTTTAACATTATAGAATTTCAATATACATTTGGAACCATATGTCTATTCTGATTTGAAAGTCAGATGAAATGGGTGGAATAAAGTGCTTTGGCATTTAGATGGTTATCTGAATATAAATTAATTTGTTAATTACATTTTCATGAGTTGCATATAAAGGACTTTGCACAGAACACTTAATATTAGGTTTGGGGTGTGAATGAATGGTAACTTATTGTGGGAATTTCATGAGTTGGTAATTGAGAAGTGGTTATTGACATAGTATTATGAACTCTGAAAAACTTCATTATGTTACTGCCAAATCTTCCACATTCTAATAAGTAAATCTTTTTAACCAGCTGATAGTGTGTTGTCCAATCAAATGGGTGAGCCAAATAAAGACAGATGGAAATAGAGGATCTGTAGCAACTTCCATTCAATGTGCTGCATCAAGAATTCTGCTTTATAAACCCTTAAAAATTCAGTATAGATAAAGTAACCTCAAATTGATTCACACAGGATCATAGCACTTTTTTGTTGTGATGGGAAGAATTTGGTGATAATGATTAAAAGCCTAGAAATAACATTAAGAATTTAGAACTAAAAATTAAAAACAACATGGAAATTTTCAAATCAAATGAGCATAGAGCTCTGAAACAAGGATGTTTGTTTCCATTGAGAGAATTAAAAAATATACATGTATATGTATATTCAGGGCTGGATGGACCCTATCCAAGACTCCCCCTATCCAAGAGATTGGAGATGCGTTTAGGCTCATATAATCATTCAAGACAAAAATAAAAGGCCTTCTCTATAATTGAGCAGTGTGAGAAAACTTCTGAATAGCACAAGAAATATACTGTCATTCTTTTGGGATATAATAAGATTCACTTTGATAAGATATAGGAAAGTGTAGATACTCTTCAGAACATGCTAACTTTTGGGGGCTGAAGCATTTCAAAGTTATTTACTGTCATATGTAACCATTCAACAATCTTGATGTTCTGAAGCAATTACAAACTTCACAAAACCCATTAGAGACCTGTTAATCTTTGACAACCAAAACAACAGAAGCAGCAATGAGCAATATGGACCATTACCTAATGAAAATCATTTCTAAACTTTCAGCATCTATTCTATTACAAGATATTTGAAGGAGGGAAACTATGTTATATGTGACTATAAATGTTTAACAATTAGCTCTCAGAAAAATGTGCCTAGGATATCCATTTAAATGTTTAATTGATATTAATATTTTCTTCATTATTTTCTTATGTCTCAACAATCAGTAAACCAATAGACCAAATACTGATTTCTACTTTGTTAATTTCCAAAGTGTAAAAGATCAACCAGAAAACTTAACAAGGCATTTGAGAGTTGGAACAAACTGACTCTAATACACTGTTAATTTCCCAGATTTGTATCGCAGATACTGACTACCATGATGTCTTACACATCATGCAGCAGAAAGAGTTTTAGACTGGGAGTCAGAAAAGATTTGGGTTTGAGTCACCTTTCTGATATTTACTGTCTATGCATCCACACCATTTAATTTCTTGAGTATCCATTTTCTCATCTGTAAAGTTAGATAAGTATTTGTTGTATCTACTTCTAGAGGTGGCTATGAAAATCAAATGAGATAGTTAATAGAAAAACACTTAGAAATATTTAAAATGATATAAATATATGTTCTTGTAATTAAGCACTTGAAAATATGTAGTGAAATTATGAATATGAGACATAATATGACTTTGCTGAACTACCTCCATTTAGGGGATAGAGTAGAATTCAGGGGCTTATAGATTTTTTCCCACTGGTTGATATTTTCACTACAAGAAATAAATATTGAGTAGATTATTTTTGAGCATTTATTAAAGTCATAATTTATATCAGTACTCTGAAAACTTGCCATTCCTATGATTTTTATATGTTATGTCAAATAGTCTTTTCCCTCAAGTTCTCAGTAATAATTGAACCAAAATTAAGGTTCCCAATTTGTTCTGGATATATTGTCTACTACCAATAGTGTTATTCACATGAGATTCAGTACTTTTCATTAGCCTTAAAATTGTGTGAACTACAACTTTTGATTTACTTAAATTATAACAAATTATGATTGGTTACTTTGCTTTTGACAGAGAAGAAACTCTGTCAGATATAAGGAAAACTTATGTCTGTTATCATTAAAATATAATGTCTTAATGCTAGATTTGTGATCCATGTCCTTAACTCTTCCTCTTGTTTCTCCCATAATAAAGGATATTTATAATATGTTCAAAAGAAAAACTCTTTTGATTATAATGTCCCTCCATTGATCTTAAGACAAAAGCTCCCTAGTCTCTCATCCCTTTAATTAATTTTTTCTGATGACAAAGTTTTCTTTTTTAATATCTATTTTTATTTTTATTTTTTTCAATCATATGTAGAAATAAGTTTTGGCATTGTTTTCTGGCAAATGGTCTGAAATATATCAATATTTTCATCCAGAACATATTTTTATATTTTGCATGTCATGACAGGAGACATATATTACAGAATTAAAATCTCATGAAGGATACAAAGTGGAAATGAAATGTTTTGATTTGACCTCAAACTCCAGAGTTCCTTCTTTGGCTGTGGATAGTCTTTCCATGAGCCCCTTGTGATTATCTTGGAAATTGTTTTGCTAATCATGGTTTGGAACTTCAAAGTTGATCATTGTATAATATTTCTGTTATTATATACATTGTTCTCCTTGTCCTGTTCATTTTACTTTGCATCAGTTGATATAAATGTTTCCATATTTTTCTGAACTTATTCTTTCATCTTTCCTTATAACACAATAGTATTCCATTACAACCATATACTACAATTTGTTCATCCATTCCCCAAGTAATGGACAACCCCTCAGGTTCCAATTCTTTGATACTATAAAAAGACCTGATAAAAACATTAATACAATTCGGTCCTTTTCCTTATCTTGGCTCTCTTTGGAATACAAGCTCAGTAGTGGTATGGCTGGGCCAAAGAGTATGCAATTTTATGGCCCTTTGAGTCTGGTTCCAGATTGCTTTCCAGAATAATTGTATCAGCTCTCATTTCCTCTCATTTCCTACCAACAGAGTATTAGGGTCTCCATTTTCCCACATTTCCTACAATATTTAGTGTTTTCCTTTTTGATCATGTTAGTCAGTCTGGTAGATGTGAGTGAATATTTCAGTTACCTGAAATTTCATTTCCATAATCAATAGTGATTTGGAGAATTTTTTCATATAACTATGGATAGATAGTCTGAGAGTTGCTTGTTCAAATCCTTTTGACCATTTCCCTATTGGGGAATGCTTTGTATTGTTATAAATTTGATCCAATTCTCTAAATATTTGTGAGTTGAGTCTTTTGTCAGAGATACTTGCTATAAGAATTTCATCCAATCTTATTATTTCCCTTCTAATCTTGCTTTTACTGGTTTTGTGTGTATAAAAACATTTCAATTTAATGTAACCAAAATTATTTCATTTTCTTAATATTCTCTATGTTTTGTTTGATCATAAATTCTTCCCTTAACCATAAAGTAAACTACCTGGAAAACTTTTTATGTTCTGCAAATTTATTTATATTTTCACCGTTTATTTCCAGATCAAATATCTATTTTGACTTTATCTTTATGTATTATATGAGATGTTCATCCATGCCTAGTCTTGCCATACTGCTTTTCAATTTTCCCAGCAGTTTTCACAAATAATGAGTTCTTTTCCACAAAAACTGAATACGAATTTGATTCCCTTGATCTACCCCTCTATTTCTTAGCAAATACCAGATAATTTTGATGCTTTGGTATAGTTTAAGATCTGGTATCATCAGACCTCTTCCATATTTTTTCATTAATTCCTTTGATATTTTTGGCCTTTTATTATTTCAGATGTACTTTGTTATTGTTTTTCAAGTTATACGAAATAGGTTTTGGGTAGTTTGATTCATATGGTATCATATATGTAAATTAATTTAGATGATTGTTATTTTCACTTTATTGATTCAACCTATTCATGAAGAATTAATGTATTTCCAAATTTTTAGGTATGGCTTTATTTGTGTGAAGAGTGTTTTATAATTTTGTTCATATAGTTTCTATATTTATTTGGGAGGAATACATCCCTAATCATTTTATATTGTCTAGAGTTATTTTGAATAAAATTTCCCTTTTCTACCTTTTCCTGTTTGATTTTGTTACTGGTAAATAGAAATGATGATGATTTATGTGAGCTTATTTCTTAATCCTGTAATTTTGCTACAGTTGTTAATTATTTCTAGTTAGTTTTTCAAATTGATTCTTTAGTGTTCTCTAGGTATGCCATCATATCTTTAAAGTGTGATTACTTTGTTATTTCATTGCTTTCTATCAATTTTTTAATTTCTCTTTACTTCAAATATATCATAGCAATCTTTTCTTTCTGATAATTTATTTTAATATAGTGTCCAGTCTCTTTTTTGATTTGTGTTTTTCAGTTATTCTGTTTGTTCTTAGATTATGTCTCCAAGATCAATTTTTTAGGTTGGCTGGGTTTTGAATTTTTTCAGAGAGGTATTTAAGATTTTCTTCTATTTAAAAAATACATTTTTTTAAACTTCTGGGTTAAGATGGTTGCAATGTAGAAGCAGAACTCTTCCTCCTCTCACCACTAACCAATATAGACAACCTCAAAAGTATAAAAAAAACAAATTCAGATGAACAAAGACACTCCACAGTAGGACATAGCATTGAAGGTATGTGGGATTTGGGCATTTCCACACTCTAAGGGAATGAAATAACTCCCATCAAAATGCAAGCTGATCAATCCTTGCCCACCCCTCATACAGTGCCAGAGAAAGAGCCAATGAGTCAGAATCAAATCAAGAAAGGGGAAATCTCTACATCCTTGGCAGCTGACTAAGAACACCAGGGAATTACCCCTGAGAACAGCTAGACTTGAGACCCCAGGAGACTGAAGTGTGTGGATCTTGGGCAAAGAGACCCAAAAAGTGGCCTCACACATAAACCATGCTCTGTAGTTCCATACACAGAAAGCCTGCCATCCTCACTCATACATTTGACTGGAAAGGGAAGGAGAGATAAGCATAGTAATGACCAGCAATGCCCAAGAAATACAACCTTCAACCACCAGAAAGAATAAGAGAAAGACACTTACCCTGGATAATTTTTTTATGGAGAAAAAAATCCAGATTACAGGGGTCAGGTTAGAGGGGAGGGAAAGAACATATATCACTTAACCATGGAAAAATATTCTAAATCAATTAATTATATATAATTTTCTATTAAAATAAAATAAAAATAAAGCTGACCTATCCAGTCAGGACCCTATGTTAAAAACAATTAATAGTTAATAAATAAATATATATATATATATATATATATATATATATATATATATAGTTTTTATTTTGTCTTATGTCTCAATTTCTTATGGCAATGTTGACAAACCTTTTAGAGACTGTGTGCCCAACCTGCACCTTTAAACTGCCTGTGAACCCCTTCATTATCCTAGACAGCAGAGAGAGGAAATGCTTGCATTGGGTTGCTGGATAGAGTGACAGGACACATGAAAATTATTGCCAGAGAGAGGCAGAACAGAGCAACCCCTCTAGCCTGCTGGGGCACTTGTGCCATGCCTTTGCCAACATGGTCTTGTGATTTCATTGGCTTCTATTTGTCCAATTCTAAATTTGGGGGGAGATAGTTTCTTCTTGAGTTTTTGTGTTTCCTTTTTTGTTTGGCCAATTCAACTTTTTAAAGAATTATTTTCATTAGTGTCTTTTTTTTCCTTGCCTCCATTTCCAATGATTAAGTAATAGGTGTCCTAACAGATCTGATAATAAAATTATCCTCAAATATATATGTGGTTACCTCTTTAGTACTATTTTGTACAGTTTATTATTTTTAATTTTTATTTTAGTCTAGGTTAGACTAGTAACTTGGATCCCTTCCAACTCTAAAATCCTATTACTATTATGGAATTTCCTTAGTTAAACACTGTGTGCCATATGTCAGTTGTAGCTAGGATAAATAACCTCTATATATTATGTCCTAGTGTCAAACTTTGGGGTTTTCTGTATTTGTACTATAAAAATTAATCTCTAATAAAATATTATATTTTAAGAGATTTATTAAAGATCATTACAAATCAAGGAATAAAGAAGATACAAAATAACGAACATGTGCCCATGGCTGATCAGCCAGTTTAAATGCCTGCTTTATCACCACCAAGCTCAGGACAGGAAGTAAAGAGATGGGACTTTCCATGTCCCTGCCTAATAACCCCCTATATATTATATTATATATATATATATATATATGTATATATATATATATATATCCCCTATATACAGGAAGTATGTAATGACAGGAAGTCAGTGGGCTCCTTGGAAATGTAGGGATTTTTTTTTAGGGTAACAGATTTTCAATTATACATTCCCCCTGAGATCTATGGAAGACTGATCTCTCTAAAAGATCTTGTAAACATAACCAACTTTGAAATTACAATAATTTGGGGATAAAAGGAAAAGAGAACAAAATCAATGATTGCTAGACTCATTGACAAAATGCCAGTTAGAGAACATTCCTCTTCTGCATAAGAGTATACGTACAAAACAAATGCATTCAATCCCACACAGTTCAAATCACCACATCCCAAAGTTCACTCTGGATCTTCTGGTGCAGCTTGTGGTCTATGGAGGCATATTCACAGTGCCTTCTCCAAACAGTTCACTTTCTGGATTTGGAGAGGTAGCATGTTTCTTAATCTAAAATTACTCTCAAAAAGAATTTAAATTTTGCAAATTAGGATAATAATAATTATACATTCAACCCTGAAAAGGGTGATTGAAAAACACTGGGATCATTTAGGGATGCATGACTGAGTTATGAGGTGTATTAATCAATTGGCAAGAGAAATAAAAAAATATTAAAAAATTCAAATTAAATAATTTTTGGAAGAAATTTGTAGCAGTCCACCCCTAGCTATGGGCAAGAGAAACAGTTAATATGAACAAAGTGTCTTAGAAGAGAACATGCTCAGTCTTGCGCATGGCTAGGAAAGCCTCTGACCCTTGACCCCAGCTTCTCCCCCCCCCCCCCCCCCCGTGAGGCGGGAAAACAGGTTTCTTTGTGCTCACCTGGCTAAGAGAAACCACACCTATACCTTGTTGTTAACCAATGATAACCATCAATATGTATTGTGTATATTAGCATATCAAAGAGATTAAAAACAGGGCCACAGCAAGCGCCACCCTCTCTTGGATCTCAGCTCTCACTGATGCCTGTCCTTTCTGGAGCTTGGCCTCTGGCCAAGCTCCATCTTTAATTTCTTTCCTTCTCTATCTCTCTCACCTGGAACTTGGCCTTTGGCCAGGCACTTTCTTTTCTCTATCATGTCTCCGACCTGTGTGGTATTAAATTTGGATCACTGGACGGGATTAGCCTTTCGGAAAGAGGTCCAGACTGATCAGAGTTCTGCTGTGGCTCCAATATAATCAATAAGGCCTGGTTTGTGACTCATTTCTGCCACCTCATATCACTAACTTGGCTCCGCCACGCCCCTCACAGTATCCAAAATTCTATCCTTCCTCTATTTTTCTACCTTGTGGCTTCTCACGGGTTAGGGAAGCCTCAAAATATAGACTAACAAAGCCTTGTGTGTAAAAACTTCTTGAATCAGGACCTAATTAAAATGATTTAAGTAATTATGCATTTATCCAGTCAGTAGCCAGGACTATAGAAAGTTTGTCACCCCATTAAAGGCAGAAAAGGGACTTGCTTACAGGAGCCAGGTAGGAACCAAATTTGAGGTACTTGGTAGTATATGGGACAAGGAAGACCTGCCTTTAACACATATTAAACATCTGCAACCTGAAACCCCAAACAAGTTCAAGTCCTCTTGTCATGGCTCAAAATTATCATCAGTCCCATGAAGATTGGTTGGTCTCTTTGACCTTGTGCTTTATTGACACTATGCAGTTTAGCTTTGTGCTTCTTTGGCACTAGGAAATGGCTCTTTTTGTATTCTCTTGTCCTGGAATCAGACAGAATCATTAAGCAAAGTCTCATATTATTTTTTAAACAATCAATGGCATCATTTTTATAGTCTAAAGGTTTTGGGGTATGCATTGACATTATAGAAAGTATATTTTAAACTTATATAACTGCAAAATCAAAAAAGTTAAAGAAAATCTCAATACTGGTGACATGCTTCAAATACAAAAAGGAGAGAAAAATTAAAAACTGAAATAGTATATTGCACATGCAAGCAAAAACAACAATAAAAAAGAGTTATATATGTGTGTGTGTGTGTGTGTGTGTGTGTGTGTGTGTGTACAGTCACTTATAATCAATGACACACTTTGTCAGTTAAGAAAATGTAGAATACAAAAATTTCTTACCAAAAAATGAGATCCATTTCCTTTTTCAAACCTGGCCATGATCCACTGTGTGTACAAGCAAATGATTTTCACTGTACTCCATTATAGTGTTTTATTGTGAACCCTCCCTTCTCTTAAAACACAATCCAGATAAATGAGAAGATATTAATTCTGCTCAACCATTCAAAATAAAAAGGATTGAAAATAAAAAAGAAAAAAACAACAGATATAGATACAGCAACACTCATCATCTGGAAAAGAAGCACTGGTGAGCAATTGACAATTACCTTTTTAAGGTCCAGATACCTTAGAAAGTCTTAGGGTCCTTTGTAGCAAAGATATATCAATCTTGGCATTACCTTTTAAAATTATTATATTTTATTATTAAACATAGTATAAAAATAACTACTTTATTAATCAGTATGACTGATCTTTTTTCCACTGTGGACTTAGATATACTTGAAACACTTGATTTCTTCATACCATCAGCCTCTACAATATCTCTTACAGTTTGGAAATGTGCTCTTTGAGAATTATAACCTCTGTAACATTTCCTTGAAGTAATATCAATTCTTATAAACCACAGAATTAAAAACACAAGAGAGATCAATAAAGTGTTTATTACATAAATCCGGCACTGAGCTGAGAGAAGGCTATTAAAAGATAGGAGAACCAGTTCAGATTGGTTTCATTTGTTGAGGGTCAGGTATTCTTCTGAGTCATCAGAAATAATCATACATTAATATTACCATTACAAAATGAAACAACATACAGATTATTGCTTTTCTCACGTAAATGTTTCCCTGTCTACCTCAAAGGCACCTTTGTTGGTTTGTCTGATAATGCTGTTTTTTAAATTCACTTTTCATTAAATTACATATATGCATTTTTCATCATAAATCCTTTTGAATTATCCTTGGTGTGTGTCTTGATTAAAGTTGATTATCATTACAAAATTGCTGTTAACTGTGTATTCTGTTCTCCTGGTTTGGTTCACTTCACTATGCATCAGCTCATGTGAGTCTTCCCAGGTGTTTCTGAAATCATCTTGTTCATTATTTTTAATAGCATAATAGTATTCCCTCAAAATCATACAATGATTCCTTTAACCATTTTCAAATTTATGGGCATTACATCAATTTCTAATTCTTTGTACCAACAAAAAGAGCTGCTGTAAATATTTTTGTACAAATAGGTCCTTTCCTCTCTTCTTTGGTTTCTTTTAGATACAGATTCTATCACAGTGGGGAGAATTCAGCATTGTTTTTTTAATCAGCTCCCCAATGATTTACACAACAAAATCACATGTGACAAAATTATTACTGGTATTTTATTTTTTAAGATGTATTTATTTAATTAATTAATTTAGAATGTTTTCACATGGTTACATGATTCAGATTCTTTCCCTCCCCTCTTCTTACTCCCCTCTCATAGCCAATGAACAATTCAACTGGGTTTACATGTATCATTGATCAAGATCTATCTCCATATTATTAATATTTTTACTAGAGTGATCATTCAGAGTCTACATCCTTAATCATATCCCCATCAAAACATGTGATCAAGAAGATGTTTGTCTTCTGTGTTTCTACTCCCACAATTCTTTCTCTGAACATGGATAGTGTCCTTTCTCATAAGTCCCTCAGGATTGTTCTGAATTATTGCACTGCTGCTAGTAGAGAAGTCCATTACATTCAATAGTACCACAGTGTCTCAGTCTCTGTGTACAGTGTTCTCCTGGTTCTGCTCTTTTAACTCTGCATCAAATCCTGGAGGTCATTACAGTTCACATGGAATTCCTCCAGTTCATTATTCCTTGCAGCATAATAGTAATCTATCACCAAAAGATACCACAATTTGTTCAGCAATTCTCCTATCAAAGGGCATGGCATTTCAAATTTCAAATAAAAAATAACAACTTTCTTCACTATGGTCATAATTGTATATTTGAGAAATCTACCTTGGTTTCCATTCTCTCACTGTTGGAATATGTCATGCCACCCTCAATGACTTCTTTTTTTTTTAATTATATTTTATTTGATCATTTCCAAGCATTTTTCATTAAAGACATAGATCATTTTCTTTTCCTCCCCCCCACCCCCCCAACCCCCATAGCCTACGCGTAAATCCATTGGGCATTACATGTTTTCTTGATTTGAACCCATTGCTATGTTGATAATATTTGCATTAGAGTGTTCATTTAGAGTCTCTCCTCTGTCATGTCCCCTCAACCGCTGGATTCAGGCAGTTGCTTTTCCTCGGTGTTTCCACTCCCATAGTTTATCCTTTGCTGATGAATAGTGTTTTTTTCTCCTAGATCCCTGCAAATTGTTCAGGGACATTACACCGCCACTAATGGAGAAGTCCATTACGTTTGATTATACCACAGTGTATTAGTCTCTGTGTACAATGTTCTCCTGGTTCTGCTCCTCTCGCTCTGCATCACTTCCTGGAGGTTGTTCCAGTCTCCATGGAATTCCTCCACTTTATTATTCCTTTTAGCACAATAGTATTTCATCACCAACATATACCACAATTTGCTCAGCCATTCCCCAATTGATGGACATCCCCTGTTTTCCAGTTTTTGGCCACCACAAAAAGCACAGCTATGAATATTTTTGTACAAGTCTTTTTGTCCATTATCTCTTTGGGGTACAGACCCAGCAGTGCTATGGCTGGATCAAAGGGTAGACATTCTTTTGTCGCCCTTTGGGCATAGTTCCAAATTGCCCTCCAGAATGGTTGGATCAGTTCACAACTCCACCAGCAATGAATTAATGTCCCTACTTTGCCACATCCCCTCCAGCATTCATTACTTTCCTTTGCTGTTATGTTAGCCAATCTGCTAGGTGTGAGGTGATACCTCAGAGTTGTTTTGATTTGCATCTCTCTGATTATAAGAGATTTAGAACACTTCTTCATGTGCTTATTAATAGTTTTGATTTCTTTATCTGAGAACTGCCTATCCATGTCCCTTGCCCATTTATCAATTGGAGAATGGCTTGATTTTTTGTACAATTGATTTAGCTCTTCATAAATATGAGTAATTGAACCTTTGTCAGAGGTTTCTATGAAGATTTTTTTCCCAATTTGTTGTTTCCCTTCTGAGTTTAGTTACATTGGCTTTGTTTGTACAAACCTTTTTAGTTTGATGTAGTCAAAATTATTTATTTTACATTTTGTGATTCTTTCTATGTCTTGCTTGGTTTTAAAGCCTTTCCCCTCCCAAAGGTCTGACATGTATACTATTCTGTGTTTACCCAATTTACTTATGGTTTCCTTCTTTATGTTTAAGTCACTCACCCATTTTGAATTTATCTTGGTGTAGGGTGTGAGGTGTTGATCTATTCCTAGTCTCTCCCACACTGTCTTCCAATTTTCCCAGCAGTTTTTATCGAATAGTGGATTTTTATCCCAAAAGCTGGGATCTTTGGGTTTATCTTATACTGTCTTGCTGAGGTCGCTTTCCCCCAGTCTATTGCACTGATCTTCCTTTCTGTTTCTTAGCCAGTACCAAATTGTTTTGATGACTGCTACTTTGTAATATAGTTTAAGGTCAGGGACTGCAAGGCCCCCATCATATGTGTTTTTTTTTTCATTATTTCCCTGGATATCCTTGATCTTTTGTTCTTCCAAATGAACTTTGTTATGGTTTTTTCTAAATTAGTGAAGAAGTATTTTGGTAGTTCAATGGTTATGGCACTAAATAGATGAATAAGTTTGGGTAGGATGGTCATTTTTATTATATTGGCTCGTCCTATCCATGAGCAGTTAATGTTTTTCCAATTGCTCAAGTCTAGTTTTAGTTGTGTGGAGAGTGTTTTGTAGTTGTATTCATATAGTTCCTGTGTTTGTCTCGGGAGGTAGATTCCTAGGTATTTTATTTTGTCTAAGGTGATTTTGAATGGGATTTTTCTTTCTAGTTTTTGCTGCTGAGCTATGTCAACCTCAATGACTTCTAATAAATATTCACATAAAGTTATAGGTTTGGAATGAAGATTGAAATTTGTCTGAAAAGTCATTGAAAATAAGAATAACAATAACAAAAACAGTTTGAGCAAATAAGACTCTTTTAAGACTAGGAGGGTCATTCTTTCCTATATTTCCAATAAAGTGGTAAGATTGTGGTGATAATAATACAAAGCCATTTAGTTCAGAAAGGATTGGTTAATACTACTATTTTTCTAAATTTGTCCTTTTCAAATGAAAGGAATTTTTTTCTTTATCTCCCACAATAAATGTTCTCCAGTTTGTTTTGAAGGTAAAATGGCTTCCTTCAAGTCCCAAATAAAATAAAATTTTCTATAGGAAACCTTTCCCAATTCCTTTTAACTCCAGTGCCTTCCCTCTGGTAATTCCTCTTTAAGCTATATGTAGTTAATTGGTAGATTTTTATTTTCCTCCTATCTCTTCCATTATGTTTTGAACTCTGAAGGCAGAGATTATCTTGTGTACCTTTTTTGAATAATTTCCGTTTATCATAGTACCTGGTAAATAGTAGTAGTTTAATAAAAGCTTATTGATTTAGTGACTTCTAAAGAGAACCATTAATGGAACTCAGAGTCATATTACCAAGATGTTAGGCCTAATTCATCTGGAGGTCCCAAAATGCAGATAATTACCATGATTATTATTTTTTAAGTATGGTTGTGCCTTGATACACCAGCATCTTAAGTCATAAGCAACTTGAAATATGAGCAGTCATGATCAGAATTTGTTGCTTTCAGTCACCAGCAGATATTGGAATCATGAGTTTCTGCTACCCTTACTAGATATCCTGTCGAACATTCAGTTTCACATGTGGCCATGTGAGCATCTGTATTAAATTACTTTTATTTTCTTATTTATTTTTGTCTTTATTATTATAATTTTGGCAAATTTCTTAACTTTTAATCATAGGTTCTGACATGGAGGAATTGAAGGAGTTATAGAAGCAGTCACATACAGAGGTTTTGTATGAAATTGGTGGGAAGGAGTCCAAGGTGGATGATGCAATCAGTAAAAGCGAGGTTAAGGAAATGTTTAAGATTTTGGAAAAAAAAAATTGAACAGTTTATTGAAAAGACAGAGCCATAAAACGTTTCAACAAGTTATTCATTGAAGCTGTGTAATGACACTTTTTTCAAACATTATCATGTGTAGAGAGTAAGTTATGTGATAGTACATGAAATGAAAACCTCTGCCAGTATCTTTGCCTAAACTTGAATATAAATAACATTTCAAAAGCAAATTTATTTTTTATGTTCTTTCTTATTTTCTATAAATATATTTATTTGTTATTCATAAAGTGCATTTGCATATTTAAAAGCATATAAAACAAAAAAGGTGTGTTTTTTTGGGGGAGCCAGAACATATTAAATGCACTTCCATTAATTTTAATGGGGAAATTAGATTTGACACATCAGCAAATTGATTTACAAGCTTGGCCATGGAATGAATTAAACTCATGTGTCAAGGTACCACTGTACAGTCCTAAGTATACAAAGTATACTAAAGTTGGTTTCTCCTTAATGAATGTACTCAAGTGGGCTAGAATCTCTAGAAGTGTCACCAAAATACCACCAGAAGCATACAAGCTGTTCTAAGTTCACCTTACTTTGTCCTGTCCATCCCCCAATTCAATGAGCTAATTATGTTCCAATTTTATTAACTATACCAATTACTGTGCTCTGGTTGCAATCTAGGCCAATAATCTAGTAGCTCAATTTTCATATTGGAGAAAAATGAGACACCCATAGATCATTCAATAGCAGCCAAAATATATATTTAGCCAGAGAAAGGGAGGGATTATTCAATATGGACATGTATTAAAGATGCATCTAGTTAATTTAGATGAATGAAGTTCTCTTGCCGAGTTCTCTATCATGATCTACCAACTAAGTATTTGAGAGTTTCTGGGACTCCCAGTGTTTTCTTTGTACTTGAATGATCAGGAAGTGATGTCAATAGCTTAATCCTTTATTCCACTGGACCAAGCAAGAATCCAGAATGATTTCAATAACCTTAGAGAAAAAGAGGAAGATGTTATTGCACTTTGCTTCTGCCACAGTTCTTGAAATGAAAATTTTTACTTGATATTCAGGGAAAAAATCTGGCATTTTAATTAGAATTTTACAGAAATGCAATAGGCAGCATTGAACAGTCATTTTTTTTCTGTGTCTTTGTATATCTTCAAGCAAAGAACTACTAACCACTTATCAGGATATTGTAGAAATTGTTCTAGTTCTCATATGGAATGGATTAGATGGCCAAAATAGCCCTTTCTAAATCTGAAATTTTGTTATTCTTTGAGTAACCAATCAAATGTCTGCTCAAGGGAATTTAGCTTCTTGATAAGTCCTAAATGAGGTCAGAAGACATACTACTAACTATAGTATTACTATCCTCATTCATATATATATATATATAGAAGTTTCCTATGCCTGTGAGGATGAACACCTCAGCTATTCAACCTACCCTTGGCTTAAGCCATTCTCTGACTTAGTAATTATGCCAATATCTACAGCTTTGTAGTTGGTAATATAACATGCAGAACCATCTCTCCTTATTTTTCTCATTAGTCTACTAATTTAGTTTCATTTAAGGAGGCCATCAAGGAGGTCTATGATGCTAATAGAAAAGTTGCTCCCTTAGATAATTTTCTAGATGGCTTGGGAAAGTCTTTTCCATTCTATATATCTGTTTCAGCCTGAAAACTAGACAATTTGTCCACATGTTCTCCAAAGATCCCTTTTTATCTGTAAAATTCTATGATTCAGTTGAAAATGTCAAGTCATCACTCAACAGCCAAAGTCTTTCATGAGGGAAATTGGATCATGAAATATAGACTTTTAAATGACATATGTAATTAGATTTTGCTCCCCAGGACTCTAAATCCCAGCTTCCCATGTTCCTTCTCAATTAGGTACTAATGTAGGGAAGATGGGACGCTGGGATTTAGAATCCGGGGGAGCAAAATCTAATTATACATACATAAAGCTAAAATTTGAAGAAACAACAGAAATCATCCTTTTCCCTCTTTCCTCTCCGTATTTTACATATGAAGAGACCCAAACCTTGATTCCCCAAAGTCACAAAGCTGTTTAGTGGTAGAGATGGCATGAGAAGGTAGGGACAGTCTCCCTTTTAGTGCTGTGTTTTTTTCTTATACCATGAATTAGTGATGCATCTGATCATTCTTTATCCCATCAGAACGTTCTTTTTTAAGTAGTTATATTTTCTTCATTGACCAGGACTGTAACCAACATGCAGTAGTATTGTAAAAGATTGCCTCTTCTATAATTCTGGCATCTTGACTTGAATTTTTATTGATTATTTATTTGTTTTTTCTATTATATGTCTTAAACTTTATCTAATTGACATTTTCTACTATTTCTACCATCTGTCTTGAGTCTGTTCAATCTAAAATATTGAATCTGCAAATAGTTTATCCAATTTTCCTTCTTCCCTATGCCAAAAGTCTAATACTTAGACTTCAACTTTCCTAAAATTGAAATGACATCAAGATATTCAACCTTGGTAAGAGTTTTTTTTTTCTTTTCCAAATATATCCTGAGGTACCTAGTCCAATTCCAAGCAGATACTTACTTTACACCCTCAATATAACCTATGTTTGTTCATATATTTTCATGTAATGAGTCACAAGGTTTCCTATTCC
Source organism: Monodelphis domestica (assembly GCF_027887165.1). Classification (NCBI taxonomy): domain Eukaryota; kingdom Metazoa; phylum Chordata; class Mammalia; order Didelphimorphia; family Didelphidae; genus Monodelphis; species Monodelphis domestica. The sequence continues at coordinate 96,952,204 of NC_077228.1, read as the reverse complement.
TAGCAGGAGCTTTTAACATACCTTATTTGCTGATTTCCCCACTGTGCTTTAAAATTCAACTAAACTTATATGTGGTTTATGACATTTTCTATGATTCCACTTTTTTATAATAGGCTTTTGCCTCAAATCTTATGCCCCACTAGGTTATAGCAGAAATCACATTAGATTTATATTTATGAGATGCCTGATTTCAAATCCTGACTCTAACTTTTATTAGCAATGTGAAAATGGTTAAGTCTTATAAACTCTCAGAGACTAAATTCCCTCCTCTATCAAACTAGCAAATGTATGATATATTTCACAGATTCGCTGTGAAGAACTAATGAGATAATATTTATAAAGTGATTTGAAAATTTTAGTGTTATGTGAATATCAGTTATTTTTATAATTAATTACAATTAATTAATTTTTTTATTTTTGACAAAGAACATGTCTGATAAGGATCTGTTAGAAATACAGATAACTATCATACACAGCTTTATGCATGAATGTTATGTACATTAAATACATCTAAAAATGTAGAAATAAAACTGACACTTCTGTGGCTTCTAAAGTTTTAAAAATCACTTTACATACCTTTTCTCATTTGAGTCTCAAACCAACCTATTAAGTAAAATTTTAAGGCATTAAATATTATATATAGTCGAAATATATAAATATATAAAAGAAGCATAAATATAAAAAAATAAAAATAAATATGTAGCCTAAAAAGAGAAAGTTTAAATGACTTGACCATGGTCACATAGTTGTAAGTTTCAAAGAAGGAATTTAAACTCAGATCTTCTGAATTGTACATCTTTTATTCTATTCATTATGCCATGCTAACTCTTAATAAGAGCAGGAACCACATTTTTATAAAAGCTTTATTTCTCCTCCAGTGCTTAATAGAACGTTCTACATAGAGTAGTTGATTAATAAAAGTTTGTTGACCTAAAATGAAACAAATATACTTTCTACTCATCTACTGGAAACAAGTGGTTCTTTCCCTCATTACCAATGATACAAACATTATTCTAGTCAATCAGGGTAGAAACCTTGAGGGCATCATTGACTCTTCTCTGTCCTTCATCTATCATATCTAATCAATAACCAAGTCTTGCAATTTTCCCTTCCAAATTTACCCTCTTTTTATCATTTTTATTTTGCTGTCACATTCATTCAACACTGCTTACTCGTGGAATAACTGTGATTCACTTCCTGCTGTTTTAACCTGGGTATTAAATAGTTTCTGCAGATGTCCAAAAATATGAAAACAACAGTGCAGTCACAGATAGGATTTTGCATGCAGGCAAGTTATGATTTCAGATTTACTCTACGTGATTTACTTTTAGATGCAGTCTTTTGCAATCAAAAGGATGGGAACAACTAACTCTGTTCCTCAATCTCCATCCTAAGTTTAATTTTCTCATTATCTCATGCCCATATTACTATAACAAACTCCTAGCTGACTTTCCTGTTTCCAAGATTTTCCTCATATCAATCAATTTTGCTTAGTCTCTCTATATATGTATATTATATATACATATGTACACACATATACACACATATATAAGTTTTAGACCATTTTCATCATCTCACCTCAGAAAGCTTTTTCCATTCAAAGTACTAATTCATTTGCCTGACTTTTAAAGTTCTCCATTCTTAAAGTATTCCTTTATTCATCATTGTCTATCTTTTTAATATACCTTATTTTCCATTATCTGTATTCTGTCCATTCATATATCCTCTCTGTCCTTGGAATACTCTTTCTCCATCCATTTTTGTCCAGGTTTTCTACTTTGCTTGGTATGCCCTCCTTTTTATATATATCTAGGGCATTTGTACATTTTTTACCTCTGAATCCTTCTGTGACTGTGAAAATAAAATATGGGTTCAAGACTTTGAATTGCCAGAACTGTAAAGATAATTTTAGTGTCTTGAATTAAATAAAAAAATAAGTGGTCACCATGGGAAAAATTCCCAAATATGAAATACCCAAGTCAGCTGGGTTTTATGGAGATTTTAATTAATATAAATCAAGGAATTAAGGAAAGGGAAAAAGACAGAGTAAGAGGAAATAGAAGAAAAGGCTAGGGCCTAGGCCAATGGCTTAGGCCTTTTCTCTTTAAGAGAGAAACTAAGTCAGTCTTTAATCACTCACCACAAGATCTTTCCAAGCAAAACTCTAGTGTTCAAAACTCCTCTCACTCCTGACCTCCAATTCAGCTTCCAAAACTGAATTAATTCAAAGTACAGCTCCTTTTAAAGAGAAATTTCTCTTGCGTCACCTCCCCTAAATTTTCACATCTACCAATCACAGTAGATGCTTTTCTTAGATCAGTCCATTCTTAGTTTTTAGTTTTCACCTTCTCTGGGTAAATTATATCTTCTGAGTACTTCTCACTTCTTTGTTAAGCTTGCCCTGTGCAAGTTGTGTGACCTCTTAGTGATTAATTTGACCTTCATAGGTACTTAGCATCCTTTTGTATTAGATCTAAAAATAGACCCAGATTAAGGTTTTGGCCTCACTATAAGTATAAGTTAAGTACCTTCATTGTTCACTAAGGAGTTTTACAACTTTATCTTCCCCTAAGTATGTCTAAGTATTGATGGAGTAATTTTAAAGTTCCCAATACATTCCTAATCAAGTACCTCCATTGTTTAAATGGGGAAATGGGGAATAACCTTAACCATAACCTCAAGATAATGTTCCAAAGTAGAGTCTGAGAAATTTTAAGATTCACACTTTTCTGACTACTTCAACACTCATCAAATATACTTTTAAGAATTCTGGCAACATTTATCGCCCATATAACATATGCCTTACTATTATATTTTGTGGTCACTCATTTTGTTTTCTGGTTGCTTTTATGAGTCCATCATCTCTCCCTACTTTTATTGTCCATTATATGTCATATAATTCTTGGGTATCTGTAAGAACAGTCTTGCCCATAGTGATCATTGAAGAAACAAGACTTTTTGTGTGTTGATAAATTTCAAAATACAGACTCAAATAAGTACCTTGACATTTCCAAGACATGCATAGTTTTTGTTTTGTTTTGTTTTGTGCATTCAATTCCATTAGTCCTCTTTATATATTAGCTATATGCCAGATGGAGCCTCAGCTAACAGTTCCATAAATATGACTCAGGGTTATTTGCTTTTTTTTTTTTCATTCAAAGTCTCCATCTCAATCATTATATCCTTTGTTCCTGACAGATGTATCTGTATGATAGAAGCTGAAAATAAGTATCCCTAGGCCATATAGATGCAAAGTAGTTTCTCTGAATGTTTAAGTATGAATTGTGCTGATTTTTACCCCAAAAGTAATTTGGCACATTTTGTCAGTAGAAATGTGCCTTCAATATAAAACCAAGCTTGCTAAATGAAATTTGATGTGGGGAATTTTCTACATTAAAATGACAGTGTTAATTTTTCAGTTCAGAGACAAAAGCATTATTGCAACAGACAGGCAGAGCTATGTGATATTAATGTCACCACATAGAAAAATATGATAAGAAGCATCATAGGCTGGATAAAATTATGCAAACATTCAATAAAAGCAATAAACTATCTGACCTTACTTGCATGCTGAACAATTTTCTTTTCTACCTAACAACCCATTGCTTTGTCTCAGATATATGTAGTAGGGACTATTTTCCACATAAGTTTTGGAAAAATAATTTAAAGCCAGCAGACTGGATTATAAAGAAACACTCAGCAGGCAACCCCCTTGAAGAACTAAGCTGCATGTGGAGATAAACCTGAAGAATCTTGCAGCCACCTAATTAAAGTATCTGTTGAGGAGATATAGAGCTGCTCTAGGAGCACATTTGCTTCAAAAGACTGTATTTTCATACTTTCTACAAAAGTCAGAGCAACATCAGAATTTTAGTGTCTTTAAAAAATCACCCTGAGAGAACAGAAAGATATCTGAAGAAGAATTCTGCTGGAACACATATTTGATTGACAATGTATGTCATATGGCACATGGGGTTTATGACATATAGATGGTAGAAAAGAGAATGTTTCTCCTTACCTATGCTATATTTTGTTTTCTGTATAAGAATCTTGAATTTCTAGGTGCGAATCTTAAAAAACTGCTCAGACTCTACCTTAGAACATTTGGTGAAGGCTATTCCCTTACTGTAACAAATGAAGGTACTTGATCAGGAATGTATTGGAAACTTTACATTACTCCACCCATACTTAGGCATACCTTAGGGGGAGATAAAGTTGTAAACTCCTTACTGAACAATGAAAAGTCCCCAACTCATACTTATAGTGAAGCAAAAACCCTTAAGCCAGCTCTATTTTTAGATCTAATACAAAAGGGTACTAAGTACCTATAAAGGTAAAATTAATCACTAAAAGGTCAAGCAACTTACAAAGGGCAAGCTTAGCAAGAGGTGTGAAGTTTTAGTCTACTCATGGAAGGTGATAACAAAAGAAGATATGATTTAAGAATGGACAGTCCTGTGGAAAACATCTACTGTGATTGGTAGATGTGAAAATTTAGGGGAGGTGACATAAGAAAAATTTCTCTTTAAAAGGAGCTGGTCTCCCTCTGAATTTAGTTGGAGTTTTGGAATTAGTATGGAGGAGCTGGCTCTCTGAACTTAGTTGGAGTTTTGCTTGGGACAAAATCTTGTGGTGAGTGGATAAAAGACCAACTAGTCTCTCTTAAAGCTCAGGCCTAGGCCATGAGGTATTAATTAATTTAATTAATTAATTAAAATCTTCATAAAACCCAGCTGACTTGGGTATTTCATATTTGGGAATTTTTCCCATTGCAACCACTTATTTTTGATAAAAATCAAAACACTAAAATTATCTTTAATTTTTTGGCAATTCACAGCCTTGAAACTCATATTTTTGTGGCTACATAGGAAAAGATGAGAATTATTTGAATCACTTTGATGAAAATAATTCATCCTCTCATCCAGCTCCTATTATCATTGATTTAAGTATGCTTGAAAGGACAGCAAAGAGATCAGAGTATAATATATAATAATATGTAATATAATATTAATATAATATGTAGTCATTTATAATGGGGACATCATCATCATCATCATCATCATCACCAAAGCCTTTTGATATTTTCTGCTCTTAAAGACCTCAGGCAACTTGAAGCAAAGACTAGCAAAAAAATTATCTCTAAGAACATGGTCAATAAAAGGGAATGTACACATAGATATATGGAGAAATCCATTCATGAGCATCATACTCCTAGAACCAAACAGCTCTGTAAAAATGAAGTGTCACATACCTTTTAGTACTTTTTGTCAAAATATCACTATATTATAAAATCAGATGAAATAACAGTCCTTGGCTGTTCTTTATTTGATATGATGCTTATGGGAAGTATATATGCCCCTGTGTGTGTGTAAAAGACAGAGAGTAGAATCTTCATTAGATTTAATGATAATACATGTTGACATTCTGTCCAATAAATGAATAACCTCCTCAGTTATGGTAAGAATGCTGATATTACAGGTATTTTGCACATAGACATAGTGAGATCCAATGGATAACTCACTCATTGGGACATATGTATGGTCATTGACAGGATCAGTACTCTTCCAACCCCAAACAAGAAAGTGAAGGCTAATGAAATCAGTTGACCAATATTTGAAATTTGGAAAACAGTACTAACTCTGGCACTGATTTTATTTTTGACTTTAAGCTACATTGTTCATCAATTGTTACATCTATATAATCCAGAAAATATTATCTATATAATAAGGATTTTGTGGATGAGAAGAAAATAAAATATTTTCTTGAACTTATTTGAAGATGGGTTCTATATAAATTAAGGTTTGTAAATCCCTAGGCTTATTCAGAAAACTACAAAATTATATATATATATATATATATATATATATACATATATATATATATATATATATATACACACACACACATATATTTAAACATACTTTCCTAAACTTTTTCTTTTAACTTTGCTTTTACAATATTTCCAAATTAGAAATATTAGTAGAATACTAATTTTTGCAACCTAAAATTCAGTTGTGAATATATGTATTTATGCATAGATACATTTCTAATAAAATATATAGATTTGCATTTTATTATTCTAGATAAATATAAAGTCTGAAAAGGTATTTATTTTATTACAGTAATTGCTATTTTACTATCTTCACAAAGAAAGAAACAACACAGGTTACTACTACTACTATATGATTTATTTGATTCAAAAAGAAAAAGAAAGTTAGAGAAGCTAATAAATAATAATTTTAACTGAGGTCAGAGGTCTATGGGTATTTTGTAAATGTAACGTAGAAATGATCTGTCTTTTTTGTCATTTTTCAGTAGAGGAGACAGTTGCCCCCTCCTGTAAATAACCAAGTGGCCTAGCATCATGGGAAAATTTCTTTTCTAATTTCAGGAGGTCATTCAACCTGCGAACAACTAATTAAATCAGCTATGTTTAAGTTATTAAAGTTATGTCCCATCAGTCTTTTTTTCCACTAAGTACTCTGCTGACTACTTATTGCTCAGGGGGCCTTGGCATCTGCATTAGCACTTTCTTCTTCAATTAATACTGATGTAGCTTCAGTAAGGTGAAAATTAATGTCATTCTACCTTTGAAGTTTTGAAAGTTAATTTATTTCCAAACTTGTCAACTACCTTTACATAGACATATCAGATGCCAATAGCATTTTAATTTAAAATAAAAAATAAAATGTTAGCAAATTTCAACATATCTGTATACATATATCAAGTTCTCATATATAGGAATATGTAGATAGTTATATATTTACCTATGTATATATATATAACTATAAAAAATCCCTGGGAGTGAGAAATTTAGTTATTTAAATGAAACATTTCCAGAAGAAATTTTAATATTTCCATCAATTACTTTGAAATTTTCTAAAATCCAGATGTTTCACATGATGGGGGAAGGGTGTTTGGATGAGAAAAAGCACTCAAATGAATGACAAAATATTTAGTTTTTATTTAAATATGTTGCCATTTGAACAACTGCCAAATATATATGATTCAAATTTATTAATAGGAATCAAATTCTTTTACAGAGTAGAAAACACATAATATTAAAGCAATATCATAAAATGGTTTCTTTTTACCACCAATGGTAAGGAAGTCCAATAAGGATACTATGTAGTAGGGACTTAAAAGTCTTCATTCATAACCAGAGTTATGTTGATATGAGTGGACAGAAAGAGAAGTTTGGAGAAATGTTTTCAAAGGTTGAAGTGAAAATGCTTTAGAACTGTGTAGAAAAGAACTCTGAGGGAGTGTGAAATGTTAAGGGAGACTTAAAGTTCTAATCTAGACAGCTAGAAGGATGTTGTTGCCATTTATATAAATAAGGAAAAAAAGAAAAGGGATTTGAAGATAGAATTATGTTTTGTTATAGATCTGTTGAGTTTGAGATAACTTTGAGACATTCAGGAAAATATTTCTTAATCATGGAGTCCATAAGAACAGAAGTAACCAATAACTGTACACTAAATCATTATAGTAAGTGTTCAATTTAATAGTCAAAAAGAAAATAAATTAATTCATTGGAAAAACAGAATAGTCAATCAATATGTTTCTTAGTTCCACATTGACAACATTGCTGTGTAGACACAGAGGTATCATGCTCTTATAATATGAAAACTATAGCTGAAGAGATAAAGTATAGGTGCTAGATACATGTGATATCAAATAGTAATATAATGAATAAAATATATTGTTTTTACAGGAATAAAATATAAGTAGGAAGTATCCTCAAATATTCTATTTGTGTGCAATCACACAATCAAATCTTAAAACAAATATCACCATCTATAAAAACAAAAAAACCAAGGAGAAAAAAAATTTCACTGAGAAAAAGACTAAACTCTAAATAATTAAAATATTATCATAAATCAAAACTTGTAAATAAAAGATAGAAATGACATCAAATTCAATTGTAATAATTTTATTCATAAAATTGTAAGTTACTTAATTGCCAAAGCAAGAAAACCAGAGCCTAGAATGTGCAATAGTTAGGAAACAGAAGTATTTGACAAATGGAGATTGATGGCCACCCAAACCAATAACATGTTAGAATATAAACTTGTCTGGAAAATTCTTTGAACAATGGTGGGCAATATTGAATGCCAGCATTTTGTAAAATAAAGAAAACAATTGGAGACTAACATCAATTTAAATAAAGTTAAAAATACAACTAAGAAAAATCATCCAGAGTATTTAAAAATAAAAGGCTTATAAATAAAAAAAATGGATTAGATTTGCAAAATAGCAAAAACATATTTTTTTCCTCCATGAAGGATAGTAAAACCACCACAGCCTAATATAATAATGAAATGCTGATGATAGAGTAGTATTCTACTCTCTTTATCTCAGTCATTTCTATTTTCCTGTATTTTAGTATGTACAATAGATCTAATAACAAATTCTATTTTAAAGTTAATACCAGAGAATAAAGAGAAGAATTTAGTCAGATTGCACCAAATACATATATAAGAAACTGTTACATTTTATTTCCAGTTAGACTGAATATATGATTTAATGGTCGCCATGGATTTAGTTTCTAAAGCCCAACATGAATTACTAAAGTTGAATGTAATTTATGGTAGTTTTATTCACAATAGAGGGGAGATATTAAGGAATGAGAGAGGGAGAGAAAGAGAGACAGACAGACAGACAGACAGAGACAGAGAGAGAAGTAATAGTGAAATAAGATTTCCCTATCATATTGCAAGTATAGAAAACTTAATGTGTGATATTTAAATTGGCAACAGATGGTACATATATGTTAATAAGTTTAAAATACCTCTTTCTGTCACAGAAGGTAGGGAACTAATTTGCAAATTTTTCTCAGCTACTATGGTTCTTCAAGTGAGACAAAGATTTTAGTAAGTAACAATGCATAAATACTAAAAATAAATTGTTTCTAAGCAGAATATTAGGAACATCTGTATTCAAAGGAATTTATACACATTTATTTGTTAAAGAACCTGACTGATTCAATTTGTGTTGGTTACCTGTTTTCAATATAGCCAACCAATACACCAAAAAAGGGGAGAGAAGACAGAGAGAACCATTCTAGTTGTTTGTTCAGGAATAAAAAAGACAAATAGGTGAATGACTTTCCTACTGACTTTAGTGTTATCCTGTAGATCACAATTCAGTTTACATTGAAGAAGATTTTGAAATTGTGCCTACTACATAAGGTAAAGTGGCAAATTGAAGCAGTTATCCAGTTAAAATAGGGCATAAAATTACTCACACTTAAATTAAGGCAGTTCTGCCTTTGCCTGAAATAGCTAATATAGTCTATAGTATGTAAAAAGTTGGCTGAATAAAGAGAAGAAAACTTGCACCTCTTAGGTGTCACTTATCCTTCAAATATGATATCTCTAACCTTTTTAACTATTCCATTTTGTTTTCCAGTGCATGGGATTTACTTCAGGCACCACCTTGCCTCTACTTCTCACATGAACATCTTTGTAAGCATACACTGGAGAAAAATATGATAAAAAGACAAATATGATAATGTCTTACAATTTCATCTATAGATAAAAAGATGGTGAAGATTAATCTTTTACCATTTTTAAGCAATTGTAACCAATATTAAAAATAATTATTAATAATTTTCTCTCTCATTTAGCTCAGAAGCTCCAAGTCAGGGCAGAAACCCAAAGAATTAAACAGAGTCAAAATCACAATTCCCTTTCTCTCTCTCTCTGTCTCTCTCTCTCTCTCTGTGTCTCTCTTTCTCTCTCTCTCTCTTTGTTTCTCTGTCTCTCTCTCTCTGTCTCCTCTCTTTTCTCTCTGTTATATACATATAAATATATACTTATTTATACACATATATGTAAATATGTACATATTTACTTCCTTTCTCTTTCTTTTTCATTGTAATTCACCATTCACAAATTATTATATTCACAGAAGAAGCTAATATTGACATTTTGTATAAGTTTGTTGAGCTTTATTAATTTAAATACAACTACAAATGTCAGTTTAATTAAATTAAAAAAAAACTTTTATGTAATATCTGCCTTCTTGTGCTACCAGAGAAGCTGAAGGAAACCGTATCCTTTATAATATTTCCTGGAGGAAAAATAAAGTAAAGTTTATTCTAATCTAACCATGCCTCTATTCTAGGTCATGGGAAATGGAAGTCAGAAGCATTGGGAACAAAAGAGGTACCTATACAGAAAACTTTCCATTTCTTCCCTCTAATCCCAATCTACTTGCATCAAATCTCTCTGACAATATTGATCTTCTAGTTCATTCACTAGAATTTTCATTTCACCCAAAATCATTGACTACAACCTGTCTCTTGCTTGAGCCTCTCTATTCCTTCAGAAATGGTGAAAATGTCTGCCATTTTAGCCATGATTTCTCTTCAATTCATATGTCTTTATATACCAAAAATTAATTTCTAAGAGATTAAGAAGTTTAATACTCATGTTGCAGTTTTCTGTATCAGAATGGTACCTAGGATTATATATCATTTTAAATTTGAATGGAACCTTGAGGCTATCTCATTCAATATATGTCTGAAGATCTTTTCTGCAACATATCCAGCAAGAGGCCATCACACTTTGGCCTTAAAATTTCTACTAAGCAAGAAACCTAAAGCAGTCCTTTCCATTTTCAGATAGTTCTTTCCACATTGCAGAGGGCTGAGATTAAGCAGTCTGAAAAATTATCACAAAATGTTTGCCCCTCCCTTCTTAGGAAAGAAATCTGATTTTTTTCTTTTTGTTTTATGAGTTGTTTACAGTATTTGTTATAAATTTTGGGTTAAGTATGCATTTCTGAGTTTTTAAACTTTTTCTGTGTCATCTGTATATCTTCATATGTCATCCACAGTTTCTGTAAAGCTCTACCAAAATCCTCATTAAATTTCTTATTCTTATCTGCTATATTATCTATATATTTCTCTCTATATATGTGTATATATAAAACTGAGATTGGGAAAGTGATGATGTAGAAGAGTTAACTATAGTTCTAATTATTAGAACATTTCTCCTGATATCATGAAGAAACAGAGATAGACAGAGCAAGAAGATTGTATATGAAACTGATACTCTGATTTCTACTTCACATTTTTTAGATATATATATTAAATTCTTCATATTACTTTCCAAATTGTCATTATTTTTTCTGTCTCTGTTCTCTGTACATTTAAATACTTCAGTTAAAAAATTTTGTTGTTTCATACAATTGTTATTTTATATTCCCCCATTCATCCACTCCACCAAAACCCAAAAGAAAGGGAAAAAATGTAACCAATAAGTATATCTGTCTTGGGGAAGGGAGACGGGTTAGAAAGAGGAAGAGAACTTGGATCACAAAGTGCCAGGAAAGTTATCAAACATTGTACCAACATGTAATCTGGAGAAAAAGTTTAAAAATCATAAAAAAACAAATATATCAAAGCCAAACAAATCTAGTAACCATGTAAAAATGCCTCTTTTGGTAACTTTTATGTATCATCTTGCTGCAAAGAGGTGGATACCATGATTCATTTATGTCATCAGTAGACATAATTGGTCAATACATTGATCAGAGTTTTCAAGTCATTTAAAGGTTTTTTTTTTTTAATTCAGTGTTGTGTTGTCATCCTTATATGAATTGTCTTCCTATTTCTGTTCACATCCACTGAACTGCAGCTTTATGTGATTTGTGTTTGTCTGAAATGTTCTCTTTCATCATTTCTTGCATTGCAATAATTCATTATATTTATGTACCATGATTCTTTAAGCCTCTTTTCAATTTTTAAAGAAGCAATCTTGGGCATGTCCCTCAGAATCCAATTTTCTTTCTTTTCATTTTTTTTCCTTTTTAATTTTCTTATAAATTTTATGAAGTTATTTTTTTTTCTTGTGGATATTTCCCTCCCACCTGAATTATCTTCACCCTTCATCAAACCCCTATTTCTAATCACTGTTAGTTAGCCAAAAGTCACTGCATGTTCTGAGAAACAAAATTGCCAGTTTACCCAAGCTTGGGGGTTAAATCTGTACTTCTCCCACTTGAGGGTTGTGGGGAAAGACAGAACAGAAGGAATAAAGTTAATTATATCTTTATGTTTCATAATTACTGCCCTAGTCACTTGAGAGTTGGATTATTTTTTTGATCTTCAGCACAAAATGAAGATTCAATGCAGGTTCTCCTTAGATTTCCTACTCATTCTGCTATTACTTTGACATAAATGATACATGTTGCATATTATAAATGATAAATTATATATATATATATATGTTTAAATATTTAGGACTAATTGGATCACTCCATATTTCTTTATATTTTACATTTAATATCACTAAATAAATTTGTTAGGATATTTCAATTTGCAATGCAATTGATAATAGAATATGTAATATGAAAATATACTGAATAAGCTTCAAAAGAAAGTAATAAAAAAATCCAATGAGTTAGCATTCCCTGTCACAGAACTTCAAATATTTTGTTTAAATTCAGTTCATATTCCACTAGGAAAAATTATTAGTGCCACTCTCTCTTTGTTTCAGTCTTGATGGCGTAGGTGAGCTTGTTATCTTTCATTAAATGACTTGGAAAATTGCCAGTTATGGTGAATAATAATCAAAATTAGAGAACACTACTAGAACATAGTAAAAAGGTAAATAATGCACTGTGATGGGAAATAGGTCAAAACTGGCACAAAGTATAATTGAATGAGGAGGTCATATTAACAATGTATATGAACAATGAGAAGTAATATTAGGATACAATAATAAATGTTATTTGTCTTTTACTAGTAAATCTCATAGCCTTCTTGGTAATGATTCATATATATATATATATAAATTCCCTATCTTTGCCTTCTTGGGGATCGAAATGAGTTTTGTCTACAGGAGAAAAATAAAGATGAATGCATTTCATAAAAACACTCTTGCTCTTTTTTCTCCTGGATAGTATTGTAATCAAGGTAATTTGAGAGTAAGTTTAATTGTTTAGAGATTATACAGGGCATCAGTTAATTATGATGACAAATTAAGGTTTTTGATTCAATATGGAAATGAGTTGTTTATGAAAAAAGAAGAGGAAAATCTATATTTGGCAATGCTGAAGAAAATGTCTTTAATTTATATAATTATTTTGATATTATTATAACCCCCCTTTTCTATAGTTTAAAGAAATTATTCTGGAAATGCTAGTAAATGTTGTTATTCTTCATTGTGTCCAACTCTTTGTGACACCAGTTGGGATTTTCTTGGCAAAAATATTAGAGTGGTTTGCCATCTCCTCCTCCAGCTCATTTTAAGTATGAGGAACTAAGTTAAACAAGGTTAAGTGACTTGGCCAGAGGCACATAGTTATTAAGTGAGTTTGGCTGGAATTGAACTTATGAATATGAGTCTTTCATATAATTTCAAAATCAATGTTTTATCCTCTGTACCATGGAGCTGCCCTGTGTTCCAAGGGTAACTGAAAATGAAAATTTTCATTTTGTTATCTTGATTAATTTGAAATATATGAGGTAATAAAACATTTTACATCTATTTTCTCTAATATTTTAAGTTTTTACCTAGTTTTGATGTTTGTATTTTTCAAAAACATTATATTTGTTTACCTTATTTTTGGAGGAGCACTTATTCTATTCATATCATTTCTCTATGTACAATTTTTCTTGTGCCATTTCTTTTGGGTTAAGTGTTTGACATTTCATTCCTCCTTCAGAGTTCTCTGGACATCCTAAGAAGTAAGAGGAACTAACTGGGATTTCTGCCAATGTCTCCAACCTTCTTTGATGATAGGGCATTCTTCCACTCTCAGCTCCATTTAGTTACTAATAATTGGATTGATTTCTACAAAGAAATATGTATTTCAAAGTTATCATCTCAAATATAAAAACATTTCCAAACATGAGGAGGTTAATCCTACCACCTCATTTTCTGGGAAAGGAAAAGAGATTAAATCTACAGTTAGTTTAATACTTGAATACTACTTTTATATTCCAGATATAACCTCTACATTTACCCTTATCAATGAAAAGATTAAAATTAATATACAATAACTAAATATTATATTTTATAAAGTTAATAATATCTAAAGCAAAAGAATTATCTGAACTCAGCCTGGTCTCAGGTAAAAAAGAGAGCAAGAGGAAGGAGTTATAGTCATACAAAACATGAAGATGTAGGAAAAAGGGAATTTGGGGAATTACTAGGGTCTTCTGGGAAATGAAGTCCAAAGGAATAAAATCTCCATTTGTACATACCTCCCCTGTAAGCCTGTTGGGAGGCCCAAAAATGATAATGGAAACATAACTAATTTATAAATTGAAATAATTTGTGGATAACAGGGGAAAAAAGAATAAAACCAATGATTACTAGGTTGACAAAAAGCCAATTTGGGGGCAGTCCCCTTTGTCATAAGAGAATACATTCAAAACAAAGGCCTTTCAACCCCCATAGTCCAATTCACATCTTAAAGTTCACTCTGGAATTTCCTGTGCAGCATGTGGTTTCTGCAGACATCTCATGGCACCTTCTCCAAAAAGTTCACCTTCTGGGTTCTGGGAGGCAGTCTCTTGTTCTAAATTAGGCTCAAATTCAAATCAAATTTCACAACAATAACATAGCCCCTCCTGAGGAAAGTAATAATACATTCCCCTCTAAGGAGGATACAGGGCTACATGGCTGTGTTAAGAGGCATATAAATCAATTTGCAAAAGAATATCCAAAATAATTTTACAAATCCAAACAAAAAATAACTTGTGCATAAAATATAAAATATCAGTCTTATTTCTAGAAATTTTTAGTAAAGGAAAGACTAATTTATAACACATCTTTGAATCAGGGCCCAGTTAAAATTATTTAAGCAATTATGCATTTACCGAATCAGTAGCCAGGACTACAGAAAGTTTGCCACACCATGAAAATGTGAAGATTGGATTTAACTCTCCCCTGATTGTAACAATGAAGGTACTTAGCTCTTCCCTGATTGTGAAGATTTAAATTGTAACTCTTGGCTATTTTTAGATTTTAATTCCCATAAGTGTAAACACCTAACTTAAAAGTTAGGTATGGTGACCTCTCTATTTTTAGATTCAATCACAAAAAGTACAAACAGTACACTTAAAGTTGAGTGGGAAGATCTGCCCAAGTTAGAAACATCCCACTTAATCATATAGTGGGAAGTCTATGACCCACGGGTTAAATAGCAGGTAATGAATCAGAATCAACTAACTGCCTTCTGGGCAGTCTTAGAACATTAACTATGATTGGTAGATGTGGAGCTAGGGGAAGACACAGGAAGTGGTACAGGAGAAAATGTCTTTAAAAGGGGCTGTCACATCCTGTGAGACACAGTTCTTCTGGGACTTCGACTTGGAGACACTTGGAGTAAAACCTCCTGTGAGAGGAGTTTTTCATTTTTGGAAGTGAAGAAAGGAGGAATTCTTCATTTTTTTGAGTTGAGGCTGGTGAAAAGGGGCAGAAGGATCTGCTGACTGGACTGACACATAGTGAGTGAAAAAGCTAACTCCCTTTCCCTTGGCCTTTCTTGAGGCATCAGCCACTGGAAAGGCCTGCCATCTTGAGACACCTTTCCATTGGCAGGGGCCTCTGGACTCATGACTGGCTCAAGAGGATCTCTCTCGTTTTCCTCTCTTTCTCTCTTCCTTAATATTTTTCCTCTTTGTTGTAAAATAAACTACCATAAGATCCATTCTCACCTTAGTAATTCATTTGGGATTTAGTAATGAAATCTCTGGTGACCAAACCCTTAAATAATCAAGACCAACCCTTTAAAAATTATCCCCTTTTCCCTTTTACAAAAGACAGAAAAGGGACTAGATTTCAGCAGCAAATGGGAGCCAGGATGGCAGCAAAAATGAGGTGCTTGAAAGAATGTGGTTCAAGAAGTCCTACATTTAACACATGTTAAATAGCCTCAACCTTGAACCTCAAACAAGTTCAAGTCCTTTTGTTGTGTCTTAAAATTACATTAATCCCACTGGGATTGATTTCTTTGACCTTGTGATCCATAGGCACCATGCATGTGTTCTGTGCTTCTGTAGCACTATGCAGTGGATCTTTTTTTATTGTTTTTCTTCTGGAATCAGACAAAATCATTAAGCAAAGTCCCATAATTCTTTTAAACAATCAATGGCACAATTTTTACAGTCTAATGCTTTTTGGGTATGCATTGACATTAGGGCAAATGTATTTTAAACTTACATTACTGCAAAAGCAAAAAAAGTTAAAGAAAAATCTTCTCAATACTGTTGACATGTGCTTCAAATACAAAAAGGAGAGAAAAATAAAATTCAGATAATATATTGCACATGCAAGAAAAAACAAAAATGAAAACATTTTTAAAATCAAAAATATGTAGTTTACAATCAGTGACACACTGTGTCACCCAAGGAGAGGTAGAATACAAAGGTTTCTCACCAAAAACAATGAGATCCATTTCCTTTTTAACTTGGTCATGAACCACTGAGAATAAATGTCTCCTGCAGCTGCTGAAGCCTAGTCATGCCTGGCTTGGCTGCTCCTGTAGCTCCCACATCACTGAACTTTCTGCCCCTTCTGCTGACCTGCTCCTGTTCTAGCTGGTGAGTATAAGCTTCCCTTTTCCCCAGCCCAGAAAAAAAGGGAAGCCCCTTCCCCACCACTGGGCACCTGGTTAGCTATTAGCCTCTACCAGATCTCCCAAAACCGCACCATTGAACAACTTGACATCCCTCCTTCAATAGAGGAAGTCCAAAAAGCCATTAAACAAATGAGTGCAGGCAAGGCACCCAATAAAGACAGGATCCCAACCGAGGTGTACAAGGCCTTAAATGGAAAGGTGCTCCGGGCATTCCACATAGTGCTGACCAACATATGGGAAGAGGAAGACATGCCCCCAGAACTCAGAGATGCCTCTATCATAGCCCTATACAAAAACAAAGGCACATGGACAGCCTGTGACAACTACAGAGGCATCTCACTACTCTCCACTGCTGGAAAGATCCTCACGCGTGTTATATACTCAACAGGTTCCTGTCATCTGTTTCAGAGCAAAACCTGCTTGAGTCATGTCAACATGGAAATCTAGAGATCCCCAGTTTATTTAGTTTGAGTGTAGAAACCCCAGGTTTTGACCTTGTCACAGGAGAGGTTTCCCCTTGAGGGAAGATCCCTCTTCACCAGACAGTGAACTTCCTGGTAGTTTGGGTGGGAACAGCTAATCCCATCCAATATTGAACATCCCTTTTGTCCCAATGGTTTCTCCCCCTAGGCTAAGGTCCATGACCAAGGTGACCCAGCCCTAGGCTGAGTCTTTCCCTTTTGTGTCCATTGTAGGGCCCCAGCCCCTCACTATTATTCCTGTCTGGAACTCTTCATTTTCCTTTCTTACCATTGTAAAGTAATTTTATATTGAAGATATAAGTAATTTAAAATGTTAACTAACAATTTTGCCTAACCATGCACTAATAGCTAAGGGAAATTAATGAATATTTCTTTAAAAAATGCTCATTTTAACAGAAAAATAGCTAAGTAACCCAAACTCAGAAAACGCAAATTGAATAAGCCATAAATGAATTTCTATAGAGGTACAGGGGAAAAAGGAAGAGATGCATTATCAAGAAAAATATGTTAATTTTCAAAAAATAATTCCGTCATGAAATTATGTTTGAATGCAAAGCACTTTCCTTCAAAAGCTCTCCTGTGATTTAAATGTTTTCTTGATATATAAAACATGTAATTGAGAATAGAGAAAGAAAATTATAGAACAAATTATTTATATAGGATTGATGCAAAAATTAAAAGCAAAATAATAATAAATTCTATAGTGACATATCACAAATTTTATGCATCATCACAAATTGTATTCACACCATAAAGAAAGCTATAAATGTAATATACCACATTTATATGAAGAAAAATCACAATATTTTATCAATAAATTTAGAAAAAAATGTTTTGATAATATATGATATAAATCTCCATTTCAAAGCAACAAAAATAATAATAAATAGAAATTTCCTTACAAAGGGAGTATTTTTGTAAAACTTAGAGCCATGGGGATAAACTAGATGGCTTTCCAATAAAATTAGGAGTAAGCAGTATTATATATTTTTAATCACTACAATTTGTCACGACAAGAGAAACACTAGCTATATCAATAAGTCATAAAAAAGAAATTGGTGAAAAAAAGCAAATTTAAAATCTAAACAAAATAATTATTTTGTAATATTTTATAATGATTTTCCTAGATGACTCTGGAAAATAAAAATAACTAATATTTAATAAATTCAGCAATGGTAAAAATATGAGAAAATCCATATATCTCATAGTACCAAAAATAATCAGAAAAAGAAAATTCTATTTCAAATTATTATCTTCACACAGTAAGTATATAATGCAATTATGAAATACTTTTTTGCTGAAATACTAGCATGAAAAATTAGAGAAGTATTAACTGTTCATGTATTATTATAAGCAGAGTCAATATCAGATAATTGACAATTCAATTTAAATTAATTAACTTGGTATTATCATAAATTGCTAAAATATTTTGTAGAGCTTAAAAATAGTAGAATTTCCATGGAAAAACAAAGGAGCAAGAATATCCAATACAATTATGGAAAAAATCAAACTCTATCACAAAACAGTAATCATCAAAATGTTTTGGTAGTGATTGAGAAATAAAGGTTGGTTACTGGAAGAAATTAGTTAAAACATGCATCCTGTGATAAGAACTCACTATTCAACAAAAAAATGCTTTTTAATACTGGAAATCTATTTGACAGAAAAATCATTTTAGTCAAATACCTCACGCAATATAAAAGATTAACTTCAAATAAATATATGATAAACATAAATGTTGATAACATGAACAAATTAGAAGAGTAAAGACAAAAATTCTTTTGATATCCATGGATGAAGAAAGAATCAATAACCAAATAAAATAGAGAGAGGATGACAAGAGATAAAATTTGGTTATGTAAAATAAAAACATATTTGAACAAATATAACTAATGAAGTTAAAGTTAGAAGGAAAACATACTTTTGAGGAAAATATTTAGATGTTGGCTCTGCTAAGGTTTTAATTTCTAGATTATATGCAGAATTAATTCTAAATTTTAAGACCAAGAACCACTTCTGAATAGTTAAAAGACACAAACAAGCATTTTTCTAAGGTAGAAAACAAAACTATCAGTTTCAATCTGGAGTGTGGTGACAATGTAAAAATGTTGTCAATAGTGAATGTTTTTATTTTGTGTGTTTCCAAAGATATTACCAGAGGGATATCAAATAGTATTGGACAAAATAAAACAAACAAACAAACTAACAAACAATTCATCCAAAGGGACAAAAGTTCAAGCATGTAAAAGGAAATATTGATAAAAAGGAAATGGCTTTTATGCCTTTTGTAAAACACATTGATCTGTCTAAAACAACATAAAAGAAGTTAACACTAGATAAGGAACAATTAGAAGAAAATAAATAAAACAAATATTTATTAAATTCCTATTATTTACCCAAGTAGGCAAATAGTACTAAATACAGATGATTTTTTAAACCCTTAACTTTCATCTTGGAAATAATACGGTATATCAGTTCTAAGTCAGAAGAACATTAAGAGCCAGCTAATGGGGGTTAAGTGTCATGTCCAGTGTCACACAGCTAGGAAGTATCTGAGGTCAAATTTGAATGTAAGAACTCTTTTCTTAAGACCTGGCTCTCAATCCACTGAACAACCTAGCTGCCCCACTAAGTACTAACTTTAAAGAGATATCTGTATTCTCAAAGAACTTGAATCAGTCAAAGAGGGGTTTATGCAGATAATTTAGCACAAAACATATGCAAAATATTTTATGAGAAGAAAAGCAATAACAATGGAGGATGGGATTAGGAACATTGTTTGAAGAAGTAAAGATTAAGTAGAGTTTTAAAGGAAATAATGTGTAAGGTAAGAAGAGTGAAGATTTCAGACATGCAAAAATGGATGGGATGAGTATTTTTCATTAGATCATGTAAGTGTTTGAAATTTTTTTTATTGAATTTTCCTATCAGCCTTCATTTATGCTTTAATTTCTTGTATAGTAGCATTTTTGTCTTAATATTGAAGATCAGAAAAATTAAATTTCCTAGGAGTGCAAGGATAAGGATCCTGTACTCAGAATACAACATGCCTCTATTTGGGCAAAAAGGAGAGGACTGTCATGCATGGTAGCATTTATGCTGCTTAACATTTTGATCAAAAAATTTGAAAACTACTTTTTATTGATATATTTTTAATTATGATTATTTATAAGGGATGGAATGGAATAGTAGTAGTGGTAGTCTCTCGGTGACCAAGAATGACTACTGTCTTTGTGCATTATCATCTATTGATGTACCCTCATGTGGCTTTGAAGTCCAAAGACTGAGGCACAGAATTTGTGGCACATGGGGCATGAGACGCCAGTTGTTAAGGGAGGTGTGGTTGTGGCCTGGTGTCAGCATTCACGCGCAGCGGCAAGACGTCGTCGTTGTTCATCTTCAAAGGTGGCAGCGGCATGGTTAATGTGGGCTTGCCAGCTGCTTCTGTCAGAGGCAGCAAGTTCTAGTTGCTTTGGTGTAATGCCAGCCCACTTCAAGTTGGACTTTAGCTGATCCTTGAATCTTTTCTTTGGTCGACCTTGTTTCCTGAGTCCAGCTGACAGTTCACCATAGAATACCTGTCTTGGTATTTGCTGTGGGTCCATGTGGATGGCGTGTCCAGACCATCTAAGCTGGGTTTTGAGGACCATTACTTCGATGCTGGTGGAGTTGGCTTTGTCGAGGACTTCCTGGTTGGCGATTCAGTTCTGCCATCAGATCCTCATGATTGACTGGAGGGAGCGTTGGTGGAATTGCTCCAACTGCTTCATGTGCTTCCGGTACAGTGTCCATGTTTCACAACCATACAGGAGTGAGCTGAGGACCACTGCTTTTTACACTTTGAGCTTCGTTGCAGTGCTTACACCACTGTGTTGGAGGACTTTTAATACAATAATATTTTGTTTTCTGCTTTTAAAAATATATAGCTATCTTGTGGTTTATTTGCTTTGAAAAAAGTCCTTTTTTTAATTATTAACTAATATTTGTATTTAATTCTGTTTTGTTCTTTTAAGAATTTCTATTTTGGTTGTCCATTTGTGTTATTTTGTTTCACTTCCTCAACTTATTTGCATGTTGATTCATCAATATCACCTGTTATTATTTTCATTTTTTATGAAAATGTTTATAAGCATAAAATTGCCTCTTTGAATTCCATAGGTTATGTCCAAAACATGTGGCATGGTGTCTCATTGTTGATGTCTCATTATATTGAACAAAATTATTATCATTTATGTAATTTATTCTTGGAACCACCATGTTATTAATGTAATCTTTAGATCATCTGACCTTTGTTGAATATAATCTATGAAAAATGTTCAATAAAAGTGTAGTTAATATTTATTCTTTTTTATTTATTCATGATATTTCATAATGAATTTTCAATTTTGTAAGTATGTCATGCACAGCTGAAAAAATATAGTGTCCTAAAAATCTAAACAAAGTTTTAAACCATGTATATTTAAAACTGAACTAAAATTTTTGGAACACTTTGGGTGTGAATTATTTTTTCTGTTCTCATAAATGTTCATCAAAATTATCTAACATTTCGAAAATGCTTTTCATAACCTTGATTCGTTTCATATTTAGTTAGATTTACTTAAATCTGAAGATGCTATATAGAAGTCCCCTGCTATCATAGTTTCCCTACCTATTACTTCTAGTAATTCTTTTAAAATATGCTTTAATTATTCAAATGTAATGCTTCATACTTGATACATATTGATATTAATGTAACTGACCAAGAAGGAAGCATTTGGTGGATGTGTAGCTTGTGGAGATGGCATCTCACATGGAGGACACACTAGGGAGCTGCTACCAGGATTGTGATAATAATATATTAAGTGGATACATGGAATTCTAAAACTGATTCCAATTGACCTGCGATGTACTTAATTAGATTTTCTCCCAAGAGTGAAAGATCCAGAATATCTTTGAAAGCACCTGAATAAGCACTGACCAACACTTTACTATATTTATATTTGAAGAAGCAAGGTGATTTCTTCCCATATAGCTTCTGTTGACAGAAACGTGATATAAGAGAAGGAGCTGTGGAGCTGATGATCACTGAACTTATATGTCCCCAAGAAACAGGTCTGGGATCTTGACCTTGTTTATGTTTTGCTTTCTGATTTAGGTGCAGAGAGTAAAGTTTTTTATCTGAATAGTTTCAAAGGCCAGGAAGTTATTGTCTGAAATAAGATTTGAAGTCAGGTCTACCTGACTCTAAACTCAATGCTCTATCTACTCTACTATGTAGCTGCCTTTTTTATACCTCCTACTACAGGAATCTCTTCAGTTAGACAGTGCATAAAATAACCCAGAATGGGCGTAATGTTATAAGAAATAAGGACAAACTTTATAATGATGTCAGTTTTGTGTTAATCATAAATAGAAGGACAATGTTTATTCTTGTACACAAATTAGAAAAATGCTTTGTTTACTTTAGTACTTAAGAACTCATTGCAATGAATTGTGGGAAGTTTTTTTTAAAATTTATTAAAAAATAAATTAACCTAACAAAAATAAATAACATGAGCATGTATACCAACTATAAAATTCATCCATTTGTCATTGTAATGTTCTATTGTAATATGGATCTAGATAACTATTGTGATTCATTGAATTAGGTATTACTGATGACACGGGTTTCTCAACTATTCAAATCTAACTGATATTTAAATCCATTTTTTCTAGGCTTTGATATATAAAGCTATGATGAAATGCCAGGCATAATGAATTAGATTTAAAGCAATTCTGTTTGGACCAAATTCATTGTAAGGCTCACTTTCAAAGATCAGATCTTTACCTTTTATCACACAACAATCATCTCTATTGGCTTACTATCTTGACCATATTCATTATTATTTATTTTGCTCTTACTGAAATTTTTTATTCACATAAAACTCTTTTAAACCCTATTATGTGTAAAACAATTGTATTTGAATGGCAGTATGCTGTTATTTTTTAATGACTCAGTAAATGTACAAGGAGAGGATTTTCTCAAATGTTTACACATAATGAACAGAAAGCTTATGAATTATATTTTAATAATGATGTTTTGTTTTCTAGATTGATACAATTTTTAAAATTTTGTTTTCTGATATTTTGTAATTCATATTTTCACTCTCCAATCCACTCCTTGCTCTTCCCCAAGAAGCCAGGTACTATGATATCTGTTGAATATATATTATTATATGATACATATTTCCATGTTAATCCTGTTGTGAATTAAGAGACATATTCCTTATATACTAGTCAAAAATTCTTGGAGAAAATAAAGTTTCAATTTGCATTTGGACTCCATCTGTCTCTTTTATGGTGAAGAATATTCTTTTTATTTCCTCATGAGTTTCACAGAGTTCTTCAGAGTTGTATCTTGTTGATAATAATTAATTCTTTCATGGTTGATGTCATATATTATTGTTGTTACTGTGTACAAAATTCTCCTTCTACTCACTTCATTTTGTATCATGTCATATAAGTCTGTAGGTTTTTTGTTTGATTTTACTTATGGTGTAATAGTATTTCATTACAAATTTATAAATTGTTTTAAATGTTCTCATCAAGGATAAACATATTTCTTCTCAAATAGTGGTCCTTAGCACATAGGAAGAGTTTAGTTTTTGTTCATTTTAATAATTCACTTAGTATGCTCAGCAACACATTATGGATTCATGAAGTCACCACTTCAATGGCACAGATATTTCTGCACATCTTCCATTATAATCCAGCATGTTCCAGGTAACATTATCCTAATAACCTGAGGGGGATCTTACTGATAATACCCTGGAAGACCTAAGGATTCTCCTTTCCTGTGTCCTTGGTGAGACATTTAAAAATTAATGCCTAAAATAGATTCATATTTAAAGATTATGGGTCCAAGTCTTGCTCACTAGAACAATACATATGTTTCAAGATCAGTGTGGTAATGACATGTTCCAGTTGAGGGAAAAAATGACCTAAGCAATATATCATTAAAATATTGTAGAAAATGATAATTTGAACCTCTTTGTCAGAATATCACAATAAATAAAAAAGGTTCCTGATAATCCTACCAAATAATGATGATGATGATGATGATACTCATTCTTTAAATGTTGAGGATATCCTAAAGAAATTATATGAGATAGAGGCTTGACTGAGATAAGCATATCTTAACATTAACTGAATCAATATATTTATTTTTATAGTACTTTCTCTAATAATAGTAAAGAAACACATGATTAGCAAACAAAAACAAAAAGAAGCTTTACAAGTAAAGAATAAATATGAATGTTTGCAAGCATGTTTAGAATTTTGGTTGATATTAATATTTGGATATTTTTGTTGTTTTTGTTATTGTTAATGATCATACCTTAAATATACTCTGGGAATTCCTTTTATTATAATTTTCAATAATTCTGATTTTAATTCCTCATTTTCATATGCACATTTACTATCTCTAATCACAATATCAATGTAAAAAATGTCAAAAAAAACAGTATTTATGAGTCCAGACTTGCTTTTGTTTTTATTCTACTTTCCATATGATAACTAAAGCACACTCATAGGGCTTACAATGATCTTAGGGACAAGTAAAAACCCAGAGAGCATGACCAGAGTTCAGTGACTGGCAATGACAAGAGTGGCAATTTGACTCCCATTACTGATAAGACTTATTATGATCATCATCAAAATGACCATCAATATCATCAAGATCATCATCTCCATCATCATTTTTTCTTAGCTCAGAATAATAAGGCACAGATTCTTAATCTTTTTTATCTCATGGATACCTTTGGCAATATGATGAAATATATGGACTCTCCCTTGGAATAATGGTTTTAAATGCATAAAATGTACAATTACAAAGGAAACCAATTACATGGAAACATATATGCATGCATGTATGTGTGTATGTATGTATGTTTACATATCCTTCTTTTTTTCAAAATTTTGGGCTTTAAAATGTATATTTACTGAAGGTGTTTTACTAATTTTTAAGAAATGGGTTTGTAATATGGCAAAACCATGACTCAAAATGGACAATATTTATAAATCACTTAGCATAGTGCATATATATATATATATAAAATCCATTAAGTGCCTTGTGTGTGTATATATATATTATATTATATATATATATATATATATATATATAATATGCCTTGTGTGTATGTATATAATATAATATATATATACACACAAGGCATATTATATAATATATATATACACACACAAGGCACTTAATGGATTTTTTTTTCCTTCTTTTTCCTTCTTTCTACCATATTTCTGGTTACCTAGACTGACAATCTATCTCTTACTATTGACTCATTACTCTTTCTCTCACCCCAAAATCTTTTGCCGAATCTTGTTGTATATAACTTTCAATATCTCTAATACGTATCCATTTATCTCTATTCATACAACCATCCCTATGGGGCAGTTATTCATGACTTTAAATTTGGGGAAGCATAAGAGCATGTTGGTTGGTTTCACTGCCTCAACTCTCTACCCATTATAGTATATCCTTATCCTAAACTCATCTAATGAAGTTTTCTTTTCACTACCCTACTCGGTCACAAAAATTCAGTGTCTTCTTATTAGTTCTAGTTTCAAATATAAATTTCTTGTTTTCCTTTTGAAGTTCTTATCATCTGTCGCTTTTCTCCCTCATAAGTCTTTTAATATTTTCCTTAATTCCATATACTCTATGGTTTAATTTATCTAACATGCAACATTATATTTCCATATTCCTGTCTGCCATGTTTGCAATGATATCCCTCTTCACAAATCTAGTCTCATCTTTGCCGAAGACTTTTTTTTTTTTGCAACCTTCTCATTATTAGGACCTCCCCTTTGAGATTACCTACAATTTTTCCTGTGTTTATCTTGTAAATAGAGGATGATTGGTATGTTATCTACTCCATTAATATATGAACTTATCAAGGGCAAGGAATATTTTTTCCTTTTGTCTTCCCAGAAGTTAGCACAGATTCTGGCATATAGTAATAGTTTAGTAAATGCTTGATTAGTGAATGACCTGTGATATTTGTATTTAAACTCCCTCTGAGGAAGAGTAGGATATTACCACATATGCTCACTGAGTGACTGATTATATAATCCCTGGGGATCAGATCATAACCTTCCATTTGGAAACCACTGATATAGGGCAAAACATTGATTTTTTTTTTTGAGGATTGATGTTTTCATAAATATGAGTTAATACTAAAAAAAAAGAAAAATAAGATATGTATTGGTCAATGGCTTAAATTTTCAAAAAAAAAATTACCACATGTATTCTTCTGTTATTTAGTTCAAATTAACCCATTAAAGTAAATCTTTGTGGGTGAGCTCAGAATCACTTTATATTCTATGTGGATCTTATGTAGACTCTTATTTATATCTTTTAAAATAAATTTTATTTTTTCAGATTATGTTAATAAAATATCTTAGTATTTGTTTTCTGATAGTTTGCAACCCATCTTCTCTGTCTTCCTCCTACCACTTCCCCCTCTCCATAAAGGCAACCAATATGATATATTTTATACATATTTTATCATATAACACCCATTTTCATATTTATTATGTTGTGAAAGGAGACATATTTCTTACACTAGACAAAATTCATGGAGGAAATAAAGAATAGTATGTTTCAATTTATATTAGGACCCCATCTGTTCCTTCTATGACTGTGGATATCCTTATTTATTGTATGTTTTGTTGGGGTTTTTGGTCATGAGCCTCTTGCATTTGTCCTGGATTATTGTCTCTCTGATAATAGTCAATTCATTTACAATTCATCCTCATCCATTATCATTGTTACTGTGTATAGTGTTCTCCTGGATCTGTTCACTTCACTTTGCATCTATGTTTTTTTTTTGTGATCATATCATTTGTCATTTCTTATGACAAAATAATATTCCATTACAAACATATACCACAACTTTTTCAAACACTTCCCAATTGAGGTATATCCCTCTACTTTTCCACAATAAAAAAAAAGCTGATATGAATATTTTTTTGTAAATTTAAGTTCTTTTTCTTTTTAAAGCATTTTTGGAATACTGACCTCATAGTGGTATTGTTGGATCAAAGGATATGCACAATTTGATGGCCCATTGGACATGACTCTGATTGCTCTTCAGAATGGTTATGTCAGTTTGCAGTTCCACTAGATGTGTATTTGTGTCCTGATTTTTCCACATTCCCTCTATCATTTATCATTTTTTCCTTTTCATCATATTAGCCAGACAGATGGATGTGAGGTGTTTTACCTTACATTTCTCTAATCAGTACTGATTGGGGGAATTTTTTCATATAACTAAAGATAGTTTTAATTTTTCATTTGAGAATTGCCTGTTCATATCCCTTGACCATTCTCATAAGTTTGTCTCAGTTGTCTGTATGTTTGAGAAATCAAGTCTTTGTCAGAGATATTTGCCATAGTTTTTTTTTTCAAATTTGTTTTTTGTCTTTTAATTTTGGTTGCATTGTTTTCATTTGTGCAGAAAATTTTAAATTAATGAAGAAAAAGTTATCTTTTTTACAGCTCATAAAGTTCTATCTTGCTTAGACATAAAATCCTGCATTATTCATAGGTTTTACATATAAAATATTTTGTGCTCCCCTAATTTTCTTGTTGTATCATTATTTCTAAACCATATATGCACTTTCATTTTGCCTCAGTATATGGATGATGTTTTTCTCTATGCCTAATTTGTGCCATATTGTTTTCCCATTTTTCCAGCAGTTTTTGTCAAATAGTGAGTTCTTACATTCTTCTTCCAGAAGCATAGATCGTTGGGTCTGTCAAACACTAAATTAGTATGGTCATTTACTATTTCATCTCATGTACCAAGTCTATTCCATTGGTTCTATTTATATGCCATTTAAAAATATTAGAATGGAAATTCCTTGAGTGCAGGAAACAGTTTTGCTTTTATTTGTATACCTAAACTCCTTACAGTATCTGATACATAGAAAGATATTTAAAAAGCTTGTTGCTTAATTTAATGATCATATTTGAGTGTTGTATTTCAGGGGACTAAAATACTATTTATTAAAATGTTGGAGGGAAGGAAGAAATAAGGAAGAAAGACAGAAGGAAGAAAGGGAGGAAGACAGAGGGAAGGAGGGGAAAAGAAGGAAGAGGGAAATAGCTTGTTTTGTGACTGAAGAATGTCTAAAAATATTAACAAAATTATTTAGTTCCTCTAGGTCTTCCATTTAAAGCATTTTCAACCACCAGAGGTAACTAAAGCTGAAATACATGAGTGATTGGTTTCAGTTATTGTTGAAGGTCTACAATTCTCTTTCTTGTTTTCTAAAACTATTTCATACAGCCAGGGGAATCACATCACACATATCTTTGAGGTTATTTTGATCTTCAAATGTGCCTGCTTGCAGGGAAAAACTCTTCCTCAAATAAATTATCATCCAGAAAAAGAATTCCATTGTAATATCATCTGGATTGCCAGCTGTAGGTGATGATGTATAAATTAACTATTGAAAGAAATTGCCATAAAAGACTGTGATCATGTTCAGTTACAATTTTGTTCAATCTTTCTCTAAATGATGATTTTAATCCATTGCTATTTAAAGGAAAAAAAGTGAGGAAAAGTTTTGAAGTAAAAAAAAAACTCATAATGACAACATATTATTGTCCTTTTCTATCCATAATGACTTGACATATTTGAATAGAAAGTTATAATCCTATCCTAAAATGCCTAAACTCTACCTTCATTCCATCATCAATAATTATTGAGGTAATAATCATCCAAAATGATCCCCCTGGCTCTATGAAACAGGAATTTCAAGTGCAATGACCTTGATCTTCAGCAGAAAGTTAAAAAAAAATAAGGATATGAGTATAGTTACAGAAAATGAATCCAGGTTCTGTCCTATTACAAAAGATGTCCCATTTTTCCCCCTTGACTCTGGGCTTTTCTAATTACCAGTAATTGAAATTAATTTTAGTTCACAACTACTTGAGAAGCAAGACAAATGTTGCAAGAGAAATCACATGTTCTTTTCCCTATTACTTTGTCAGGAAATCAGTCATGAAATATTTCTTCTACTGCAAAATTATCAGCATATTTTAGGAACCACATTAAAGTAAGCTGGTTCTTAATATGAACCCAAATAATTCTTTAGCCAGAGGATTTACAATTCGCTACTGTCAAGAAGAGATTGAGAGATGTGTTAAATAATAAAATGGAATTTTGAGGTAAGTAGATATTATTCCCTTAAAAATTAAATGAAACTTTTCATTTCAATGAAATGGTAATCATGCTGTTGGCAGGAAATTCAAAGCTATAATAATTGTATATGTAGCATTATAGCTATAGAGATAGAAGGTGCCTTAGAATACATTTATTTAGACAGGATAGTTCAGTTTGAATGTGAGGAAACACAACCCCCCAGAGAAGAGACTTGCCAAAAGTCATAAAGCTGAAAATTTTCGGGCCAGAATAAGAGCTCAAATCCACTAAATACAATTTTAGTGTTCTTCTCACTTTACCATGCGGTTACCACAAAACTTTTAGGATTTTTGATGTGTGGATTTAATATGAAATAAATTCAGCATCTTGGAGACAACAAATTGACTTTCACTTACACAGGAGATGTTAAATACATTAGAGGACTCCAGGAAAAAGAGCAAAGAATACAAAATGACCAATTGATCCAGAATCTCTTCTGGGATGATCTTTTTTTCCTCTATCAAAAACTGCTGCTTCTAATACTTAGGTTACTGCAAGGCAATTCCTGCCTTTCTTTAGTTCCTATAACATTTCTTTTTCCCTTTTCCCATTAAAAAACTCCAAGCTCAAGGCAGAGAACAACTCACCTCTGTCCTTAGAGTGCAGTTATGCCCCTGTTGTACTAAAGAAAAGGAATTATTCACAAATTCCTTTCCTGACTGTTGTTGTCAACCACATATACTTAGTGTCTTTGGGTGTTTACTTTACTTTCGACTTGTCATATCTCACTTGGTTAAGTTACCTGAAGTTGACGTGATTCTTCTTACTATATTATGTATCATAACACTAAAACAGAGGTTACGTGGATACATTTTATGGGTTCTGTGTACTCACATGCTGGTGGGTGGGGATTACATTTTTATTTTTCCTAATTTCAACTTGAAATTTAGCACCATTTTCAACTATTTTAAATTCAATTAAAAATCTCCTTTGAAAAGTGGATCCAAAGAAGACCTTCTGTGAGTGGAAATATTATTGTACATAGAAATTCCATTTCCTCATCTGCATCAGCAACAACTGCTGACCAATAACCACCAATAGGCAAAGGAGTTCTGGGAAGGACCACATTCCTTTATATCACTGGTCCTGGCCTCAGCCCATCCTTGATAGATATTATTGCTGGAACAAACCTCTGTGGAGGAATGAGCCATCCCCATCATCTATAAATTAAGAGCCACACATAGGGCAGGGAAATCTGCTTAGCTGATGCTGTATTAGAGGCTAAGAGAGAAAAGAGGCAGCATGTTCTAGGCAATTCAAAGCAATACCACATGAACTCCCTTCAGATCATGATAGAGAAAGCTCAGGACCCTGAACCCAACAACTTTGGAAAGAAAACTGCTTTCATTATAATGCATTCAGCACTCATTCTGGGAAACAACTCCTCTAGAGATAGCCTGGCAACTACTCCTGCAGTGGCTGCAATCATGCCTACTGAAGACCCAAAAAGTAAAGTTCTTATCATCAAAGTCCTTGAAACTGTTAAAAAGCAGTTCAAAAGCAGAAACTGATATGATCTTCTTAGTGGAGATAACATTAAAGAAGAAGCATTAAAATGTTTGCCACCATATCCTAAGGACCCTAGGACCTTTCCATCACTCAACAGCAACTTGCTATGTGTTGTCTCTTGCATTAGAATATAAGCTCCTGGAGAATTGCAAGTGCAGGGATTATTTTGTTTTGTGTTTATATCACCAGTGTTTACATAGTGCTTTGCATATGGTGTTTAGTAAATGCTTCATTCATTCATTTATTCATTCATAGGATTCACCAGACTACCAAAGGAATACATTATAAAAAAAGGGTTAAGAATCCCTGTCCTAGAACTAGAAAGGATCTGCTAGAAGTCATCTAGTTTAACTTCATTTTTAAAATGAAAAATAAAACATATTAAGTGCTTTTTATGGGCTAAGTGCTAGGAATACAGATAGAAAACCTTGTGAAATTTGCCAAAACTGACATAGGCAGTAAATAGCATAGTTAGGGTATAAACACAGATATTTATTCCAGGATCTGCCTGCTTTAAACTACAGGACCCCATTATGCTTCTTAGTTATAAGAAGTGATGGCCCAAGAAAAGCCAAATATGACTATGAAGTTTTGAGACTTGGTTACAAAAGGGCAGTGGCTGGATTCATTTTGAAGATGAAAGAGATTGTGAGGAAATCTATATTCAAAGTATAGATCATACTTAATAGATGCCTTAAAAATCTAGAAATGGAAAGTTGATTCTCTCACAATTATTTTCCAATAATTATATTTGAACATAACCTTTGGGTTAGCGCCATCCCATCCCCATCAGCCCAGCATAGAAGGAGAGAGAGAGAGAGAGAGAGAGAGAGAGAGAGAGAGAGAGAGAGAGAGAGAGAGAGAGAGACAGAGACGGAGACAGAGACAGAGACAGAGGGACAGAGGGATAGAGACAGAGAGAGTGATACAAAGCAGGATCAGATGAGAGATACATGATCTCCATGTACTATGACAAAGAGAAAGGTTTTTATAGAAAGTAGAGTACTAAGCATCACGTCATTTTAGAGGTGTTACCACAGAATATTGTTTATGAAATGACTTTATCCAAGAACATTTCCAGGGCTCCTCTATAGACACAAGTAAATTGAGAGTGACAGCTAATCTATTCTGCATAACTTGGGGAAAGGAAGGTCTGGCTCTTTCAGTAATGATATTACAAAGGTTTCTTTACTCATAAAAATGAGGAAAGACTTAGGGTTTGATGATGACTATATTGGGGGAGGAAGGAATCTTTCTTATTTGAAATACAGCCAAGAGAATAGCTCGTAGTTATAACCGAGACTCAGGCAAATTAACAAGCATGTCTTTTCTGGCTGCCTTTTCCTCAATGAATCTAATTTGTCCTATACTCCTCCATAATTTTTCAATTATATATTTCCTTTAAGATAGTGTTCATTCCTTCATTCTATTTTCCTACTCATGGTTCACTTATTGTATACATATATATGTATATATACATATATATGATCATAAAATGCCTTTGCATTGCTCTTTAAATGATGCTTATTTTTAATTCTTCAAAAAGATTTAAAATGGGAAATGCTGGATAGCTTTGGAATCAGT
The DNA here is from genome assembly GCF_027887165.1 of Monodelphis domestica. Lineage (NCBI taxonomy): Eukaryota > Metazoa > Chordata > Mammalia > Didelphimorphia > Didelphidae > Monodelphis > Monodelphis domestica. The sequence continues at coordinate 96,919,785 of NC_077228.1, read as the reverse complement.
GTGATCAGGTCCATAGTTGAGGTCATAACTAATTAACTTTTGTTTTTTCCAAAGTACATGTATAATATTGTTTCTAAGACTGATGACATATAAAAGTTGAAGCACTAAGAAACCCTTTAGAGTGTCCTATATGAATCTGATTCAAATTTTAAAGGGTCTGTCTATAAACTTGTCTCTAATAATGGCTTTGTGTTATTAGAAATGCCTTAATTTCTAGATCTTAATGAGTGCCATCAAGATTGACCTTCTAAAACAATTACCTATTTCCTTGAAGTATTTCCTTGAATATCCTCCTGCACAAGAATGCTTCAGACCAACCCAAAGTGGTCCTTGAGGTCCAGCAGACAACTTCAGGGCTGCCTTCTTCTTTCATTATCAAAGTTACATCCTGGTCAACATTCCAAGCTGCTGAATATCTTTTATTGGTGGGCAAAAGTTTCTCCTTTGTTATCCAATCCTATAGACTCCTTCTTTTCTTTTTAAGATGGTATACTATAAAACATGTAATTTCCTCTTCCTCTTTGAATTTGGTTTTCTTCCAACCCCAGTATGTGTCCATTTTTTTCTCTTAAAGGAAATAAACAATTTTGTTGAGTACTGTGACTCTGCTTTTTTTTTTTTTAGGTTTGACATCAACATATAGAAAAAAGGCACAAACATGATAATAAATAGCTCTCTATTTTGGATATTACTTGTTTCTAGGAATTCTTGTATTATAGTACCATTTTAAAATAGTTATATGTTTTAGGCAAACCTTCCAAGGCTTTTTCAAATCTTCAGTAAATTTTAAAATAAAACTTGAATTTTTAAAGTGGAAAAATAAAAAAGACTTCTATTTATTGAATTATATAGGAAAGTAATAGTTAAGTAACAATGAACAAATCTATTCTCAGTTTAAGAAGAAAAATGTTTTTGAAATACACACATACTTATTTAAATATGTATGTTTTTAAAGTTAAATTTGAAAAAAATTCCAAATATAAACAAATATACATATATATACACAAATGCATACATACCCACAGACATAATACATAATAAAACATAGATTATTTAGTTAAATATCTCCTCTGTTCATTCCACTAGAATTTTATTGAAAAATTGTATGCAAAAAGTTTATTCATTACAAAATGTCAGTGTACCAATAGAAAATATGTAATCATTGGAAGTTTTTGGAGCAAAGTCTTACACCAATGATTATGATGTTATAAAGGTGATCTTGAATTAGTACAAGTTATGACAGTGGACACAAGTTTCAGCAAGTCCTTTTTTCTACTTTCTGGAAGAGCAGTTTAACTAAATAGTCACTGTAGTAGGGTGACCACTTAATAATTTCTTGGCTATGACAACCTACATGACAACCAACAATGAGTTCTAATTGATCGCATTGTCATCACTGAATATTCATCCAATGCATAAGTAATAAGAGTAATAGTATTTGTAATAATTAGCATCCATATAGTGCATACTATCTGCCAGGGACTATACTAAGCACTTTAAAAGTATTCATTCTTACAATGATCCTGGTTGGAAACTGTTAAAATTATCAAAATTTGATAATTAATGAAAATAGAAGTTAAGTGATGTGTAAAGGGAACCTCTTCCTCTCAGGATCATGAACTTTCTTCTCATTGAACCCATACCATTAGGCTGGAACGCTCCAAAAAGAGGTCATGTGTTAAGAGCACTAGGAATATGAACCAGAACTAAGGGTGACTAGTTTGGGTCAGAGAGACTTTGCTTCCTGAGATGTGACAGACCAGCATATAAGGACAGAAAGAGACATGGAGAAAAGGACTATAAAAGATGAGACCTAGAGGATATATGAGGTCTTTGATGTGAGTTTTCTGGGACTGATTGTTCTACTCCATTTGGCATTGATGATTCAGGTGGAAAACACCCTCATGGGCTGGTAAGACTCTTGCTCTGAAAAGACCACTGGACTTCCATGTGGAGATCAGAACCTTGTCAGCAAGCAAGCTGAAATTCCACAGATCAGACTTTAGATTGGTAGGCTAGAAAATAATTTTCTACTTCCTTCTTTATTTCTTTCTTATACTATATTTATATTAAATTAAATTATTAAAAGCTACTATCATCCTCATGACTTGAGATAATTTTATAAACAGCAACCACAATTTTTACTAAAATTATTTAACAAAACCAATTTCTAAGTATCACATGTAACACTTTAATTATTATATATTATATTTATTTTTATTATTACAGTGATTTTCCAGTAGGTCATTCAACTACTAACTGTGTAAAGCTACATTTGAACTCAGGTTTTCTTGAATCCAAGTCCAAATAAGATAAATTCATTAGAATGCAAAGATGTATACATGATACCAATACAATCCAAAAGGACATAGTTTTTAAGGGAGTCCAATCAATATGTTCAACCAGTGCAACTGGAAAAAAAATGAGGGAGGGGTAAGTGAAGAAGCTAAGACAGCTTTTCTGGAATCTTTTTTATTAAGCTACCAGTAAAGGAGAACTGTTCATTTTAGGTTAGATGATATAGATAGCTCAGTTAATAGAATGTCATGCCTGGAGTCAAGAAGACTCATTTTCCCAAATTCACATCAGATCTCAGATACTTACTAGTTGTGTGACCCTGGAAAGTCACTTAACCCTGTTCACCTGAGTTCATCATCTATAAAATGGACTGGAAAAGGAAATCATAAACCTCTCCAATACCATTTCCAAGAAAACCCCAAAATGGAGTCACAAAGAGTAATATAAGATAAAAATATCTCAACAACCTCAGGTTATTGAAAGTATCTGCATCAGAAATGCAGATTATTTTCTTTAGGAGTGATTTCTGACTTATTTTTGCATGCTTATTTATTTAAGGTTAAAGGGGGTTTGCTTTGATTGCTTATTATCTGGGAGTACTTTGCACTTAGGTGAAATTCTCTAATTCTCAGTTGTTTAGTTGTTTCTGAAGATTGATTTTATAAATATTCTTAATAAATCTATCATATCTCCTCCTGTAGACATACCATTTTCTCAGGTCATGAAAAGGTGACATCATTAAACATGTCCAGAATCTCCTTCTTAACAAGGACAAACTGCCTCAACATGTTTGTAAAATCTTGATATGTTTTTTAAGGGCCTGCTTATCTCACATAGAAAATTCCCTTATACATTAGCCAATGTGAAATTTAATTACTAGAATTCCCATTAAGGTTTTGAGCTTTTCAGAATACTCAAAGTTTAGGGAAACTTCCTGTACAAAATTGGAATTATAGTCAAAACATAAAGAAAGACAGAGAGGTCAATAATCTGAATGGAGGAAAGATAGCATTCCAGGGGAAAAAAAAGATAGAGACAGAGAAAAAATCCTAGAGCTAAGAGATGGAGAATCTTGCAGGTGGAGTAGTTAGAAGTCAACTGTCACTTAATCAAGAGTACATGTTGAAGGGCAAGGCATAAGAAGATTGTAAAGGTAAGAGGTGATTTGATTATAAAGGAGTTCAAAATTCAAAAAGAACATTTTGCATTTGCTAGAAGGGGCAATAGAAAGCCCTTGGAGTCTATTGAGTTAGTTGAGGGGAATGGCATGTTCAAACCTATCCTTTAGGAAAATTACTTTTAGTGGCAGAATGGAGAATGTATTGGAGCAGGAAGGGACTTAAAGCAGTCAGACTCAGCAGTGGGTTATTGTAATACTACAGATGAGAAGTAATATGGGTCGACACCAGGGTGGTAGCAATATAAGAAGAGAAAATGGGAAGTATTCAGGAGATGTTAAAAAGGAAAAATCAACAGGTTTTTACAGCATAATGAAAGTGGGGGAAGATGAGAGATAATGAGAAATCAGGGGTGGTTATTAGGTTATGAGCCTGAGGAAGTGTGAGAGGATGCTTTTACCTTCTTTAATAATTGGGAATATGGGAGGGTAGTAGGGTGTAGGAGGAAAGATAATTAGTTCCATTTTGAACATATTGAGTTTAAGATGCTTACTGGACATCTAGTTCTAAATACCTGGAAGGCAGCTGGAGATGCAAAATTGATGATCTTCAGAGAATAGGAAAGAGTAAATAGATCTAAGAATTATAAGTATAGGGATGGTAATTAAATCCACCGGAACTGCTGAGATTACCAAATTAAGTAGTATAGAGGTATAAGTAAAGAAAACCCAGAACCGAAGCTTGATGGATATATTTGTTTAGAAGGTGTGATCTGGAAAAGAATTCAGCAAAAGAGTCAGAGGAAGAAATGCTTGATAGGTAAGGAAAGAACCAGATAGGTGTCCTTAATACCAAGAGAGAAGAAAATATCAAGGAGGAGAAAATGATCAAGATTGTCAAAGGTTGCCTTTGACAGTTCAATACTAATGAGGATTAAGGAAATGTCATTGGATCATTAATAATTTTAGAGGAAGTAGTTTCAGCAGATTGTAAAGAGTTAAGTATAAATAATATTTAGATTTCTTCTTATAATGAGTTAGGATGAGAGAAGAAAACTTGAGGATATGTGAAACACCAAATAAGTAGAGTAAGGGTAGACTAAAGCAAAGTGCCAGTGGGAAGTTGGAAAAAATAGAACTGAAACTTTATTGTCATCTCATTAATTGAAAAACCTGGATTTGTTATTAAAAATTAGTGCCAAGTTTCATTTTATTTCATTTTGGATGTTTCATTTCTTCATAAAGGGAAATTCAGGGAAAATGTGAATGAAATAAGACAAGTTTAGGATCTCCTTTAATGTTGTAGTTTTTAAAATGACATTTTTAAGGTAATAACATAACTATGTGCTACTATTATTGTGGAATTTTCTGTTTAGCCAGCAGGAGGAAAGCACAAAGTAAGGAAGAAAGGAGATTTATTAAGAGGACCCAGATGGGATCATTCCTCAGGTCTTGACCCCAAGGTAAGGGGCTCTGGCTATTTTATACATAGGGTTTCTATAGGTCTCATGATACATACACAATCAGAGGTTTCTATGGGCTTCTATGGGTTACGTGATACATACACAATAAGGAGTTTCTGTTGTTTATAAACACAAACATGATGGGCATTATGGACATCCAAAAATGGTCAAGTACAGATATTGAGGGGTCTGCAATTCAGTCAAGCAGAGAAAGTCCACTCCTATATCTTGCTGCAGCATTGTGTTTGTAGCAGGGTTGGGTCAGCCTCACAAAGCTATTCTTTAGAGCATAAGGGGATAGAGGTCCCTACATTCCAAAGGAATGAAGTTCACATATTTTCTTTTAGCTGCTAGCAAACTCAATGTTACTGTTGTTGTTCTTATCCAAATCTCTGTGGCTCCATTTGGGGTTTTATTGGCAAAAATATTGGAAAGGTTTGGTGTATCCTTTTCTGGCTCATTTTAAGGATGAGAAGCTGGGTTCAGTGACTTGCCCTGGGTCACAGGGCTAGTATTTGAGATAGGATTAGACCTCAGGTCTTCCTGACTCCAGGCCTGGGTTTTCTACTCTGTCACTTAACTGGCTTTGGTAAACCCAGTAGTGATAGTCTCTCGGTGACCGAGAATGACTATTGTCTTTGTGCATTATCATCTATTGATGTACCCTCATGTGGCTTTGAAGTCCAAAGACTGAGGCGCAGAGTTTGTGGCACATGGGGCATGGGACTCCAGTTGTTACGGGAGGTGCGGTTGTGGCCTGGTGTCGGCGTTCACGCGCAGCGGCAAGACGTCAACGTTGTTCATCTTCAAAGGTTGTGGCGGTATGGTTAATGTGGGTTCACCAGCTGCTTCTGTCAGAGGCAGCAAGTTCTAGTTGCTTTGGTGTAATGCCAGCCCACTTCAAGTTTGACTTTAGCTGATTCTTGTATCTCTTCTTTGGTTGGACTTGTTTCCTGAGTCCAGCTGACAGTTCACCATAGAATACCTGTCTTGGTATTCGCTGTGGGTCCATGCGGATGACGTGTCCAGACCATCCTAGCTGGGTTTTGAGGACCATTACTTCGATACTGGTGGATTTGGCTCTGTCGAGGACTTCCTGGTTGGAGATACGTTCCTGCCATCGGATCCTCATGATTGCCCAGAGAGAGCGTTGGTGGAATTGCTCCAGCTGTTTCATGTGATTCCGGTACAGTGTCCATGTCTCACAACCATACAGGAGCGAGCTGAGGACCACTGCGTTATACACTTTGAGCTTCGTCACAGTGCTTACACCACTGTGTTGGAGGACTTTGCAGCACAGCCACCCGAGTGCCTGACTGGCATTTTGGATCCTGGAATTAATCTCATGGTCTAGGGACCCGTCGTTGGCAATGGTGCTGCCCAGGTACTTGAAAGTGTTGACCTTAGAAAGCTGTGTGCCATCGATTTTAATGCACGGCTGGTTAGTTGGCCTCCCTGGTGCAGGTTGGAACAGCACCTCTGTTTTACTGAGACTGATAGTCAGGCCAAACAGTTTTGTTGCGGTGGAGAACCTATCCACAATGGTTTGAAGATGATTTTCTTGGTGGGACATGAGAGCACAGTCATCTGCGAAGAGAGCTTCCATGATGAGTCTCTCTGTTGTCTTTGTTTTTGAAGTCAGGCGGCGAAGGTCGAATAGTGAGCCATCCAGTTGGTATTTGATGTAGATGCCCAGGTCTAGATCCATCACAGCATGTCGTAATACTTGTGTGAAATATAGGTTGAATAGTACCGGAGCGAGGACGCAGCCTTGTTTCACGCCTTTGGAGATGTTGAAGCGGTTGGAAGTCTCTCCACCAGATAGGATTTCCCCTGTCATGTCGACATGAAAGAGTTGGATCTGTTTGACGAATTTTGCTGGGCAACCGAGCTTGCTAAGGATCACCCACAATGTGTCCCTGTTCACTGTGTCGAATGCCTTTGTCAGGTCTATGGAGACAATGTAGAGGCTCAGGTCCTGCTCAAGGCATTTTTCCTGCATTTGCCTCACCATGAAGATCATGTCGATGGTCCTATGATCTGGTCAGAAGCCACATTGTGATTCAGGAAGGTTCTGCTCTGAAACAGATGACAGGAGAGTAGTGAGATGCCTCTGTCGTTGTCACAGGCTGTCCATGCACCTTTGTTCTTGTATAGGTCTATGATGGAGGCATCTCTGAGTTCTGGGGACATGTTTTCCTCTTCCCATATGCTGGTCAACACTATGTGGAATACCTGGAGTGCCTTTCCATTTAAAGCCTTGTACACCTCGGTTGGGATCCCTTCTTTACAAGGTGCCTTGCCTGCACTCATTTGTTTCATGGCTTTTTGGACTTCCTCTATTGAAGGAGGGACGTCAAGTTGTTCAATGGAGCGGTTTTGGGGTATCTAGTCAAGGACGTTTTGGTTGAGTAAAGAGGGTCGGTTGAGAAGCTCACTGAAGTGTTCTTTCTACCTGTTGCTGATGCCTTTTTTATCTTTTATAAGAGTGTCACCGTCAGAGGATAGCAAGGGAGTGGTGGTGGGTTTTAATGGCCCATAGACAGTCTTGATGGCACTGAAAAATTGTTTGTAGTTTTTTGTATCAGCAAAGTGCTGGATTTCTTCTGCCTTTTTTTTCCACCATCGGTCTTGCATCTTCCTGATTTCACACTATGCCGTGGCTTGGAGAGACCTGAATCTGTCCTTATTAGGAGCAGAGTTTGGGTTATTTTGCCACTCCATAAAGGCTTTGTTCTTTTTGCTCAATAGGTCTTCAATAGCAGTGTTGTTCTCGTAGAACCAGTCCTGGTGGTTGCGTTGTTTGTGGCCTAGGACTGCCTTTGATGTTTCCTTCACTGTGTCTCTGAACTGGTTCCATTTCTCAGTTGAGCTTCCAGTGAGTGGTCCCTTGGCAGACAGCTTGTCATCCAGGCAGGACTGGAATGTTTGCAAATAAGATGGATGTCAAAGAAGAATCACGTTGTAAAATGCATGAACTGTCTGGCGCGTTTAATGATGGCAAGGCGCAATGCGCATTTGAAATGTCACTCTAACCAATCGGTGATCTATCCAGCATTCAGCTCCTCTCATGACTCTGGTGATCTGTACATCCTGGATGTCTTGTTGGTGTACAATGATGTAGTCAATGAGATGCAACTGTTTTGATCGTGGGTGCATCCATGTTGTTTTATCTTTGTTCGCCATTCAGAATACAGTGTTCGTGATGGTGAGGTCGAACTCTGAGCATTTGCTGAGTAGCAGTAGGCCATTGTTGTTCATTTTGCCCATGCCGTGTTTGCCAAGCACTCCTTTCCATCTTTCATGGTCCTGGCCAACGCAGGCGTTGAAGTCTCCCAGTGGTATCAGCTTGTCATTTGTGGGCACTGAGTGCAGGACGGCACTCAGGTCAGAGTAGAATTGCTCGATGGTCTCCTCTGTGCTGGTCAGTGTAGGGGCATATGTGCTAATGATTGTGGCATACCGGTCTTTGCTGAGAGGCAAACAGATCTTCATGAGCCTCTCGCTGATGCCCACAGGCAAGTCTGGCAGCTGTTTGAGCAAACTGGTCTTGATAGCCAGGCCAACACCATGGATTCTGTCTTCATTTGAGCTCGACCTTTCCAGAAGAAGGTGTATCCAGTGGTGGATTCGCTGAGTGATCCCTCTCCTGGTAAGCATGTTTCACTTAAGGCTGTGGTGATGATGTTATATCGCACCAGTTCTTTACCGATTTGAGCTGTTCTTCTCTCAGGTCTTGGGGACTTGTAAAATCTCTTGCTTTTGATTTCTGGCTCTAACAACATTGACTCCAACTTCACTATCATTGTACCATGCCCTTAGCCATGATTAGATTACTGACTTCTGGAATATTCGTTACTTACAGATCAAACATCTCAGAAGCTTTCAAATTTTAAAAAGATCAGAGGGTTCCCATATTCCAGATCCTTTATTTTACTCCTACCTTCTTTGTTTCCTATGCTGGTCAGTCACTGCCCTTAGGTCCATTAGACTGCAAGAGAATGTAAAAGTTAAAATTAAATCTCAATAATAATATTATAGTTTAAGAGATTTATTAATGATCATTAGGAATCAAGTAATAAAGATGATACAAAATAAAGACCACATACCCATGGCTGGTTAGCCATTTTTAGCCATCCCCACTCACCACCCTGCTGATTCTACATCAGAGAGGAGGAGCATACAAAGCCCATGCCCTTTATCCTCTGTCTACAGGAAATACGTAATGACAGGAAGTCAGTGGGTTCTTGGAATATGTAGTTATTTTTTAGGGTAACAGATTTTCAATCAAACAAGAGGTACAGATAAAAGAGAACCTGGAAGGAAAAGAGTAAGAGAGCATTGTCACTAAGCAAAATTTTTAACTCCTCAGAATTTAAAAAAATCAGCAACATAATTATAATATTTTTTTTTTACTTGGGAAAACTAGGCCTTTTCTGAAGTCTGGAAATCATATTCACAGTAAAAACATGGAGTGGGTATAGGATTACATTTATGTGCTTCCCAACAAATCCCAGAATATCTTAAACTAGCAACTACTTTTTTTTTTTTAAACTACAGAATGCCAAGTTAAAGAAAAGAGAGAAATAAACAAAAAGAAAAAGAAAGAGAAGAACCAGGATTTCAATTGCTGGATTCCAAGCAGAACATAAAATTGAATGCTTTATTGGTGTTTTGGGAAGTAAAGCTCTTATTTTCAAAGGGCTGTATGCAAGTAAGCATTTAAACATCGTTTCTCTAAAATGCAATTTAAAATGTTGTATAATATTATGTTATATGAACACTATACTTGCCTTCAGTTATTACTTGTTGATTTTTCTTGGCTTCCACCAATGTGATTTTTTCAGGTTAAATTATGTTTTAAATATTATTCATTTTAAATTGTGGTATTCATAATGTTAATCAATTTTTATGAAACATTAGCAATAATCTATTTTAAATTCATTAAACAATGTGGAAACTTGATTCAAATAAATAGATTCGGTCCCTTCAATATTTTATTGTTATTTAATGTGGGAGTTAAATTTGTAGAACACAGAAAATATTTATAACCAACATAATGTCAATCTCTGAGACTAGTGTTTATTAAATCTGGATGTGCTTTCTTAATCTTTTCCCAGTGGTTTTAAAACTAAATTGCTTCACAAATCAGAATTCTTAATGTATATTTGGAAAGGAAGAAATACATTTCATTTATTACCCTAGAACTATACCTTCTCAGCAAAGGGAGAGAACTTGAATTTGAAAAAAAAGTTTGTCTTCTTTCCTTTATTCAGTACCATCATTTCACAGTTTTTGCTGCATTTAGAAGCAAAATACAACTATGTTGCCTCCTATCTCCAGATTTCATGTCTCTCTATAACTTTTATCTTTTGTCCCTCATGGCCTTTTAAGAGAAACCTCTATTATATACTTATTCATTTGCCCCTAAGGCAGATAGGTGATCTTCCAGGTCAGTTCAGCTGAGATGCTTCAAAGAAGAGTCTCCTTCTCTCAAAATTTGTCATTATTGAAGTTAAACTTAAGAATATTCCAGATAGAAGGAAGTGATTCAAAGTTTTATATTTGTAATACTTATAGGAAAAGATGTTCAGAAGGTACTGAAAAAACTTCTTATACCAAGGGGACTGCTCAATTTTTTAAAATCATAATTTCTTGTCCAAAAATGCACCTTCCTTCATCAGGAAGTTGGAGGAATATTACTGTGTACAAATTTAACATAATACATCAGATGATGTGTTGACTAAAAAAAATCTGAGTTACTTATCCCTCTTCTTTCAATCTTTTTCCATTACTTATTGTTACATGTGATAGATGGCTCATTGAGTATTTAGAGAAAAATATATTGAGAAATAAAAGTGACAATTTCAACACTTGTCTTATTGCTGATTCTTTATAATGAGGATGAAATTCTTAATTTCAGTCTCTAAAAGGAACCACATTTACAACTGAAGCCAAAGCATTTTTTATAAAAGAAGCTGAAATATGTGTGCATGCCCCTCCACACAAGCACATGTGCACACATAAACATGCTTAATCCACAAACATGTCTTTGTGCATTTCTTATAAGATAAAGAAAGTTCTGACTCAAATTGAGGAGAAACCATGACAGAGAATAAAAGGCAACAAGAATTAGGAAACTTGAATTCAAATCTTATTTCTCACACTATTAGTGATAGACAAATGACCTAAAATTAGTCATTGGTCTTCCTTAAGTCTGAGCTTCCTTCAATATAAATTGACAACAATAAAACTTGGGCTACCTGCTTTATAATACTGTAATGGGAAAAGCAATGTGAAAATCTAATGAAGTGGAAACATGAGGTTTGTTACATGGGAGTACATAATATCGGTGCTATTCCAATTTACCTACTGATCCTTTATGAATTTAACTTGTCTTCATGAACTTGAACAAACTATTCTTTAAAAAAGTAAACAGCATCATAAATAGATATCTAACTTTACAGGTCCCATACAGTTTCTATTCTGCCCTTTTGGGAAAACTTTTCTTCTTTACCAAATTATAGGGAATTAAAGGAGGATTCTAAAATAGTGGGATAGGATGAGACATCTAGGTGGCTTAGTTGATGGAAAGCCAGGCCTAGAGATGGGAAGTCCTGAGTCCAAATCTGACCTCAGACACTTCCTAATTTTATGACCTTTGGTAAGTTGTTTAACACCCATTGCCTAGCTCTTATGACTCTTCTGCCCTGAAACCACACACAGTATTGATTCTAAGACAGAACCTAAGAGTTAAAAACAGCAACTATAAACAAACCAAAATAATGGGATGAGTCATATAACAAGTAAAAATTTTAAATATTGTATGAAAAAATATTTTGTGGGCATTTCAGTACAAGATGAATGGGATGAATGATGACCTATTGTGTAATGATATCAGTGGATGAAATGATTATCTTATAAAGAAGAGTTGGGAAGTAACCAACAGATTTTTGAAGGGGGCTGTGGTTTTAGGAATGGATAAAGAAGAACAGAAAAGAGGTAGGTAGGTAATAGACTAGTTTTGGATTTAGGTTGCCCTCATATTCAGCTCAGAGAAATTGGGCAGTCACTCAATATTGAGTCAATAAGCATGTATTGAGCATCTAATATAGATCAGACTTGTGCAAAGTACTGGGGAAAGGAGTTATATCGTCAGTATATACAGAAAATTAATAAAAGTAATTTCCATTCCAATCTGAATGATAGCATTTGAATTCAGTGCTCAGATAGCTATGAAGTTATGTATTTTTATGTTTATACACATATCAGAGTTTTAGTCTGAAAGCATTTTAGACATCTAATCCGAATCTGAAGTTCATCTTCACCTGAATATCCTATTGTCATATCAAACCCAACATGTACAAAATAGAACTCAGAATCTTCTACCTCAAAACCAGTTCCTCTTTATCTTCCTTGTTTCCACCTAGAATGCTACCCCTCTTCTAGTTCAAATTCATAATCTCAGAGCCATCCTTGGCTCTTCATTCTCCCTTATGCTTTCTGTGTCTTATGTGTGTTGATAAATCTTTACTAACCAGCATTCCTTTTTTAAAAAAAAAAGCATTCACAGCTTTGTTTTCAAAGAGGATCAATTATATCATAGGGTAATGTCTTGACTTGTTCATAGCTTGGATTTAAGTGAGACAGAGTTGTGCAAAGTCCTTAGCCCAACTCTCTCTTCTTCCAGAGGCATTGAAATCCAGGGTCAAGACAAAAATTAAGATGACTGGTGATGACCCAGGATGAAGTGAAGGATATTTTCAATGTCTGGCCAAGTTGTAAGCATTTCTCAGTGTCTGTCTCAGATGCCTTTAAGGCTGTTGCAACAAAATGTCCTTAACAGCCCATTCTTCCAGGACTATTCCATGAATATATGCATATGCACAGCATAGTTTTAAGTTCAATCTGCATTTTTCACATTTTATCCATCACTTTCTTGAGTCTAGCATAACAATTACAACTCTGGCCCATGATGCCTGAAAGTCACCACTTCTACAGTGTTTGTCTATACTTTTAAGGATTTCTAGATTCTGACATTGACTTCAGCCCCCACCAATACCAATAATGTTCTCCAAATTATTGGTTGGTACCTTGTATCTCAGGTCCATTAATCACTAAAATTGTATTTGCTTTCATAAAGGAATATTTACTTCAAAAGTATAAAAGCATTAGTAATGCAAAGATCTAAAATTAGCTTCAAGGTCCTCATGACAAGAAAAAAAGCTATCCACCACCATACAAGAAACTGATGGATTCTGAATGCAGATTGAGCCATACAATTCTTTACTTTATAAATATATACTTATATTTATATTATAATATTATACTATAATATATTTATATATACCTTACAATTTCCTTTCTGAATTTTTTTCTAGTATAAGTGTAATGTCTTCTTTCACAGCATGATGAACATGGAAATATTATATTATAAGAAATGTACCACTTGTACCATCTTGCTTGCCATCCTAAGGAAGGGGAACAAGTGAGGAATAGATAGGGGGAAGAGAACATAGATCACCCTGTCATAAAGAGATTATTCAACATTGCATTGATATGTAAAAAATTAAATAAAAATTAAAATACTTAATAGGAAATATACAAACATACTTACCAACATGTGAAAGGAATCACCTGCCCCTATTACATACCACTTCATATCTGGGGAAGGAAAGGGGATTAGATTTAAGTTTAGCTCAGTATCCAAGTTAGCACAGTCTCAAGCTCAAAGTCCAAAATACCTCATGGAGTTGAGTCCTAAGCATCTTGGTTTCTCAGGACCCTCATGATGAAATGGCTGGCTGCAGTATCTGGACAGGATTCCTGCTTCCAAGGTCATCACATTTCCATTTTGAGGCTGGTGAAGATTACCACCAGCACTTGGGGTTGGGAAAGGTCAAAAGAAACAGACTAAACAGAAACCCCAGACTCATTTTTCTGGGCCAGGAGTCAAAAACAGGAGAACTGGGTCTTCCTTCATTTCTTCATAGGTTTAGTTCTTGGAATTTGCACTGTGAATGAAACTTTACCCTCTCTAGACCTAGCACAAGAAACAAAGTGGTCCCTTATGCCTCAGTTCCATTTAACTACTAACATTTGTAATATATTTCATAAAAAAATAGTTACTACAAACATACAATATCAAATATTGAAACTTACTCTGGCAAAGGGAATGAAATTAAGTTCATAACTTAGCTAACTTCTTCTCTAGCATAGTCACAAATTTCAGGCATTCCCTTGGATTCCAATAACCTTGCCTTCTCAGGTTTTCCCTGTCATGTCAGCTGAATGTAACATCCCTCTTATGCTTTTCTTCTGGAATCCTGACTTAAACATTTTTATGTTGAGATTTGATGTCCATTGATGATTTCTACCTGCATCCAGAAAGGGGGAAGGATAATTGAAATAAAACAGAGTACTGCAATCACATTTCTTTGGGGCCACAAAGCTTATAAGAAGATGTTTAGTTCATGGGACCTGTACTGTAGTTATATCTGCATCTTTTTTCAGACTCTGCACAGAAAAACATACACAACAGAGTAATACTATCATAATCTGGAAATTTTAAAGGTTGTTCTGACCACATAGCCAATTGAAGGAGGCCATGTCCACCCATCAGTAAGGGAACACAGAATATCTTCTGTTTTCTCTTAGGAGCAGAGTGCCTCCATTTTAGGCGATCCAAATATTTTCCAAAGGCCTGTTTCATCAATCAACAAAACAAGTCAAACACTAATTTGTATTGTTTTGTGATCTTTAAAGTGTAAATACTTACAGTGGAAATTTAGCAATCTATTTTAAAAAATACTCTTACCTTCTGTCAGAATCATTTCTAAGACAGAAGAGGGATGAGGACTAGAAAACTGAGTTTAATTGACTTGCCAAGGATTACACAGCTGGGAAGTCTTCAAGGCCAATTTATAATTCCATAAAGTGTGCCTTCCCATAATAGTTACTGAATGACTCCTCTGATTTTTAAAATTTTTAAATAAAATTACTGACAGTCTAAATAATAAGGCACTCATACAACTAAAATATTAATGTAAATTTATTGTTGACAGTTTCACTCAACATACTTTTCCTCCTTTGAAATTATTAAGCCTATAGATTTTGTGATTAAAAGTTAGCTATATGAACCATGAAGGAGCTCTACTGTGTTTCTTTTGTAAGTACTATACAAAGGACCATAACTCATTCTTTAGACACCAATGAATTATAAAGGTCTTTTGCACGGGTGAAAGAAATCACCTTCCACAACTGAGATACTATATTTATTATTGGAAGGTCCATTTCATTTTATTCCAAATTAAACTGCTTAAGTTTAAGATGCTGATGCCTTCCTCTTTTGTGAGGCAAGAGGGAGGAGTAAATCAAATTGAAAGCTATTGCTCACATTGTCAGGCATTTTACTGCGCTCTATGGATACTCTGGGCAGCACAGCTTGTCTAACTCTATACTGAACCTACAATTAGATGTTTGACTGACAGACAAGCAAATGTGGACTTCTTGCGAAACAAATAATGTTATTAGTCTCTAGCAAAGAATACGGTCTAATTAACGAGATTCCTCATACATCAAAAGAAAATTTTGCTACAGAAATTTTTTCAAAGTTTTATTGATATATTGGAGAAAAAGGGAAATTATTTTTCATATGAGCTAATTTATGTAGCTTTTCAAATACTAGAAATGTGTTTAATTAAAACTTATTAAAATGTCAAATTATTCCAAATAGAAGACATTGCAAAGGTTTTAAGTTTAATTTGTAAGTTGTGATTAAGTAAACAATATATAATCATTAGTGACTGAACAGTTTGTTAATATATTGTTTCTTGATGAGAAAGGTAATATAAAATAGATTTTTGCCTAAAAAATTATTTGATCAACATTGTAATTTTATCATAAAATATATTATTTTGATTACTCTATTGTCAATTTGACTAATTATCAAATAGGGAATCATTAATATAAATTAAATTCATTAATTGAATACCATTGCTGATTAGATTTCAGAAAATTATCTCTGAGTTATATATGTGAAGGCTAAAAATCAAGCTAAGTTAATGACTATAAATAATTAACAAATTCATTCAAAAGGATTCTATATGATTTCTTATTTCCAAAGTCAAGGCCTTCCAAAAAGTTGTCACATAGATATATTAAGTCAGTTTTGGCCATAGCCACAAAATTCAAAGTATGTTAATTCTATTTGCACAAATATGAAATGAAAACATAGCTTTTGACTTTAATGCAAAAATGTTTTCAGAACCCCATATATAGCTATGCTATCCTGAATGTGATCTATCTTAAAAGCTGTGATAGGCTGTGATAATATTATTAGACATGAGAGAAGCAGAACTATTATATAATGACTATCTTACAGGGTTGTTGAGAATGAAATGAGATAAAATTTATAGTTCTTTGCAAACTTTCTAGCACCACATAAATACTATTTTAATGTTGTTTTTGTTGTTACAAATAATGGATCAAAGGAAAGTTTTAGAAGTCATGTAATGTTTAGTTCACGAAACCACTTGAAAAATATCTTATACTAAGTGCATGAACATAATTGGGACATAGTTCTTAGATGATTATATCGTTAGACTCAGTAATGGTTGAATGCCTAGACTTAAGGAATAATCATTAACATAGCAGTGTCACCTTGAAGGATAGTCACTAATTGAGGATGCCAGGGATTTACCTGTGACATTATATGAAACAATATTATAACATTGACTTATATGAAGAAACAGTTGTCATGTTTGTTACATTGACAGATTCTGTAAATTGGAGCATTGAAATGCTGAATGATAGAATAGAATCCCCTATAGATAGAGCATGATGGATCAAATGAATCAAATAATTTTGATGGAGGTAGATGTAGAGCAATTCTTCTAGGCTAAAAAATACTTTAGTTAAATATGGAGGAAACACCAATTCTCATAAAAAAGTGGTGATTAGTGAATGGCAAGTTCACTATATTAACAGAGTGATGTAGCAGTCAAAATGACTAATAGTATCCTAGATTCCATTAAGAGATACATAGTTTTAAATATGAATTAAGTGATAGTTCAGGTCAGACCACATCTGTAGGGAATATTATTTAATTCTGGAGAATACATTTTAGAATTGGACATTAATAAACTAGAATCCATTTAGAAGATGGAAATCAGATGGGTAAAAGAATTATTTCAACCTCCTAGATCTTTGGAAGCTGCCTTTCAAGTCTCTTTGCTTGATCTTCAACCAGGATACAACCACTAACTATGCATGTCCTTCAGAGGTCTGTCTTGAACTCTTCTCCAGTTCCCAAGGTTTCAATAATCCTTTCTAGGCAGATAATTCTCAAATCAATTTATTCAACTCCTACCTCTCAGTTGACCTTGAATCTTTCATGACCAATTAATTTCCTTGAATTGGATGTCCTGTAGACATTTAAAATTCAACTTGTCCAAAACAGTATTCATCTTCTTTCCTCCAAAATTCCTCTTTATAACTTTACCCTTAATATCAAGGATCCCATCATATTTTCAGTGACCCAGGTTTACAATTTAGGTATGATTCTCAACTCTCCACTCTTGCTCATTCTCCCCCCATGATTAATAAATCTGTTGATCAGTTTTGGTTATTCCACTTTTGCAACATCTCTCATATATACCCCTTCTTATCCTCCGAATCTGTCACTAATCTATTTAAGGACATTTCAATATGAGATTATTTCATTAGCCTTCTGGTTAGATTCTCTGACATTAATTTCTCCCTATTTCAGGTCATCCCTCTCTAATAAACCAAAGCATTCTTCCTAAAGTGAAGTTCTGACCATATTAGCACCTCTCCATTTCCCTTCCCCCTTAAATTCTACTGGCTCCTTATTATCTCAAAGAACAAATTAAAACAACAACAACAACAACAACAACTTCTGTTTGAATATAAAATTTTTCATAAACTGGCCCATCCCTACCTTTCCAGTCTTCTTATATTTTACTCACCTCCATATATTCTTTGATACTATAGCATTGGCATTTATGCTGTTTCTCATACACAACAGTACATCTCACTACTCCAGGTCTTTTTATTGCTTTTCCTCTATGCCTAGAATGCTCATTCAATTTAATTCCAGCTCTAGTCTTTCCTGGATTCCTTTAAAGTTTCAGCTAAAATTCTGTGTTTTCCAAAAATACTTTCCTAGTAACATAATGCACATGTTTTTCCTCTGAAATTAAGATAATTTAACATAACATGGGTGTGTGCAGGTATCTTGCATATCTATTTGTTGTTCAGTCATTTCAGTCATGTCCAACTCTTCATGATCCCATTTAGGATTTTATTGGCAAAGGTATTAGAATAGTTTAACTTTTCCTTCTCTAGCTCAAGTTGAAAATGGGGAAAGTGAGACAAAGAGGGCTTACTGACTTGCCCAGGGAACTGTAGCATTAGGTTTAATTAGTCATTAATTAGTTATATAGCATAATTAGAATCTAGATAGATAAATACCAGAGAAAGGAGTTAATAAATAAGATAAATACCAGAGTAGGGCATGGCCAGGGAAAAACTAGTGGTAACTTTAAGGAAGATTTGCATGCTGGGAGGACTGTTAGAAAACTAGGGGCTACTCTCTTGAACTCACTGTCTTGAGAGGTGGAGGGTGACTTTTCTCTGTATACTGTCAGTAATTTTGGTTAAACAACTTGGAGACCTTACAAGAACATTTGTAAAGGTGGGAAGAGTTTTGTTTGTTGTCAGAGCTATATTCCTGGAGCGAAAAGCAGATTCCAGTGGGAGGGGGGGAGGTACTGTTTGACTCTGACCTGAACAGCCTAAGGTCAACTCCCTGCTGGAAAGAGAGAGGAAGCCATTAAGTTCTACTTGTCAGATCTATACAGTTAGAGAAGGCAACCTGTGACTTTTGATATATATTTAAAGAAGGTTAAAAATATTTAAAGTTTATATATTAGGAGAAGGTTAGATAGAGTTGGGGTTTAAGTAGATAGTTGAGAATAGATTTAAGGAGGTTCACCTTTGGTGAACAAGAAGCAAATCCTTGCAGATTAAATGGGGGGAGGATTAAATTTAGAAATCTTAGATTTAGATTGAGTTTTCCTACTTTATTCATATTTCCTTTGTCCTGTCCCTGTCTCTTCTGATAGTTAATAATAAATAAGGGTGGGATTAAGCTGTGTCCAGCAAATTCATTCACCATCTACAACCAGGTGACTCTAACATCTCAAGCCTATTTATCCAAATTGATAAGGATAAATCAGCTATTTATATCAATAACCCCATAACAGTATACATATAATATATATACAATAACACTCATTAGTAAGTGTCTAAGACCACATTTCAACTCAGTAAAAAAAAAAAAAGAATCTTTCTTCTTCCAGGCTGGGGGCTCTAGCCATTGTTCCATCTAATTACCCTTGTATGTGCATAATTGCTTACATTTTGTATATACCTTTGGATTATGAGCTCTTCAAAGGCAGGGATTGCTTTTGCTTTTGACTTTTTTATTCCCAACTTATCCAAATGCTTGTTCTGTAGTAAGAACTTGATATATTTTATTGAGAAAATGATTGTATCATATGCTGATTGGAAAGAAATGTTCAAGCTGTAAGAAAAAAGGAAATAAGTAAAAGCTGCCCTTAAGTATCCTTGCTGACAATATCACAGATTTCACAAAAGTATTAAACAGTAGTTATTTCTCAAATTGTCATATCTCTACCAATCATTATGTTCCATTTAATCTCTAACTTTGTCAGCTTTCAATTCTGTCTCTCAGATATTAACATAATGTTCTACAAATATAAGTATGTGTGTAAGTGGAATTAACAAAATGGAAGCCAATAATAGCTAATGCACTTATTACATCTATGTTGTTATTTCTTTCTGTGAATATTTGATTTTCTCTCTTGACCACAAACTGCTGTAGAAAAAATGGTGGATTTTATCCATATTTGTATATATGCCCCAAATATATATATATATATATATATATATATATATATATATATATATATATATATATATATATATATATATATATATATAGGCTACTGGATGGTAAAACTGAAAAAGCATTTAACCTAGTATCAGGAAGACCTCAATTTGAATCCAGCCTCAGACACTTAATAGTTGTGTGACCTCAAGCAAGTCACTTAAATGCTACCTGCCTCAGTTTCCTCATATATAAACTATAAAATGGATATCACAATAGACATTAGCTTCTAGAATTGTTCTGAGAGTCATATTATAAATATTGTAAAGAGCTTAGCCCAGTGCCTGTCATGTAATTGACTCTTAATAAATAGTTCTTTATTTCCCCTTGGCCTCCCCTTTTGCCAGGTATAATGCTTTCTATATATTAAATCTATTGCCCCATGTGACTAGAATTTGCTTGGGATTTTAGATTAATTAATAGGGAAGAGGGAGAGAAAGAAATAGAGAGAGAACCTGTTAAAGAGTCTCAAATAATTGAGACAGGCAGGAGCCAGGCCTTCTCATGATTCTAAAGAAGTCAGTGATCCATTAGATCCAAGATTCTTATGCCTACTCAAATAACCTGAATTAAGAAAGAGTGGATCTAAAACTAAGGGATTCTCATGTAGAATAGAGTCTTAGGAACAAACAATACAAGTGAGGTTTTCTGGGCCTTGAATAAGGATAATTAGATTATGTTGAAGAATTAGCCTAACAGCAACATCATTTTATTACAGCAGCTTCAGAACCATTCTCCTTCACTACTGTCATCCCTGATTTTCCTTTTCCCTCTACTCCCTTAAACATACTCTCTAAGCTAAATTCTACTGAGCTATTATTAATCTGGATAGTAGTTATTCTAAACATTGCTATGAGGTGAATTAATGAATGAATTTACCATATAGGGAGAATTCATTGAATAAGATGTCACTCAATGACATTTTCCAGCTCACTGACTCTTGCTTATCTCAAATACTTTTAAAATATCAATTATTTGATCATATTCTTCCTAACCTCATTTGGTCTCTGGCCATCTAACTTGCAGATAAAAAAAAAATTCTGTTTAGAGATTCTCAGTGATACTTAGTAAATCATACCTATTCAGCATGTCCTTAATTGAACAAAGGTCATAGCAACATTACAAGGTTATGCATTAACAATTTCTCATGAATGTCTTTGAGATGATTAATATAATTAGTTTGGGTAATTATGGGATTGATTCATTCACAGATTGTGCCAATTAGCCTTTTAACAGTCTAATGCCAGAGATGAAGGGCTAATAAATTGCCTGACTGATCTTCATGAACCTTTTTAATATTTGACTTGATTAATAGATAGTCTTCTGGTTTGGAGATTAGTTAAATATTTAAAATATTTCCAACCAATGTTCAATAATCATATTTACCTAAGGCATAAATTCTTTCCTCCATTTATTCATTTGAGGATTTAAAAATATATACTTTTTATGAATTCTATAATTGATTAAGTGTATTATTTGAAATCTTAAATGCCCTTGTGGGTGTGAAGAAGGTATAATAGCCAGGGGTGTGTGTTCTGAGGTTGTGCTCCCAAGCTAAATTGGCTACATTTTCCCAGATCAGAGTTCTAGATATAAAAAAAATTCTTGTGACTTAGACTCTAATAATTGCACTGACCTATCACTCTGGCAGGATGTTATAACTATTCCCAAGACTCAAATCGTTACAGGTGGTATAGTATTAAAGGTATAGTATTAAAGGCTGGAGCTACTTTAACAATAGTGATAGTCAGATTTACTTGGAGGATTACAGTAGTATTTCTCATTGTTCTAAAACCACAAGAATGAAAGATGCACCAGAAGAAATCAGAAAGACCAATACACCATCTACTGGAAATGTTTAAAGTTTAGGTGAAACTAGTCACTAAATTAGGCTATTAATACTTTTATTAGATGGCAGTCCTACGTGAATGAATAGATGGATGCATGAATGAACAAGTGAAGGAATAAATGAAATCAATGAGTGAGAAGACATTCATTAAAAACTTACTCTTAGTCAACTTCTTTGCTAAGTGTAGAAATGTAAATACAAGAAAGTAAAGCAGATGCTGACCTCAGGGAGCTTACATTCTATTAGAGGAACTTGCCACAAATAGGGGAATGATAGCCAGAGAAGAATATTAAATGGTAATGTTCATTAAAATTCTATTCACATATAGGGTTGAAAAACAGGAAGATAAAGTGAAAGTCAATCAATCATAGTTTCATTTATGGGTGGAGTAGGAAGAGAAAGATGAGACTGAACTATAAAGCACCATGACAAGAAGATTGCTAACTAAAAACAAATCTTACAAGGTGCAGGCTAAATCTTTGAACTGTTTTTTTGTGCATAATATCCATATCATGCAAAAACATGCTACTGAAACAGTGCCAGAGTATATTAATAAATCATTTCATACCTAAACCTAAATTATGTAAAATAATAGACTAACTTCAGGAGTTACTAAATTAGGAAGAAAAAGATCCAGAAGTTATGAATGATTTTTTAAAAGAAAAATGATATTGAACTTTGAAATGCCATTTTTGAGATTTATGGCTTATTAAAAACCAAGTAGTTAACCAAAGATCCCACAGCAGAATAGTTTTTAAATGTTAACCTTTGCTATGATTTCATGATAAACATGTTATCTTCCAATATTTAATGAAAAATGTAAAAAAAAAACATTTTAAGACATGTCCCTAATATTATGTGAAATGGTCTTTGTCATAGAAGGATTAGTAGATCTATCAAGAAAATTCACTAAAGATAGGCATGAAAGACCCTCAAGAGAGAAGCAATGTAAGAGTTATTGATAATCTATAGGAAGGCATTGCAAATGTATATAATTATCTAACTGGCACAAGCAAAAGAAAACTTGAGCATTCGTTCTAAGAGAATTAAATAAAAATTATATTTAATTCTTATATATAGAATTCTGATCTGGGGAAATGTAGCCAACTTAGCTTGAGGATACATCCTGCTAGTGTACACAATAGTTGGGGAATGAGTCTAGAGTCTACTACAAAAGAATTTCCAGATTACTTAATTAAGCAATTAAAAATTAAAGTTAAGGGGTTAAAGCAATGTAAGGAATTAACACAATATGGAGAACAAAATTAAGAATTCAATGACAATCAAAAAACTTTTATAGGGAGTCTTATGAAGCAAAATGTTCAGAATTTACAATGGATTCTTAAAGAAGAAAGTTGTGGAAAACTTCAGGTTCTATATGGTCTTAAAAGCTGAGAAATGATGAGTCTTAACAGCATTTATAATTATCAGCTCAAATGCTTTACAATGGTTGATGATTTTCTACCAAAGAACTTTGCCAGATTTCTTGGAGATGCAAATGTACCCATTGTTCTTCAGAGAAGGCATAAAATATCTATTATTGAAAGTGGAGAACACTAATAACTCTGTAAATGTATGCCAATTTCCTGTTTACAGAAAGTACTTATTACAAGCTATTCATCCCTTTTATTACACTCAAATATATACATAGATACTATGTACATATAAAAGTCAAATTTATTTAATTTTCTAAGTGTCCATGCTTTTATGTTGCTAAGGATTATGTTCTGTTATGGGGTAATATGCTAGATTCTGACATGTATTTTTTCTTCCTAATCAAATCTGCAGTAATTGTTTAGTGTAAGATGTTTGTGCTAAGTCTTGCTAAAATTTGGATCTGTTATACTATGCTATCTTCCAGTGAAACAAGTGTAAGGTTAGATTGTTAGATTGATTTAATAGAAGGGGAAATGCACTTTGAAAATTTACATTTGATACAGAAATAATTATACCTAATATCAGAATACAAGGCTGTATATCATTATAAGTTACATTTTTCAAGGTAGCTGAACCACAACAATAGTAGTGATTGGGCTGGGGTTAATAGTTAAGATTGATCAGTCTTAGGGAGGCTTGCCACCTACAGGGATTGTTCTGCCATGTGAGCTGTTCTTTTGACTTGTCGCCAAATCATGGGCCTTGGTGACTCAAGTCTTTGGAGGTTTTACCTGGATTTTTCATATTTGGCTGTTTCCAAAAGGATCTCTGCTGTGGTTGTTCATTTCCTGTATAAATAAAAACAAAACCTCAACCCTCATATTATAATTGTGGGGGTTGTTTTGTTTTTTTGTAGATGGGTAACTCCAATTCATGTTCAATGATTATTCAAATGAATTTACTTAAAGGAGATTCATTGTAACTCCAATTGAAACAAAAACTTGGGAAGGGATACAGTCTCTTAAGTAAGTAGTGGAACATATTTAATTGCTATACACATTCAAATTTCTGGGGCTTCAATTATTATTTCATTTTGCTTGATTATAACAATTTGCTTCTAAAGAAAAAAAGCAAAGAAAGGATTATAACACTGTTTGACTTCGGGTAAGAGTCAGGATTATTAATCAGTCATGCAGTAACTATGGTAATTTGGATATGAAGTGAGTTGGGGAGTGAAAGTGAAGAGCTGTACACTTGACAAAAATGAGAAATTTATGAAGTGGGGAAAAGTTTTAAGGGAATCCTGAAAGAAATGCATTTTATGCTTGATGAAGAACATTTCCCTTGTTTACATAGTCTTTGGAAGGTGAATATTGAATTATTGCAGTAGTAAATTTGGAGGAAAGATAGGCTTTTCTCCCATTTCTTAGTTTATATACTAAGAAAACATTCATTCTAGTGTGATTTAGTTATAATAATTTTTCTAAAAAGATACAACATAACATACATAGGAGCCCTCCTTTTAGTATATTCCTAATATTTTCCCTATACTAATAAAATCACAAATCTGAAAACGAAATACATTTGATAGAAGCATAGTCTTAAAGACATCTGCTTCATTACAGTGAAAAAAAAAGTATTAGCTCTATTCTGTGATTATGACCCCGGGACACAGAATTACTTTTACTCTTAATGATTAAACTATTAAGTGTCAATTGAACTCACCAAGAATATACTCTAAACTCAAGTGAACTTTGTTGATATTGGCGGGATTCTACATAGTGTTAAATATTACTCATAAACATATGAACTTCCCTTCCATTCTATATTCTGCCCTATGCTTTTGCCTCAGTTTGTCCCTGTCAAGACCTCTTTACATCCTATGGTAAACTTGAGATCCCTTTGCAGAATCACTGTTTTTTGTCATTCATTGCACGTTACTTACCTACAGGATAAATAGTTCTTTATATGTCCTTAGAATTAATCTTCCCTGAAATTATAGGTTTCCCTGGCAATTAGGGTATTCTGCTCATCTCTTCCCTATGATATAGTTACTATTAGAAACACTCTGAGCTCAGAGCCCTCTCCTTCCTCATAGAAGCAAAAAACTGAATCTACTCATTGAACTTGCTGAAAGGGATTCATCGGTTACCATACACTGGACATCCTAAAGCAAAGATGGTCTTGTTAAAGTGTACCCCCTTGTTGGTTAAAATACATTAGCTAAGGTAGAGAGGGATGTTATTTCTATTTGGAACTCCATATTATGCTATAATAGCATCAAACCCTTTACTTCCTTAATATATTGTTCTTTTTGAGTTTCTGTAGTGTGTAATGCAGAGATTTCTCCTGTAGCTCTGCAATAATAAAATTTACTTATGTTAGAATCCTACCTGTCTCTTGTTTATTACCTTTACCCCATTCAAAGAGTAGGTACCATGATAAGGGTCATTGAATTTAGTTTGATTTAAATGTTATACTGTGTAGGGATGAAGAAATTTTAAGTTACTGTCAGCGTAGTGAATGATCTCTGATCACATTCATGCTTTACAAACTATAATTAAAAAGCAACACTAATAGTTTCTATTTCCTGCTTGAGCTGAGTGCTATGCGTCAGGAGAATCAGTACTCTAAATGACCTTTACTGAGTGTCAAAGTGTGGGCAAATATTAAAATAATTTAATTGAAATAAAAGTAAATTATTTAAGGACAAATTAAGTGTGAGGAATATGACTGAATCAGATTTCATACAAATATATTTCAACACCTTTCAGTGTAAATGTTTAGACTATTTAATAAGATTTTGCATGAATATCCTTGAAATAAGTCTTTATTTAGAAAGCATTTTGTTTGCATGAAGCTCATTTGTTGTATTTTTTATAACACCTACCAGTATATCACTGAAAAATAATCATGTTGAAGTATACTTTTAATGGGTATATTTAAAAAAACAGAATTAAAGATTAATGAGTAGGATTTACTGTAATGGATACAACCAATTCAAATCTACTGGATTGTGTCAATTTAGTAAATCTTCTTAATAGGTTCATAATTTTATCAGTGTGGAGGGTGACTGCCTCCACATACACATGCATACATATACATATATATATATATGTATATATATATAGTTTATATCTCTTCTTCTTGTGTGATTAATTAATTCCTTTCATTATTCATCATGATTTAATTAAGTACTTAGAATTCTATATACTAAGTACTTGGGATAAAAATTAAAAAATAAAAATAAAAACAGCTTCTTCCTTAAAAGAACTTACCCTTGTCCTGAGAGAGGAGATAATTTGTGCACAAAAGAGCAAATACAAAATACATGTTAAGGAAATAAAAAAGAAGAAAGGGGTAAACACTAAAAACAGAGATCATCAAGATAGGGCTTTCAGAATAGTTGGCCCAAAAACTGAACATCAAGGGATGGTGGGGATTCATGTAATATAGAAGTGAGAATATACAGGAGGATAGTCTGAGGGAAGTCAGTTTATCTGGATAAAAAGAGAATGAATCAAAGTAATGTGTGTTGAACCTGTAAAGGTAGAATAAAAAGAAACTGAGAAAGGCTTTAAATGCAATGGAAGTTAGTTAATACTTTATCCTAGAGGCAACTGTGAGCCACTGGAGTTTCTTGAACAGTGGAGTATTTGATCATACCTATGCTTTAGGAATATCAATTTTGTAGAGGATGGAGAATGGATTTTAGAGGGAAGAAGCCAGAATCAGAGAGAACAAATGTTATCTTTCTATAAATCTTCCATGTGCTATTCATTTTATATTTTGGAATACTTTCTTTTCATCCAAGAGATTTTTTTTAATATCCTGGGGGTATCAACTGATCACCTGTGTGATTCATCTATCATATTCTTTTACAAAACTTGCAGACATTATAGGCCATTTCTCAAACACAATTTGTATGTGTTTATGTACCCTTTATCTTGCTTATGACTTTGATTTTTCAGAGTTTATGATACTTCATTATTCAAAGGCTTATAACATCACCCAGGGAATAATGGCTCCTGAGAGGTAAGTTGAATCCACTAACCAAAATCCCAAAGTCTATTTTTCAAATTCTGGGAAATAGTCCATTGTCCATACCATACTCGCATTACACAATAATACTTTGTTAGTAGACACTTGCTCATGGACTATTATTGTAATAAAAAATCATAATTTATACTTGTCACACCAGCAGATATGGAAATGACTCTGTAGGTTTAAATGGCCAATGATAGTCTTCACTTATTACCCTTTCCTCTCTATTTTTTTTTTGTCTCCAGAGATGTAATAAGCCACAACCTGTTACAATAATTAGCTATTTTTCAACCTAAAGGCAATATTATGGCCTTCGGTACATATGAAAACCTCCTCCATTGCTTTAGGGAGTTGATATGAAATGAAAAGCTAGCATTAAAATCACAAATTCTCAGAGCCCCCAGTTAGGAAAATTATTAACATTTAGTCAGAGAGAGCTTTTTGATTTTATTTAAATTTAAATTCAGACCATATTACAGAGTTTGTTAATAGATAGGCACCAGGATGAATAGTTGTGAAAAAAAAATAAATTTCTTCTTAGAACTTTCCTTAGTTCCTTAAAAGGGGAGATAAAATTAGTCACTTTAATTCTAGGCTTCTTCTTACTCATACAGTAGGATTAATGGCCCTTTTAAAAAATCCCTATCTACTATAGCTCAATCACCTCCCTTTTTCTATTGGCCCTAGGAAGACATTTTTTTCTGGCTGGATTCAAGGTCCCTAATTTGACCTAAAGCTACATCTCATTCCTGATTCCAACTAGCTCAATGATTTTTAGGCAGACCCTAAGAGGTATGACCAAGTCCCTCAATCTGAACATACTTCCTTTTGGACCTCTGAATTTTCAAGGCATGGTTTATACCTGGTAAAAGGTGTTCTCACCATAGGTCATGGCCTCTTATTTTGTACTTTATTTGGAATGAGGTGATTTGATTAAATTTACAACCACCCTTACTTACTGTTCATTATATAGATTGTTGTTCAATCATTTCAGTTATGTCCAATTCTTTGAGATCACATTTGAGGTTTTCTTGGCAAAGATACTGGAACTGTTGTCCATTTCCTCCTCTGGATCATTTTACAGAAATGAAACAGAACTCTGAAGCAAACAGAGTTAAGTGACTTGCCCAGTGTCGCACAGCTAGCCAATATTTTAGGTCAAATTTGAACTCAGAAAGATGAGTCTTCCTGATTCCAAGTCCAGTGTTCTATTCATTGCACCACCTACAGCCCATTATATAGGCTACTTTTTACTATTACTGGTTTCCCCTTATCTATAGCAACTATAACATATAATAAGTAAGGCATATAAGCTTCCTTTGTCCAGCCATTCCATTGGATTTCCAGGACCCACAACTACAAACTATTTTTGCCTTACTCTGATCAGGCACAATTTTGTCCTTTTCTCTTCAACTCAAATCTCTGCTATATAGCTTCTGATATTATCCTTCAACTGAAACTGTGGTCATCAAAATTATCAATAACTTTAATTGCCTATTACTTTTTAAATATTAATTGTTTCTGGGTTTTTCTGTAATTTTGGCATCTTTTTTTTAAACCTTTACCTTCTGTCTTGGAGCCAATACAGAGTATTGGCTCCAAGGCAGAAGAGTGGTAAAGGCTAGGCAATGGGGGTCAAGTGACTTGCCCAGGGTCACACAGCTGGGAAGTGTCTGAGGTCAGATTTGAACCTAGGATCTCCCATCTCTAGGCCTGGTTCTCAATCCACTGAGCCCCCCAGCTGCCCCCTGGCATCTTCTTAAGTTATCACATTAAGTGATACCTGGATGCTTTCAAGATTTTGTGGTGTCTTAAAAAGTATTCTGATATGGTCTAGCTATCCTCATAAAAGCCATTTCTGCCAGTCATAAATAATCTTTTAACTGACAAATATAATGGCCTTTTCTCAATATCCATCATTCTTGACTTCTCTTCAATCCTTGACTCTTTTAATTTTTTTTTATTTTAAAATGTTTTTATGTTTACATATTTCATTTTTCCCCTCCACTATCCCCTCTCAGATCCAACAAGCATTTCCACTGGGTTATACAAATATTATCACTTAAACTATTTCAAAATTATTCAATTTTGCAAGCAAATCATATATCCATATAAACATATAAGTCACTTGTTTTGCTTCTGTGTTTCTACTCCCACACTTTGTTTTTTTGGGATTATTTTGTATTAGCAAAGTCCATTGTATTGTATTATTCCATAATGTTTCACTTTCTATATATAATGTTCTCATCGTTCTCATTTCACTCTGCATTAGTTTTTGAAGGTCTTTCTAATTTGTATAGAAATCCTCCAGTTCATCATATCTTACAGCACAATAGTATTCTATCACCAACAGATACCACAATTTGTTTAGGCATTCCCCAATCAAAAGGTATCTCCTCATTTTTCAATTTTTGCCACAACAAAGAGCATGGCTATGGATATTTTTGTAGAAACATTTTTCCTTATTATTTCTTTAGAGTACATACCTAGTAATGGTATTGCTGGATCAAGGGTATGCATTCTTTTAAAGCCCTTTGGGCATAGTTCCAATTTGCCTTTCAGAATTGTTGCATCAATTTATAACTCCACCAGCAATGTATTAGTGTCTGAATTTTGCCACAATACGTCCAACATTTATCACTTTCCTTTACTGTCATATTGGCCAATCTGCTAGGTATAAGGTGGTACCTCAGAGTTGTTTTGATGTACATTTCTGTAATTATGAGAGATTTAGAACACTTTTTCATGTCCTTATTGATAGTTTTGATTTTATCATATGAAAAGCACCTAGTCATGTCCCCTGCCCATTTGTCAATTGGGGAATGACTTGATTTTTTGTACAATTGGCTTAGCTCCTTATAAGTTTGAATAATTAGACTTTTACAGAAGATTTTGTTTAAAAATTTTTCCCCAGTTGGCTACTTCCCTTCTAATTTTGGCTGTATTGGTATTATTTGTACAAAAAGACTATTTATTTTAATATAATCAAAATTATTCATTTTATATTTTATAATGTTCTATATCTCTTGCTTGTTCTTAAATTCATTCCTTTCCCACAGGTGTAATAGATATACTATTCTATGTTCCCCTAAATTATTTTGATTACACTTTTTATATTTGTCATTTACCCCATTCCATCTCTCCCTTTCCTTTTCTCTCAGTGCAATCCTCTCATATCATTCATGTGTATTCATAGCATATATACATATTATTTCATATATTATCATATGCATCATATCATCATAATCACCACTTTCTGAGAAATATAAAGGTGAAAATTAATGGTTGGACAATAATTTTATGAAATTATGTGGTAGCCAATATTTATTATATCTTGAGTCAGAAATTTATATACAAGTGTTTACAAAATGGTGAGGAAAAAAATAGAGAAATGTGAAGAGGTTAGAGATGTTATCTATCCTATCAACCTAAATGTTTACTCTGGGTCTTCTTAACCCTGGTAGAGATTAATTAACTCTCAACCAGGAAGGCTGGTTGTGAGTAACCACACAGTCTCCTCAAAGATGGAAGCCAGTCTCTTAAGAAACTAGAAAACAGTATATATCTAAAACCATCAGCTAATATCATCTGCAGTGGGGATAAACTAGATGCATTCCCAATAAGATCAGGAGTGAAACAAGGATGCCCATTATCACCTCTACTATTTGACATTGTACTAGAAACACTAGCAGTAGCAATTAGAGAAGAAAAAGTAATTGAAGGCATCAAAATAGGCAAGGAGGAGACCAAGTTATCACTCTTTGCAGATGACATGATGGTCTACTTAAAGAATCCTAGAGATTCAACCAAAAGCTAATTGAAATAATCAACAACTTTAGCAAAGTTGCAGGATACAAAATAAACCCACATAAGTCATCAGCTTTTTTATATATCTCCAACACAGCTCAGCAGCAAAAACTAGAAAGAGAAATATCATTCAAAATCACCTTAGACAAAATAAAATACCTAGGAATCTACCTCCCGAGACAAACACAGGAACTATATGAATACAACTACAAAACACTCTCCACACAACTAAAACTAGACTTGAGCAATTGGAAAAACATTAACTGCTCATGGATAGGACAAGCCAATATAATAAAAATGACCATCCAACCCAAACTTATTTATCTATTTAGTGCCATACCAATTGAACTACCAAAATACTTCTTCACTGATTTAGAAAAAACCATAACAAAGTTCATTTGGAAGAACAAAAGATCAAGGATATCCAGGGAAATCATGAAAAAAAAAAACACATATGATGGGGGCCTTGCAGTCCCTGACTTTAAACTATATTACAAAGCAACAGTCATCAAAACAATTTGGTACTGGCTAAGAAACAGAAAGGAAGATCAGTGGAATAGACTGGGGGAAAGCAACTTCAGCAAGACAGTATACGATAAACCCAAAGATCCCAGCTTTTGAGACAAAAATCCACTATTTGATAAAAACTGCTGGGAAAATTGGAAGACAGTGTGGGAGAGACTAGGAATAGATCAACACCTCACACCCTAGACCAAGATAAATTCAAAATGGGTGAGTGACTTAAACATAAAGAAGGAAACCATAAGTAAATTGGGTAAACACAGAATAGTATACATGTCAGACCTTTGGGAGGGGAAAGGCTTTAAAACCAAGCAAGACATAGAAAGAATCACAAAATGTAAAATAAATAATTTTGACTACATCAAACAAAAAAGCTTTTGTACAAACAAAACTAATGTAACTAAAATCAGAAGGGAAACAACAAATTGGGAAAAATTCTTCATAGAAACCTCTGACAAAGGTTTAATTACTCATATTTATAAAGAGCTAAATCAATTGTACAAAAAATCAAGCCATTCTCCAATTGATAAATGGGCAAGGGACATGGATAGGCAGTTCTCAGATAAAGAAATCAAAACTATTAATAAGCACATGAAGAAGTGTTCTAAATCTCTTATAATCAGAGAGATGCAAATCAAAACAACTCTGAGGTATCACTTCACACCTAGCAGATTGGCTAACATAACAGCAAAGGAAAGTAATGAATGCTGGAGGGGATGTGGCAAAGTAGGGACATTGATTCATTGCTGGTGGAGTTGTGAACTGATCCAACCACTCTGGAGGGCAATTTGGAACTATGCCCAAAGGGCGACAAAAGAATATCTACCCTTTGATCCAGCCATTGCACTGCTGGGTCTGTACCCCAAAGAGATAATGGAGAAAAAGACTTGTACAAAAATATTCATAGCTGTGCTCTTTGTGTTGTGTCAGAAGAGAGAACAGGGCTTATTGGATACAAAGTGAGATGATGGGAGCAAGAGAAAGTAAAGAGCTTTACACTTGATAAAATTAAGAAATTTATGTAGTGGGAAAAACTTTCAAGGGGCTCCTGAAACAAATGAATTTTACTTTGGATATGTTATCTTTTTTATGTCTGATCCTGTTTCAGATATTCAATTGTCAATTGGAGAAGGAAAGTAGCAATCAGGAGAGAAGTCAGGGCTAGAAAAATAGATTTGAGCATTATCTGAATAGAGATGATAATTGATTCTATGGCAGCTGATGAGATCACCATGTGAAATATTATAGATGGGAAAGAGAAGAAAGGCCAGAACAGAGCCTTGAGGGATATTTATGATTGGATGTCATGAACTGGATGATGATCCAACAAAGCGAAAGAAAAAGAATAAGCAGTCAGGTCAAAAGAGAACTAGAGGGGAATCATGTTATGAAACCTTGGAGAATAGAAAATACCAAGGAAAACAAGGTAATTGTTAATAGTTGTGAATTTCTCATATTAGTCTGAGACCTTTGATCTCTAGAGGAAAGTTTATTTTTGCATTTGTTTCTATTCTCATGCTTAGCCTTATGTCTGGTATATAATTGAAACAATAAATATTAGTGAACTGATTGATTGATAGTAATTTTCTTTTTAAAATCTAAATTATTTATTGATGTTTTCCCAAAAAACCTTGTCTTCTGGAGCAATATTCAGAAAAAAATAAATCTAATTGTGCATTTTTTCTATTATTCTTTGATAAACCTTAATTTGATTAATTTGATTAAAGGCAAAACTTTAATGAGTCATGTAAAGAACAAATTCACCATTATATTAAATAAAAAATGTTTCACCAATAGCTTTTTCTCTTCTTCTATAATCTACAGTTTGAGATGATAATTAGTTTTCTTTTTTTTAAAGTCCATATTAAATACCATGAAAAAATCAATTTAAAAAACAACTATGTAGCATAGTGGATATAAGGCATGCAAAGCCAAGAGGATCTGATTTTAAAACCTGTTTTAGAGAATAGTTTTCTGACTCAAAATATTCTTGGATTTTTCAGTATGGAGACTACTGGTGGTACAACCAAAGAAGCCAAGTGCCATGTGTCCTTAATGTTCCCTTCATTCAGTGTTCAATGATTTGAAAGTGTTACATTTCCAACACCAGACCTGAACTGAGGGCTAACATTACAATCTCACCTTCAGCAGTTCCAACTCTAATCTTTTTTTTTTTTAATTTTTCTTTCTCATTCACTTCTTTATATTATGATTATCATTTTATGGTTTTCTTTGATGATTTCTAATCTTATACTTGTCCTATAAATCTAGACATTATCTCTCTCCTAAGGTTCTGTCCTTGACCCTCTTTTTTACCTATTTCTATCCCCTCTCTTGGAAAATTCATTCATTTATATTATTTGATTTAACATTTCTATGATGAAGATTGCTCAAAAGCTATTTTTTGCCCAAGAGTCTTCACTGCATTACTATAGATTATTTTCCAATTGCTTCTACATCTATTTTTACAGTAGTCTTTCAGTGACCGAGAATGACTATTGTCTTTGTGCAGTTTCATCTACAGTGTACCTTCATGTGGCTTTGAAGTCCAAAGACTGAGGCACAGAGTTTGTGGCATCATGGGCATGGGACTCCAGTTGTTACGGAAGGTGCGGTTGTGGCCTGGTGTCGGCGTTCATGCACAGCGGCAAGACATCGATGTCGTTTGTCTTCAAAGGTGTTGGAAGCATGGTTAATATGGGTACGCCAGCTGCTTCTGTCAGAGGCAGTGAGTTCTAGTTGCTTTGGTGTAATGCCAGCCCACTTCAAGTTTGACTTTAGCTGATCCTTGAATCTTTTCTTTGGTCGGCCTTGTTTCCTGAGTCCAGCTGACAGTTCACCATAGAATACCTGTCTTGGTATTTGCTGTGGGTCCATGCTGATGACGTGTCCAGACCATCATACCTGGGTTTTGAGGACCATTACTTCGATGCTGGTGGAGTTGGCTCTGTTGAGGACTTCCTGATTGGTGATTTGGTCCTGCCATTGGATCCTCATGACTGACCAGAGAGAGCCTTGGTAGAATTTCTCCAACTGCTTCATGTGCTTCCAGTACAGTGTCCATGTCTCACAACCATACAGGAGTGAGCTGAGGACCACTGCATTATACACTTTGAGCTTCATTGCAGTGCTTACACCACTGTGTTGGAGGACTTTGGAGCATAGATGCCCAAGTGCCCGGCTGGCCTTTTGGATACTGGCATTAATCTCGTGATCTAGGGACCCATCATTGGCGATGGTGCTGCCCAGATACTTGAAAGTGTTGACGTTAGAAACCTGCGTGCCATCAACTGTAATGCACGGCTGGTTAGTTGGCCTCCCTGGTGCAGGTTGGAACAGTGTCTCTGTTTTGCTGAGACTGATAGTCAGGCCAAACAGTTTTGTTGCGGTGGAGAACCTGTTCACAATGGTTTGGAGATGATTTTCTTGGTGGGACATGAGAGCACAGTCATCTGCAAAGAGAGCTTCCAGGATGAGTCTCTCTGTTGTCTTTGTTTTTGCAGTCAGGCAGCGAAGGTCGAATAGTGAGCCAGCCAGTTGGTATTTGATGTAGACGCCCAGGTCTAGATCCATCACAGCATGTCGTAATACTTGTGTGAAATATAGGTTGAATAGTACCAGAGTGAGGACACAGCCTTCTTTCACGCCATTGGAGATGTTGACGCAATCAGAAGTCTCTCCACCAGATAGGACTTCCCCTGTCATGTCGACATGAAAGAGCTGGGTCAGTTTGAAGAATTTTGCTGGGCAACTGAGCTTGCTGAGGATCACCCACAATGCGTCCCTGTTTACTGTGTCGAATGCCTTTGTCAGGTCTATGAAGACAATATAGAGACTTAGGTTCTGCTCAAGGCATTTTTTCTGCATTTGCCTCACCGTGAAGACCATAAGCCACATTGTGATTCAGGAAGGTTCTGCTCTGAAACAGATGATAGGAGTCTGTTGAGTATAACATGGGCGAGGATCTTTCCAGCAGTGGAGAGTAGTGAGATAGATGCCTCTGTAGTTGTCACGGGCTGCTCGTGAGCCTTTGTTCTTGTATAGAGCTAAGATGGAGGCATCTCTGATTTCTGGGGGCATGTTTTCCTCTTCCCATATGCTGGTCAGCACTATGTGGAATGCCTGGAGCGCCTTTCCATTTAAGGCCTTGTACACCTTGGTTGGGATCCCATCTTTACCAGGTGCCTTGCCTGCACTCATTTGTATAATGGCTTTTTGGATTTCCTCTATTGAAGGAGGGACGTCAAGTTGGTCAATGGTGAGGTTTGGGGGGATCTGATCAAGGGTGCTTTGGTCAACTAATAGGGTCGGTTGAAAAGCTGACTAAAGTGTTCTTTCCACCTGTTGCTGATGCCTTTTTTATCTTTTATGAGAGTGTCACCGTCAGAGGATAGCAAGGGAGTGGTGGTGGGTTTTAATGGCCCATAGACAGTTTTGAGGGCATTGAAAAATTGTTTGTAGTTTTTCATATCAGCAAAACGCTGGATTTCTTCTGCCTTTTTTTCCCACCATCGGTCTTGCATCTTCCTGATCTCACGCTGCGCCATTGCTTGGAAGGACTTGAATCTGTCCTTTTTAGGAGCAGAGTTTGGGTTATTTTGCCATTCCATAAAGGCTTTGTTCTTTTTGCTCAATAGGTCTTCAATAGCAGTGTTGTTCTCGTAGAACCAGTCCTGGTGGTTGTGGCCTAGGACTGTCTTTGATGTTTCCTTCACTGCGTCTCTGAACTGGTTCCATTTCTTGGTTCAGCTTCCAGTGAGTGGTCCCTTGGCAGACAGCTTGTCATCCAGGAAGGACTGGAATGTTTGCAAATAAGATGGATCTCTAAGAAGACTCTGGTTGTAAAATGCGCAAACTGTCTGGGTTCATTTTGGATGGAGAGGCGCAATGCGCATTTGAAGAGTCACTCTAACCAATTAGTGGTCTGTCCAGCATTCAGCTCCTCTCATGGCTCTGGTGATCTTTATATCCTGGATGTCTCGCCAGGGTACAATGATGTAGTCAATGAGATGCCACTGTTTTGATCGTGGGTGCATCCATGTTGTTTTATATTTGATCGCCATTCTGAACACAGTGTTCATAATGGTGAGTTCGAACTCTGAGCATTTGCTGAGTAGCAGTAGGCCATTGTTGTTCATTTTGCCCACACCGTGTTTGCCAAGCACTCCTTTCCATCTTTCATGGTCCTGGCCAACGTGGGCATTGAAGTCTCCCAGTAGTATCAGCTTGTCATTTGTGGGCACTGAGTGCAGTATGGCACTCATGTCAGAGTAGAACTGCTCGATGGTCTCCTCTGTGCTGGTCAGTGTTGGGGCATATGCACTGATGATTGTGGCATACTGGTCTTTGCTGAGAGACAAATGGATGTTCATGAGCCTCTCGCTGATGCCCACAGGCAAGTCTGGCAGCTGTTTGAACAAACTGGTCTTAATAGCCAGGCCAACACCATGGATTCTGTCTTCATTTGAGGCTCGTCCTTTCCAGAAGAAGGTGTATCCAGTGGTGGGTTGGCTGAGTGATCCCTCTTCTGGTAAGCGTCTTTCGCTTAGGGCTGCGATGTCGATGTTATATCGTGCCAGTTCTTTACTGATTAGAGCTTTTCTTCTCTCAGGTCTTGGGGTATTCTCTCTATCAAGTAATGTCCTGATATTCCATGCTCTTAGTAGGAATTTTTTTTTATTTTGTTTCTTTTGATTTCGACCACTTAAAGGGTTGACCCGCCAGCCATGGTGTGCTGACTGGGTGTTTTTAGGGCAGGCAATGTTTGGGACATCTTTTCTAGTCCCCTCCCTTGATTACGTTGAGCAGTGCTGTCCTAGAGAGGGCTGCTAGTCGCCCAGGATGCTGCCGAATGTCCCTACTGCCCTACGGGGCTGAGCGACCACTGGTCCGTGGGCCGCCTACATGCAGGATCGTGACTACAACTGCCAGTGGTCACCTCCATCTGTTGCGTCGCCACTCCCCCAACGCCGCAGGTCTTGAAGAGGGTGGACGGGGTCAGGATAGATGAGTTTGCACAAAGATACTTGTGAATGAAAGAGATTTAAGTGGAAAAGTTGATGCACAGAGACAGTCCCACTCTCTCGGCGTTGGAAGCCTGGGTCCAGTGGCACGAAAAATTGTTACGTCTGGAGACTTCCTCAGCTGCATTGGATGGCCTTGTTGTCTTTTGTGCTCCAACACGCCCTAAGCACCCCCACAGTGCTTTGCTGCGTCGCCATTTCAGCCGTTGAACCTTCTTATTGGTTTCTTCTGCCTGTTCTGCTGAAGAAGTCTTCACATGCTGGGTGAGCAAATTACTGGTTCACCAGGGGTCAATGACCCTATGGCTACCCTCACAAGGTTTAGCCGGCCTGTCGAAGCCGTTGCCCGGGGTGTGACTGCTGCCGCATGCTAGCAGCTACTGGGAGCTGGTTGTCAGGTGGGGGTCAGAGGCTGGAGAGCTGCCCTAAGAGGGCACAAAAAGCCCTCCATAGCAGAGATACTATCCCTCCCTGAGCACCCCATACATCCCACCCCTTGAAATCCCTGAAAATCAAACTCAATCTATCACATATAAATATGCACAGTGAAATGGCCTTTTTCTGAAAAAAATTAAATGTACTATCTTCAGAAAACTCCAAGTCAAAGGTCTATGAGTACTGATGTTATATATTGTAGGAGGGATTTTTTCCTTAGAAACAGGTTGAAGAAGATAGCATTCTAACAACTGAAATTATTATTTTCCTCCCAAAAACTTCCTTATAAAATTTTGTTCTGTTAATGGAATCTACAATCTTCGAAGTGAGTAAATTGAAAGCTTTTTGTTAATCTTTAAGTCATCATTTGCTCACGATCAAAATTTAAAAAATTCAAATTTCTGTTGAATGTGCCTCTGAATCATCTCTTGAATATATAATCTCCTTTCCATTTCCTCTGCCATCACTCTAGTTCAAGTTCATTACATTTTAAGTAACTGTTAAAATACTCTCCCAGTTGTTCTCCTCATCTATAGTTTGACAATGTTCTCATCTGTTCTTTTCACATCTTCCCATGTAATCGCCCTCTGGCAGTATTTTATGCAGATAATTCCCCTGATCGAAAACCTTTTAGTGACTTCCTATTGCCTTACCAAATTAAACTCAAACATTTGTCAATGACATTTGCAACCTGTTTTTCATTTATTTATTTCCTGTATTATTTCACACTACTTTTCTTCATGCATTCTATTTGTTGTTCAGCCATACTGAAAAACTCAATAGTCTCCATTCATGATCAATCCCTCTAAATTACATGCCTTTACTCATATTCCTTTTTTCTTTTTTTTTTATTTTGTTCAAGCAGAAGATCAAAGTCACTTCTTACATGAAATCCTTCCCTAAACCAGGAAAATATGGGTAATTTCTGCCTCTCTAAAGCATGATAATAATTTGTTTGAATCTCTTATACAAATGTTTATTCTAATGATGGAATTTTACTTTCAAGATCATATAGTCTAATTATTTTACAGATCGGGGAAAATCAGTTCCAAGTTTATACATAACTGATTATTGGTTATAATTAAGATTCTAAACTGATGTTTATGAATAATGTAGGAATTGTTCCTGTAACATAAAATCAAAATAAGCTTTGATGTTAGATAAAGTTTCTACCAATCTTTATCTAGAATATTTGCAAACTCTACAAAATTCTCAAACTTTAATGAATTCAGAATGTGTTTTTTTTTTTTTCCTGACATCCTTCATAGAAAATACAATGCCTTATAAATTCTTTTGGCCTGACCAGGTATCTCCATTTAAAAATGCCATCATGCAGAGCAAGCTAAAGTACATTATTGCTGTTTCTATGTATTCTTTTACCATGACATTTAAGTGTCTCTGGTAGGAAAATTCACTTTATCAACATGACAGCTTGATGGTCCATAAATACCTTGACTCTTTGACTATGATGTCAGATCTGCTGACTTTGCTATTAACATAATTCTTTATTACTCATAACAATGGCTGGTCCATGAAAAGCAAATTACTCTCTGCTACTGCACCATCATCAAATATTGTCAGCTATAAACATTGTTAGAGAACACATTTTTATTTTATTTGATAAATTGGGTAGTTTTTTTTCTCTTTTTAAAGTTAACTGAGTAAAAATGATGTAGTGATTCATATTCAATCATTCTGTGTTTGTGTCTACAATTATATGTCTTAAATTACTTTTAAAAGTTATTTTCCTAATTTTGAACTCATTTCCAAAATTATATTTGGTATGTAATTAATGTGTTTTTTCTTTAGGAGTGGAGGTAAAATGTAAGTGGTAAATAAGAGAGTTCTAATTTGAGTAATTTAGATTAAAATGTTATATAATATGATTGTGTTATTTTATTAATGTATTAATAACATAAATTGTTATTTATATACATGTTATAAGAATGATAAACTATGACTTTAATGTGAAACTAAAATATGTGAAAATCAGTTTTCTTTGTTATAAGAAATAATGAGAGTTCCTAGAGATTTGCAACATCCAAAATGAGTGAGTCTTTCCTTCCCCAAAATTCTTTTTTTTTTACCTGAATGAGATGTCAATAGGTGGAACATGAATATTTGAGAGACTTTAGGGACAAAGAGATTTTAGAATATAAAATGAGAATAAAATTACATTCTACTGGAAGAAAAAATTATATATTATTTTTATTGATGAAGAACTACTGGAAAGGAAATCTTCGGTGACTACTTTATAGTCATGAAAGGAAATCTAACAGAGCACATTAAATTTGAGATCTACAGCATTTGTAAAATTGTATGGAACAAATATTCCATGTAAAATATGCTAACTTTGGAATCTTACATTTTAAGTATCAATTAATGGTAGTTTGTTATCCTCTCCCATAAAATTTATTACTGGACTGCTATATTAATTTATTTTTTTCCTTTTCTTTATTTAAAAAATAACTGAAAAATGAGTGTTGTGATGTCATAAAAGTTCCAGAAAATAATGATATTGGATGAAAGCTTATGAAAACATTAAAGTACCAACTACAGTTTTAATTGTATGTAATTTCTCATATTTAGTCCTTAAAAATAATCATTATGAGATATCCTCCACAAAATGACTACAGTGGAAAAATGTTTTACATCATTCTACATGTAAAAATCTATATATAATTGTTTAGTAACTCAGGGATGGGGGAGGACAGGGGAAAAAGGAAGTTATAAGGGGGGAAATTTTTGAAATTTAAACTTAAAATCTATTTTAAATGTTTTTAAATGTAATATCAGAAATATATTTTTATAAAAGAAAATAACAATTATGCAAAATAGCCATTGACTTAAAAAAAAAAACCCAACCAAACCCCCCCCCAAAAAAATTCTGTTAAAACAAAAGAAGAGGACTACATATTTTGAGGAGTACCAGGGAAGCATAAGGAATGATTCTTGACATGGGGACTTATAGGAGAGATGAAGAGAAAAACCTAGTTGATTTTAAGCAATTAATAAAAAATACAAAATATTTCATGATATATCTAAAATGTGTAGCCTAGGCTTTTGTGCTATCTAAAAAGTACACAGAAAGATAGAATCACAATGATTGGGACTAAATTGTCACTTTCTTTGAGAAACTGTTTCTTGAGTTGGATATGAAAGGTAGTTAACATTTAGATTCTCAGATAAAAGAGAGGAGTATCATTTGGATTAGGCTAGAGAGGACAGAGTAGTTTGTCTTTAGGTTTCTCTCAGAATAATCTATCAACAATCATTTATATGCTGACTGTCTAGCAAAATCTTAGTTTAAGATCTTAATGATTTAATTGTATTTATCCTTACATACCTATAAGAAAACTAAAGATATGAATAGTAAAATATGCTATAGCATCATATAGAAGCAAATATATGATCAAAATCCAAATATCCTAACTCTT
This sequence comes from Monodelphis domestica, assembly GCF_027887165.1. Lineage (NCBI taxonomy): Eukaryota > Metazoa > Chordata > Mammalia > Didelphimorphia > Didelphidae > Monodelphis > Monodelphis domestica. The sequence continues at coordinate 96,878,418 of NC_077228.1, read as the reverse complement.
AACATAATGAATATTTTTTCCAAAATACAAAATCTATTCTTGGATTAATGTTCAATTCCCATAAAGTTTTTTTTCCTCCACTGTTCTTTATCACTGAAGTAATGGTTCTTTATTTTATTTGCTAGATATTTTCTTTATTTCAGCTAATTCAATATACACAAATTAAAAAAAAAAAAACTTATTGCTTGAAAAGCACTATGCTAAGTGCTATAGAGTGATACAAAGTTTGCATTGTCCAGATTCCTTAAAGTTTTTGGCCTATAAGTTAGAAACAAATGCACATAAAACTGTTATACTCTAACATAATGTAAGTGCACTAGAGAGAATAAAAATGAGAAAGGAGATTCTGATGTTATTCAAAAGGAAAAAAAAGAATTACTAACAAAAAGAATCATATAAGACTTCAAGATGGAGGTGGAATTAAAAGATATTAAAAGATGGATATGAAGCCATCAGGGAGAGAGTAGAAGATTTCAAAGTCATGAAATAAGGAAAACTCAGGGCCTGTTCAGAGTCTAAAATGATATAACTTTGGAAATCATATAGACCATGAGTGAAGATTTAATCTATCACACTCCTTAATATTCCTTCAGAGGAGTTGGAAATAACTTTCAAATGCGATAGATCAGTGATGGTAAACCTATGGCATATGTGCCAAAGATGGCATTCAGAGATCTCTCTGTGGGCACACAGACTTCCCCCCCCACCAAAGTTTGTTACTAGAAAGGTAGAGGGACTTGGGTGGAGCTTCTTCCTTCCCCATCTCCACCTCTCTATCCAGCAGCCCAATGGGAATTCACAAAGGGTAAGGTGGACAGCTCACAGGCAAAAGAGCTAGAGGAAACCAGGCTGCTCAGGCTGTACTCCTTCCCCCTCTCGAAACTGCTGAGGACATTCCTCACTTAGCTCACTCCTCCACCCAGCAGCTCAATGGGAGTTTTTTCTCCCTCCCTGTAAGGGGTAAGATGGGTGGGATGAACCTGGTGCTCAGTGGGGACCAGGGCACAATGTGTGGTCTCTAAAAAGTTTGCCATCACTACTATAGTTCATACACCCACATGGGTGTTTCCCCAATGACAATTAATTGATCTGAAGTAATCAGAATTTTTAAATTACTTTGAGAAAGGACATTTTACTTAAGTGACATAATGAGAATAATTGCTGTAAAATATCTCCTCAATTTCTCCCAGAAATACATACAGAGTCCAGGGAGAAACATGCCATAGTTTATAAAATACATGCAGCAAAGTACACTGATTGCTGGAATGCTGTTTCTGCTTTTCATGAAGGCATGATGGAACCTCTTGGAATTCCTGAAGCTGTCATTTCAAAGTATGTCTAGTAGTTTGTCCATGTGTTTCAGTATAGTCAACCTGTTACCCTAAGGATGTTAATGGGAAGACCAAAAATCCTCTAATACTCAAAAATTCACTAGTACTTAAGCAGGGGTCCCCAAATTATGGCCCACAGGCCACATGTGGCCCCTTGAGACCATTTATCTGGCCCCCACTGCACTTTCAGAAGGGGCACCTCTTTCATTGGTGATTAATGAGAGGAGCATAGGATCCTGTGCTACTGGAGTACCATATTTCGCGGTGCTGCAAAGTGTGGCATTGCTTACATACAGTACTACTTTCGGTGACATAATGCTTTGCATGACACCTTGTTCTGAGTGTAACTGAATGAGAACAAGGCACCATGCAAAGGATTATGTGGCTGCACAATGGAAGAAGTCCACATGATGAGTGGTGATCTGGGGCAGGGAATTCTTCACTCTATATACTGCTTCCCAGTATAGTGGTGGCAATGATGGGCCTGTGCAAGGTGTAACAGGCCCATCACAGTCAGCGCTGTAGCCTCTGCTATCCCAGATAACAGTATACAGTGTCACAGAACCAGCACTGCCTCCAGTGGGTATACAGGCATCAGATAGCAGTGATTTGGCCTGTGCCATTAGCAGTGGGCTTCTACTGTAAGAAGCCCACCACTGCCACTGGGTGATTTATAAGACACCCCCTGCTTTGGGGGGTCAAATTAATATAAGACAGTGTCTTATTTTCTGGGAAACATGGTAGTACAGTGGCCCCCATATCTCCCCAGATGCACAACATAACAGCCCCTATGATAGGGTTAGGATTAGGGCCATTATGCTGTGCATCTGGGGGAGTATGGGGACCATTGTTCTGTGTAGTAATGTGGGGAGAGACCTTTGGGAAAAGGAAGGTTATAGGGGCCATTACGTTGGGCATCTGGTAGATTATGGTTACCATTGTACTATGTGGGGGAAGTGAGGGATGTATTTTTTGTATTACGGTCTATAATTACAGATCCATAAATACAGACCACAAGAGGACACACACTAGTGTCATGCCTTCTTTTTTCCTGCTGTGGAATCTGATTGCATGGGTATTACCTGTGTGAGTTCACAGATAGCAGTTCATTTAACACAGGGTAGTATGAACTGGAAAGGTGGTGGAGGAACCACCTGTAATTGTGATGGTTCCCACACCACACCAGTGTGAGCCTGAGGTAAAAGTAGAGTTCCACCAATAAGGCCACTGGTGAGGTTGAAATGATGTGGACTGGGAAGACTGCATTGATGGGCAATGCAGTCTGTATGTCTCTGTGTGGGCAAAATTATTGTTGGTATATTGTAGGGATATATATATATATATATATATATATATATATATATATATATATATATATATAGGTATTTTACTAATAGCAATTTGGAATCTCTAGGAAACAATGACTTCAAAAAAGAGAAAACTTGACTTGGAGTGTAGGATATTAAAAGAACAGTGGACTTATGAATACTTTTTCATGTAGTAGTTCAAGGAAAGAACTGTGTGACTGATATGTCAGAATATAGAGTCTGTGTTCAAAGAATACAACTTGCGTTGACACTATCAAACTCAACATAAAGATAAATATGTTTGGTCGCAGATGTGAGAAAAGGTAAAATATTAAAAGTGAAAAATACATTGACAACTCATCAAAATACTTTTGTGAAGCAGAAGCAGATAAATATTTCATCACTGCGAGCAAGTTTTCAAGTTGCCAAGCTAATAGCATCCACTGGCTGACCATTTCTGTAGGGAGAATTTGTTAAATAGTGCCTTCTTTCTGTTGCCAAAGAGATGTGTCCAGAAAAGGCAAAATCCTTTATTACAGTTAGTTTTTCAGGATCTACAATTACACAAAGAATTGAAGAAATGGGAGACAATTTGCATCAGAATTTGCAAAACTCCACAAGAAAACTTTCCTGTTTTTCCTTGGCACTCAACAAGAGTAATGATGTTTGTGATTCTGCACAATTTCTAATTTTTATTTGTGGGATGAATGATGATTTTGAAGTCACAGAAGAGCTTGCTGCTCTTTTTTTTTTTTTGTAGAATTGTGTATATTTGGAATTGGTAGAATTCCCTCTTTGCTTATTATGTCAAATAGTTTGTATAGTATTGGGATTAACTATTCTCTGAATGTTTGATAAAATTCACTGGTGAATCTGTCAGGCCCTGGTGATTTTTTCTTAGGGAGTTCTTTGATGGTTTGTTGGATTTCATTTTCTGATATGGGATTATTTAAGAATTCTATTTCTTGTTCTGTTAGTCTAGGCAGTTTGTATTTTTGTATATATTCATCCATATCACCTAGATTGCTGTATTTATTGCCATATAATTGAGCAAAGTAATTTTTTAATGATTGCCCTGATTTCCTCTTCATTGGAGGTGATATCCCTATTTTCATCTTTGATGCTGTTAATTTGCTTTTCTTCTTTCCTTTTTTTAAATTAGATTTACCAGTACTTTTTCTATTTTGTTTGTTTTTTTCAAAGTACCAGCTTCTTGTCTTATTTATTAAATCAATAGTTCTATCACTTTCTATTTTATTAAATTCTCCCTTAATTTTTAGAATTTCTAGTTTGGTTTTCTGCTGGGGGGTTTTAATTTGATCGCTTTTGAGATTTTTTATTTGCATTTCCAATTGATTGATTTCTGTTCTCCCTAGTTTGTTAATATATGCACTCAGGGATATGAATTTACCTCTGATTACTGCTTTGGCTGCATCCCAAAAGGTTTGAAAGCATGTCTTGCTATTGTCATTTTCCTTGAAGAAATTATTAATTGTTTCTATGATTTCTTCTCTAACTAAACGATTTTGGAGTATCATATTGTTTAATTTCCAATTAGTTTTTGATTTGGTTTTCCACATATCATTACTGATCATTATTTTTATTGCCTTGTGATATGAAAAGGCTGCATTTATTATTTCTGCTTTTCTGCATTTGTATGCCTTGTTTCTGTGACCTAGTGTATGGTCAATCTTTGTGAATGTGCCATGTGGTGCTGAGAAGAAGGTGTATTCCTTTTTGTCCCTATTTATTTTTCTCCATATGTCTATTAACTCTAATTTTTCTAAGATTTCATTCACCTCTTTTACCTCTTTCTTGTTTATTTTTTGGTTTGATTTATCTAAATTTGATAATGGTTGGTTCAAATCTCCCACTAATATGGTTTTACTGTCTATTTTTTCCTTCAGTTCTCCTATTTTCTCCATTAGAAATTTGGGTGCTATATTATTTGGTGCATACATATTGATTAGTGATATTTCCTCATTATCTAAAGTCCCTTTTAACAAAATATAATTACCTTCCCTATCCCTTTTAATCGGGTCTATTTTTGCTTTGGTTTTATCAGATATCATGATTGCAACTCCTGCCTTCTTTCTATCAGTTGAGGCCCAGAAGGTATTACTCCATCCTTTAATTCTGACCTTGTGGGTGTCTACCCACCTCATGTGTGTTTCTTGAAGACAACATATGGCAGGGTTTTGGATTCTAACCCATTCTGCAATTCGTCTACATTTTATGGGTGAGTTGATCCCATTCGCATTCAAAGTTATGATTGAGACTTGTGAATTTTCTGGCATTTTGAAATCCTTCCCTAATTCTAACTTTTCTTCCTTAGCTCTAACTTTTTAATCCATTGATTTACTTTAAATCAGTCCCCCTTGTCCCCTCCCTGATATGTTTCCCTTTCTAGCCCCTCCCTTTTTGTTACCTCCACCTCTCCCCTCTCCTTCCCTCCCCTTTTGTTTTCCCTTCCCCCCTTCCCCCTTGATTTTCCATTCTTTCTACCCTTGTTGGGTAAGATAGAATTTAAGTTCCCAATGGATCTGGATGTTTTTCCCTCTCAGAGTTGATTTCCCTGAGAGTAAGGTTTAAGTAAAAACTCTCTTGCTCTCCTTCTTATAGGATTGTTCTTCCCCTCCTCTTCCCATGTGAATCTTTGTGTGAGAAAGATTATTCTATTTGATTTTTCTTTTCCCCCTATTTACACATTACATTTTCTATATATTAATATATATTGATTGATATAAATGTAGTCCTTATAGAAGATAGTTTGAATAACTGAAAAGATAACAATTTTCTCCTTTTCCCTTTCCATCATATTTAACATTTCAGGTATTCCATGCTCTTTGTTTTTCAATATTGAACTTTCCACAGAGCTCTGGTCTTTTCTTTGCAAAAAGTTAGAAATCTTCTATTTTGTTGAATGGCCATACTTTCCCTTGGAAGTATATAGTCAGTTTTGCTAGATAGATGATTCTTGGTTGAAGACCCAGCTTTCTTGCCTTACTGAAAATCATGTTCCATGTCTTACGATCATTCAGAGTGGAACTTGCAAGGTCTTGTGTGACCCTGATTGGCATTCCTTTATATCTAAATTGTCTTTTTTTTTTTGGCTTCTTGTAGGATTTTTTCTTTTGATTGAAAGCTTTGGAATTTGGCAATTATATTCCTGGGAGTTGTCTTTTGGGGATTTAGTGTAGAGGGTGTTCTGTGAGCTCTTTCAGTGGCTGTATTGCCCCCTTGTTCTAGAATCTCTGGGCAATTTTCTTTGATTATAGCTTGTATTACAATGTCGAGTTTGCTGTTTATTTCTGGAATTTCTGGTAGTCCAATTATTCTTAAATTATCTCTTCTTCCTCTATTTTCCAAGTCTGTCACTTTGTCAGTGAGATATTTTATGTTCACTTCTAATTTCTTGATATTTTGACTTTGCTTCATTGATTCTTGCTCTTTTACCTGTTCATTGTCTTCCAGTTGCCTAATTTTGACCTTTAAAGCCTGGTTTTCCTTTTCTGTTTGGTCAAACTGGTTTTGTAGTTGCATGAAATTCTTTTGCATTAATTCCCACTTTTCCTGCCAGAAGGCTTCCATATTTTTGATCATTTTTGATTCAAATTCTTCAAAAGTTTGTGGAGAGTTTCCATTTCCTTTGGAAGGGTTCGGTGCATTTGCTAGTGTTTCCTCCTCTATCTCCTCTGTATTTTGTATTTTTGCTCCATAAAATGTATCCAAAGTTGCCCCCTTCTTGTTTTTCTTGTTTTTTTCTTTGAGGCTCTTTTGCTTCTTTGTTGTTTTCCCTCTCTATCTGAGTGAGGGGGGCTTGCTCTTCTGTTATCTGCCTGTTGTTCAGTGGCTTTAGCCCAAGGCAAATTGTTTGTCTTCCCAGGGAAGCCAGGAATTGCTGGTGTTTCGGTGTTTCGGTGTTACTACCCTCCTCAGTTCCCTCCCGGTGCTTCTCTGTTGCCTTACTTCTATGTTCTGAGCCTGACTTGACACTCTCAGATGTATTTCAATAACTTTGCTGGCCAGAGGAGCCTGCACTCTGAGGGGGAGGGGCCGTGGCTTCCTGGAGCTCCAAGGGCTGGAGATAGGATTAACCTCAGACTGAGTATGCCCTGAGGCAGGGACCTTCAGTGAGACTCAGATGGAAGGATCTGGTCAGGGGGTTACAGGCTACCCCTGTCTCTCTCTGTTTCCCTGTTGTCTGGGTGCCCCCTTGACTGGGTCAGGTTGTTTTCAGGATTCGGCCTTCAGCTCCAAGGCCCTTTTGCCAGCCCTGAGGTATACTGTTGTTTCAGAGGACCTTGCACTCTGAGGGTTAGGGGCCGTGGCTTCCAGGAGCTCTGAGGGCTGGTGATAGGATTAACCTCAGACTGAGTATGCCCTGAGGCAGGTACCTTCAGTGAGACTCAGATGGAAGGATCGGGTCAGGGGGCTACAGGCTCCTCCTGTCTCTCTCTGTTTCTCTGCCATCTGGGTGCCCTTGTGACTCGCTCAGATTGTTTTCAGGGTGTGGCCATCAGAATAGCCGGCTCCCTAGGCCCTTTTGCCTGCCCTGAGGTACCTGCTGCTGCCTCAGATTCAGCGCTCTGGGTTGGGGTGAATGGGTCCTGGGACCTTCCTTTTGCCTACCTCTTAGATCTGAGTGATCTCGGGTTCTGACTTTTGGGGGGCCTTACCTTTTGATCCAGGTCCAGGAGGAGTGATCCCGGGGTCTATTCTATTGTTTGTTTTGAATTTCGGTGCCCTAGGATCATTCAGTTTGAGATTGGTAAGGAAGGGTTTCTGGAGCTCTGAAATTTAGCTTTCTCTAAGCTGCTGTCTGGACTGGAAGTCTATTTTTTTTTTCTTATAAGATATGACATGTTTCTTTCTTACCAAGAGACTATATAATAATTATGGAAAAGCACTCTTACCACAAACAGTGAGATATTTATTATAGAAACATTTTCTATATGCCACACTAAACTCAGATAGTTTCTTAATTTCTAGCATTTTAGCATTATGATTAAGAAGTTAATAAACCTCTGGTGTTTTTCTCAGACACATAAAATCCCAGACCAGGTATAGATCATGTTAAGACTACTTTTTTTAATTAAAAGGAAAGATAAAAAGCACATCTGGTAGAAAACAGTGGCCAAAGGCAAGAAACAAAAGAATAATGATGTAAACAGTTAAAAAAACTTACCACCTGCTCATGCTTTCTGAATTTTCTAGCAGAATTTCCATGATGCATATTTTTTTAATCTACTATACCAGTGTATTTGATGTACACTAATCAGTTCTACTTGGTATATTAGATTCTTATTTAAATGTAGTCATTAAAATCTCAATTTATATATCTACCTTCTATTAAAAAATTATTTGGTTTATAATCAGTGGTATTATCTTCATACCTTAAATCTAAGTTCAAAATATTTGACCATTTGAGAAACACACAACCATTTACAGAAATCAGATTGTAGCATTATCATCTAGCAATTTGGGATATTTATGTGGGGGATAAATAAGAGGTTTTTAAACCATTATTATAGGCCTGTGTACAAATATGTTTCCCTATTATCTCTTTGGGTGCAAACCCAGCAGTGGTATGGCTGGATTAAAGGGCAGAAATTAATTTAAAGCCCTTTGCATATAATTCCAAATTGGCATCCAGAATGGTTGGAGCAATTCACTATTCCACTTGCAGTATATTAGTGTCCCGATTTTGCACATCCATTCCAACATTTATCACTTCCCTTTGCTGCCATATTGGTCAATCTTATAGGTAAGGTGGTACTTCAAAGTTGTTTATATTTGTATTTCTCTAATCATACGGGATTTAGAACACTTTTTCATGTGCTTATTGATAGTTCTGGTTCCTTAATGTGAAAACTGCATATTCATTTCCCTTGACCATTTGTCAAATGGGGAGTGGCTTGATTTTTTATAAAGACTTAGTTCTTCATATATTGGAGAATTTAAACCTTTGTCAGAGAATTTTGTTATAAAGTTTCCCCCTGGTTCTTGCTTTTCTTCTAATTTGGATTGCATTGGTTTTGTTTGTACAAAACCTTTTTAATTTGATATAATCAGTCATTCATTTTATATTTTTTAATGTTCTCTATGTCTTGTTTGGTCTTAAATTCCCTCCTTTCCCACAGTTCTGATAGGTATACTATTCTATGTTAACCTAAATTATTTATGATTTCACTTTTTATTGTTTATCTAAACCTAATTTTTCCGATACAATTTTTCCAATGTTCACAGCAGTTTTTGTCAAATAGTAAGTTCTTGTCCCCAAACCTAAGATCTTTTGGTTTATTAAACACTAGCTTGCTGAAGTTATTTTTTTAAAACGTTATTTTATTTGGTCATTTCCAAACATTATTCATTGGAAACAAAGATAATTTTCTATTCCTCCCCCCCAACTCCCACATCTCCCATAGCTGACACATGATTCCACTGGGTATCACATGTTTTCTTGATTTGAACCCATTTCCCTGTTGTTGGTATTTGCATTAGAGTGTTCATTTAGAGTTACTCCTCAGTCATATGTCCTCCACCCCTATAGTGAAGCAGTTGCTTTTCCTCAGTGTTTTTACGCCCACAGTTTATCCTCTGCTTGCGGATAGTGTTTTTTAGATACCTGCAGATTTTTCAGGGACACTGCATGTACCCTAATGGAGAAGTCCATTACCTTCGATTGTACCACAGTGTATCAGTCTCTGTGTACAATGTTTTCCTGGCCCTGCTCCTCCCACTCTGCATCACTTCCTGGAGGTTGTTCCAATCTCCATGGAATTCCTCCACTTTATTATTCCTTTTAGCACAATAGTATTCCATCATCAACATATACCACAATTTGTTCAGCCATTCTCCAATTAAAGGGCATCCCCTCGAAGATGGCGGCTTAGAGAAAGCTAAAGCTCAGATCTCCGGAAAACCCTTCCCGACCAATCTCAAACGATAAGCTCCTAAGGCGCCGAAATTCAAAACGATCAACAGCACAGACCCTGGGAACCCTCCTCCTGGACCTGGACCCGGTTCAAAAGGTACGGCTCCCCTTAAAAGCCAGAACCCGAGATTACTCGGACCTCAGGGGTAGGAGCGCAGAGTCCAAGGCTCCCGGAAGCCGCAGCCGCGCCGGGCTCAGAGAGCAGGGTCTGAGGAACAACAACCCTCAGGGTCTTCTACCCAAGTCCCAGTCCTGGTGAAAGTTACTGCCTGGGGCTTCCGCTGCAGAGAGCTGGTCAAAACAACAGCAACCCTCAGGGCGGGCAAGACAGCCTCACGGGCTGGATCCTGCTATCCAAGTCGCAGTGAAAGTCTGTGCTCTCGGAGCTTGGGGAAGCGGCAGCCCATCCCCCCGCAGGCCGACGAAACAGCCTCACGGCCAGCGATTCTGAAGGCAACTTCCGGAAAGCGAGCCGGGGGGAGAGTGTGGCCTCGTGGTCCGACCCTTCCATTCCAGTTCCAGTGAGGCATATTCAGTTTAACCCAGGGAAAGCCCATAGAACTATCTGCCCAGGACTGCCTCTGAACACCAGAAAGAGACAAGAAAAACTAATCCTCCACATTCAGAGATGACAAACTCCACAGAACCACAGAAGCCCCAAAATACCAAGAAAAATAAGAAGAAAGGGGCGACTTTGGACACATTCTATGGAGCCAAAATACAAAATACAGAGCAGACAGAAGATAATATAAAAGAAAATGCTCCAAAACCTTCCAAAGGAAATGGAAACTCTCCACAAACCTATGAAGAATTTGAATCAGAAATGACCAAAAAGATGGAAGCCTTCTGGGAGGAAAAGTTGGAAATAATGCAAAAGAAATTCACGCATCTACAAAACCAGTTTGACCAAACTGTAAAAGAAAACCAGGCTTTAAAGGCCAGAATCAGGCAGCTGGAAGACAACGATCGTGTAAAAGAGCAAGAATCAATAAAGCAAAGCCAAAATACCAAGAAATTAGAAGAGAACATAAAATATCTCACCGACAAGGTGATAGATCTGGAAAATAGGGGGAGAAGGGATAATTTAAGAATAATTGGACTCCCAGATAAGCCAGAAATAAACACCAAACTGGACATGGTGATACAAGATATAATCAAAGAAAATTGCCCAGAGATTCTAGAACAAGGGGGCAATACAGCCACTGACAGAGCTCACAGAACACCTTCTACACTAAACCCCCAAAAGACAACTCCCAGGAATGTAATTGCCAAATTCCAAAGCTATCAAACAAAAGAAAAAATCCTACAGGAAGCCAGAAAAAGACAATTTAGATATAAAGGAATGCCAATCAGGGTCACCCAAGACCTTGCAAGTTCTACTCTGAATGATCGTAAGGCATGGAACATGATCTTCAGAAAGGCAAGAGAGCTGGGTCTCCAACCAAGAATCAGCTACCCAGCAAAACTGACTATATACTTCCAAGGGAAAGTATGGGCATTCAACAAAATAGAAGACTTCCAACTTTTTGCAAAGAAAAGACCAGAGCTCTGTGGAAAGTTTGATACCGAAAATCAAAGAGCAAGGAATACCTGAAAAGGTAAATATTAAGGAAAGGGGAAAATGTTATCTTCTTCTTTTACTCAAACTCTCTTCTATAAGGACTACATTTGTATCAACCTATGTATACTAACATGTGGGGAAAATGTAATGTATAAATAGGGGGTAAAGAAAGACCAAATAGAATAATGGTTCTCACACAAAGATTCACATGGGAAGGGGAGGGGAAGAAAACTCCTATAAGAAGGAGAGGAAGAGAGGGGGGGGGGGTTACTTAAACCTCAATCTCAGGGAAATCAGCTCTGAGAGGGAAAAACCTCCAGATCCATTGGGATCTTGAATTCTATCTTACCCAACAAGGGTAAGGAGAAGGGAAAACCAAGGGGGGGAGGGGGAGAGGGAGAACAAAAAGGGAGGGTAAGAGAGGGGGGAGGGGGAGGGAACAAAAAGGGAGGGACTAAAAAGGGAAACATTAAGGGAGGGGACAAGGGGGACTGTTTCAAAGTAAATCACTGGACTAAAAGGTAGAGCCGAAGAAGAAAAGGTTAGAATTAGGGAAGGCAATCAAAATGCCAGGGAGTCCACAAATGACAATCATAACTTTGAACGTGAATGGGATGAACTCACCCATAAAACGTAGACGAATAGCAGAATGGATTAGAATCCAAAACCCTACCATATGTTGTCTTCAAGAAACACACATGAGGCGGGTTGACACCCACAAGGTCAGAATTAAAGGATGGAGTAAGACCTTCTGGGCTTCAACTGATAGAAAGAAGGCAGGAGTGGTAATCATGATATCTGATAAAGCCAATGCAAAAATAGACCTGATCAAAAGGGATAGGGAAGGTAATTATATTTTGTTAAAAGGGACTATAGACAATGAGGAAATATCATTAATCAATATGTATGCACCAAATAATATAGCACCCAAATTTCTAATGGAGAAACTAGGAGAATTGAAGGAAGAAATAGACAATAAAACCATACTAGTGGGAGACTTAAACCAACCATTATCAAATTTAGATAAATCAAATCAAAAAATAAATAAGAAAGAGGTAAAAGAAGTGAATGAAATCTTAGAAAAATTAGAATTAATAGACATATGGAGAAAAATAAATAGGGATAAAAAGGAATACACCTTCTTCTCAGCACCACATGGCACATTCACAAAAATTGACCATACATTAGGTCACAGAAACATAGCACACAAATGCAGAAAAGCAGAAATAATGAATGCAGCCTTCTCAGATCACAAGGCAATAAAAATAATGATTAGTAATGGTACATGGAAAACCAAATCTAAAACCAATTGGAAATTAAACAATATGATACTCCAAAACCGTTTAGTTAAAGAAGAAATCATAGAAACAATTAATAATTTCATCGAGGAAAATGACAATGGCGAAACATCCTTCCAAACCTTTTGGGATGTAGCCAAAGCGGTAATCAGAGGTAAATTCATATCCCTGAATGCTTATATTAACAAACAAGGGAGAGCAGAGATCAATCAATTGGAAATGCAAATGAAAAAACTGGAAAGCGATCAAATTAAAAACCCCCAGCAGAAAACCAAATTAGAAATCCTAAAAATTAAGGGAGAAATTAATAAAATCGAAAGTGATAGAACTATTGATTTAATAAATGAGACAAGAAGCTGGTACTTTGAAAAAACAAACAAAATAGACAAGGTACTGGTCAATCTAGTTAAAAAAAGGAAGGAAGAAAAGCAAATTCACAGCATTAAAGATGAAAAGGGGGACAGCACCTCCAATGAGGAGGAAATTAAGGCAATCATTAGAAATTACTTTGCCCAATTATATGGCAATAAATACACCAATTTAGGAGAAATGGATGAATATATACAAAAATACAAACTGCCTAGACTAACAGAAGAGGAAATAGAATTCCTAAATAATCCCATATCAGAAATTGAAATCCAACAAGCCATCAAAGAACTTCCTAAGAAAAAGTCCCCAGGGCCTGATGGATTCACCTGTGAATTCTATCAAACATTCAGAGAACAGTTAATCCCAATACTATACAAACTATTTGACATAATAAGCAAAGAGGGAGTTCTACCAAACTCCTTTTACGACACAAACATGGTACTGATTCCAAAACCAGGCAGGTCAAAAACAGAGAAAGAAAACTATAGGCCAATCTCCCTAATGAATATAGATGCAAAAATCTTAAATAGGATACTAGCAAAAAGACTCCAGCAAGTGATCAGAAGGATCATTCACCATGATCAAGTAGGATTCATACCAGGGATGCAGGGCTGGTTCAACATTAGGAAAACCATCCACATAATTGACCACATCAACAAGCAAACTAGCAAGAATCACATGATTATTTCAATAGATGCAGAAAAAGCCTTTGATAAAATACAACACCCATTCCTATTAAAAACACTAGAAAGCATAGGAATAGAAGGGTCATTCCTAAAAATAATAAACAGTATATATCTAAAACCAACAGCTAATATCATCTGCAATGGGGATAAACTAGATGCATTCCCAATAAGATCAGGAGTGAAACAAGGATGCCCATTATCACCTCTACTATTTGACATTGTACTAGAAACACTAGCAGTAGCAATTAGAGAAGATAAAGGAATTGAAGGCATCAAAATAGGCAAGGAGGAGACCAAGTTATCACTCTTTGCGGATGACATGATGGTCTACTTAAAGAATCCTAGAGATTCAACCAAAAAGCTAATTGAAATAATCAACAACTTTAGCAAAGTTGCAGGATACAAAATAAACCCACATAAATCATCAGCTTTTCTATATATCTCCAACACAGCTCAGCAGCAAGAACTAGAAAGAGAAATCCCATTCAAAATCACCTTAGACAAAATAAAATACCTAGGAATCTACCTCCCAAGACAAACACAGGAACTATATGAACACAACTACAAAACACTCGCCACATAACTAAAACTAGACTTGAACAAATGGAAAAACATTAACTGCTCATGGATAGGACGAGCCAATATAATAAAAATGACCATCCTACCCAAACTTATTTATCTATTTAGTGCCATACCCATTGAACTACCAAAATACTTCTTCACTGATTTAGAAAAAACCATAACAAAGTTCATTTGGAAGAACAAAAGATCAAGGATATCCAGGGAAATAATGAAAAAAAACACATATGATGGGGGCCTTGCAGTCCCTGACCTAAAACTATATTACAAAGCAGCAGTCATCAAAACAATTTGGTACTGGCTAAGAAATAGAAAGGAAGATCAGTGGAATAGACTGGGGGAAAGCGACCTCAGCAAGACAGTATACGATAAACCCAAAGATCCCAGCTTTTGGGACAAAAATCCACTATTTCATAAAAACTGCTGGGAAAATTGGAAGACAGTGTGGGAGAGACTAGGAATAGATCAACACCTCACACCCTACACCAAGATAAATTCAAAATGGGTGAGTGACTTAAACATAAAGAAGGAAACCATAAGTAAATTGGGTAAACACAGAATAGTATACATGTCAGACCTTTGGGAGGGGAAAGGCTTTAAAACCAAGCAAGATATAGAAAGAATCACAAAATGTAAAATAAATAATTTTGACTACATCAAACTAAAAAGCTTTTGTACAAACAAAACCAATATAACTAAAATCAGAAGGGAAACAACAAATTGGGAAAAAATCTTCATAGAAACCTCTGACAAAGGTTTAATTACTCATATTTATAAAGAGCTAAATCAATTGTACACAAAATCAAGCCATTCTCCAATTGATAAATGGGCAAGGGAAATGGATAGGCAGTTCTCAGATAAAGAAATCAAAACTATTAACAAGCACATGAAGAAGTGTTCTACATCTCTTATAATCAGAGAGATGCAAATCAAAACAACTCTGAGGTATCACCTCACACCTAGCAGATTGGCTAACATAACAGCAAAGGAAAGTAATGAATGCTGGAGGGGATGTGGCAAAGTAGGGACATTAATTCATTGCTGGTGGAGCTGTGAACTGATCCAACCATTCTGGAGGGCAATTTGGAACTATGCCCAAAGGGCGACAAAAGAATATCTACCCTTTGACCCAGCCATGGCACTGCTGGGTCTGTACCCCAAAGAGATAATGGACACAAAGACTTGTACAAAAATATTCATAGCTGCACTCTTTGTGGTGGCCCAAAACTGGAAAACGAGGGGATGCCCATCAATTGGGGAATGGCTGAACAAACTGTGGTATATGTTGGTGATGGAGTACTATTGTGCTAAAAGGAATAATAAAGTGGAGAAGTTCCATGGAGACTGGAACAACCTCCAGGAAGTGATGCAGAGCGAGAGGAGCAGAACCAGGAGAACATTGTACACAGAGACAAACACACTGTGGTATCATCGAACGTAATGGACTTCTCCATTAGTGGTGGTGTAATGTCCCTGAACAACTTGCAGGGACCCAGGAGAAAAAAACACCATTCATAAGCAAAGGATAAACTATGGGAGTGGAAACACCGAGAAAAAGCAACTGCCTGAATACAAAGATTGAGGGGACATGACAGAGGATAGACTCTAAATGAACACTCTAATGCAAATACTATCAACAAAGCAATGGGTGCAAATCAAGAAAACATCTAATGCCCAGTGGACTTACGCGTCGGCTATGGGGGGTTGGGGGGGGGAGGAAAAGAAAATGATCTATGTCTTTAACGAATAATGCTTGGAAATGACCAAATAAAATATATTAAAAAAAAAAAATAAAGGGCATCCCCTCATTTTCCAATTTTTGGCCACCACAAAGAGCACAGCTATGAATATTCCTGTACAAGTCTTTTTCTCCATTATCACTTTGGGGTACAAACCCAGCAGTGCTATGGCTGGATCAAAGGGCAGACAGTCTTTTATTGCCCTTTGGGCATAGTTCCAAATTGCCCTCCAGAAAGGTTGGATCAATTCACAACTCCACCAGCAATGAATTAGTGTTCATACTTTTCCACATCCCCTCCAGCATTCATTACTTTCCATAGCTGTCATGTTAGCCAATCTGCTAGGTGTGAGGTGATACCTCAAATTTGTTTTGATTAGCATCTCTCTGAATATAAGAGATGTAGAGCACTTTTTCATGTGCTTATTAATACTTTTGATTTCTTTGGCTGAGAACTGCCTGTTCATGTTTTGCCTTGCCCATTGATCAATTTGAGAATGGGTTGATTTTTGTACTATTGATTTAGCTCTTTATAAATTTGAGTAATTAAGCCTTTGTCAGAGGTTTTTATGGAGATTGCTTCCAATTTTGTTGCTTTCTTTCTGATTTTAGTTACATTGGTTTTGTTTGTACAAAAACTTTTTAATTTGATGTATTCCAGATTATTTATTTTGCATTTTGTGACTCTAAGTCTTGCTTTGTTTTAAAATCTTTCCCTTCCCGAAGGTCTGACATGTATACTATTCTGTGTTCGCCTAAATTTCTTAGAGTTTCCTTTTTTATGTTCAAGTCATTCACCCATTTTGAATTTATCTTGGTGTAGGGTGTGAGGTGTTGATCTATTCCTAGTCTCTCCCACACTGTCTTCCAATTTTCCCAGCAGTTTTTTCGAATAGCTGATTTTTGTCCCAAAAGCTGGGGTCTTTGGGTTTGGCATATACTGTCTTACTGAGGACACTTACTCCAAGTCTATTCCACTGATCCTCCTTTCTGTCTCTTAGCCAGTACCAAATTGTTTTGATGATTACTGCTTTGTAATATAGTTTGAGATCTGGGACTGCAAGGCCCCTTTTTATTTTTTTTTTCATTGTTTCCCTGGATATCCTTGATCTTTGTTCTTCCAAATGAACTTTGTTATGGTTTTTTCTAAATCAGTAAAAAAAATTTTGGAAGTTCAATGGGTATGGCACTAAATAGATAAATGAATTTTGGTAGGATGGTCATTTTTATTATATTGGCTCATCCTACCCATGGGCAGTTAATGTTCTTCCAACTGTTGAAGTCTAGTTTTAGTTGTGTGGAGAGTGTTTTGTAGTTGTGTTCACTTAGTTCCTGTGTTTGTTTCGTGAGATAGATTCCTAAGTTTTTATTTTGTCTAAGGTGATTTTGAAAGGAATTTCTCTTTCTAGTTCTTGCTGCTGAGCTGTGTTGGAAATATATAGAAATGCTTATGACTTATATGTGTTTATTTTGTATCCTGTAACTTTGCTAAAGTTGTTGATTATTTCAATTAGCTTTTTGGTTGAATCTCTAGGATTCTGTAAGTAGACCATCATGTCATCTGCAAAGAGCAATAGCTTAGTCTCCTCCTTGCCTATTTTGATGCCTTCAATTTCTTTTTCTTCTCTAATTGCTACTGCTAGTGTTTTTGGTACAATGTCAAATAGTAGAGGTGATAATGGGCATCCTTGTTTCACTCCTGATCTTATTGGGAATGCATTTAGTTTATACCCATTCCTGATAATATTGGCTGATGGTTTTAGATATATACTGTTTATTATTTTTAGGAAAGACCCTCCTATTCCTATGCTTTCTAGTGTTTTCAATAGGAATGGATGTTGTATTTTATCAAAGGCTTTTTCTGCGTCTGTTGAAATAATAATGTGATTTCTGTTGGTTTGTATGTTGATATGGTCGATTATGTGGATGGTTTTCCTAATATTGAACCAGCCCTGCATCCCTGGTATAAATCCAACTTGATCATGATGAATGACTCTTCTGATTACTTGCTGGAGTCTTTTTGCTAGTATCCTATTTACGATTTTTGCATCTATATTCATTAGGGAGATTGGTCTATAATTTTCTTTCTCTGTTTTTGGCCTGCCTGGCTTTGGGATCAGAACAATGTTTGTGTCATAAAAGGAATTTGGTATAACTCCCTCTTTGCTTATTATGTCAAATAGTTTGTATAGTATTGAGTTAGCTGTTCTTTGAATGTTTGATAGAATTCACAGGTGAATCCATCAGGCCCTGGGGAAATTTTCTCAGGAAGTTCTTTGATGGCCTGTTAGATTTCTTTTTCTGATAAGGGATTATTTAAGAAATCTATTTCTTCTGTTATTCTAGGCAATTTATATCTTTGTAAATATTAATCGATATCACCTAGGTTGGTATATATATTGCCATATAGTTGGGCAAAGTAGTTTTTAATGTTTGCCTTAATTTCCTCTTCATTGGAGGTGAGATCCCCCTTTTCATCTTTGATGCTGTTAATTTGACTTTTTTCTTTCCTTTTTTTAATTAGATTGACCAGTACTTTTTCTATTTTGTCTGTTATTTAAAGTACCAGCTTCTAGTCTTGTTTATTAGCTCAATAGTTCTGTCACTTTAGATTTTATTAATTTCTCCCTTAATTTTTAGGATCTCTAGTTTGAATTTCTTCTGGGGATTTTTCATTTGTTCGTTCTCAAGTTTTTTGATTTGCATTTCCAATTCATTCATCTCTGCCCTCCCTAATTTGTTAATATATGCACTCATGGATATGAATTTTCCTCTTAGTACTGCTTTGGCTGCATTCCATGAGGTTTGAAAGGATGTCTCACCATTGTCATTTTCCTCAATGAAATAATTAATTGTTTCTATGATTTCTTCTCTAACTAACTGATTTTGGAGTATCATATTATTTAATTTCCAATCAATTTTTGATTTTGCTCTCCATATACCCATACTGATCAATATTTTTATTTCTTTATGATCTGAAAAGGTTGCATTTATTATTTCTGCTTTTCTGCATTTGAGTGCCATGTTTCTGTGAGCTAGTGTATGATCTATTTTTGTGAATGTGCCATGTGGTGCTGAGAAGAAGGTTTATTCCTTTTTGTCCCTATTTATTTTTCCCCATATGTCTATTAACTCTAATTTTTCTAAGATTTCATTCACCTCTTTTACCTCTTTCTTATTTATTTTTTGGTTTGATTTATCTAAATTTGATAATGGTTGGTTCAAGTCTCCCACTAATATGGTTTTACTGTCTATTTCCTCCTTCAATTCTCCTAATTTCTCCATTAGAAATTTGGATAATATAGCATTTTGTGCATACATATTGATTAGTGATATTTCCTCATTATCTATAGTCCCTTTTAACAGAATATATTTACCTTCCCTATCCCTTTTGATCAGGTCTATTTTTGCTTTGGCTTTGTCTGATATCATGATTGCAACCCCTGCCTTCTTTCCATCAGTTGAGGCCCATAAGATCTTACTCCACTCTTTAATTCTAAACTTGAGAGTATCAACCCACAACATGTGTGTTTCTTGAAGACAATATATGGTAGGGTTTTGGGTTCTAATCCAATCTATTTGTCTATATTTTATGGGTGAGTTCATCACATTCACGTTCAAAGTTATGATTGTCACTTGTGGATATCCAGGCATTTTGATATCTTCCCCTAGTTCTGACTTTTCTTCTTTAGCTATATCCTTTTGAACCAGTGATTTACTTTAGGTCAGTCCCCCTAGTCCCCTCCCTTGATATGCTTCCCTTTCTAGCCCCTCCTTTTTTATGCTCCCTTCTCTTCCCCCCTCTCCTTCCCTCCCTTTTTATACTCCCTTTCCCCTCCCCCTCCTTAATTTTCCTTTCTTTCTTGCCCTGTTGGATAAGATAGAATTCAGGATCCCATTGGATCTAGATGTTCTTCCCTCTCAGAGTTGATTTCACTGAGAGTAAGGTTTAAGTAATACCACTTCACGCTCTCTTCCTCTCCTCATATGAGAGAACTTCCCTTCCCCTTCCCATGTGTATCTTTGTATGAGAAAGATTATTCTATTTAGTCCCCCCCCATTTCTTGAAGTAAATCTTAGTATTTTTGACCCTTCCCCCCTCCCTTTTCCTTTCTTTGCCCACCCTTTCACCAAATCTTCTTGATGCCCCAATCTTTCCCTATGTATGATTCTTCTAACTACTCTCATGGTGTATACAATTTTTGAGAGTTACACAATACATTTTCCCACATATTAATATATATAATTTGATGTAAATGTAGTCCTTATAGAAGAGTGTTTGACTCAAAGAAAAAGGTAAGATTCATCTCCTTTTCCCTTTCTTTCATATTTATCTTCTCATGTTTCTCTTGCTTTCTGTGATTGGATATCAAATTTTCCATAAGTTCTGGTCTTTTCTTAGCAAATGCTTGGAAATCTTCTATTTAGTTGAATGCTGATACTTTCCACTGGAAGTATATAGTCAGTTTTGCTGATTTGCTGATAGTTGATTCTTGGTTGGAGACCCAGCTCCCTTGCCTTTCTAAATATCGTGTTCCATGCTTTGCAGTCTCTTAGTGTGTTAGCTGATAAGTCCTATGTTATTCTTATGGGTGTCCCCCTATATCTGAAGCTCCTCTTTTTGGTTTCTTGTAGGATTTTCTCCTTTTCTTGGAAGCTCTTGAATTTGGCAATTACATTCTCAGGGGTTGTCTTTTGGGGATTTAGTATAGAAGGTGTTGTATCAACCCTTTCTATTTCTATTTTGACCCTTTTCTCCAGAACATGTGGGCAATTTTCTTCTCTAATCTCCTGTAGAATAGCATCGAAGTTTTTGTCTATCTCTGGTTTTTCGGGGAGACCAATAATTCTGAGGTTGTCTCTTCTTCCTCTATTTTCCAAGTCTGTGACCTTTTCAGTGAGATATTTTATGTTTTCTTCTAATTCATTAATTTTTTTGTCTTTGCTTTATTGATTCTTTCTGTTTTGTAATCTCACTGTCTTCCATTTGCTTAATTCTGTTCGTTAGGGACTGGATTTGCTTTTCAGCGTCATATGCCCTTCTGTTAGATGCTTCCAGCTCTTTCTCCAATTGTGAAGTCTTGTCTATCAGACTGCTGATTTCTTTCTCCCATTTTTCTTTCCAAAAGGTTTCCATCTTTTGGGCATGCTCACTGTCTTCCAGTTGCTTAATTCTGGTAATTAGGGACTGGTTTTGCTTTTCAGCTTTGTCTGCCCTTCTATTAGATGCTTCCAACTCTTTCTGCAATTGTGAAGTCATGTCTATCAAACTGCTGATCTCTTTCTCCCATTTTTTCTTTCCAGAAAGTTTCTATCTTTTGGGTAAGCTCCAATTTGACTTCTTCCAGAGCTTGTGGATAATTTCCATTTTGGGAGGCATGTTTTGATTTTGTTTGGGTTTCATCCTCTTTCTCTTCTTTTCCTTGGCTACTCCCACCATAACAGTTTTCAATAGTCCCTTTTCCCCTTTCTTCCTGGCTGCTTGATTTGGGGCCATATGAGCCATCCCTTTCATGGTTTTATTCCCCTTTCCTTTTTGGTCTGGGGTCTTGGTGATATGGGCGGGTTTTCTGTGAATTTAGGTTCCCTCAAACTAATTCTTCCCAGCTTCCGAGGTTTCTTAGAGTAGAGGCCCCTGTGCTCACACAACCACCCCTGTGTTCAGCGCAGCTGTCCCTTTGCTCAGAGCAATCACCCCTCGGCTCAGCTCAGCTGCCCCTGTGCTCAGTGCAGGATTCTCCCTTGAAACCATCTTGAGAGGTAGTTTCCTTGCAGTCTTTAGATCCCAAGGACCCTGTTGTTCCCCCCAGACCAAGACATTCCTCACTCACTCGCTGTCCCAGTGAGCGCTCTGATACCTTACTCTGGTTTGGTGGGGGGATTGGGGGGCAAGGGCGGCTCAGTTTATGTTTTTCTGCAAGCTTTTCCTTTTTCTTATAGTGTGGAAATGTTCAAACCCCACATACCTTCATTTCTGTGAAGTACTGGAGAGTCCCTCCATTCTTCCAAAGGTGATTTTTATGCCCTTTTGAGGTAGTTTATTTTGTTCCATGCCAGGGAGAGGAAGAGATTCGCATCTAGATTACAGCCATGTTAACTTGCTGAAGTTATTTACTGTTAATGTATTCCACTGATCCTCCCTTCTATCTCTTAGCCAGAACCATACTGTTTTAATGACCACTGCTTTATAGTAAAGTTTAATATTTGATACTGCAAAGGCCCCATTATTCATATTTTTATTATTTGTCTTGATATTCTTGATCTTTTGTTCTTCCATATAAACTTCGTTATCATTTTTTTCTAATTCCATAAAAAATGTTTTTGGTAGTTTGATAGATATGGCATTGAATAATTAGATTAATTGGGTAGGATTATTTTTATTGTTAGCTCATCATACCAATGAGCAATTAATGTTTTTGCAATATTTAGGTCTAGTTTTAATTGTTTGGAAAGTGTTTTGTAATTGTGTTCATATAATTTGTATTTTTTTTTGGTAGATAGATTTCTAAATATTTTATGTTGTCTAGAATAATTTTAAAGTGGAGTTTCTCTTTCTAATTCTTGCTGATGAATTCTGTTGGGAATATATAGAAATGCTTATGATTTATTTAGGTTTACCTTGTACCCTGCAACTTTGCTAAAGTTGTTAATTATTTACACTAGCCTTTTTTGTCCTTCAATTCTGCAATACCACTACTGGGTTTGTATCCCAAAGAGATTTTTTTAAAAGGAAAATGTTCTTTTTGAAAAAAAAAATAATTAATGTTGAGCACTTTGTGACAGCAACAAATTGGAAAATGAGGGGTTGAAAAAATCGTGGTATCTGACAGTGATGGAATACTATTGTGTTGAAAGGAATGATGAACTGGAGGAATTCCATGAGAACTGGAAAAACCTCTAGGAACTGATGCAGAGTGAAAGGAACAGAACCAGGAGAATATTGTACACAGAGACTGATACACTTTGGTGCAATTGAATGTAATGGATTTCTCTACCAGCAGCAATGCACTGATTCAGGAAAATTCAGAGGAACTTATGAGAAAGAATGCTATCCACATCCAGAGAAAGAACTGTGGAAGAAGAAATGCAGAAGAAAAACATATGATTGATCACATAGTTCAAAGGGGATATGATTAGGGTTTGAATGTTAAAGGATCACTCTATTGCAAATATGAATAACATCAAAATAAATTTTGAACAATGATAAATGTATAACCCAGTGGAAGTGCTTGTAAGTTCCAGGAAGGGTGAAGGAAGAGGGGTGGGAAAAATCATGAATCATGTAACCATTGAAAAATATTCTAAATGAAAATATAATTATAGGCAGGTGGTAAGATTAGTGTTCACAATATTTTTTCCTGAAGGCATTAAAAACTACTTATCTATTTACAGGTGTTTAGTATGTTTCATACTATGAATAAATAACTCATCTCATATATATGTCGTTAATGTCTGCAATAAATTTGCCTGGATCTACACATCATAAAAAAGGGGGAAAAGACATATGGTAGCTTTTACATGGTTCCTCCACAGAGTTAGTCCTAAAGCTCTTTTAAAGTTTAGCTCAGATTTGACTTTATGCACAGCCCTCATTCCAAAGGTACTTTTGGTACCAAGTATCTATGTAAAGGGGAAAAAAAGCAGTCATTTTAGTAAGATTATCTTTTGGAAGCATATGATTTACTAGAAGCAAAGCTGTATTCAGATTAAAAAGCCCTGAGTTCATGTACTGATTCCAATCATTAGTTTGTCACCAAGGGCAAATAACCTTACCACTCTGTGCTCCATTTTTCTCACCTAAAATTGAGCATAATAAAATAAAAAAATATAATAAAATAACAGATACCACCTTTAATCACACTCACACACACATCACTTTTCTGTATGCACCATCCTTCACTGCTTGAAACAAAAAGAAAATATTTAGCAAATCCCACCAATAACAAGGCCATGTCTGATAGTCTATACCATTCTGTAAACCTATGTCTGTAACTTTCCAGTGAGCTGAGGAAATTGTTTCAGGATTTCTTATCTAGGGACCCACACATATTGGTTATTACAATTAATTTGAGTTTTCCTGCTTTTTAATATTTTTTAATTTTATAATATTTTATTTGATCATTTCCAAGTATTATTCATTAAAGACAAAGATCATTTTCTTTTCCTTCCCCCCACCCCCCGTAGCCAATGCATGATTCCACTGGGCATTACATGTGTTCTTGATTCGAACCCATTGGTATGTTGTTAATATTTGCATTAGGGTTTCCTTTAGAGCCTCTCCTCTGTCATGTCCCCTCAACCGCTGTAGTCAGGCACTTTTTAATATTTTTTAAAATTTATGCCTTTTTGCTCATTTAGTGCATTATCCTCTTGGTTCTGTTTTCTTTGATCAATTCACAATTATAAGAAAACTCCTCACATCGATGTTTACACATAATCCAGGTCCTTGCCTGGGGGTCTATGAACAGCAAGAACAGGTTGTTCAGTTTTCTAGGCACACAGGACTAGGTTTAAATAATGCTCAGTTTCCTCATTCTTTGCCTTTCTTAGAGTCTTTGTGGAAAAGAGAAGTTGTCCCACAGTATTTAACAAATCATTAGCATGCTATTTACCTTTTACTTTCTTACCTTTCACTCTTACTTTTTTTCTCTTACCCTTCACTCTCTTACCTTTTATTCTCTCATTCTTTATCTTTACTTTTGACACTTTCTTATTTCCTTATCTTACTTTAATTACTTACTATACTAATTACACTGTTATATATTCTATTACAATAAAGTTTGTTTACTCCAAATGGAATCAGTGTAAGCCATTACTCAATTCTTTGGATGAGACCCAATTTGCAGGAAACCCATCAAGACCATCTTCTATAAAATCACTAAAAATATCAATGGGAGACTTTCAGACAATCATTTTCTCATTCCCATATTTTTATGAGATCAGATAGAAATAATTTGTTAAGGTCATTATTCTGATCTTATTATTTTGTAATTAACACATTAGTTTATTATATTTAATGTGTAGGGATTTAAGTTGTTCTTATGTGTACTAAAAGAAAGTATATTTGGAACAATTCCAGTAGCAATCAAGATTAATGGAAGGATATTTATATCATGCAATTGTTATATGGCTTCTATTTCTTCACTAGAACTTTGCATCTTGAAAACTTTTCATTCCTTGCCGTTTGAAATTTAATATGTTGATATTGTAAAAATTAAAATTAAATCTCATTAATAAAAATATTATCTTTTAGGGGGTTTATTAATGATCATTAAAAATAAAGGAATAAAGAGGATACAAAATAAAGACTCCATGGCCATGGTTGATTAGCCATTTCAAAATCCCCACTCACCACCTCTATGCTCACTGACAGGGTCAAAAAGAGGGTGGGACCCTCCATGTCCCTGCCTATTATCCTCTGTCTACAGGAAGTACATAAAGACAGGAAGTCAGTGGGCTCCCTGGAAATGTAGTTCTTTTTTAGGGTAGCAGATTTTCAATTAAATAATATCCAAAATATTTTTAAATGTTTATGCATCAATAATATTTCCAGGCAATTATGGGAAAGTTATTTCCACGATGATGTTCTGGATCACTACAATTTTTTTTCTGAATTCTCAAGCATATTTGGAGAGTTTTATTTATATGGCACAGTGGATAAAGTATTGGGTCTGAAGTTAGGAAGACTCATCTTTCTGAGTTCATATCTGACACTAGACACTAACTAGCTGTGTAATCATAGATAAGTCATTTAACTTGGTTTTCTTCAGTTTCCTCATTTGCAAAATGAAATGGAGAAAGAAATCACAAACTAGACACATATTTTTACCAATAAGATTTCAGATGTGGTCATGAAGAGGAGGGCATGACTGAAATGACTAAACAGCAATAACTATTTTTAAGGGAATTTCTTATCTGTTGATTTCTAAATAGTAGGGAATATCTGATGTACAATTCTAGCCACCTAAGTATATTGGTCATACTCTGTATGATATTTTTTTTGTAAACCAAATTAAAATGACACACAAATTCTGTTATTTCATTAATCTGGATCTAGATATAAATATGGAATCCCTTAGAATAAATAATTACATTTGTAGTAGTTTAAAGATAATTAAATAGAAACAAACAATATTTCTACCAGAACACCTAAAGTAATATGATAAATTAAAAAGAGAACATTAGCAGTTTGCAGTTTTGTCATTTACAAATGTAAATTTGTATACATTAGCTCATTCCCAACTAATAATCACCTTGAGAGGTAGCTAATATAAATATATTGCTTCAGTTTTAGAAACAGAGAAACCTGACAGGATAATAGTGATTCATTCAAGAACAAATAAGTATAAATAGCAGAGTCAATACTTGAATCTAATTTTCTGATTTCAAATTTTTCATTAATATGGAGTTTTAAACAACATAATCCATAAAAATTAAAATTTTCCTTTAAAATTTTTAAATCCTATTCAGTCAATAAGTTATAGGGCTTTTAAATAATAAGAGCTGAGGCTAAAACATTGCTTTAAGGATTTGGGGAGAAAAAAAAACACTTTATAAATGTCTTGCTGTATACTTAAAAGAATAGAAAGGTGAGTGTCATTACAATTGTCATTTTTCCAGACAAGTAAATTGAAGTAACAGAGCTGAAGTGACCTACCCAGGGTAATGTTTTCAAAGTGTTAGAGGTTAGGATTTGAATTTTTTTTTTCATATTCCAGATCCAACACACTATCCACTCAGTC
Organism: Monodelphis domestica; assembly: GCF_027887165.1. NCBI lineage: Eukaryota > Metazoa > Chordata > Mammalia > Didelphimorphia > Didelphidae > Monodelphis > Monodelphis domestica. The sequence goes on along the minus strand of NC_077228.1, from coordinate 96,851,870 downwards.
AATTTTGTTTAGCTATTTTTCAGTCATAACCAAGCCCTATTTTAGATTTTCATAGCAAAGATACTAGGGTGATTTACTTGTTTCTTCTCCAACTCATTTTACAGATGAGGAACATAGCTAGTAAGTACCTGAGATTAGATTTTAACTCAGTAAGAAGAGTATTCCTAACTGCAGTACAGGTACTCTATCCAATGCTTCCACCTAGCCACTACTCTGCCACCTAACAATCAATTTTTAAAACAGAAAAAAAATGTGCACAAAATGTATTTTTATTAGCAAATTTCATTTTAAATCATTTAAAATATGTGAATTAGTGTTTTATATATGAAAGAATGTAAGTCTTGGATAGTCTTTCTCCTTCCCTCTCATTTTGAGTAGTCTTCAAACTTATTAATTTGAGTATTTAAGTAGCTGTTCTAGAAAGACAGAGAAAGATTATTTTTACCTATAACTACCAAGAGAGATTTTATACAGAAGTTTCTTCCAGAAGAAGGAGTTCAATTAATAATTTTGTGGTAGAAATTTGGTACAAGTAGTGATAGAATAGTCTACAGAAATGTTGACAGGTTAACATCTAAGATTGAGGAACAGTAATCTAGTTTGACTAAGAGGGGCAGCAATCCCTGAAGTAAGGGAGATTGAAAAAAACTATTGAAAGAAGAATCAGAATAATGTTGTCCTTTATTCAACTCTAATTTAAACAGCTATTTAACTCTGATTGACCAATATTCCAAAGCAATCTTTTATAATTTGAAAATGTCCATATTTTAATTGAAGAACTTTAAAAATGAGATATTATATTATTCCAAAAGGAGAGTTGCAATTTGTTTGGTAGAAACAAATGATAATTTTGTTATGACAGTCAAATGCATTGGTAATGAGTACATATTTATATAATCAAACCTTTGGAGAGTCCACCGTGATAATCCAGACACTAAACAAAAGTGAATTACATTTCAAAAATTAGATTGCTGAAAGAAGATCATCTAAGCACAAATAAATTTAGATAACAGCAAATATAAATTCAATTTGATTAAGGCTTGTCAGTTGGGAAAGGTATTCCTTTTAGGGATTTATAAAACAAAAGAACAATGAGCTGATTCTCATGAATTATTACACTTGTTAATTCTATGAGAAGAGGTCTCCAGAGTTGTTAGTGAAACAGAAATGCTGATTATTAGTAAATGTTCTTAAAATATAAATGTAGGTTTGAGGAATTTTATATTCAGTTTGTCCTCTAGAGTCAAAATGATTCATAGCCCAGTTTCACAAGGGAAAGAAATCTACAGATTCTTTATTAGATTAAATAAATGTGGAATAGAATAAGTTAGAAGAATTTTTATGATTAATATATTAATCTAAGAACATGTGATTATTCAAAACCAAATATAATTATAAAACATGTATGGTCTTCTAAGGCTAAATTTTTACATTTCCCTTACTTTTAATTTTATAAAGAGAGAAGTAATCTGTTTATCAAATATTTAATGAGCATTTTTTTTGTCAGCCACTATTCTGGATACAAAAGTATTCACAAAGTAATGGTTTTGCACAAGAAGATTACCATCTACTAAGAGAAATGAAATGTCACTGCAGAGTGAACATCGAAGTGAATAGACTCAGCCTCTAAAGTTCAACCTTTGCTATTATTTTCACGTAGTTTAAAAAAGATTGACATAGCGTTTATTGGAAAACTTATATTAAATAGCTATTTGGACATGTAAAAATGAACATATAATTTCAATCACTGTACTCTGATAAGTAATATATTCCCTGCTCAAGTTTACTTCCTTTTATAAGTAGGTCATGTATCATTTTTTATCATATTTTGATAACTGGTTTAAGATATTGATCTATTTCTAATTTCTGCCAAAATGCCTTCCACTTTTCCCAACACATTTTATATAGTTAATTTTTATATTATTGACATTTTGTCCTTCTAAATTAATTTTTTATGATTTTTTAAGTTCAACAAAATAATTTTTATCAATTTAATAAGAATGGCATTGAATAAGTAGATTGATGTAAGTATGATTGTAACTTTAATTATATTGGCTCTTTTCTCCCATGAACTATTACTATTTCTCCAAATATGTAAATCTGTCTTTATTTGTATAAAAAAGTATTTTATTTCTTTGTGTTTGGAAAACATGCTACTAGGTATTTTATTCTGTCAATGGCTAACATACCTGGGCTGTCTCTTACTATCTCTTCTTGTAATGTAGAACATTATTAATGATATTTACAAATACTGATGATGTAGATTTATTTTATTTTGTGCTATTTTCTTGAAATTATTGATAGTTTAAATTAATTTTAGTTGAATCTCTAGGATTTTCTATATATATGTATATATCATAATATCTCCAAAAAGATATAATTTTATTACCTCTTTGCCCATTCTGATACCTTCAAATTCTATTTCTTCATTTGTTGATAGCATTTATAGTAGAATATTAAATAATATTGTTGATAATGGGCATTCTTGTTTTACATCTATTCTTATAGGGAAGGCTTCTAACTTATCCACATTACATATGATATTTGCTGATGGTTTTAAATATATATTTACTATTAATCTAAGTGAAAATCTATTTATATCTATGCTTTAAAATTTTTGATAGGAATGAGGGTTATATTTTTTTTCAAAGGCTTTTCCTATATCTCTTGATATAATCATAATATTTTTATTACTTTTTATTGATATAATCAATTATATTAATACTTTCCCTAATGTTAAAGTATCTCTTCATACCCTGTATGTATCCTGACTGATCATAATGTGTAATCAATTTGATATATTGTAGTAGGCTCCACGCTAACTAATTAATTAAAATTTTTGCATCTATATTCATTCATGAATTTGGTCTATGATTTTCTTTCTCTTTTTACTCTCTCTGTTTTAGGTATCACCACCATATTTGTTTCCTAAAAGAATTTTGGTAGGATTCCTTCTTGACCAATTATTCTAAATAATTAATTTAATATCAGAATTAGATGATATTTAAATGTTTAATAAAATTCACTTTGAAATTCATCTGGTCCTGATGTTTTTCCTTAGGGATTTATTTTATAGCCCCTTCAATTTCTTCTTATAAAATAGATTTATTTAATATTATATTTTTAGACACATTCATCTATTCCACTTAAATTATTAAATTTGATGGAATATAATTGGGCAAAATAAATTCTAATAATTGTTTTTATTTCATTTTTATTAGTAGTTAATTTTCCCTTTTTATTTTTGGTGTTAGTGATTTGTTTTGTTTTGTTTTTTCTCTTTTCAAATCATATTAACCAGTAGTTTATCTATTTTGTTGGATTTTTCACAAAACTGACTGTTTATTGTATTATTTATTTGTAAATTTTTCATATGACTTTGGACAAGTCACTTTAATCTTTCTCGGCTACATATTCTTCATCTATAAAATGAAACACAGGAGTTGGGACTGAATGGATTAAAATACCTTTCAAGGTCTCACCTGATTTTAATAGTCTGTATTTATCTTTGTTGATGATAAAAGTAATACAAAAATGCAGGGATCACTTTGCACCAGACACTCTCTTCTTCTTTGGTTTTTGTGAAACTTTTCTCTCCTTGTTCCCTTCTTACTGAACACTCCTTAGTTTCCTTCCTTCGATCAGTACCTACATCCTATGGAGTTACTATCCTGGCCCTCTTCTTTTCTTATTTTACATTATATTTTATTTGTCTCATCTAGAGATTCAAATATCATCTCTACATAGTTCACTGTTCTCTGACTCAAGTTCTGGAAATATAAAAACTGCCAAAAAAAGATATTACCATCAATATATTCTTTCAGATACCTAAAATTCTATTATATATATATATGTATATCTATGCATACATATATTATTTCTTCCCAAACCTTTACTTCTCCACAGTCCTCAGACTCCTAAGTGAAGTTGCATTAATCTTGTGCCCTCAGATTAAATTAAAATTGTATTCAACACTTCACTTTTAAATGTCATTGCCAAAGATAGTTGAGTCTACTTCCACAATATGTCTTGCATTAACCCCCTTTTCTCACTCAAACAAATCATCCTAGTTGAGACTGTCATCTCCTCTGACCTAAATTGTTACAATGACCTCCTAAGAGGTCTCCTTCCCTGAAGCCTATGACTTCTACAGTTTATTGTCTACAGAGTACCATATTATTATTCTCAATGCACAGATATGATCATGTCACTTCCCTGCTCAAGAACTTCATTGGATCCCAATTTTCTCAAAACAATTTTTCTCATATAAAGTCACAGACTCTATCAAATTTGCCTGTTCCCTCTTTGAACCTGTCTTTCATTCCTTTGCAATCTTTCTTTCCTAAAATACAGTCATCCATCAGACAGACAAATTCTTTTTTACTTATTTGGTATATATGTTACATGTTTATCTTATCAAGAACTTATTATCTTATTCCTTTGCTCTTTCTCTTTCCTCCTTTTACTCTCTTCTCTATATTTGTATTATCACTCAGTGAAATGTAAGGTTCTTGAGCTTAGCATGTTAATTAATTTTGTTTTGATGTCAAAATCCATTGAAAAGTAATTCAGACTTAAATAATTGGCATTATATAGGGAGTACATCATGGAGGAAGAAATGTTTGAACTGCTTTGTCATATATGATCAGGATTTTAAAAGGTGAATATCTACTTTCAAGAAACAGTAAATAATAGGCACAAATATATACAGGGAGAAAATCTATGTAGAAATTGTTTAGAAAGATGAATCTTACAGAACCGCTCAAGTATTGGTTTCATATTGTGGCTAATTGAAAGGTGGGTAAGGCCCAAACAGAGTATAATTTCTATTGTCAATTTAGTAATATCAATTTTTAATGGGCAATATGGAGCTCATGAAAAATTTTCTTAAAGCTTTTTGCTCCTCACTGACACATTTAAAAATCCTTTTTAGGAAATTTTCTCATGGCTCTCTATATATGAATTAGATTTTAAGCCAATTTTGCTATTATTTTAAAATTATTTTAACCACTTAAATGGTTTTCAAAAAAGTTTTTGCTATTATTACTTTTAAAAACAAATGTGTGTGTTTTAAAAAGGTACTCAGGGCATAATTTGATTTTTTAATATTAGTTTTTTTGTAAGATAAGTGAAAGTTATAAACAATTACATAATCATTTGATGAATAAGATGCTAAATAGAAATTCAGAAAACTGAGAGTAAAAGGAAATATTTTTCAATTAAAATGATTAAATTTATCATAGAATGGTTTGATCACAAAGCTATTATATTTTTATCCTTTGCATGGCTAATAAATTATCAGATATTCACATACTTATTCAACTTTGAATCTGTTGAATATAAAATGAAAATATTGTTAAAATAATTTACATGAATGTCAACAAAAGATAGGTATGTTAAATATATTTGAAAAAAATAAAGCAGTAGATATTTAAGCTCTCTGGGACATACTGATCCAGAATCACCAAAATTTTTTGTTGTTGTAGGAATTCAGTCCAATAAGTAGTCAATATATTTAACAGTATGGCCCTGTCCACATTGCCAAAATGAAACAGATGTTCAGGGAAATATTCATTTCATTTTACTGGATCCTAATGGACCAAGCAGAGATTTAAATTCCAAACAGATGTTTCACTAGGAGCCATACCAATATAGATATGTTGGTTTCAATTATTGTAAGAAGTGGGAACAAAGCACTCATTTTTATGGTTTGGATAGGCCTAAAAGAAAACATCCACAAGGACAACTGCCTCTCATATCCCCCACTGCAAGTTTTATGATTGTGTTTGTCGTATCTTATGGAGTCATTTGCCAAAAATGTTTCTATGTGTTAAGGGGAGCATATTCATATTTACTAATACTTGGGTTTCAAAAATGCTTCACTTATATGTTTAATATTTCTACATATATAATAAGTATATATGAATAAAGATATGTCTATATGATTATATATTTATATATGTGTATATAATATATATATATATATATATACATATATATATAAGCTAGAAGACTAATTAGAGATCATCAAGTCCAGTTCAGCTTTCTAATTTAACACATCAGACACTGAGGCCAAAAAAATATAAATTATATACACATAATAAAAAGCTTATCAATGGCAAAACCATCCTTGATATCTAGATTATTGCTACAAATCCAAATATAGATGTATTCTTTCAACTATGTGTATGTGTGTGTGTGTGTGTGTGTGTGTGTGTGTGTGTGTAGAGAGAGAGAAAGAGCAAAGAATTGTTATACTAGCTCTAAAGAAATGTGATCTGTGCAAATTTAGACACTTTCATTGCAAACATTCCTATGGGCTATCCATAACCAGCCTATGCAAAAGTCTTCTAACCTTATCTTGGTCTGGGCAGCCATAATCAGACACACTGTACATTGACCTTATTATAGTATGGTCATCAGGGTTTTCTTCAAATACAAAGGACAACACCCACCACATATATGTGGCAGATGAAAGATGAAATGACTGAGGGAACAATGTTTGCACTTTGGAGAATACTGATTTATTAAGCAATGTATGATAATTGCATAGCAAATTGGATCCAAGGTCCCTTCTTCAAATTAAGACTGAACCCTAAATTCAGGGGGAAACCATTTTTATACATTAGAAGCTATTAATCAAATAAAATCAATCAATTAAAAGAAAACAATTAAGCAGAATATAATTTTATGTGATCTTATTTCTAATTAAAGGAAAAATTGTGGATTTCCCAAGTTAAGGAAAGAAGAATAAACAAGTGCAGTTCCCTAAAATCAGAAAAAGAAATTGCCCTACTTCCCTAAGAGTCAATGAACAATGGAACATTGTAACATTATCCAATTGACCAATACAGAGGAAGTTTTCAAATAGGACATATACATTTATTGAGATGGATAATTTGAGAAAAGTCTTTGGATCTGACTAGGTTTCTGGTCAGCAAAACAGTTATTAAGTTAATGGTCTCTAAATAGTTGATAGAGGTGATCCAGCTTCCTTGATATGCAGGGCTGGGTTCAAAGGATTCAAGAATTTTGTCTCCCAATTCTGGCAATTGAATCGAGTTTTCTTACAAGATAAAATTTATACTGGACCCTAATTATATAGAAAAACAACTAAGCTAAATCCAGAAATGAGTCACAAGAAACAGTCAATGTGGTTCATGAAATTCCCCAAATTAGCCAATTAATGTCATAATCACTTCAATATGTTTGAATATACATATATGCATATATGTTGATCATATGAATCAGGACACATAGATAAATTTTGTTTTAGCTTTACATAATTTCTTATTTTGTCTATCCCTCCTATCTCCATTAAAAAATCTCTTATAAAAAAGAAAAAAAGAAACCATAAAAATAAAAAATTCAGAAAATCTAAACAATGTTAACCAAGTATGACAGTCTGAAACTTCCCATAACAAAGTAGAAAGAGAATAGATGAGTACATTTTATCATCTCTTTTCAGGGCTAAGTTCAAAACTACACATTTTTATGCCAAATATTTCCCTGCTAAATGAACATAGATACTAATAGTAAATGAATAAAGCATCACAGTTATAATCAACTTTTAACATTACCTAAAAATAGGCATTAGTAAATGTTAATTCAGTGACCAATCTTGACCCCAGAATAGACATGAAGAAATGCATTTTTATTTTTCTTTGGAGAAGTGACATAATGGGTCCATAATGTTGCATTCAAAATTAAATATAAAGGTTATTTTATTTTTATCTATTTAACTGCCTAAATGTATACACATAAAAGTATACATATACATATTATATCTAACCTATATTAATGTTATTTTATTAGCTAGTATAGTGTCCAATTGCAAAAATGGAATTAAAATGGGCTCATAATTTGCACAGCTAATATTTGTTATTTGTTTAATTGATTGAAATAATGTAATTACAATATAGAGGATTTTAAAAAATTTCCAAGATTGATTAAAATTTAATGAGATAATATTTTTATAATGAAAATATAACAAAGTATTTTAAATGATGCTGGTGATAATTATGTCAAGGTAATTTCTCTAAAAATGGGCTTATGTTAGAAAATATTTTTGAAAATATGTTCTCATTATCTAAACCACATAATTTATTCCCATAAAGTGTATATATGCACATATATACATACATATGTATACATTATAAAACAGTGAATAGTTTTTAGAGGGTCAGAGGAGGGTTGTTACCAACAAAGTGACAAAAGTAAAAGGAAGAGGAGTTCTAGAATAAGAAAGGGTTATGCATTTTAGATAATTATTTAGGATACATGATGAATATCTGTCTATACATACATATTATGAAGACATTTTAGAGGAAAACAAACTGTCCTAGAATTAAATCAGAGGAGGAGACATTACAGAATTGCTTTGGTAACTTATGCTTTGCTTTTAAAGATGAAATGCTAATCCTTGAAAACAAAACAATAGAGACAAAAAGTGAGCATAAATAGATTGCCACATGTAACTGATGATTTGCCATCATAAAAATATTGTATTTAAAAATAGGAAAAGAACATCAAATGGCCCTGTCAGGTTTCAAGAAAGAGACAGTGATGAAATGAATTACTGGGCAAATGAATGGAAAAATTATTTATCAAATATCTACTATGTACCAAGAACAGAGAATGCAAATTGTGGAGAAGAGAGAAATTATAAGAAAATGTATGCAAAGGACAAAAGCTGGAGATGGGTCAAATGAAGATTCCATTTGGAATGTGACCAGGAAAAGCAGTTTGGAGCCAAGCCAACAGTGACTAGTTTGAAGGTCTTTGGCTGATGGTGGTGACTGAAGCAAGAAGCTGTTTTTATCTCAGAGTCTTGGAATAATCAAGTTGGAGGTGGCTTGGCTGATTTGAAGAAAGAAGAAAAGGACAATAGTCCTTATATATCTCTTTGACTGGCTCTGTTTCATGCTAGTGACTGAATTGCCATTTCTCTCAATATCCTCCAACCTAACACTCACTGTAGAGAATAGGGATATCCCACCCCTCTTTTCTTATCCTCCACCCTTGTCCTATTTTCCCCAATAAACCCTTACTTGAGATAAAGAAAAAAGTATTTTCTCTGAAACCTCACAGCTCACAATGAGTGACTTAAGAGAAACTGAAGAATGGGGGAGGAGAGGCTGAAAGGCTTCTGAAGAGGGAGATACAAAAGGAAGGAGGTTAGACAAAAAGAAGATAACTGCTTGATCCATCAATTATCTAGTATACCATCAATATACACCATCAAATATCATCTATTACAAAATAGAAAAGTTAAGACAGAATTTCCTCTCAAGAAATTCACATTATTGGAAAATGAGGGGATATCTATTAATTGAGGAAGGGCTAAAAAAATTGTGGTATCTAATGGTGATGGAAAACCCTAGTAACAAATGAAATTTCAAAAGCTTGATTTTCAAGCAAAAATAATTAGAATTTTACTTTCTAGCCATACATAATTCATACAAATCATACAGTAACTTACCTTGCTTTTGTTTAATTTATATGAAAAAAAAGGGGCAGATGTAGCTCCCAGAAGTGAGAGTGGATCCCAGTAAAATCAAAGCCATAGTCTAGCCAGAATCAGTCACTTACCCCTGAGGTTTCTAACCCCTCCCTGTTGTATTTTGTAGATACTTCGTGTCTTTCCAAGAAACTACTTATGCAGGGATTCAATGAGAATCTGTAGCAGATGGTTACACACTGACATATTGATTTATCAGCCTATAGAAAACTCTGTTTAAGTTTCAGTGAGGTAAACTAAGTCATTGTAGTAAGATTGTAAATCATTACTAAATATTGTCCATGTAAAAAGATTACCTAATCCTTTAGCTTATATAACATTAGCCTATAAAATACTAGCTGTGATTAAATAAACTTTGTCATGCTTCACCATCAGTGTCTTGTGGTTCTCTGGATCCCAGAAATCTATCCATCCTTCTCATCTCATCTCCTGAATCCACAATTACCTCCAGCAGGTCTGGCAGATGGGTCAAATTTTGATGTTAATATGTGATTTGGGCAGTTAATTTACGATTGGTTCTATTTATATTTTGGAGATTTAATTATTTAAAATTTGGGGGGGTTGAGTATTTCAAAATTTCAAAATAATTCTATCATTTATTTAATTATTTAGGTTTTCAGATTTGGCTCCAGATGAGTCTGCATGGTAAGTTCTAATAATAATTGCTTCATTTCTTTTGTTTTTTTTTTCTGGAATTTTATCTACTTTATTTTCTATGAAGATAGGATTAACTCTCCCCTTGTCTATTTTTAGTTAATCAAATCAAGAACTTAAAGTACCCCATTTAACCATTAGGTAAGGGAGCTCACAAGTCACTTACTAGTTCACACCCCCAAAGGTCACAAGCACTGCCCCTTACCATCACCAGTACTAGGCAAATTGAAAGAATACAAGTAGTTTTTGTGAAGAGTGAGAGAGACAGGACATGGTATGAAAAAAAGGGGTATAAGAAGAGACCAACATGGTTCTTTATGGAATTTTCTTCAAACAGTTCATTTTCTTGATTGGGGGGAGTTAACAAACTTCTTTTCCTGAAATTTTCTTCAAAAATTTTTAAATTTTGGATTTTGTGAAAATTACACATTGCTATTTTATTGATTTAATTTTCTATTTTTACTTTATTCAGATTGAATAAAGGATTATCAACTTTATTAGTATTTCCCCAAAAGCAACTTTTAATTTTATTTATCATTTCTAAATAATTTCATATTCAGATTATCTTGGGGATTCATCACATCTTTTTTTTCTTGAAGTATCTGGTGCATATGGAAATGTCTTCTGCTACAAGAATTCCCTTTCTTTATATTTGACTTACAGATTTTGTTGTTTGTCAATGGGATTTTCAAATTTAATACTATGTGTCTTAGCTATTTCAAAATATTAATTTTCATTTGTTTACCAATTACATGTAATAATAAATTTCCACCTAAGTTTTCTGAAGTAATATGATACAAATTATCTACCTCCTTCCTTCCCTCACTAGTCCCAAAGCTGACAAGCAATTCAGTCTGTATTATATAAGTATTACCACACAAAACATATTTCCATATCTTTCATTTTTTGTAAACAAATAATCTTATAAAACCAAAACCTCAAAACATGTACCCAAATAAACTAGTGAAAATCCATATGCTTTCATCCAACAATTCTTTTCCTGGAGGTAGAGAGCATTCTTTTTTCACAAGTTACTCAGAACTGTCCTGGATCATTGTATCACTGATAATAACTAAACCTCTCTACATGTCTTAGATTTTTCAATATAATGTTTTTCTGAAGGGTGATTTGTCCATTCCTTCCATTGTATTTCTGGTTTCAGAAATTCTGTAAAGTTTTCTTCTGTTATTTGTAGCATTATTGTTATGGGCAGGAAGAATACCTTGGGGTTCGGGAAGGATGCCTTTTGCAAGCATGCAATGACTCCAAAACTTAGCTTAAAAACAAAAAGAGATTTGTTAATTTAGAAAGTAATATTGAGAGTGGCCAGGAGGATAGCAAGGCAGAACAGCAAGATGGGGAGCAGTTCTCTGGAGGACAGCATGAAAGGAAAGGCTGTTCCCCCAGATGACAACAGTTCTGGGGATTTTATACTTTTTACAATAGAGTTAGTCACTCAGGCATGAGGTGGGGTGATCATACTGGGGTCTGCCTGGGGACATAAAGATTCCTTAGTTTTAGGGGACAGATGTCCAATAGGATCGAGGTATGGCTTGAAGGTGCATCTTTCTGTCCATCTAGAGGCCAATCAAAGGAAGATAGTCATCTCAGGACCCTAGAGGGGTCATTGGGTGTTTTTAGGCTCAGAGTCAGGAGAAGGCAAAACAAGGGAGTTCCCCTGATAATAATTTGCCTGGGTTTCTGGGGTACAGTGCCCATGTCATTATTACTTTGAGGTTCTTTGACTTCTATTCTTCTAGAAGAGTTATACTATTTCTATATATTGTCTTAAATTGTCTTTATGTATACTGTCTTTGAGATCAATATGATTTCTTTCAATGTGATGTGGGAGAAACACTTGCAATTCTACATCAGGGTGTCACCCCAAGAACGGGAGACTCAAAACTCCATTCAGTCCAGAAGTAAGGAAGGGATTTGAAGTAGGGGTGGGTTTGGGTGGTAAAATAGCAGGAGGGTGAAGAGTTCAATTTGCTTTCAAATACAAAGATCAACTTGTGCAACCTTGCCAGAATGTGGTGGCTCATGGGGAGTGCTAAACGAGTGCTATATTTCTGTGCTGTTCACCAAATTTTTACCTAGTTAGGAATTTTTGTGTCCTCTACCAGGAAGATAACTGACATTTCTTTATCTCTTGAGCATAATTCCTATTTTTTGAGAGGGTCTGGATGTAGTAATGATTGGAGAAGGCATTTAGTCCTCCATTTATTGATTATTTGATCCAGAAATCTCTATTAATTTGTCTCAAAGATTCAGCCAGTTATAACAATTTATCAAGTGGAACAAATGATATGGGGATAATTAGACAAAGATAAAAAGCTTGTGAAACAAAGGTGAAAATCAAACCTCTTCTATATGTCTTTTTAAGGAATAGAAATTTATTGCAATTAGTAAAAATCAACTTATGAGCTATCATGTCAAATAGATTATTGTAATGAAATATACAGGCCTTGATAATTTTCTAATAACAAGTTCTGAAAGGCCTTGAGCATGTTCTAACAATAAGTTCTAGAAATTATGTTCAGGATTTAAAATATTAAATTGCATTAAGAATTATAAAGAAGAAAGGTAGTAATAGCAAGTAGTATGTGATAACTGAAATTCTCCGAAGTTTCAAGTGAACTATGGACTCCCATATAGATATTCTCCTCTATTTTCAATATGAAGTGAACTGTGAATGTGAAATGTGAAATTTTCAATATGATTTGAACCTCAGAACTCTCTTTCCCAGCTTCCCATGTTCCTTCTTACATTAAGTGCTAACATAGGGAGGATATAAGTTTTGTGTAGTTATGCCCTTGAGCTTTCATTTCCCTCAAATGGGTCTGGGAAAGCTTTTATTACTCAGGTTTTTACTTTTGTCCTTTTATTTCTTCTGCTTCAAGTGATTGTTAATAAATATTATAAAATATAATACTTGGAGTTATTGGGGATTAAATTTAATTTTACAGGAAAAAAAACAAAATTGCCCAAGACTTGAGAAATTCAGCCAGGAAAAATGCCAAGGCCTCAGCAACAGACAGATAAACTTTGGGACCTGTCCAAGGTCCCAACTACAGACAAATAAACTTTGGTCCCACATGCAAAAAGACCAGGCAACTTTCCAACAAGGGCATGCAACAGATAACTGACTGGAAGGAGGAAGGGAGGGGGGCTATTCATGCTGAAAAGTATTTAAGATTGGATCTTCAGGAGGGAACTTGGAACTCCTTTGGCTGAGTTCCCACTAATGCACATTAGTTCAATAAATGGCCCTTTCTTTGCCTGATTATATTGTCCCAGGGCTTCCTTGGTGGTGGATGAAATCCTGGACCTTAATACTTGATGGTAAAAATTATTTTATTTTCTTTTTATAGGTCCATAGGGTCTATTACAGTGACTTACACACAGGTTTAATAAACATTGTAGAATGAATGAGTTAGCCTAGAAGATAAAATCCCATGTCTAGCTCATGAATTAAAAGGAATTAAAGAAAATTAGGATATAGGAAAATTTCAATGGATCCATCAGGGAAATAGGAACAATAATAGTGGTTAGATCTCAGAAAATTCTGCAACATGCAGACCAAGCCTCTAAACCTAACTACCTTGTTCCCACTAGATATATAGCTGTCAAGATTGGTGTGGGGGCATGGGTTTCCCTCTGGACACCACAAACTTCAAAAGTGTTCTAGGTCAAAGGGGACATAAGAAATTCCTTTAAAGGAGCTCCCTCTCCCATTTTAGACTTTCCCTTAGATCTTCAATTAACATAGATATGCACCTCTCAGTTGGGTGGTACCTAACCTTATCATCCATTTAATTTGACTGACCATCCCTTATACTCCTAATTTCAATGAATTACCTCATTCCTAATTCACTCTATCCCCCTCTTACTGATATTGAACCCCTGTTCTTAAAAGAGTTTAAAAACTCCAAACCCCATCTCCTAGGGGAGGCAGTATTCTCCCTGAACACTGTTTCCTGGTCTTTCAACATGGCTTCCTAGTTAATAAACTTCTCTTTTTAAATTTTAATCTAAGTTTTAGAGTCTGGCATTTGTACAAAGGGTAACCAATCCTGAACCTGGGGTTTCACCCCAAAGCTCTCCCACAACAAAGACCATTGCTTTCTTTAATTGATACACATCTCTATATCACTGTCTTTTATCTCCTGAAAGTCTTAATGTGAAAGGGGAGAGTTGAAGCAAAAAAGAAAAGGAGAAAATAAGATTCTAGGAGTACTAAGTCTACTCTTGAAGAAAGACTGATATCATGGGAACTTTCCCTCCAGATGAACCCCTAATGTCCCAAGAACTAAGCTTGACATGTCCTTATTTATGTAGTTTCACAAGTATATGTTATCTCAGATCTTCAGGTTTCACAAGGATATATTATCTCTGGGTTCACTGACCTGACCTAGGTCACTATGACCATATGTTAAACCTCTGGGTAGCAAAGACTAAGATGGATGTGTCTTCCCTTTTGGCGCCTGGGTGTCAAGACCACCCCCCTTCCTCTATCACCTCTATATAAACCAGGCTCACACAATGCTCGGGGTCTTTCACTTCTTGTGGAGACCCAGGCTATAGCTTGAATAAAGTACCTCTTGTGTATTGCATTACCGTGTGTGTCTCCTCCTTGGAATCTGAACCAGAACCAGACAGAACACTCTCTAAGTCAATAAAGGAAGAAATTAATGCCAACCCTTTATTCAAGTGTCACAATTATTCATTCAAAATTAACCAAAAAGAAAACAGATTTTCTAAAATGATGTCAATTTTCCATAAAGAGTATACAAATAAAACATTGTTCAGATTTTCCCCTAATAATCAGAGAAATTGAACAAAATATTAGTAATACTCCCCAGATCTCCTTTCCTTTTTAAATCAGTTCCCAAATGATTTTCACATAATTCTTTAGAAGGCAAAAGAAATATTTAGTTTCTAGAAATCCTAGCTTGCTGAAAACTATAATTTAAGATAATATCTCTTGTTTTGAAGATGCCATAGAAGCTTAGTGCCTATTATATAGTGACAACATTATTTTAGTTAATTCCATTATTGGATTTCCCAAAGGTTGAAACAAAGAACTAAATTGAAGGAACTGACAATTTTGCCTACTTCCCAGAAACCAGAGGACTATATTTAAAAGAGGACCATCAAAACAGAAGAATAGTCATCTATATACCTATATCTATCTATCTATCTATCTATCTATCTATCTATCTATCTATCTATATTTATATATTCTATATATTAAAAATAGCCAATATAGCCATTCCTAAGGACAGACACTGAAATTACCTGTGAATTGAGTTTTAGGTCCTCCCTGAGGATTTAGTTTAAAGAAAATAATAAGCCCTTAATCCCTAGAAATCACATCTAACTCATCTAAACAGCTGAAACTAGGTTATCTCCATCATTCCCAAGCTTTGGTAAAAACACATATCATCCTCCCCTTTTTCTCTTTAAATCTGTATAGCACTCCACTTTCTTTAAATCAGTGGAAATTCTCAGCAATTAGGGTACTTACATTCTTTCCCAAGACAGTGATCATACCAATGTGGTTGGCTCTGTGTGGTGTCTCCCTCTTCTTAATTAAACAACTGTTCTTACATCACTACTCTGGTAGTTCTGATTATTTTTCAAGTTGACAAATGTCAGAAATATATGTTAAGATATTAAATAGTCCATGTTCTCATAGAATTTATGATCTCTCAAGGTAAAAAGCACATACTTTAAGGTACTACCCAACTTCAAAATGTATATTCCTCACTATAGTATCCAAGGAAAATTCAGTTCATTTTTTAGGCATTTGATCTATTTCCATTATGAAAGCAAAGACCTTACCTACACTTCATTCTTTGACCAGCATAACACTATTCTATTGGCTTTAATTTTTTTTTATATATCTGTTCTAGTATTATTTTCAAAACCAATCCCTTCTAGCAGAATTCCTTTCAGTGCTCCAGTTCTGATTCTACCTTTGGTTCTTTGATAAGTTCTACTTAATCAACACTGGATACCTATCCTATGTGCCTATCTGTTGTTAAGATGAAATCTGTCCTTATGAGTCTTTCAAGCTGTTCTGTGCCTATTTTTTTAAACTTGTTGGTTTAAAGAGAGAGGAATGAGGCCCAGAGAGCTTAAATAACTATGTAAAAGTCATCTAGTTAGTTAATCACAGTACCAGAATTGGTGAAAATTACATTGTCTATAGCACAGATGAAAAAATTCTATTCACTATATACAAATAAGAGATATCTGATTATCTACCTACCTTTTTCATAGATATGGATTCATGAATATGTACATTCATAATGCACTTTGTCAAATGCATTTTATTAACTGTTAACTTTCATTGAATAATCTCTTTGAGAAACAATATTCTAGAAATAAAAATAAATTTCTCTCTATATATGAGATTCTCCTAGGGCATTTTTGTAACTTTAAGTTTTAAAAAAATTGTCCCAGATAGTTTTAGTCTTAAGGAAAAATTCTTTATGAATTCATTCTTCAAAAGATGGAAAATCTATATATAGCTAATATTAAGCTGAATAGTTACTTAGCCAGAACAAGAATCCTCCAACTAAGATAAAATAAAATTATTTTCCTAATTACATTTGTACTGTGATATGGTGACTGCAGTTGTCACAATATTATGAAAAATACTATATATTGTTATTTTTATTGTTTGCAGCTTTCTTAAAGTAAACCTTTTAACATTCATTTATTTAAACACCAATTATTAAATTTAGATGATAAGCAAAGTACTTTTAGGTTTAGACCTCTTGTTAACATGTGAATGATTTTACTAGTAGTCTAATTGCTTTAGGTTTATATTGAATAGAACAAAAGCAATTCTAAAGAAATTATAAACAATTTGTCTTTTTTCTCAGAGTTATTCAAGTGTTTAATCTGCTATGCCTTTGATCATGTAAACATGCATAGGGATCCTTGTGTGTATTTATGCAAATATTGCCCTTGACGAAAACACCAGAAGTTGGTATGAACTTTATAAATTTGACCTTTTCATTCAAATATAACTAGGTAGTAGAGAAACACAGAAATACTCAGAGTAAAATAACATGACAGAGAAAAGAATAACTCTCAAATTCTTAGGAATTATCAAATTTAATATGATCCTGTATTACTGGTTTTATAAATTTAATCCTCTGGAAAATATTTATTAGAATCACAGAATCTAAGAGTAAAATCAGATTTCAAGGATCATCTAGATATTATATTCTATATAAATTTGTACCTATTGTGTTTTAAAAAGTCATTTAAAGACTTGTGAGATTAACTTCTTAATTATATTGAATATATTTTCTTTGTTTTGCTCCATCAATATTTCTGGTTTCTATTGAAGGAAAAATTAAAACAAAGAAACAAAAAATAACTTGATGAGCTACATTTTTCACTTGGTGATTTGCAAGTAATTTCCACATCTTAAGAAATTTTTACTATCTTGAATGGAATTTTTACTATCTTGAATGGAATGATGAATTGTATTCTAACTAAGCTCTCAGCTTATTTTAATATTTTTAGAAATGATTTAAGCATATTTAATTGAAACTTATTTTTAAAATTTCACCTTTTGGTGTAATATTTCTCTTAGTTATTTAGGTAGATATTGATTTAAAGTCTTTGGCTCAATGGTATTACACATTTTTCTTATTTGATGCAACATATATATTTTGGTATTTGTGATGCAAATTTATGTAATTTGACTCATCTTTCCATTTTATTGCATTGTAAAATTGAAGATTTATTGCAATCATAAAAAACTCAATAGCCTCAAGAAATAACAAAATAAAAAATAAAAAAATGACTTAAGCATACTTAAAGGGTCAAGATCTTTATCAAGGAAGAGGATTACTATGTTAAGTATCAGAAAGGGAAATTTGAGAAATAGATGCTAGATTGAGGATCCAGACATTATCTAAAAAGCTAGGAGTAGAAACTATGTAAACTAGGAGTCATAAGGATAAGCTAAAGGTCAGGAAATTTAAAGAAAGCAAAATCAAGTCAGGAGCAGAGCAGCTGACTAAAAGAGCCTTTACTTGACTGTCTGTTCATTATACATTTATGCTAATCTTGGCTGTTCTGCTTCTTAAAGCCAACTTTCATGTACTCTCCATCATTTTACCCCCCAAATCCTTACATATTCACTCACCCCTGTCTCTAGTCTATCACTGTTTGTATCTGTAATTTGTGATAAAGGATGAAAAGTGTTTGCAATTGGCAAAACTGTTACAAAAACTGAGAAATGCAAACCTTAGGGAATGATTGACAGTAGCATGTGACCAAGGGTCACATGGGAGCCTGAGCCTTGGGATCTGGCAAAATTCTATGCCCAATGGTTGCTTCCTTTCAGAGTCTGCTCTCCTGGAAGGACCTAAGGCTTGAAGAGAATTTTGCCTGTGAGGAAGGAGTTTCTCTAGTTCTGGCTGCTGGCAGCATCAGTGAGAAGATCTCTGCACTTACTTGGACATCTTATAACTTAAGATTCTGGCCCTATTTGATTTGGACTCCTGGTGTGATATTGGGATATTTGAGAAGTTAATGTTTTGGCTTAGTAATATAGTTTAGTTAGTTATAATCTTTTAAATTATGTATAAGTATATTACTAAACCCTTATTCCTTCCTACCCTTCCCAAACAATAAACCAGAATTTATTGATATGTTTTCCTCTTGTTTTTCCCTTACCTCAAATCCTAACATAACAAATTATACTTTAAATATTTTAATTTCAGCTACTCAAGATATAAATATACTTTCAATATTGTTGCCATCATTTTCAGGTTCTTACTAGTTACTGAAGCCAGCATAGGATATAAACAGTTAGTTATACTCAGTTTATTCATCCAAAGATGTGACATATATCATAAGAAGGTAATTAACAGGTGTCTCACAATTTTTCAGCTGACATTTATATACATGCACACACGTATATGATTTATATATATACATTTTGAAGAATACACACACATACACACATATATTTACATACATTTATATTTATATCTTTTGCATATGATATTCAATGAAAAAAAGATAATTCTGAGCATTAAAGTCAAAGTTGTGGAGTACCTATTTTTCATGAAAATATTCACTCTTGTTTATTCCCTTCCCCAAATCAAAAGTACCCTTGTCAGCTTTATATGTGTGTGTATGCAGATGTGTATGTATACAACATTCTACATTGTAAATGTAAATGTAAAATTAAAGTAAATATACAATAACTTAAATATTATATTTTATAAAATTTATTAATAACCACTAGAAATAATCAGAAAATTGAGTTGTGGGTTCAGATCTCTTCATGATTGCCATCATTGTAAAAATTAAAATTAAAATAAAATAACTTGAATATTATATTTTGTAAGATTTATTAATAATCAATATAAGTAACAAAATAAAAAGGTAACAAAATAAAACCTTGTGCCCATGGCTAATTTACCTGTTCAAATAGCCCTCTCCACCACAGTCACCAATAGGAAGCAAAGAGAGCTAGGCATGGAAGACCACTATATTTATACACTGACTATGTCAGCACATAACAATGGGAAGTCAACTGGCTCCTGGGAAATGTAGTTAAAAGGCACAAGATTTCCAATTACACAACATAAAGTATCTGATGAAGAAAAAAAAATTCTCATCATCAAACAAAGTTGAAGTTATGAATCCTTATTATTGCTCATGTTGATGTCCACTTTTTTGTTTATTCCCTTCCCTACTCCATCCCCAAAAAAGGTACACTTGATAGCTTTTCATAATATAAAAAAATATTGCCAATATATGTGTGTATGTATATGGTATGCATATTTGTATATGCATATATATGTATGTATGGGTATTTTCATTTGCTGAAAACATATTATCTCAGAGAGAATAACAACAGAGAGATGCTTTACTTACAAAAGAGTTTTTGTTAGAAAAAGTCAAACAAGCAGATTTATTTGGCATATACTCAGCCAAAAATATCTGGGGCAGCAAAAGTGATGTAATAAATCTGTGATATATTCAGTGGAAGGTGACACTGGAGTTTTGATCATGTGAGCAACTTCTCTAGATGCCAGAATGGGGTCTAGAAGTTTTTTTTTTGTTTCAGTTCATGGAGTGAAGGCCTGATATCATCTTAGTCCTACTGGATCAGGAGTAGATAGAGTACCATTGATTGATAATAAAGAAGGCAAGTCCTGAAAAGCTAATTAGACAAGTTTGTTCTGGTGGGAGAAGCTCTAGGAACTGGACTGTTTCAAACATCAAGCACGGTGCTAGAGAATAGGGAGGACAAAGGTCATTACCAAGTCCATAATAAATAATAATAAAATTAAAAAGTAATAATAAAAATATCAACAACAACAGCAATGAATTAGTTTCTAAGATAAAATTCATATTTTTTTTTTACTCAGGAGTGGGATGAGGGAAGGAGAGTGGAACAATTGTTTGTAATTAAAAAAAACTATCATTTGAATGTAAAGAGTGTTTGATTAGTTCTTTTCATCTTCTTATTGATAAGAGGTAGATTTTCAGTATAGAATGGCATCACTAACATTAATTGAACAGTCACTATGATTTATTATGTCTATAAGTATAGATTTCCAAGTGGAAATTGTTAAGACATTGAATTACTGAATTCAATCCTTTTGAGGATTTTTAATGTTAATTATCAAAGAATCAAGCATTTCACTTGAAAAACTAACAAGTATCCCTTTTATGGAAGTAAATAAATAAAATGATGGATATTGGTAGGAGTAATAGGTTTTTTACAACTTCAAATTTGTTTCGTGATAAGAATTTTTTTTTTCACTGAATCCCATATGTAGAATGTTTCTAATGGTTTTTATTAAGCTACACACAAACTATTTTATAACACACTGCCCTTCTTTAAACAAATCAAAGGCATATTTAACATAAATTCCAAGTATTTATAGCTGACATGGGGGTAGAAATTAACTTGAAAAATACTCATCCCATCTATCTTAGAATTAGTGTTGTGTATTGGTTACAAAACAGAAGAGTGGGAATGGCTAGACAATGGTGTTTAACTGACTTGCCAGGATCATACAGCTAGGAAGTGTTTCAGGACAGATTTGAACCCACAACCTCTAATATCTAGGTCTAGCTCTCAATCCAAAGAGCCATCTAACTGCCTCAGGGATTAACTTTAAAATAATACAGTGTTAATAATATAGTCCCATATAGCCTTTCAGAAATCAGGGATATTTTAGATTTAATGTATTGTAACTTTGACATATTAAAAATCAACTGAGCCCATAGAAAATCACTTGCAATTAAGGGATCAACAAATAGAGAAGGAATGAGAGTATTTACTCTTTTTCAGACAGACAGTACCCAGAATATTATCATTAATCATTTCAGTGCTGAACTGCCTTCACTGTATATAGATGACAACTTTAGCAACAACTTTTCCAGCTTCAAATTTCTGTATATTATCTCACTTAAAAAAACCTTCATATTTTCTAACTTTTAAAAGTTTATGTATTCTTATTAAATGTTAATGAAATAACATAAATAAATAGTGACAGAGGCATGATGCAAATATTTATCATAGTTTATTATATGTCCATGGATAGATCTTTTCAATTCCCTCAAATTCTCTAATAATAAGTATAATGATGTTAATACTAAAAATAGAGATTTTATGTATTGCATTATTGTAATTATTTTATATCAATTATCTCATTAAAAACTCTCAGCAGTCATTTTGCCTTTCTCAAAGAAAGCTTCACAGTTTAAATTTAATAATATGAGTGAAGGGTGAATGACTACTTTTTGGGCATATTATAAGAAATATTTACATTAATTTATGAATTGAATTAGATGTCCATTGAGATTGTTCAAAAGTCTCAAATTCTTTGACATCCTTTTACAAAATGCCTCCCCCAACAAAATATATGATTTTTGAAGAGGACTATTTATTTTTTATCCTTTCTTAAAACCACCAGCTTCTCATACAATTCTCAGAACAATGCTTAATTAACATTTGTCAAAAGTTAGATAGAAATAAACAAATGAATTGAAAAACATTTTGTAGCATACAAGAAGCACATATAAAAGATTTTAAAAACATAATTTGATGAGACAATTAAACAATGCTTAGAACTTCCAAAGCAAAAATTATACTTGTGATTTTTAAAAAGCAAAATTAATAATGTCAAGAGATGTAAAAAGGGAATTTATATCATACTTTAAGGTACCAAGAAAATAAAACAATGTCATTTTAAAATTTATAAGCACCAAATGGAAGAGTATACACATTCCTAATCCCTGTAGTAAACTGACTCACAAGACATTACAGTTGATCATCATACAATAGTATCCCATCATAATCATATACCACAGCTTGTCTTGGCATTTTATGGACATATCTTAAATTTCTAGTTCTTTGCCATCAGAAAAATAGCAGCTATGCATATTTTTCCATAGGTCTATTCTTTTCCCCTATCTTTGGTCTCTTTGGGAAGTGGTATTGCTGGGTTAAAGGGTATTCAGAGTTTGATGGTCCTTTGGGCATGGTTCCATATTGCTCTTGTGAGATTTAAAATAGTGAAGCCAATAAACTGTAGTGAGTTAAAATGGTGGAAGATATAAATTGTGATAGATATAAGAGAAGGTGAGTAAATTTGACTGCAGAAAATATGTTTCACTACAGTGTCTTGGTTTTTTAAATCAAATATAAGGTGGTAGCCAGGGAAATATTCCCAATTATTCAAATACCCAAGTTAACTGGGTTTTATAGAGATTTTTAATTAACAATACAATGAGTAATCAAAGAAAGAGAGAGAGAGTAAAAAGGAATAAGTATAAAGGGCCTCAAGCCAATATGGCCTAGACCTGAGTCTTAAGAGAGAAATCAGTCAATTTTTTAACACTCACCACAAGGTCTGACTAAACAAGGATTCTAGTGACACCAGGCCAGCTCCATCTCAGCTGACTTCACCAGAGAGAGCTCCCAAGTGATCCTCATCAGAGATCCTCCAAAAGGATTTCTCCAAAAGGATATATCCTCAAGAAATTGTGCTTTTTCTTATATAGGGGTTTTTCTTCCATGTCACCTCCCCTAAGTCCCTACATCTACCAATCACTGTAGATGCTTTCCAAAGGACTGCCCATCTAAATTCCTGCTAAGTAGACCAAGATCCTCAGTAAATCTGAAGGAGAGAAAACACAGCTGAGTCAACTAATCTCATCAAGAGAAAACTTGCCCAACCCTTTTAGGTACCTAGCATCCCATTGCATCAATTCTAAAAACAGGCCTAGCTCAAAGAACTCCTTGCCCCACCATAAGCATGGATCCAAGTACTTTCTTTGTTTAGCAAAGAGTTTTCTACCCTAAAGCAGTCTTAAGTACAGATGGAGTAGAGGTCCTCCCATTTCTGATCCTGGCGAGTTCTCACATCAAAATGGGGAATGTTTCTCAGTAGGGAATTTGTTCCAATTAAGAATTCCCCAATGGGGAAATTTTTAACATTCACAAGTCTGAGAGATTTCAAGATTTACACTCTCCACAATATTTGTGCCATTTCCCAGCTCTAACAATAATGTATTACTGTCCCAATTTTCCCATCTCCTTTATAGCATTCATCACTTTTAGTTTTTGATGTTAGCCAGCTTGTTAGGAATGAGGTAGTAATTCAGGATTTTTAAAATTTGTATTTCTATTATTAATAATGATTTGAATTTTTTCCTCTTATTAAATATATATTAATTTCTTCGTCTGAGAATTGTTCATATCATCTGACCATTTGTTAATTGGGGAATGCTTTGTATTTTTATAAGTTGACTCAGTTCTCTCTATATATGAGAAATGAAGCCTTTGTCAAAGACACTTGCTATTAATATTTCCTTTTCCCAATTTGTTATTTGCATTTTAATTTTGGTACCATTGGTTTTATTAGTGCAAAATTTTAAAATTCAATGTAAAATTATCTATTTCATAGTTTATTATATTCTCTATGTCTTGTTTTGACCTAAATTTTCCCTTGCCTATAGGCCCTGTAAGCTCTTTTGTACTCCCCTAATTTGTTTAGGGAATTACCTTTTATTTCTAAATCATGAATCCATTTTGACTTAATAATGGTTTATGGTGTGATGTGTTGGTCTATACCTAATTTCTGCCAAATTGTTTTTCAGTTTTCTCAGAAGTGTTAACAAACAGGACATTCTTCTTTCAAAAGCTTGGGTCATTTAATTTTTCAAACACTATGTTACTATGAATATTTACCAATGCATGGTGAGTTCCTAATCTATTATACTGGCTTGCCAATCTATTTCCTAGCCAGTACAAGATTGTTTTGATGGTTACCACTTTATAATATTGCTTAAGTTCTGGTACAGTCACACCACCTTCATAATTTTTTTCATTAATTCTCTTGATATTTTGGTCTTCTTTTCTTCCAGAAGAATTTTATTATTTTTCTAGTTGTATAAAATAAAATAATTGCTTTGGCATTGAATAAGTAAATTAATTTCAGTAGAATTGTCATTTTTATTATATTGGCTCAGCCTACATATGAGTAATTAATGTTTTTTAATTGTTTACATATTACAATTTATGTGAAAAGTATTTTCCAGTGGTAATCTTATAAGTCCAGGATTTATCTTGGCAAATTGACTCCCAGGTATTTTATATTAACTACAATCCTTTTTAGGTGAAATTTCTCTTACTATCTTTTGATGCTGGGTTTTATTGGTAGTAAACAGAAATGCTAATGTGTTATGGTTTTATTCTATATTCTTCCACTTTGGTAAAGTAATCCATTGTTTTAATGAGTTTTGTGGTTGATTCTTTAGGATTTCCTAGGTATATACATCATTTCATTTGTTAAGAGATATAATTTTGTTTTCTCCTTGCCTCTTCTAATTCCTTCAATTTCTTCTTTTCTTATTGCTATAACTAACATTTCTAGTAATTACTAAAGGGTAATGGAGATAATGGGCATCCTTGTTTTGCTCCTGATCTTACTGAGAAAACTTCTAGTTAATTCTCATTATAGATGTTTTCTTATGGTTTTAAATAGATACTACTTAGCATTTTGAGGAAGGTTTCATTTATTCCAGTGTTCTCCAGTGTTTTTAATCAGAGTAGATGTTGTATTTTGTAAAAAAAAATATGCATTTATGGAAATAATCACATGGTTTCTGCTGGTTTTATTATTGATATGTTAAATTATGCTGATCATTTACCTAATGTTGATATGTGACATAGTACTTATATTGCTGATATAATATCCCTGACTTCCTGGTATAAAATCCACTTGATCATAATGTATAATTCTTGTGATGTATTTCTTTAACTTCCCTGCTAGTATTTTGTTTAAGGTGCTATCAATTTTCAATGAATACATTTGTCTTCAACAACAATATAAGCTATTTACCTATTGGAATAATATAAAAGCATCACTAGCCCTGAAAGGAGTTCTTACATAATTCAGCTATTCCTGATGCTTGAGTTAACCAAGTAGAAAAGGCCTCAGAAATGTTCACATAATAATTTTGAGACTGTTCATCCAAGACTATCTCTGATCCCCTAGCCAGATTTCTCAAAAGAAAAGAAATTTACCCCTTTGCAATATCTTCAAAAGTAAAACTTTCACTCATGATCACATAAATCACTATACGTGATTCATTTTGAGAACTTTTTCTAATTTACATATGTGATTTCTATGTGTTAAAGGAGTTTGTGAAATATATGTAATAGAACAACTTAAAGTTCAAGAGTACCTAAAACTCTCACCATCTATAAACATCTAAATTGTTCCACTCTCCAAAAATTGAGTTGCTAAAGCAATATAGATTATAATAGATAATATGTTAAAATAAGCTTCCTTTATTGATAAAATATATATTAGTATTAAAAGAGTGAAGATACTATTAGCTAGGAATTGCTTGCCATTTTCCTCCAGTTCTATTTGAGATGTCCTTAGTTCAAATATGTTTTGGTTTAGCTGCCATTAAGGTTACACTGTCGACACTGATTTTTGAGTTAGTAAAAGAACTGGTTTCTCCCACACCTTATTATATACTTTACAAACTGGTCTGGTATTTTAAAAAATACTTCTGTAAGGAGAGGAGCTAAAACATCATCTCTTCTAGAAAAACAATGATTTGGCCTTTTTCTATACTGAAATAGAGATGCTATTTAATAAAAATGACTATAAAGAAGAGAAAAAGATATTGTTGCATTTAATTCCTATTATGTGTATACAAATATACCTACATGAATATACATATAAACCCATACATGAATAAATGTGTGTATATACATATATGTGATTCTATCTATTTATCCATTATTCCAATGAAAGGTGATATTCTGCAAAGGGTGGAAGTGTATGCATGAGGGTACAATCAAAGACAGGATCTTCCTTCTCAAAATCAATAACAATATATATAACCCTTTGTGGGAAAACATTTTGCCTCCACTAACTCACATGTACACACTTCAGATTATTTTTCATCATCCTCCTGGGTATTGCTTTAAATAGTAAACAAAGTTATAACATTCCAGGCTCAGAGAATAATTTAGAGAAAGCTCATTTCCATAACTTTGTCTAATGTTGGAAAGGTATAACATGATGGAACTGAGTAGACCTATGTCTTAAATTTGTTTTCATATCTCCAGGGCTTGGTACACTTTCTTGAATGATCTTGAAAATTGCCATAACTTTATGAGTTGAATTGCTTGAGGATGGCAAGTTATATCTAAAGGAACAGCGATAAAAATCCAATCTTGGAAATTTCTTTTATTGTTATTTTGGAGTCTGTATTGTTTAATGACTACATTTATACTTTTTATTAGAAAAAGTACATAATTTTGATTAGAGATATGTTCAATAATTTTTTCATATGCTATTGGATAAGAAAGATGACAGAAGATATAAAATTATTTTGTGATTAGAAAAAAAATCAACATAATCACTAGCATGTTACTTGTGCAGATTTGAACTTGTATGCAAAGTTTCTTAAATTACTATGATGAAGAAAGAATATTAGCGAAAATTCCATTTCTTTTTTTTTTAAACCCTTACCTTCCGTCTTGGAGTCAATACTGTGTATTGGCTCCAAGGCAGAAGAGTGATAAGGGCTAGGCAATGGGGGTCAAGTGACTTGCCCAGGGTCACAGAGCTGGGAAGTGTCTGAGGTCAGATTTGAACCCAGGACCTCCCATCTCTAGGCCTGGCTCTCAATCCACTGAGCTACCCAGCTGCCCCAGAAAATTCCATTTCTTTAACTTTATATGCATTATTTTTCTTCTAATTTAATGAACTTCCTGAAGCACCTATGCTCAAATCAACTAGATGAACTTATAGAGAAATGAACCTTGTCCTGTCTGAGAAACAGTTCTCTATAAAAAGAATGCTCAAAATTATTGCAACATTCCTGAAAGGATGTTTTCAACTCTTTATGATCTTTAACATTTCTTTATGGAATTCACCTACTCCAGGAAGAAGAAGACCACCTTTGGGGAAACAACAATCAGAGGACCAATAAAAGTTAAAATCACAACTTAGCAGGTCAAGGGATTTCTTACAATGCCAATAGATTTTCTTCCCCTAGCTTTGTTTTGTCTTAAAGGAAGTACTTTTGCTTCATGTAATTTCTTTACCTGTATAAGGATGATATTCAAAACTAAGACTTGTTATATTAGTTTAGAGATGAGAAGTAGAGAAGCTGGCTTGAGAAAGAATTGGAGTTTGAAACAGATCTGAGACAGAGTGTCAGTTTCAAATGTTCACAGTGAGTGGGGGAGGTGTAATGTTTTTTTCTGTGGCAGTTAGTCTCTGGGAGTAGCATTTGGGATCTCTTGGAGTGCTAGGAGGAGATGACATCTTCTTTTCTCTCTCTCCTCACTATCTGAGGTAGAAAGAAAGGAAGGAAAAACCTGAAACAGGTAAGTGATTTTCCTTTTCCAACTTGGGAAACACTAGTGACTCTCTATTACTGTTTAATATATTGTTTTATCTCTGAGAAGATAAAAAAAAAAAAAGACCTGGTCTTTGGTTTGGACTCTGAGTCTGCTAAGGGTTCAAAGTCCTAACTTGGTTCTTGCTGAGGCTCAGCCAGCTAGCCTTTATTTTTATAACTTGGAGACAAATATAAGAAGTATAAGGATAATAGTTTTTAGTTTATTGTAGAATAGTGAAAATTTAGGTTAATCTGATCATGAAAGATCAGTGTAGCCTGTGGAAACAGGAGAAGAGGTTCCTAATAGAACCAGGGAGTTTTATTTGGATGGAGATAGAATCCCTTAGAATTCTAAATCCTTTAATACCCTTATATTCTGAATAAAGAGTTTATTTTTGTATAATAAGAGTCTCTTAGCATTCTTGTGCTTGGCCCTGAAAAGAAGTTCACTTATGAGCTTCACTTCACTTAAAACAAACTGATCATACTTTGTAAGAACAGTAAGCAGAGTATCTAATCAGTTTATATCCATAATCAATTAATTCACTATTACTTTTCACCTGTTTGTAGTTTTGTGGCTTTTATAGGTCATCTCTAGCTTTTCTATTTATTAACCATTGAAGTAAAAACCATAACAAATATAGAAACTTTAAATTCCTTCTTACTTCCACTAGTAGAAACCTAGAATGAACTATATCTGAAGATTTTCCTGAATCAATTTCTGTGAAAAGGGATGAGAAACTAGAAATCCTGTTGCATCAGTCTCTGGGATTAGATTTGCCTATAAAATCCCTGAGTCTTTGAGGCACCCTAGGCCTTAGTTATATTCTACTATTTGGAAGACCAGTGGACAAAATGAAAAGTAGTTTCTGGTCTTAGATCACTTACATTCTTTTCTTAGGTGAAGAGATTAAAAATGATATTTTATATAAGGAAGTACAGAATATGATAATTTAAAAAGGAAAATAGGATTAATAATGATAGAGATCAGAAAAGATTGATGGTATTCAAATTGAGTTTTATAAGAAACGAAGAATCTAAAAGATAGAAGGGGAAAAAAAGAATTCATTCAAGTTACAAAGAACTAACCTATATGTGGTCACAGAATTAGAAAGTTAAGTTCAGAAAATCAATAATTAAGCTAGTCTAGCTAAAATATAGAGAGCATGGAAAACGAGAGGGTGTAGTGAGTCTGAAAATGTATGTAGCTTGGAACTATACCATAGGGATTTTAAGTGTCAACCTTAACAATTTATATTTTATACAAGAGATCATAGGAAATATTTATGAGCGATAGGAGTGCCATGGTCACTTATGTTTTAAGGTGACAGTTTTGATAGTTATGGAGATGATACATTGGACAGGAGAAGAAATCATAAGTTAGAAGTCCATTCAAGAGACTATTGCAAGAGGCTAGGATATAAATGAAGAGAGTCTGAACCAATGTTGTGACTTCATAGTTGGGAATGGATGAAAGACATGTTTGTATAGGTAGAACTGATAAAACTTTTCTGATGATGGTCTCATATGGAAAATAAGAAACTAAGGAACTAAGTTTCCATATTTACCTACATATTGGTTATTTTTGTGGTTATCAAAATTTGGAATCTAAAGAGATGTCCTCTTAATGGAGTATGACTAACAAAATTGTGTTATATTAATGTATTGGAATATATTTGTGTCATAAGAAATGATGTAATGTACAATTTCAGAGGAAATTGGAAATACCACTGTGAACCGATGAAGTATGAAGTGAATAGAACTAAGAAAACAATTTATACAAGGATAACATTATAGGGGAAATGAAAGCAATTTGAGGAGACTTTAGGACTCTGACCAACACAATGATGAACCACAAATCCAAAAGTACAAAGATGAAACATGATACAGCTCCTGTCAGAGAGGTAATGAAATTAAAATTCAGAAAGAGATACATTTTGAGGGGAAATGGTTAATTTGGGAATTTGTTTGGCTAGATTGTACATTTTTGTATGGAGTGCTTTATTTTCTCAGGTTTTTTTTCAGTTAATTCAGTAAGGATAATGATATAGAATGAGGGGCAGATTAATAAAGAAAATGGTTATTATTTGAAAAAATTAAAGTTATAAAAAACAAGACTTGTCCTTTGTTAGAGGATCATGAGGGAAAGTAAACAATCAAAGGTGGTAATTTTCTTCATATTGATCTTTAAATCAAGAGACATAGGCCTGGTTCACTTGTATCTTTTGAGATATTATAAAATCTGTTTTTATATCTTTGAAAATTACTCTTATCTCATCTATAGCATTCATTTGAAAATAATTTCCAAATTTTGCATGACATATGTTTAAATAGTTAACTTAGCAGGAAGTCTATGACCAGAGTTTACATTAATGGTACTATGCTATTAGTGTCTATTTTTAAAACTTTCACATAGAAGATGAAAACATAAAGCCTCTTGCCTGACTCCCAAATTCATTTGGTGTTTTGAAGATTAGTGCTCTTATCACAGAATGGGAATTTAAAGGGGCGGGTGGGGGGGGGCAAGCCTTTAAGCCACCAAAAAATAAGAACTCTTTAAATGAAAAAAGTACACAGATTAGTCTGAAAGTAGTCCTTTAGTTTTAAAAAAATAATATCACAGAAAGTAAGAGGATTTGCTTTCTGTGAGACACAAATTTGTCTCCTTCCCCTGGGGAAACAAGCAGGTATCAAATAAGGGTGATTATTTGTATCCCAATAAATTAAAATAATAAAATATCCAAGGTATGCATTGTCTCTCTTTTTCCTTTTTCTACTTTCTGTGGCTACATTTAGAGATTTATGTTTTTCCCCTCTTTTCTTTTCTATGCTTCCCTTCCCATCCCCTGTTACTTTTCATATTTCATCTTCCTTCTGCACATCTATTCAGTTTTTTTTCACTATTTTCTTGCATTTATCTCAGTACAATTTACTCTCATCCTCCTTGCTCCTGGACCTTGGCTCTTAACAAGAGGTCAGTACTCCTCTCTAGTTAGTTTAAAGGAACAAACCCAGGAGATATTGGATTCTTTCCATAAAAAAGCTCTGTTAATTGGAGTTTTCAGTGGGAAACTTCAGGTCTTCGTAAATTCAAAGTGTGCTATGATTATAATGTTTTATCGCTGCTTGACACCCTCTCTGCCTGCAAAGCTCAGTCTGAATGTTGAGTAAATCTCTGGTCTTTCTTATTAGAATTCCAGTGGTGAGATCAATAGATGTTCATTTCTGTCATTTAAAATATTCAGTGTTTTTTACATGAGGCAAACAAAGACATTTATTACAAGAGACAAGTTCTTAACTTTTATTTCATCTATACTTCTCAGCTCATTCTCTGTTTAATTTTAAGTTCTGATGTTAGGTGAGTGCAAAAGAGGAATCAGAATTAAAGAACGCACAAACATCTCAAAGATCTTAAAAGGCCTGAGGGAAGTTCATGCCATTTTCCTAAGTGAAAATACACAGTGTAGTTCCTGGGAGTTGTACCATTACTTCGAAGCAGTAGGACACTAGTCATCATTGACTAAGGTGTTGGTGCAAAAAAGAGAATGGGACCTTTTAAGATGTAAAGGCAGAAGGGCACCAGAGTGACATCAGGTATAGAATGCTGATGATAGGATGCTGCACTTCAAGGGCTTCCCAGGAACAGGGCTGGTTTAGCACTTCTACTCATATGTTTTGAGGAGCTCCAGAATTTCTATACAGAATTCAGCATAATTACAGCCAGAAGTTCGGATAAAAATATTTCAGATCCAATCCAGAACTGGTTCTTTGAATTGAGCCCACTAAGCATAGTTGTTAGGAAAAGAGCATGGAACATTAGAGTTTAGACAAATGATAGGTGCATTAGCAGATTCATAACTAGATGCCTGCAGCTTCTCCTGATATGGAATTGTATGTTTTCATAGGCATGCTACATAGCTTGGGTATCTATTCTAGCAGATAGAGGCCCTCTCTCAGAAAACTAGTGCTCAGCAGAAATTCCCTATTCTAGTCTCTTTGACAGTTCCTCCAGAAGTAGTCTCCATCTCCAAAGGAGAGTGTGCTTGTTTCTACAGACATTTGCTGTAATTCATAAGAATATACATTAATCTCATTTGGGATATTTCAGTTATATTTTCTTACTCAACTGTATACTTTTTTTCCCCTTTTGCTTGTCTTTTTCTTTCTTTTATTTTGGCACATCTGATTAGGGTATTCAATATGGAAAATCGAAAGGGGATTGCATTTCCCTAGATTGTTCCCTGGAGAGAGAATAATATTACTTTACAGAAGGATTTACAATACTTTTATTCTTTGATCATACTCATAAGAAAGGAGATGCTAGATTTTCTCTATTATGCTTCAGGAATAGAGCAATGCTATTAGGCATAGATGTCAATAAGCCATACCAAAAGAGGTCTATTTAGGGTCAGGGAGAGGTAGTGTTAAAGTAAGTCTTTAAGGAGGACTTAACTGAGGAATTCCAATACAGATTGGTGAAACACCTTCCTTCTGAAAGCCTCTCAGAATATAAGAAAATCAGGTGATAACAGGATTGAGAAAAGAGAAAAATATTCACAGATAAGCAAGAAATTTCTGAGGTTTGGGATCAGTCTTTCATCTCCAGGAAGCTAGTTAAGGCAGGGTTCTCAGGAGAGGTGATATTGGATAGATAATGACCTGTACTTCAGGTACAAAGCCTTTGATCATGTCCCTAGGAACTGCTGGCAGGAATAAGGGACTGACAGGGGGCAACTGGGTAGTTCAGTGGATTGAGAGACAGACCTAGAGACAGGAGGTCCTAGGTTCAAATCTGACCTCAGACACTACCTCTCTGTGTGACCCTGGGCAAGTCATTTGACCCCCATTGCCTAGCCCTTACCACTCTTTTGCCTTGGAAGCAATAGAGTATTGATCCTAAGATGGAAGGTGAGGGTTTGAAAAAAGGCATTAAGAAATGTGTACCCATGTGCAAAAGATATCAGGAATTATTATCAACAGCTTGAGTTCCTAGTTGCCTGAGTCTTGACGAATATCTCAGTACTATTTAATGCAATACTATACTAATTGGCATGGGAAGAGGGGTTACAATATTACTCATATCACAGAAAACAAATCTCGTCAATATAAGTAAACAATTAGAGTGAAAGAATGTTCTTTTAGCCATTGCTCTCATTGATATGCCAGTAGGGTACCATCACAGGTCTGTTGCCATGCACTAAGATGAATATAATCACTATCCCTTGAGCAAATTTCCCTTTTAAGATATTGCTGTTATTTTCAGGGTATGTTAATTGTTAGAGAAGACAAAGTCAGTTAGAAAACCAGTAGAATGTAATCTCCTAGAGCACAGATTTCATAAGTTGTTTTTTTTATCGTTCTTTTATATCAGTAGATTTTTTCCCCATCGGTGTATATTTAGGGAGTTAGGAGGAAGGAAAAGGTGTGAGTTTCCACAATTACATCTGTGCAGCTATTGGGTTTGGGGGTGTTGCTGTATCAGAAATAAGTTATGAGTGCCCTGAGAGTCTGGACTCAAAAAGAGGCTCATGGAGGGGTTGTGCAGCAGGAGAGAGAGTAAAATGAAGATCCTGAGGGCATAAAGATGAATCAGAGACAAGATTTGTGGTTAGTTACTCCAATGAAAGGGAATGTGATCCATTTTTCCATCCTCTTCTTTGTGGATCAACCATCCCTTAATGTCAAGGCATACTCCTGGAGCCATCCCATTCCCATCTCCACCCACCCAAAGGAAACTTCCCCAATTTGGAGATCACTGTCCTCGGGGACATAGATGGCTTCATTTTTGTAATTTTTATTCACAGTATTGTAGGATATTATAGAATTCCAGGCCACTACCAGTAAAGTAGCACATAGCTGGCATTTTAGAGACATTTGTTAAACTGAAATGAATTGGAAATCTAATCCTGACTGTCACATAGTACTAAGATGCTATAAAAGTGACAAGTATCAGATGTCTAAAAGGAAAAAAAAAAGCAGCTAGAGTGCCTCACTGGGGCGTGCATTTGATGTGGTACAAAAGTTTGAAATGGAAAGTCCATCTGTTATGGTGTGCAAATGCTGGAGGACACTGGAAAATCACTTGATACATGGGTAGAATGCTGAGCTAGATATTAAATTCTTGTTTCCAGCCCCAAAAGAAAGTCAAAAAAGTTGCCAGTCTCATACAGAAGTTAGAAAAAGTAACTTGGACCACAGTGACTAAAAACACAGTGACCTTAGGATACACAAAGTATATTGTGACTCTCAATAAACAAGCCCTTTCAGAGACCATAGATGATGAACAGTTATTGTGGTAGCTACGGCTCTTTGAAAAGTGAGATTCACCTCTTACTTTATTCATGCCTGATAAAATTGATCAACAGAAAAAAGAAACACGCAAGCCAAGAAGACCATTTTGACAACAAGTACAAATCCAAGACTTGGAGGTTTTTTAAAGGATGCTGCTCATTTCTGCTGGAGCTAGGGAATCCCATTTTGGAGGGTGCAAGAAATCTATTTAGTTAGCTCTCCAGAAAGACCTGGCTCTTCCTTGATTTTTCTAGTGTGAGTAGGATTTTTATCTATTCTATTATAAATGCTAACTGTATTCACAAAAAGTACCAACTCTTAATATACTAGAAACTATTGTACAATGGTTAGTTAACAGGAATTGGTAAAGGGAAAAGTGACCAGAGGTAAGGATTAGTTGGCTACAAATTACCTCAATTCCTATAAGAATAATAACAATGATGGAAATAATAAAAAAATCTAGTAATTATATGACACTTCAGATCTTAAATCATAGCATATCTTGCATTTCCAAGGAATATAATAGACATCAGGAAAAAGTTCCACATCTGCCTTGATATGATCAGACCCAAGCAGTATTTCTATCTTTCAAAAAACAAACAAAAAACCAAAAAGCTTTCTAAGAGGCTTTGGTAGAGTATTAACTAGGAATGATCACATTTGGAGCAAATTCAAGGATGCGGTAGGATTGAGAAAGGGGTGGCTGCAGAAATCTTGACATATCTCTAGTTTCTGATATTTATTCAAGGAATCTTGAAGTCAGCCAACATGTGAACATTCGGTCACTTGAATTTCAAAAAGTGAGTCCTAGGACAAGAGCCTGATGGGAAATGGTGGTCTTTAGGACAAATGGGGAGGTGGAGAGGGTAGGTATTTCTTTTTTCTTTTCCCAAGAGAGAGCATTTCCATCTCGATTTCTCTCCTCACAGCAATCCTCTAAAAGTGTAGTCCTTCTCTGACCCTTTCTGACTCACCATCATAGATAGGAAGTCTATCCATGAATGTTGGTCCTCTAGTGGGAGATATCACCCTTCCATGTAAGCACCTTGGGACAAAGTTCTTATCTCCCCATTCTGGTTATAATTCTATGGTTCTCTTTGCCCCATGAGCAATAAATATAAAAGAATAGAGTAGTAATTGAGGACTGGCTTAATCAGTTTGATTTGGTCCTAGAAGTGACTCCATCAAGCTATCCACAAGCATTTATTAAGTGCTGCCTATGTGCCAGCTCCTGTGCTTTAGAGGAAAAAACATGGAAATGGTGAAACAAGGAATAGAAAATATTCTGGACAAGTAGAAGAAACTGAGCTCAGAAAACAAAGCAGAGGTTATGATGCAGAGAGCAGTGAATTCTAGTTAGGAAACCTAGCTTCTAGTCCCAAATCTGGACCCTAACAATTAGATGTGTGAGCTTTGCCAAGTTACTTTGTATTTTTAGATTCACCATTAATAAACTGAAAATGCTGAGCATTGAAGTAACATACCAGAAAGAAGAGTGGGTAGAAAGGGGGGCTTGGGGTCAGAGTTTAGATCAGATGTTTTCTAAATTCCCTTACAACTTGGAAATTCTGTAATTCTACACAAAAAAATGTTAGGATCTTTAAATCATTAATTTAGACCCAAAAGGGAACTTTAGAGATTATCTAGTCAAGTCTCTGCATTTAATAGATATGAAAAATGAGGCCAAAACAAGTGAAATGACTGGTTCAAGGCCAAGTAGCTAAGAAGTCTCAGTCAGATCTTGCTTAAGCACAAGGTCTTTGATTTCACATTTTTCTAGTTTCTCTTCCACATAACCAAGTGGGGAGATTCCTTCGAAATCAACAGGGCATTTTTGTGGGAGAATGAGGACACTCATTCTGCAGTTTTGTGTAATTCAAAGTAAGCTGGTTTGTTCTGTCTCTGGCATATAGTGGCTGAGTGACCTTGAGCAAGTTATTTAACCTTTGCAGAGCCTGAGGTGACTAGATGATATGCAGAACAGATGCTGATTCCTAGAAGGTATGCTTCCTCTATGGGAGTTCCTAAGTGAAATTAGAATTCAGGAAAAAGGAGAATAATAAGCTGGAGCTGAAAATTTAAAATGTTATTTTCATTTTAATTGGTCTAAGAATTTCACTAGAATGATAACTCGCAATGAGGAAACTCCCTCCTCCACCAGTCAAAGTATGTGTCTTATTTCTTCTAGTTGTGTCTATAATCCTAGAAGTATATTTCATGACTTAAAAACAAAATACATAAGCAGTAAATTTTTTGTCAAATTTGCAACTCATTGTAAAAAAGGGCACCTGGAAAGATGATCTCAAATTTCAGAGAAATACTTTGCAGCAGGGTAGGGTAACATGGTAATAAAATGCTACTATGAATTACACACTTTAGAAAGGTCCTTGGTTCAAATGCTGAGGTTGTGCTGTCACAGCTAAAGAAGAGAAGATGATGGAAATGTATGATTAAAATTTTATTTCCTGAAACTTTAGGAACTCTGTGTTTTTGAGTATTATAATGAGTGATTATCCAGATGGCACATCAGGTGAGGTGTGGGAATTGTGGACAACTGAGGTTTTTTTGGAGACAACAGTAACTTAGAGAGGTAATGGATTCCAGCTGAATATGAAAGAAGTGAACAGCCTGGCTATTAACGCTAAATATATGTGAATGGTGTTTCAACTTTTCATTACAGCTGGAATACAAAAGAGAAAATGAAATACAAGGAAGATCACAAAAAATTGCAAGCATAATTATATAACCTAGCTTGGGGGAAAAAGAAAAAAATACTATCTTAAAAAATCAGAAAATAAAATTATATAACGCAAATAGCTAAAAGGGACCATAGAGAGGCATATCCTAGTAAATGTTTTACAATCAGAGCTGGTTAGGGGATAATGTACCTATAACACATTTAATGTTATTTTGAAATCTTTGCTTTTTTCTCACCACTCTCTTGATTCTAGACAAACAATAAAGTCACTCTTTGATTTGTGTTTTTTGTCCATCATTTGGTTGTAAAAGCTCACACTGAACATTTAACAATGTTAAATGAGTGCGTTTTTGAGTGCTCATTTGAGATGACTCTGGCACACTTCTGAACACTGAAGTATTTTAGTCCACTGCCTCATTTTACTGCTAAGGAAACTGAGTCCTAAAGAGATTAAATAACTTCCCTAAAATCACACATGTAATTAGTAGAAAAGATATTATGTGAATCCAAGGCCAGCGATTCTAAAGCCATCTTTTCATTTCTTTGCACTGCATCTTCTGAAATACAAATTAATGCTACATCTATCTTTTTTCAAGTTCTGCCTCTGATGCATGCTGTCTATACAGTCCTGGGAATACCTACTCAACTCTTAGAGACTGAAAATTACAGAGATGATAATATATATTTGTAAAAGAAGTCCTAGGAATTCCCACTACCAATAAAATAACAAATCTAGTCCAACCCTACTTCTCTCTCCTCCAAAATTAAAATAAAACAAAACAAAACTAATAAGAAATACTATCTTAGTGGAGTTTAAATTAACATTAATTTTCTTGGCTCCTATGTCACACTGTAGACACCTACAAAACAGATAATCCATTGACCCTGAGTGGCATAACAGGCATCACAGAGGACCTAAATGACTAGAAAAGGCAGTAGACCAGCCATGTGGCAAAACATTAACAGACGTGGGAAATGGGGCTAGAGAGATGTAAAATGATTGGTTAAAGGCCACAGACTTAAGAAGTCCTAAAGCCAGATTTTGAGCCCAAGTCCCATGATCCCACATTTTGCTGATTTCATGACAGATGTGAAGCCTGAGTGATCCATTGCTAATTCTGTCCTTTGGACAACCTTGCTGACCTTCTAGTTTGTGACTAATCACTTATATTGTGATGTTAATTAAATTAAATTAAAAGGGAGCAAAACTTGGAGTAGAATACAACTAGCATTTAAGGATATGTATGTAATAGCTACTAGTTAGCATTTACATATTGCTTTAATGTTTGAAAACTAATTTATATATGCTTTCTTATTTGTTCTTCATAACAATCCTAGGAGGTAGACACTATTATTACCCTCATTTTACTGAAGAAACTGAAGCTGACAATGGTTGAGATTTATTTGTAGTCACACAATAAGCAATTGCCTGAGGCAAGATTTGAACTCAGATTTTCCTAATTATTACTCCAACAGAATATATAAACTATTCAATCCAGCTTTTTCTATTTTTACTAGCATTTAATTTAAATATTTTAAATTTTAATATAATTTAAATACTTACAGTTTAGGTATTTCACATTCACAGTCATTCAGATCTGAAAAATCTTGAGATACCAAGAGAACCAAAACTTATCTATGTATAATAATTAAGCTTAATTAAATAAAGATAACCTTTTGGACAGTATTGTTAGGAAATCAGTTTTTGAGATTGGTTTCTTGTTATATTTTAGGTCTTTAAATGAGACATTGTTGTGAACTAGAAAGATTACTGACTTGGAAAAGGACCCTAAACTTAAATATAAAGCTACAATACTTGAATTTCAATCCTAACCCAGCCATTTATCATGTGTATGACCTTGAATTAGTCATTTCAATTCTTTGGGCCTTAGTTTCTTTACTTGTAAATGAAGAGGTTGGAATAGGTGAAATCTAAGGGTTCTTCAAGTGCAATCTTATGATTCTGAATCTGTGGATATTATATTGACTATGTATAGAAACACATCATTATCATTCATTTTAATAAAGTGACACAAGAAAATTTTAGTAAAACTAATATCTTGCCTGAAATAGCAAATAACATGAAAGATAGGACCTTGTTGAATTTAGCTAATATATCAAATTTTAGTTCAACTATCTAGTGATAAAAGAACTTGTGTTGACCAGGTATTAGGGCACAAAATCATTGCAAACAAGTGCAAAAGGGCAGAAATAATAAAGGCAACCTTCTCAGACCACAATGCAATGAAAATAATAATTAGTAAGGGAACATGGGGAGATAAATCAAAAATTAATTGGAAATTTAACAATATGTTTCTCCAAAACCAGCTAGTTAAAGAACAAATCATAGAAACAATTAATAACTTCATTGAAGAAAATGACAATGGTGAGACATCCTTTCAAAACCTATGGGATGCAGCCAAAGCAGTACTCAGAGGGAAATTTATATCCTTGAGTTCATATATAAACAAATCAAGAAGGACAGAGGTCAATGAATTGGGCATGCAAATTAAAAAACTAGAAAGTGAACGAATTAAAAACCCTCAGATGAAGACTAAATTAAAGATCCTAAAAATCAAAGAAGAAATTAATAAAATTGAAAGTCAAAGAACTATTGATTTAATAAATAAGACTAGAAGCTGGTACTTTGAAAAAACAAATAAAATTGACAAAGTACTAGTCAGTCTAATTTAAAAAAGGAAAGAAAAAAAAACAAATTGATAGTATCCAAGATGAAAAGGGAGACCT
This sequence comes from Monodelphis domestica, assembly GCF_027887165.1. NCBI lineage: Eukaryota > Metazoa > Chordata > Mammalia > Didelphimorphia > Didelphidae > Monodelphis > Monodelphis domestica. The sequence continues at coordinate 96,812,022 of NC_077228.1, read as the reverse complement.
CACCTCTAAAGAAGAGGAAATCAAGGCAATCATTAAAAACTACTATGCACAATTATATGGCAAAAAATATGGCAATCTAAGTGATATGGATGAATACCTACAAAAATATAAATTGCCTAGACTAAAAGAAGAAGAAATAAATTACCTAAACAACCCCATATCAGAAAAATAAAGTGAACAAGCCATCAAAGAACTCCCTAAGAAAAAATCCTCAGGTCCAGATGGATTCACAAATGAATTCTATCAAACATTCAAAGAACAGCTAATCCCAATATTATACAAAATATTTGACAGAATAAGCCAAGAAGGGGTTCTACCAAATTCTTTTTAAGACACAAACATGGTACTGATTCCAAAGCAAGGCAGGTTAAAAACAGAGAAAGAAAACTCCAATCTCCCTAACGAATATAGATGCACAAATCTTAAATAGGATACTAGCAAAAAGACTCCAGCAAGTCATCACAAGGCTTATCCATTATGATCAGGTAGGATTCATATCAGGAATGCAAGGATGGTTCAATATTAGGAAAACCATCCACATAATTGACCATATAAACAAGCAAACCAACAAAAATCACATGATTATCTCAATAGATGCAGAAAAAGCCTTTGATAAAATACAACACCCATTCCTATTGAAAACACTAGAAAGTATAGGAATAGAAGGGCCTTTCCTAAAAATAATAAACAGTATATACCTAAAACCATCAGCAAACATCATCTGCACTGGGGAAAAACTCAAAGCCTTCCCAATAAGATCAGGAGTCAAACAAGGTTGCCCATTATCACCTTTATTATTTAATATTGTACTAGAAACACTAGCAGTAGCAATTAGAGAAGAAAAGAAATTGAAGGTATTAAAATTGGCAATGAGGAGACCAAGCTGTCACTCTTTGCAGATGATATGATGATTTACTTAAAGAATCACAGGGAATCAACCAAAAAGCTAATCAAAATAATCAACAACTTTAGCAAAGTTGCAGGATACAAAATAAACCCACATAAGTCATCAGCATTTCTATATATCTCCAACCCAGTTTAGCAGCAAGAATTAGAAAGAGAAATTCTATTTAAAGTCACTGGAGACAATATAAAATACTTAGGAATCTATCTGCTGAGACAAACACAGGAACTATATGAACACAACTACAAAACACTCTCCACACAATTAAAACTAGATCTAAACAATTGGAAAAATATTGATTGCTCATGGGTGGGACAAGCTAACATAATAAAAATGACCATCCTACCCAAACTTATATATCTATTTAGTGCCATACCCATTGAAATACCAAAAAACTATTTTACTGAATTAGAGAAAACCATAACAAAGTTCATTTGGAAGAATAAAGGATTAAGGATATCCAGGGAAATAATGAAAAAAAAATACAAAGGAAGGTGGCCTTGCAGTCCCAGATCTCAAACTATATTACAAAGCAGCGGTCATCAAAACAGTTTGGTACTGGCTAAGAGACAGAAAGGAGGATCAATGGAATAGGCTTGGGGTAAATGACCTCAGGAAGACAGTCATTGACAAACCCAAAGACCCCAGCTTTTGGGACAAAAATCAAGTATTTGATAAAAACTGCTGGGAAAATTGGAAGACAGTGTGGAAGAGATTAGGTTTGGATCAACACCTCACACCCTACACCAAGATAAACTCAGAATGGACGAATTACTTGAATATAAAGAAGGAAACTATAAGTAAATTAGGTGAACACAGAATAGTATATATGTCAGACCTTTGGGAAGGGAAAGATTTTAAAACCAAGCAAGAGCTGGAAAAGAACACAAAATTTTAAATCAATAATTTTGATTACATCAAATTAAAAAGTTTTTGTACAAACAAAACCAATGTAACTAAAATTAGAAGGAAAGCAACAAATTAGGAAACAATCTTCATAACGAAAACCTCTGACAAAGGTCTAATTACTCAAATCTATCAAGAGCCAAACCAGTTGTACAAAAAATCAAGCCATTCTCCAATTGAAAAATGGGCAAGGGACATGAATAGGCCATTTTCAGTTAAAGAAATCAAGACTATTAATAAGCACATGAAAAAGTGTTCTAGATCTCTTATAATCAGAGAGATGCAAATCAAAACAACTTTGAGGTATCACCTCACACCTAGCAGATTGTTCAACATGACAGCAAAGGAAAGTAATGAATGCTGGAGGGGATGTGGCAAACTAGGGACATTAATGCATTGCTGGAGTTGTGGAGTTGTGAATTGATCCAACCATTCTGGAGGGCAATTTGGAACCATGCCCAAAGGGTGATAAAAGACTGTCTGCCCTTTCATCCAGCCATAGCACTGCTGGGTTTGTACCCTAAAGAGATAATAAGGAAAAAGACTTGTTTAAAAATATTGATAGCTGTGCTCTTTGTGGTTGCCAAAAATTGGAAAATGAGGGGATGCCCTTCAATTGGAGAATGGCTGAACAAATTGTGGTATATGTTGGTGATGGAATACTATTGTGCTAAAAGGAATAATAAAGTGGAGGAATTCCATGGAGACTGGAACAACCTCCAGGAAGTGATGCAGAGTGAGAGAAGCCAAACCAGGAGAACATTGTACACAGAGACTGAAACATTGTGGTACAAGAGAATGTAATGGACTTCTCCAGTAATGGCTTTACAATGTCCCTGAACAACCTGCAGCGATCTACGAGAAAAAAAAAAACAACTATCCTCAAGCAGAGGACAAACTGAGGGAGTAAAAGCACTGAGGAAAAGCAACTGCTTGACTACAGAGGGTTAGGGGACATGATTGAGGAGAGATGCTAAATGAGCGCCCTACTGCAAATACCAACAACAAGGAAATGGGTTCAGAGCAAGGACACATGTGATACCCAGACGAATCTTGCATAGGCTATGGAAAGGGTGGGGGTTTTGGGGGGGATAGAAAAGAAAATGATCTGTTTACAATGAACAATGTATGAAAATGACCAAATAAAATAATGTTTTAAAAACTAAAAAAAATAAAAAAATAAAATAACTTGTGGCTCAGCATTACTAGTGTTTCTGAAACATCATTTGTCAGTTGGGATATTCTTTGTATTTTTACTGAATTAAGATTAAAATAAGTGTAGCTTAAGGGAGCAAAACATGGAGTAAGGTATAACTAGCATTTAAAGGTATGTATGTTCCTGGGCACTTGAAATACAAAATTAAATATGAGAACAATATCAAAGGAATTGACACTGCTGGGAGGAGATAGGTTCAGAAGTGGCAATAGAAACACAGACTATTAAATATAAATATAAAATTAAATCAAATAAGTAAAAGGTATCTTCTGGAAGTGTGATAAACTGCTAATACGTAAAATAATCTAGAAATGTCTTGTGTAGGAAGTGGCACTTAAGGTGAGTTTTTAATGGAGGAAGCAATTCCAAGAGGCAAATGTGAGTATGGAGAGCAATCCAGACCTGGTGGCAGTGGGTAATCCTATTTAAAAGCATGGAGGATGAATACAATATAAATATGTGATACGTGTTAGAAGAAGAATGTCTGGATTGATAAAACTTATAATAGGCTGAGTTTCATGGAGGACCATAAGAACAACAAAATACTTAGAAAAGAAGAGTATCAGGAAGAGATCGGGCTAATGCTGAGAATGAGAAAGAGAACACATGAAGAAGGGAAAACAGAGCTACTCCATTATTTCCATTTTCATCATGAAGGATGATCAATTTGAATGCCCATTACAAGAGAATATTCATTAAAGGTTTTATGTGTATTTGGAACAAAGAATCTAATAGATGGCTCTAGGTTTTTATACTTAGCCTTGAGGTATTTAACATTGTTTAGCTAACACACTGAATAATATTCAGGATTAAAAAAACAAATCAAAACTCTGATGGGGATGACATATTGAGTCAAATCTAATAAGATCAGATCCAACAGGGACAAATATAAATGCTAATATTTGTGACAAACTCAAAATAGACCTAGACACACATGTAAAAAAGTCAACAGATTCTTAAAAGGTAGCAATTATTTCCCAAATATGTAAGATTAAAAAAAAATTAATCTTGCACTCTCTTAGAAATGAAGCATGGCTTCTACTTTGGAAGGTAATTAATTCAATCAGTCTATCTTATTTCATCCTGCTTATTATTAGTTGATAATTTGAGTTGATCAAAATTAAATTTAAAGCATTATAATAATAATTGTATTCATTAATAAATTCTAATGTATCATAAAAGTGGCCTATAAAATAGTTCAGATTAAGATACACTTCACTTATTAGATTTCCTTCTTTATACTTGGTTAAGTAATTTTAAAGACACAACACTGATTATATAACTAAATAAATTAGTACTTATACAAATGACCATGTATATATGAAAACTGAAGATAGATAAGAATACCTGCTCTTTATCTGAATATTATTAAAATGGAAATCTGCTGCTATCACTGTATAAAGTAGCTATATTAAGGTTCATATATTTGACTTGTTTATATAAAATAGCCATTTTTATATATGGTATTATCAAGAAATAAAAAATGAGAAATAAAGATGGTGATGGTGGTATAATGGAATATTTTGACTATTTTAAAGTGAAAGGTTACAAATACATATTAAACTTTCATTTCTGACCTTTCCTATAACTATAGTTTAATGAAAAATAAGATAGGCTTTAAAAACTCATTTTACTTTTCAAAATGTTGCTGGTGTATTTATATATTTTTTAATATTGTGTCATTCTCTCCTCCTCCCTCCCTCCCTCCCTTCCTCTCTCTCTCTCTCTCTCTCTCTCTCTGTATATGTATGCTCCTATCTGTCTGTTTTGCATTTGTATATGTATGCCTGTACGCTTAAGAAGTACTCTGTTACTATTTTATTTTGTTTCCAAGGCAGAAAATGATAGGGTGAAGGTAAGGAGAAGTTGAATATCTTCAAATTTTAAGTTCAGTCATTACTGGCTTTATTCACCATGAATTATATCCCAACCACTTGGACATTGGTGTCCCACCAATTTCATGTCACTGTGGCAAGGGCTAAATATAGGGCAATGGCAAAGAGATGGGAGATAGATGATCAGTTGTGAGGAACAGTAAATAGGCCAGTAGGAATGAATTTTCAAGTGAGAGAAGCTCTCAAGAATAACTTCTTCCCTGAATTTTTTTCCTGGTGCCCACCCTCATGCTCAAAACCATTTTCCTCTTGCCCTCAGACTCTTAAAAGCAATGTGATTTTGGGTAAATTATTTAACCTCTGTCTCACTTTCCTGTAAAAAGGGATAATAATAGCACCTAACTCACAAGACTGTTGTAAAAAGCAAATGAGATAATATTTGAAAACCCATGTCCTAAAAATCCATACAACTTACCACTGCTTACTCATTTAAGGCCTAACAATTTTGCTTCATTCCTTAAGATATAACTACGCATAAATATTAAACCATCTGTATGGTTTTTCCTTTTGGTAAAAAAGGACAATGTGTATGTCTTACTGCCTGTATTATAAATCAATGATCACATTTGAAGTTTCAAATTAACTCTTCTTTAAGTATATTTTACTATTTATCCTTATGAATAGATGATTCTTTAACTTTGCCACTGCACTTTGAATATTTTTTCTTGTTTTCAAATTCACCACCATGATTCAGTGTGGAACTTCCTTTGGTGATTTTCTTCTGTGGAAATGCATTTTATGGATGATCCCAAATTAGTGATGTAGCATTCTCTCTCTGTTGTGCTTTTCGTTCTCTAGACTTTGACATTTTGCCTCTAGTACTGTCTCTTACCCCTCTTCATCTTTTCAGTTCCCCTTTATTTATTGTCTACTTTCATTATAAAATATGAGAGTTGCTGCAGACAAAGTCTATCTTTCATCTTGCTTTTATTTGAAACCTTAACAAATAGAAGCAATCAGCAATACCTGGCCTATTATAAGCACAAGCACTGTGTTGATTTATTGATTGACTGATTTTTTCAATAATTGTTTGGCATTAGAAAGAGCCAATACTATATTGAGCTACATTAGAGAAAGAAACAAACATTTTATGAGCACCTACTGAGCTAACAAATGCTTTAAAATGTCTTGTTTGACCTTCACAATCACCCTGGGAGGTAAGTACTATTGGCATTCTAATTTTACAGTTGAGGAAACTGAAGCAAATAGAGGTTAAGTGACTTGACTAGGGTGACACAGAAACTGTTCCAGACTGGATTCAAACTGAGATCTTCCTAACTCTTTACTCAGTACTTTATTCATGAGGCCACTAGTTGGACCACAGAAATAGAGCTTCCAAAACAAGAACATGATAATCTGCTCAAATCACACCATACCTATATTTTATATACTATATTTAGTTCTTGGTGCCACAATTTAAGAAGGGCATAAGGGCTTTAATAAAGAGGTGAGTATGTAGAGGAGACTAACCAGGATGGTAAAGTACTGAGAGTCCATGTCATATGAAATTCTGGTGAATTTGAGGTAATTTAGATTAGAGAAAAGAAAATCCAAGGAGATAAATTGACTGTTTTAACAGTATCAAACCAAATCATGTGGAAGATTATTCAAATTTTACTATTTGGTTGTGGAAAAGAAATCTAAGGAGATTTGGTGGATGTTTCAAAGAAGAGAAATTCAGTCTTGATAGAAAGAAAACTTCCTACAATTATCAATATCTAAAAGTAGAATGGGATGCCTAGGAGGTTAGAAAATGTTTACTTTCTAATTGGAGGATAACACTTGTCCTGTGTGTTTTATTGGGATTGATTTTAAGCATATAGTTTGGTCCCTGAGATTCCTTCAAATTCAAAAAGTGTGTAAATAATTCTGTGTCTGCTTTGTCTGTGCCTTGATCTAAATTGAAGTGATTTTCAGTTTGACTCAGCTACTCATCTCCACAGGCCCAACAATTTAGGTACTGTTTTGCATTTCTCTGACAGGGACATAGAGGCTCCCTGCTTGTTTCTGCTTTCGATTTGCGTTTTATCAAGTTCTTTCTTTTTAAGTCTCTGGATTTTATTTCCTTTCTGTCTCAGGCACCAGTAGAGTGCAAGCTCTGACAAGTCCTACTAAACAAAACAAAAAAAAAGCTTTGATTATAGTTCTAGTAATGGACTGTTTGTCTTTCATTCTAGGAACCAGCCTAGGCAACTCTACCTTAGGTGAAGTTTGGCCATCTGGGAATGATCCTTCTTTCTATCCAATCTGTCACCTTCCTTCCTTCCTTCCTTCCTTCCTTCCTTCCTTCCTTCCTTCCTTCCTTCCTTCCTTCCTTCCTTCCTTCCTTCCGACATGATGTTCCCCTCACACAAAATGTCTTTTTTTTCCTCTTTAATTATCTACATCTAACTCAAACTCTCCGTGAAGACTTTTGACTGCTCTAGTACTCCATGATATCTTTTTCTCAATTATCACATCCAAAAAACCTTCTAATTATAAAGTTAATTATATTGTTCAATATTATTCCATGTGTAATTATCTTGTAACACCAAAAGAAATGCAATATCCTTAGGGGCTTTATACTATTGCTTTTCGGATACTTAATACCAAAATACTTGAAAAGATGTGATTTTGCTACTATGAGCTTTCTCTGCATGGATGAAGATTCTTACTTTCTTATTTTATACATTTAATACATAATCTCTGGGAATTTGGATTTCAGTTTAAACTAAGCAAAATAACACAGTACAGTGACTAAGATTCTGATGATGAGCCTCTCTGAATTTATCTATGATAGTTTATTAAAGGACAGTTATAAAAAAAAGGACAGTTATAGATTTTCTATTTGTGACATTAAGTGGAATTTTATAGCTTAGCAGGACACTCCATAGCAAACTCTGTTTTGACATAGCCTTAAAAACTCAGAATCATCTTCAATACATTATGAAGATTTCTGTCTGAGGGTTTTAAGGAGAAAAGGAATTTATTGGATTTATATAATGGGAATTGAATTCTTAAGGTTAACAATCATAGTGTTGAAGCCTTCAGGCAATGTTCTTAGGAAGTTGACCTACTTCTAAATAGCACACTATCTCACTACCTTAAAAAATTTGGCATTTTTCAATGGATGTCTTTGTGATCTGTTGTCCACTTTGGATGTCTTAGTGGTTTCCAAGTTTTAATTGATGTCTCTTGTTTAATTTGCTTTAAATTTTGACCTCAGGCTATTGGCAGGGAGCTGATTGCCCTTTATCTCTTTTTACTACTAATTACATAGTTAGAGCTCTTGAGAGAAATTGTGATGGTGATATGAAATTACACAAAGGTCAGATGTAATGAAAGCTTTTATCTTTCCATGCTATGTGTTTCAAGGTATCTTTGATTAAGTCTGTTCTTCAGAAGAAATGCTCTAATAAATCAGTGAAATTTAAAGAAATACGGAATGTGCATTCAAATTACCAGATACATTGAGATCTAATAGTCATCATGTAATAACCAACCTTCTCTGTTATCTTTAAAGTTTAACATGAAAGTTTAGATTAATGAGTGGCTCAAAAATTTAGCCAATTGTTTCTAGTACAGAGTTTCTGTAGGTAGGAATAGATATTTGCCAATTTTATCACACTATTCAAAATAATTCAGAGCAAATATCCACCTGGAATATGGGGGCAAGGGCAAGATATTGGCTATCTTTTGTCTTTCCTTATATCCTTAGCATTTAACACAATTCCTGGAATATAATAGGTGCTTAATAACTATATAGTGACTTTTTGATTTAGAATATGATACTGTTGGATGTATAAAGCATAGAATCCATAAATATATTTATGTAGACAATGAAATGAGATAGGATCAGTTTTTAAAAATAAATTATGTTGTGCTGTTTCTGTGATATTACATAATGCCTTTAAAAAGCCTAAAGAACTCTCTTATACGTGTTGAAATTTTCTTTGATGAATTAAAATAGAGATCCACTAAAAGAGCACATGGTGGTTGTAAGAAGAGTAAAAAATATTCAACAGATGAAGAATTGTGCAAGATAATTATTTTTACAATTATTCTATCAGAGAAGTATAGGCCTAAAAAGAAAGTGAGCTTTTCATCAAGAATGACACATAATTGAGAATTTAGGACTTCCGGTTAAGATGGCGGCTTAGAGAAAGCTGAAGTTCAGATCTCCGGAAAACCCTTCCCGACCGATCTCAAACTAGAAGCTCCTAAGGCGCCGAAATTCAAAACGATCAACAGCACAGACCCTGGGAACCCTCCTCCTGGACCTGGACCCGGTTCAAAAGGTACGGCTCCCCTTAAAAGCCAGAACCCGAGATCACTCGGACCTCAGGGGTAGGAGCGCAGAGTCCAAGGCTCCCGGAAGCGGCAGCCGCGCCAGGCTCAGAGAGCAGGGTCTGAGGAACAACAACCCTCAGGGTCTTCTACCCAAGTCCCAGTCCGGGTGAAAGTTACTGCCTGGGGCTTCCGCTGCAGAGAGCCAGTCGGTCCAGGTGAAAGTTACTGCCTGGGGCCTCCGCTGCAAAGAGCTAGTCGGTCCAGGGGAAAGTTACTGCCTGGGGCCTCCGCTGCAGAGAGCTGGTCAAAACAACAGCAACCCTCAGGGCGGGCAAGACAGCCTCACGGGCTGGATCCTGCTATCCAAGTCTCAGTGAAAGTCTGTGCTCTCGGAGCTTGGGGAAGCGGCAGCCCATCCCCCCGCAGGCCGACGAAACAGCCTCACGGCCAGCGATTCTGAAGGCAACTTCCGGAAATCGAGCCAGGGGGAGAGTGTGGCCTCGTGGTCCGACCCTTCCATTCCAGTTCCAGTGAGGCATATTCAGTTTAACCCAGGGAAAGCTCATAGAACTATCTGCCCAGGACTAAAGCCCCTGAACACCAGAAAGAGACAAGAAAAACTAATCCTCCACATTCAGAAATGGCAAACTCCACAGAACCACAGAAGCCCCAAAATACCAAGAAAAATAAGAAGAAAGGGGCGACTTTGGACACATTCTATGGAGCCAAAATACAAAATACAGAGCAGACAGAAGATAATATAAAAGAAAATGCTCCAAAACCTTCCAAAGGAAATGGAAACTCTCCACAAACCTATGAAGAATTTGAATCAGAAATGACCAAAAAGATGGAAGCCTTCTGGGAGGAAAAGTTGGAAATAATGCAAAAGAAATTCACGCATCTACAAAACCAGTTTGACCAAACTGTAAAAGAAAACCAGGCTTTAAAGGCCAGAATCAGGCAGCTGGAAGACAATGATCGTGTAAAAGAGCAAGAATCAATAAAGCAAAGCCAAAATACCAAGAAATTAGAAGAGAACATAAAATATCTCACCGACAAGGTGATAGATCTGGAAAATAGGGGGAGAAGGGATAATTTAAGAATAATTGGACTCCCAGATAAGCCAGAAATAAACACCAAACTGGACATGGTGATACAAGATATAATCAAAGAAAATTGCCCAGAGATTCTAGAACAAGGGGGCAATACATTCACTGACAGAGCTCACAGAACACCTTCTACACTAAACCCCCAAAAGACAACTCCCAGGAATGTAATTGCCAAATTCCAAAGCTATCAAACAAAAGAAAAAATCCTACAGGAAGCCAGAAAAAGACAATTTAGATATAAAGGAATGCCAATCAGGGTCACCCAAGACCTTGCAAGTTCTACTCTGAATGATCGTAAGGCATGGAACATGATCTTCAGAAAGGCCAGAGAGCTGGGTCTCCAACCAAGAATCAGCTACCCAGCAAAACTGACTATATACTTCCAAGGGAAAGTATGGGCATTCAACAAAATAGAAGACTTCCAACTTTTTGCAAAGAAAAGACCAGAGCTCTGTGGAAAGTTTGATACCGAAAATCAAAGAGCAAGGAATACCTGAAAAGGTAAATATTAAGGAAAGGGGAAAAATGTTATCTTCTTTTACTCAAACTCTCTTCTATAAGGACTACATTTATATCAACCTATGTATACTAATATGTGGGGAAAATGTAATGTATAAATAGGGGGTAAAGAAAGACCAAATAGAATAATGGTTCTCACACAAAGATTCACAGGGGAAGGGGAGGGGAAGAAAACTCCTATAAGAAGGAGAGGAAGAGAGGGGGGGGGTTTACTTAAACCTCAATCTCAGGGAAATCAACTCTGAGAGGGAAAAACATCCAGATCCATTGGGATCTTGAATTCTATCTTACCCAACAAGGGTAAGGAGAAGGGAAAACCAAGGGGGGGAGGGGGAGAGGGAGAACAAAAAGGGAGGGAAAGAGAGGGGGGAGGGGGAGGGAACAAAAAGGGAGGGACTAAAAAGGGAAACATCAAGGGAGGGGACAAGGGGGACTGATTCAAAGTAAATCACTGGACTAAAAGGTAGAGCCGAAGAAGAAAAGGTTAGAATTAGGGAAGGCAATCAAAATGCCAGGGAGTCCACAAATGACAATCATAACTTTGAACGTGAATGGGATGAACTCACCCATAAAACGTAGACGAATAGCAGAATGGATTAGAATCCAAAACCCTACCATATGTTGTCTTCAAGAAACACACATGAGGCGGGTTGACACCCACAAGGTCAGAATTAAAGGATGGAGTAAGACCTTCTGGGCCTCAACTGATAGAAAGAAGGCAGGAGTGGTAATCATGATATCTGATAAAGCCAATGCAAAAATAGACCTGATCAAAAGGGATAGGGAAGGTAATTATATTTTGTTAAAAGGGACTCTAGACAATGAGGAAATATCATTAATCAACATGTATGCACCAAATAATATAGCACCCAAATTTCTAATGGAGAAACTAGGAGAATTGAAGGAAGAAATAGACAATAAAACCATACTAGTGGGAGACTTAAACCAACCATTATCAAATTTAGATAAATCAAATCAAAAAATAAATAAGAAAGAGGTAAAAGAAGTGAATGAAATCTTAGAAAAATTAGAATTAATAGACATATGGAGAAAAATAAATAGGGATAAAAAGGAATACACCTTCTTCTCAGCACCACATGGCACATTCACAAAAATTGACCATACATTAGGTCACAGAAACATAGCACACAAATGCAAAAAAGCAGAAATAATGAATGCAGCCTTCTCAGATCACAAGGCAATAAAAATAATGATTAGTAATGGTACATGGAAAACCAAATCTAAAACCAATTGGAAATTAAACAATATGATACTCCAAAACCGTTTAGCTAAAGAAGAAATCATAGAAACAATTAATAATTTCATCAAGGAAAATGACAATGGCGAAACATCCTTTCAAACCTTTTGGGATGCAGCCAAAGCGGTAATCAGAGGCAAATTCATATCCCTGAAAGCTCATATTAACAAACAAGGGAGAGCAGAGATCAATCAATTGGAAATGCAATTGAAAAAACTCGAAAGCGATCAAATTAAAAACCCCCAGCAGAAAACCAAATTAGAAATCCTAAAAATTAAGGGAGAAATTAATAAAATCGAAAGTGATAGAACTATTGATTTAATAAATAAGACAAGAAGCTGGTACTTTGAAAAAACAAACAAAATAGACAAAGTACTGGTCAATCTAATTAAAAAAAGGAAGGAAGAAAAGCAAATTCACAGCATTAAAGATGAAAAGGGGGACAGCACCTCCAATGAGGAGGAAATTAAGGCAATCATTAGAAATTACTTTGCCCAATTATATGGCAATAAATACACCAATTTAGGAGAAATGGATGAATATATACAAAAATACAAACTGCCTAGACTAGCAGAAGAGGAAATAGAATTCTTAAATAATCCCATATCAGAAATTGAAATCCATCAAGCCATCAAAGAACTTCCTAAGAAAAAATCCCCAGGGCCTGATGGATTCACCTGTGAATTCTATCAAACATTCAGAGAACAGTTGACCCCAATACTATACAAACTATTTGACATAATAAGCAAAGAGGGAGTTCTACCAAACTCCTTTTACGACACAAACATGGTACTGATTCCAAAACCAGGCAGGTCAAAAACAGAGAAAGAAAACTATAGACCAATCTCCCTAATGAATATAGATGCAAAAATTTTAAATAGGATACTAGCAAAAAGACTCCAGCAAGTGATCAGAAGGATCATTCACCATGATCAAGTAGGATTCATACCAGGGATGCAGGGCTGGTTCAACATTAGGAAAACCATCCACATAATTGACCACATCAACAAGCAAACTAGCAAGAACCACATGATTATCTCAATAGATGCAGAAAAAGCCTTTGATAAAATACAACACCCATTCCTATTAAAAACACTAGAAAGCATAGGAATAGAAGGGTCATTCCTAAAAATAATAAACAGTATATATCTAAAACCAACAGCTAATATCATCTGCAATGGGGATAAACTAGATGCATTCCCAATAAGATCAGGAGTGAAACAAGGATGCCCATTATCACCTCTACTATTTGACATTGTACTAGAAACACTAGCAGTAGCAATTAGAGAAGATAAAGGAATTGAAGGCATCAAAATAGGCAAGGAGGAGACCAAGTTATCACTCTTTGCGGATGACATGATGGTCTACTTAAAGAATCCTAGAGATTCAACCAAAAAGCTAATTGAAATAATCAACAACTTTAGCAAAGTTGCAGGATACAAAATAAACCCACATAAATCATCAGCTTTTCTATATATCTCCAACACAGCTCAGCAGCAAGAACTAGAAAGAGAAATCCCATTCAAAATCACCTTAGACAAAATAAAATACCTAGGAATCTATCTCCCAAGACAAACACAGGAACTATATGAACACAACTACAAAACACTCGCCACACAACTAAAACTAGACTTGAACAATTGGAAAAACATTAACTGCTCATGGATAGGACGAGCCAATATAATAAAAATGACCATCCTACCCAAACTTATTTATCTATTTAGTGCCATACCCATTGAACTACCAAAATACTTCTTCACTGATTTAGAAAAAACCATAACAAAGTTCATTTGGAAGAACAAAAGATCAAGGATATCCAGGGAATTAATGAAAAAAAACACATATGATGGGGGCCTTGCAGTCCCTGACCTAAAACTATATTACAAAGCAGCAGTCATCAAAACAATTTGGTACTGGCTAAGAAACAGAAAGGAAGATCAGTGGAATAGACTGGGGGAAAACGACCTCAGCAAGACAGTATACGATAAACCCAAAGATCCCAGCTTTTGGGACAAAAATCCACTATTCGATAAAAACTGCTGGGAAAATTGGAAGACAGTGTGGGAGAGACTAGGAATAGATCAACACCTCACACCCTACACCAAGATAAATTCAAAATGGGTGAGTGACTTAAACATAAAGAAGGAAACCATAAGTAAATTGGGTAAACACAGAATAGTATACATGTCAGACCTTTGGGAGGGGAAAGGCTTTAAAACCAAGCAAGATATAGAAAGAATCACAAAATGTAAAATATATAATTTTGACTACATCAAACTAAAAAGCTTTTGTACAAACAAAACCAATATAACTAAAATCAGAAGGGAAACAACAAATTGGGAAAAAATCTTCATAGAAACCTCTGACAAAGGTTTAATTACTCATATTTATAATGAGCTAAATCAATTGTACAAAAAATCAAGCCATTCTCCAATTGATAAATGGGCAAGGGAAATGGATAGGCAGTTCTCAGATAAAGAAATCAAAACTATTAACAAGCACATGAAGAAGTGTTCTACATCTCTTATAATCAGAGAGATGCAAATCAAAACAACTCTGAGGTATCACCTCACACCTAGCAGATTGGCCAACATAACAGCAAAGGAAAGTAATGAATGCTGGAGGGGATGTGGCAAAGTAGGGACATTAATTCATTGCTGGTGGAGTTGTGAACTGATCCAACCATTTTGGAGGGCAATTTGGAACTATGCCCAAAGGGCGACAAAAGAATATCTACCCTTTGACCCAGCCATAGCACTGCTGGGTCTGTACCCCAAAGAGATAATGGACACAAAGACTTGTACAAAAATATTCATAGCTGCGCTCTTTGTGGTGGCCCAAAACTGGAAAACGAGGGGATGCCCATCAATTGGGGAATGGCTGAACAAACTGTGGTATATGTTGGTGATGGAATACTATTGTGCTCAAAGGAATAATAAAGTGGAGAAGTTCCATGGAGACTGGAACAACCTCCAGGAAGTGATGCAGAGCGAGAGGAGCAGAACCAGGAGAACATTGTACACAGAGACTAATACACTGTGGTATAATCGAACGTAATGGACTTCTCCATTAGGGGCGGTGTAATGTCCCTGAACAACTTTCAGGGATCCAGGAGAAAAAAAACACCATTCATAAGCAAAGGATAAACTATGGGAGTGGAAACACCGAGAAAAAGCAACTGCCTGAATACAGAGGTTGAGGGGACATGACAGAGGATAGACTTTAAATGAACACTCTAATGCAAATACTATCAACAAAGCAATGGGTTCAAATCAAGAAAACATCTATTGCCCAGTGGACTTACGCGTCGGCTATGGGGGGTGGGGGGGAGGAAAAGAAAATGATCTATGTCTTTAACGAATAATGCTTGGAAATGATCAAATAAAATATATTTAAAAAAAAAAAAAAAGAATGACACATAATTAATGGAGATTCCATGTGTCCCATTTTAATTTCTATAATATCCAACAATATAGAAGAAAAGCTCCTAAAATTTCAGGTTGACCTCCTATCTTGTATTCATGAGAAGATAATGAGAAGAGTTCCAGTATATGAAAAGTGGATGGATTGCATTGTGGTGTATTTTTTGATTAAAACACATCAATAAGATAACAGAATCACTGATCTCCTGAAATAAGAAATCTAATGGCAATAGCAAGCTACTGAAAGCTATAAAGCAGGGTAATTATGCATAGCATCAAGCATGGCCATATGGTTACTTTCTTAACCAAATCTGAGACTGTATTAAAGGAAGATTTTCTCTAAGATGTTTGAAATAGTAATAGCAATAACTATATATGTATAGAAATGGAGGGGGAGAGAGAGAGAGAGAGAGAGAGAGAGAGAGAGAGAGAGAGAGAGAGAGAGAGAGAGAGAGAGAGAGAGAGAGAGAGAGAGAGAGAGAGATTTGGAGAAAATCAAACTTTATTTTCCTGTGACTTTTCACAAACATTAAGATGTACAAACACTATTTACATGACCTCATGAAGGTATAGCTTTGTTAGGGAGCATAATCAATCATGTAATTTTACTTTTTTATCTCTATGATTTTTAGAATGCTTTGAAAAAAATAAAATACCAGTGACAAAATTTCAAAATGTAAATAATGCTAAATTTAAAATAATTCCTATGAAAAAAGTCTAAATATGAAGGATCAAAATAAACACTGGATTCATGTCTATGGATACATCATACATATACACATATACACAGCATACATACATTTTACATATATGTATATACATGTGGATGTAGTTTACTCACATATAAGCTGGAACTCAATTTTTGTTCATTCAAAGTGACAAAAAAAGTAGAAGAATTGAAAGTCCCTCATATTGTTGATCATGAAACTAGAGATTCCATGTATTCTATTGCCATTTCTACAATATACAAAAATAGAGAAGGGCTCCCAAAATTTTGGATTGACTTTTCATAAAATGGACTTTTCATGATAATTTATTTAGCAGAGATAAATCATATATAACAGATCTTTCTGGTCATTATTATAACCACGAAACTGCTTCATATGCATCATTTCAAAATGAAAGTTTAATTCCATGAAAAATCTTACTCTCTTTCCAAAAGAATTATAATGCTTTACATTTTCAATAATGACTTATATTTTTAATTAAATTATACAAAAAACTCATAGGCAGTTGATGGTCACAAGAAGACTTTTGTCAAATAAGTCTTATTGCTTTCCTCACTTTATTTTTTAAACATTATTTTATTTGGTAATTTTCATACATTATTCATTGGAAACAGAGATCGTTTTCTTTTCCTTCCCCCTCCTCCTACCACCCCTCCCTTAGCCAACCCGCGATTCCACTGGGTTGCTTTCCTCACTTTATACTAGATATTCATTAGATGGGCTTCAATAAGTTAAGTAATTTGTTCAAGGTCATATGATTAATGAGCGAGAATTAGAATACAAACCTTTCTATTCCTCTTCCAGTATTTGTTCCACCATAATATATTTTCCTCAATGCTTTTGTTCTATATCATGCTATTATGTTTGAACTCTAATTTCATTCACTTAAATAGTTGTCAATCCTAAAACATACCTTACTGCCAAAACAGTAATAATAATGGTCTTTAATTGAGATAGAAAGACTAATCTGGGAAACCATCTGGACCTTAGTCCTGGGACTTCCACAGAACTACAGCATGCTGTGTGCTTATATAGATTTTGGAGAAGAGAGAGGATCCATGCTCAGTCACAAAATTGGGACTGTCAACATGGAATCTAGAAACCCCAAACTTGTAGCCTACTAAAATCTGATGGACCCCAAGTTTTAGGACTAGCTTGTAAGTTGGAGACCCCAAAGTTTTTACTTGTTCCTTGTTCCCTTCAGAATCCACCCTGAAGGAAATCTCAGGTTGGCAGTTTCAGACTTTACCCTAAGGTAATGACAAGACAAGCTAAGTGACTCTTTAGTGCAGTAGGCAGCATGTCAGTCTCCTAAGCTGAAGGTTCCAAGTTTGATCCTCAGAAGGAGGGTGTGATATACTGGGAGAGGCTTCTGGAGCCAAGAAAAGTCACTTGACTTGGGTTTAGCCTCAACCTCAAGTGGATTGTCTTTACCCCAGGGTTCATTATTCTGTCTATAACTGCCAGCCTGAGATTTGCTTCAGGGTGGATTCTGAAGGGAACAGGGAACAAGTACAAATTTTGGGGTCTCCAATTTACAAGCTAGACCTAAAACTTGGGGTTCATCAGATTTTACTAGGTTACAAGTTTGTGGTTTCTTGATTCTATGTTGACAGTACCCTACTAGTACAGTCTAAAAGAGTGATGGTGAACCTTTGAGAGATGGAGTGCCAGGCCCTTGCCCCACCCCACATGACAGGCCACATGCTGTGCCCACCCGCCACAGACTGTGTGTCATACTGCTCCCCGCTACGAAGCGCTAGGTGCACTCCCCTCCTTATCCCACATAGAGGAGAGAGGAAAAGCTCCTATTGAACTGCTGGTGGGTGAAGCAAGGAATGTCTTCAGTGCAGGTAGAGAGGGTGAGGGGAGTGGACCAAGAGCTCTGCTCCCCTATGTCACCTGTGAGCCACCTATCTTACCCACTGTGGGTTCCCATTGTGCTGCTGGGCAGAGGGAAGGAGGATGTGAAAAAATGTCATCAGGCACAGTGGAGAAGGGGAAGGGAGCAGCTCTGCCTCTCTAGTAATGAACTCTGTGGGAGGGGGCAGAGAGCACTGTGTGTGACATTTTTGGCACCTCTGCTATAGGGTCACCATCACTGTTCTAAAATGACTGAGAGAGGCCTAAATGCAATGGTAAAAAGCTAAAGTAGCTGGGAGTAGCCTAGAAGCAAAAGGATAAACTATGAAAACAAAAGGGATAGTTAACACTTGATTGTATCTGCTAAGCTATTCAAAAGTAATCAAGGGGGGTGTTTAAGGGTTTATGGTTTACTTTGATAGAGGATGGTAAGGGGGTTTCTTGAAGACAGGTTATCAGGGACAAGGGTCAATTTGCAGTTTCATAAAATCAGGATATCACCATCAATTTAATCAAGTTGGGTGATCTAGTTTTATGTCTTTTGAGGAGATAGCCTTAATGTGGACATTTGTCAAATTGAAATCCGGACACCCCAAGTTTACCCCTGCCTTTGGGAAACTCCAGTACTAGGCACACCTGTTTTGGGATGAACTATAGACCTTAAACTGTTTGGGGACCTTAGTTTGGGCGTGATTAGTGGACATAGTCAAAATGTTGAATGCCTTTGTTTTAGAAGGTTCTTCCATTATATTAAAATCCTCTCTTAGGAAGCCCAGCTCTTAGTTTGACCCTTTCCTTTGTATTTGTTATAGTTGACCACTCTGATTGGAACTAGGAAGGTACGTTATAGAGTAAACTCTTACAGGTTCTGGTTTCTACTTAGATTAGTGGAGAGAGCTGACTTTTTACTTGAGTGGCATATGACTGTGTAGTGGTTTTAATTTTGTTTAAGTTTAATTTCATAAAAAATATTGAGTACATTTCCGTTTTTCTTATTCAGAGTTGAAAAGGAAATATGACCTAATTTCCTGGGAATATAATGAGCTAATTTTGTTTAATGTAGTTTATATTTTAAACCCAAGACCAAATAGATAAAAACATGGGCTAAGTTGTAGGCAGATGCTCTTGCCTTCAAGAAAACTTCCTAACCAAGTGTGGTGGAATACATTTGTCATTCCTACTACTGGGTAAACTGAGGTTCATGGATCCACTGAGCTTAAAAGTTCTAAACTGCATGGGATCTAAGCCAACTGGATGTTTAAACAAAGTCTGGCACCAATAAGATGAGTCTTCAGGAGTTGCTGAAAATCTATGCTGCCTAATGAGAGGCAAAACCCAGTTCAAAATATGAAAGGAACAGGTTAAAACTTTTCTGATAATTAGTAGTGAGTTTGAGCCTGTGAGTGGCTCCTGCACTTCTAGCCTATTTGAGATAAGGAGACCCACTATCCAAAACAATTTTTTAAAAAAAATATACCAATTACTGAATTATCTTTTATCTCCAACAAAAATACATTATATGGAAAGTTTACCGTACAGATTCTCCAAATCCCCACTTTATATATGGATACTTTTAGATGTAAGTCATTCATTCACCTTAAACCTTGTCATGTTGAGAATGTTTTATAGTTCATAAAATTAAAAGACCTAAAAATGTTTTGAATGAAACTAATAGGAGAGAATATTATGATTTATTTTCTATGTGGTTACTGCTTTTATGAACCTGAAATAACCCTAAAACAATGTTAGTAACCTTTCTCTTCCCCTTTTTGCAAGGCACAAAACACAGAGCTCTCTGAAATTAAAAAGAGTATTTTCAGCCTTTTTCAATTTGGTATGCTCAGAATATGTAACTCTAATCCAACTCTATATGAAGTAGGATTTTTTGAGAGTTGATAAATTTAGCCTTGTCAAAACAAACTCTGTATAATTAATATTTACACTTTCTTCATTACAATGTAGAGTCCCTGGAAACAGGAAAATAAAGCAACACTAAAGTGATTGAAACTGATAACATATGCACCTTTAGATTTTATTAGTAGATTACCATTTGCTTAAAATAAAGGATGGTTTTAGACTTTAAATTCAATAATTTCATACTAATGGTTTCCATATCTCCTCATCTGGGTTTTGTTGACATTTTGAAATTGGTTTCTTTTATTTAGTTGTAGTCATTGCAAATTTGTTTTCTGTCTTCTATACAATTTCTATATACATTCCTTATAGGGTTATAATATCCCAACTACATTCTCAGCCCATAGTTTATTTTGCCATTTCCCAGTCATTGTGCACAAAATTTGATTCAAAACTTCTGCTTTCAAGAATGTATTGCTATTCCTATGTCTATAAAGTGACCCCTTCAATTGTCAATTGTTTCCTTGGGGTAGAAACTCAAAATTAACACAAAGCTAATAAACTCACATGACAAAGGGATTTCAAAAATGTATTAATGTGTAGATATATTGAATAGAATCTCAATAATTGAAATGTAATTTGGTTAATTTTAAAACCATAAAGTTGAGTTTGAAAGTCAAATTTGTAAGTATAAGATAGAACTAAAGAATATACACATATAACAACATGTAATAATGGTTCCTTCCATCTGTTAAATTCTAAGGTTCTGAATTCTTAGGTATTTGGTAAACTACAAAACAATGTGAGTCAATACTATTATATGGCAACCAAAAAATATAATACAATTGGGGTCTGGCATTTTATTTCAGATCCCCTGGGACAGTGATGGCAAACCTTTTAGAGACCTTAGAGACTGAGTGCCTAATCTGTAATCCTCATGCATGTGGAACCCCACCCTTACCCCAGACAGGAGAGGGAGGAAGTGCTCTCATGGGGCTGCTGGGCAGAGGGTCAGGTAATGTGAAAAATGTTCTCAGGTGTCCATGGAGAGGGGAAAAGGAGCTGCCTCATCTGGCAGGCTTCAGCATACATGCCATAAATTTGCTAACATGGCCCTAGGATGATATTTCCCCTTAATAAGAGTCTGTGTTCCTGCTTTCCAGAAAATCATGAGTGAAGGGCATTGGAAAGAATGGATCATATTCCAGTTATATTAGGAAACTCACTCTGTTCAGCTAGCCATTTGTGGAAGGGAAAATTCTCAAAGTGGCTTTGGGAGTGTTTCAAAAACCCTGCTTCATTTACTTCCTCTTTTCCACCCTATTGTCTTCAGTTGCAATCTGTTAATGTGTAGACATATGGTAAGAGACTATACTATACAGAGAACAAACTGGAGCCTTACCCCTTGGATGCCATATGTTGATGTAACTGTCCCCAAGCAATGAAACTTCCTTTTCCTTTTTCCCTTTCAGTTCTAGGTGTAGGAAGTTGAGCCACTAATATTAAGAGAGACCAAACCATAGACCAGTTTTATAGTCAATATAAATAATATATTATGTTAAATACTATATATGTCTATTATATGAAAAATATTATAGCGTAATTTAGGTCAGCTTTATAGCCAATATAAATAACTTATGCCCCAGAAGCAAAGGATAATTTTCAAGAATCACATGTGGGATCTTTAGGCTCCCAGAGACACCAAAAGAATAAAAGCTTTATCTGGTAGCTGTGCTAATTCTGGACTTAAACTTGTGATAAATTCTATGTAATAACAAAGTAAAATTTATGAGCCCAATTTTTTCCCACCTCTCTTCCCAGACCAAGATGGCATAAAGGAAATACTAGCCTTGAAGTGTTAGAGGAAATATGTACATTTTGGTTCTTATATCTGTGAAGTAAATAATGCCTTGTAATAAGCTACGTGGTATTAAGTGGATATTGAACTCAAGTCTTAATAATTATGACCTCCGAATAGAGAGCATAGCTTTTGGTGGGGTCTTGAGCCAATAGTAGTGAAAAGATACACTTTGAGAATGTCTCAAGGAATCCTAAAGATCTGAGGAGAGATTGTATAATCTGCCTGTCCCTGAGAGAGTGGTGCCAATGTCCTTACATTGTGACCCTAGACTACAATAAGAGAATATTCAAGTCAAGGGAGATATTTTTTTCAAATTAATTTACAATTATATGATTATGTGTGGTTTTGAGTAGTTGATTGTAGTTTACATATCCTTTTTTCTCACATTTTCAACTAATATTTATTTGGAATCACTAAAATTCATAGATTATCAAATCTGGATAAAAACAGGATGTTAAATTTAGAAAAGATTTTTTTTTGTTTTGTTTTGTTTGTTTGTTTGCTTTTTTCCCTTCAATGCATTCTCAGCAGCTACAAAAAGAAAAAAATAATGTGTATTTACTTTGTATCAGACAATATGCTGTGCCCTAGAAACAAAAAGAAGATTTTAAAGTGTCCCTGTCCTTAAGGACTGTGAAGATAGGATTAACTCTCCCCTCATCTCTTTTTAGCTAATCAAATCAAGAACTTAAAGTACCCCTACTTGACATTGAGTAAGAGAGTTTGCAAGTCACTTACTAGATTAAGCTCATACCTCCAAAGGCTACCCCTCCCACCTTGGACAGTGCTAGGCAAATTGAAAGACTACCATTGGTTTCTGTGAAGAAGGGGGAATGACAGTAAGTGACAGGAAGTGATTTGGAAAATAGGGGCATAAAAGGAAGAGACCAGCATGGTCTAGATGCATTCCTTTCCTGGTTTCTAGAGAGATTGGCTCTGGGGATTCCCTTTCTGGTATTTGGAGAGAATGGTTCTGGAGATTTCTTTCCTGGCTTGAAGGAGACTTTTCCCCCTGGATCCTGCATTGGCTTGCTGGGTGAGTGGTTGATATTCCTGCCTTGGTTTTGAAGGAGGTTGTGCTGGTGGAACTGTGGCTGAAGACACCATCAAGTGAGGATTATTAGGAAATTCACATGGAGATCAGACTTGGGGAAGTCCTGCCAGGGCTGAGCCATACACCAAAGCAGCACTCAGGGTGGACAGTCCTCTACTTTCACTCTTTCCATTTCTTTGTAAATAAAGCTGCTAAAAGTCATTTTGACTTAAGCAGTAATACTTTTAAATCAGTAACTACAATATTACTTTATAATGTTCATATTTAATTAAAAACCCTAAAATTAACTCTTACATTAATTGACAGACCACAAAGTTTTGACAAGCACCCTCAATCTTCTGATAATTTCCTTCACCTTCTACTATCTCTAAACTATCCCTCAGTCACCTTTTAGTAGTTAATTCTTATCATTGCCTTTCCCTCTCAATAGGAATTCTATTATTATTTTAATTCTATACTAAATTTCATTGGGGATTTGAAGAGCATAAGATTCAATATGTTCATTAATTTGTCTTCTGTTATAATTTCTGTTATATATACAAGTTCTTTTTTTTTTCTTTGAGGCTTTGCTTATAGCTGTTTTGAAGTAGTTGTGTTCTGTTGAGTTTCCTTATTTTTCCTGTCACCAAACTAGATTTTGATAGGTTGGTTTAATTTTTTTTTCCAGCATATTTCTTGACTTTGAACTTTCTGTTAAAGTTGGACTCTATACCTGGGATAGGGTTGGAGAGGGTAGGCAGGGACTCTCCCACATTTCAATCTTTTTTGCAGTAGCTCTCTTCAGAGCTCCTTCTGGGAGTTTGTAAGTTCTCAATGCTTTCCTGTTGTTGGGATCTGGGTAGAGATGTGGTAACTGCTCTCCTGGTCTATATACTGGGAGCATGGGGGTCCCTACCCACTATGAGTATATGAGGTCATATACTCATAAGGGATTTTGTACTTCAGGGTTCTATTCCCTTGGACTATAAGTACTTCACTGTTGCCTAGAATGTATCTGGCTTGAGAGCTCCCAAAGCTGCTATTTTTACTTTCTCTACCTCTAAGCACTAGTTTGATGTTGCAGCAGAATAAACTATGGGCCAGTCCCTATCCCAGTGTCACAGATCTCCCTGCCAACCTCATAAATTGTCCTAGGCTGGAAAAAAAGTATGTCATCCACACTTTTTGTTGGCTCTAGCTCTCCAGAATTCATTTTGGGGCATTATTTTAAAGTTGTTTGGAGGCAAATGCTGGGAGAATTTGGCAGTAGTGCTTACTCTAGTCTGTAATCATTCCTCGCTTTCCCTGGTTATTTTGAGAATAACATTAAATAGTATTTGAAAAGAGCTTTGCAAAACTTAAAGCACTACAGAAATGCATCATATTATCATTACTAATAATATTGTTACTGTTATTTTAAAAACATTTTGAATTATTATTTTGTTTATATGTGGTAAATACACACTTTCATTCTAATTATTTCATTGTTGCAACATAAATCAATTAATCATCAAAAAATAAAAATTTCTTAAGCACCTACTACATGTCAGGCAGTATGCTAAGCACTATAGTGATTATTTTTATTCATAGTTTTTAAACCATTTATTAATAAAATCACATAAAATTTTAAAATGTGCTTTTTTATTTGTGATTTTTTCTCATTTTTCTCTAATTTTGGATTATTTTTTGCATTCCTGGCATAAATTCATCTTAAACATAATGAATAATTTTGAATATTTTTTCTCTTATCTCATTGTTTACCTTTAAATAATTTATTTCTAGCTTAACTTTAAACATTAACAAAATTAATAAAAGATTTTTACTGTAGTTTAATACATTAATTTCAACATTTAAAATGTCCATAACAGTTTACTAGTTATTCTTTGTCTGTATTAAATGTCAAATCATCTACATATTTATGCATATTCTCCCTCCCTCCTATTATGTTGTAATCAGCATGAATTTTGTGTTTCTGGTTTCATTCATGTTATTTTATAATTTTAAGAGAAACATGTTTTCATATTTCCATCGATCTCTGATCTCATGGGATTAGGGGCTACTTCCTCCAAAGGTACAGATTGTGACCCATTCATATTGTTTCATCTGGTGCTACTATTCATATCATTCCATAAATCTAGGAAGGGGGGAACAATACAACATTCTGGGGGGAGAAGGCTTTCTCTAGCTCTCTTGACATTGTATGGATATTAAGGTATTTTGCAATATTTATCATTAATTTTTAATATGTTGTAGTATATACTTTCAAAGAATGGGATCCCATAAACCAAAAGTTTCCAAGGGAAGTCAGTACAGGAAAGATATAAGAAGTGTTTCCAAATAAAATTCTGAAGACACAAAGAGAAACTGCCATTCAGGAAGAAAATGGAATGTTGTCTGAATAGACTGATAGGGACCCACAGGAAATTCATCATGAAATTTGTATCTTAAGACACATACAGAAGACAAAAAGAAGGGAAAGTAACAAGAAGAATAAAAAGTATGATATAGAATCATAAGAATTATGTCAGAAGATCCAAAGTTCAGAATGAGCTGAGACTGGTAAATAAAACAAAAGGCAACAAAACATCTTTTTTATTTAGCTACACTGGAGAAAAGAGTAGGAACAAAGATGGTATAAGGCTGCTCCCTGGACTAGATGGGATAACTGATGGGAAATGACTCAATTCTCAGTTTGCTTCCATACAGCTAGGAAGTGTCTGAGGCTAGATTTTAACCCAGGATCTCCAATCTCTAGGCCTGATTCTCAATCCACTGAGCTACTCAGCTATCCCCTCCTTTTTAGATAGATATCACTTCAACATTATTTTTATTAATATGTCTCTTGGTATTGATCAGTAATACTGGTCTAAACATTTTTTTCTGCCCTATCTCTCCTCATTGGAGCCATCAAGAAATTAGTTCTTTCGAATAGTTCAGTTGTATAAATGGAAATTTTGAACCTTTGTACTTCATCCCCCAGAAATCCCTTAGTATTCCCCAAAATCCCATTTTCCTGCATCCCCACATTTTGCATGATTGTATTTAAGTGGCTCTAACTCCTCCCTCTTTCTCTTGGACCTGATTTAGTTATTGATTATTAATTTGAAAACCCACACATAGAAAACCCATCATTTTTATTTTTGAAAGTAGTTTATATAGTTTATATATCAATGATATAACAGATATGCTGATTTATCAAAATCTGGCATTGCAGATGGAATATTGTGCTTAGCATTCTAAGACCCTCCCTTTACCATTCCATTCCCTTACTCATTTTTGTTAGAGAATAGAGACATTCTCTTTTCATAGATAATATAAACTCATCTTCGAGATCTTATAGCGGAGCTGATATAAGTAACTAATTCTATTAGGACAAAACAGGACTATAAGTCTCAAAGAAGGATATTTTGAATTAGTAGTTATATTTATAAAGGAAGTCAATCCAATGCCCGAGAGCTTTAATTTCAAAACAAAGTTTCTCTAGTGATATGATTCTTTATTTTAAGAAGGTTAATTAACACATATTAATGTTTGAAATAATTCATTAGTTTAATAAAATAATTGAAAATATTGTTGAATTTTAGCTTCAGTAAACTGTATTAACCTGAAAGGAATTGGGAAGAGGGCTTAATAATCTCAGAGCAGTATCAGAATAGAAAAGAAAATTTATTCAAGAAAAAATATACTGATGAAATCAACAAGCCTTGGCAATGGCTTGGATTTGGGTGGGAGTGCAGGATAAGAGATAACAAGGAGGCTGGCAATATCTAGACGCAAACCTAAAGAACTGGAGAAGTGATGATGCTCTGGATGGTAATATGGAAGTTTGAGGGAGATTTATTTTGGGGAAAGCAAGTGAGTCCTGTTTTGGATGTGCTGAGTTTGAGATGTCTGCCAGACATCCAGTTGGAGATATCTCATGATTAGTGGAGATGTGGGACTGGAAGTCTGAAGGGTTAGAGCTGGATAAGTAAATTTGAGGATCATTAGCAAAAATATGATAATTAAATCCATGGGAGCTGATAAGATAACGACATGAAATGTTGTGGAGGGAGAGGAGAAGGAATCCAGTATACCCTGTGGTATACCCATAAATAGTAAATCACTAACTTTACTTCAGAAATCATAGACAGGACAGAGAAGATCATATTTCTAAACTACATTTAAGGGGGGTTTATGATATGATAAGAATTAGCACCAAGAAAGAATGTAAGAGTTCTTGCTTTAGTAGATTTTTACACTACTATATGAATATTAGAAAGGACAAAATCCAACCCAGTAAAAATCTAGCATTTAACTAATGTTATCACTAACATTATGGTTCAATTAGCTGTCACATACCAGGATGCAACTTTGATATTGTCCTCTCATAAGCAGGAATATTACTTCCATATTAGAGAAGTATTAACCTAATTAAGGAATGATGACTATTATTCTAAGTGATAGGAAAAAAGGTTTTTGTTTTTTAGTTATCTGTCATATTTGATAGGACATTTTGCGTTGAGTCATGATGTCAGTTCAAGTCTAATCTCAGACATTAGCTGTGTGATCCAGGGCAAATCACTTAATCACTCTATGCCTCAGTTACTTCAGGTGTAAGATGGAAATAATAACAATACCTCCCTAGCAGGACTATTTTGATAATTAAATTATATAATGCTAATAAGGTTCTTAGCATAGCATCTGGCACATAGAAATGTTTACTTCCTTTCCTTCCCCTTCCAGAAACACTTTGGGTAACAATCATGGAAACAGCCTAAAAATAAATGTTGTTTTTAGTTTATTGCCCTTTGAATTTGAAGAGGACCAAAATGACATCACTGCATCAGGTTCAATGCACAGTGTCTGACTGGTTGATCCAACCAATTCTGTACCCTACCTAGGTGATGCACACATAACCCATATGAACATTTGTTATGAAGATATCTCTAGATTTGCACATCTCACATTTTCTTGGTGCTGCTCTAATTTTGCTTTGCCCATAGAGCACAGTATCTGCTTTGATGTGGGTCCTCCATACTGGATGGTTCTGTGCCAGTATCTCCCAAGGATTAGGAGTTGATATCAAAGGTTTTCAGAGAAATTTTTAGAGAGTCTTTGCATCTCTTCTGAACTCTGTGAGTGCTTGCTTTGTGTGAGTAGTCTAGAAAACAGTCTTTTTATGCAAATGCGTGTTTAAAATTTAGACAATGTACCCACCAAGAGTTGTACTCTCTGTAGTAGTTTGAATGCTTGACAGTTCAGCTTGGTACCTTATCTTGACAGGTGATCTTCTGGATCCTCCCAAGACACCTTCCTGGCATGGCCCTAGTAGATTGTTCAGTTTTCAGAAGCATACAACAGTGAGGTCAGCATGACTGCTCTTTGGGCTGTCAGTTTGGTAGTCAGCCTAGTATATGCTGTTTTTGTCCTCTTTGAAGGCATCTGACAACATCACAGAAAAGCCAATGCTAAAAATCACAGGAATGAGCAAATAGCCCTTTTCATTCCATTGGTAACTGGGAAACCATGAGGACATTGTCTATCATCTAGAATCTGTGCAATCATGCTATCATAGAATTGGCATATAATACTAATGAACTTCTTCCAACAATCAAATTTTGTCATGATCTTCCATAACTTTTATTGACAGTATCATTAACTAGGTCAGATTAACACACTTTGAGTACAAAACCTCTGTTCTGCTCCTAGTATTTCTCCTGGAGTTGTAAGGCAGCAAACACATATTGTCCATTCCTTGGCCCTTCCTGGAGTCACACTGGCTGTCTTGTAGATGATCATTTCCCATGTCAAGGAGGACTCCGGCAAGAATCTTATTAGCAATGATTAAGAAGAGATCCCACTGTAATTGTCCCAGGACAACTTAACTTCCTTTTTCTTTGATCTATGGACTGTGGAGCCATCTTTGATTTATTGTAACAAATAAACAAGCAAATAATAGTCTGGAGGCTAATCACTAGAATCATAAGCATTTATTGAGGGAATGGGGGAGAGAAAGAGATTTCCTTTAAGGTAAGATCAGGTGCCAAGCATCAGCTAGGGTGTCAGTCTGCTCAAGAGAGGAAGTAAAAAGACTGAGAGAGCTTCCTGCCTGAGTTTAATAATTCTGCTAGCCCCCTTGCTTTCACATGTCATGCCAGTGTGGCAATATTCCACTGGCTCTTCCCCCTTCCCTAGGAATGCCTCTCTTAACACTGACTCTGACATGTAGTTTCCCATCCTAATTGCTGACTCTCCTGCTGACACCAGGGAGTGCTAGGACCTAGACTCTGTGCCCCAGATCAACATCCCTAAATAATTTCCTTCACACAACCCCTGCTTCTGATTCTTTGGGAAGCCAGCACGTGGAGTCTCCCCACTTGTAGTTTTTCAAGAGGATTAACATGTTGGTTCTCCCCTATAAATCATTCAAAATATAGAATCTACATTTTTAGGATTTTTCTCCTTGGGGGTATGAAAATAGAAAAGGATATTGTCCATTTCATGGAGGAAGTTACAATAATTTGGGAAATAAAAGAGAAAGAAAGAAAGAAAAAATGATTGACAGATACATTGACAAAAAGCTGATTGGTGGTAGTCCTCTTTGGCATAAGAGTTTACAATCAGGATAAGTGGTGGGGTTGTGGGTTCAATTCCACCTCAGTTAAGTTTATTATATCCAAAAGTTCACTATGAATCTCCTGATGTAGTGTGTGATTTCTGCAAGCATCCTTATAGCATCTTATCCAGAAGATCCACTTTACTGGTCCAGGGTGATGACAATTGTCTTTTCCCAAAATTTCTTTAAAAGATCTTAAAAATTGTACTTTTAGGATAATTATACCTCCCCTCCCCCTTTCTGGAGGGTATATACCACCAATAGAATCTACAGGATGCCTGGCTAAACTATATGGTATATGTGAGAAAAATTAAACTCTCTCTCTCTCTCTCTCTCTCTCTCTCTCTCTCTCTATATATATATATATATATATATATATATATATATATATATAGATAGATAGATAGATAGATAGATATAGATATATAGATATAGATATAGATATAGACATAGATATATGTATATATATATGCATATATATGTATAAATATAAGTATAAATTAAGATCATAACTGATCCTTGATTAACTATCAAGGTCCAATTGAGGTAGCTTAGATACTACAAGCATGCAGGACAAGTGTAGCAATTTTGCCCTTAATCTATCCATCCTCAGCCAGGCCTATGCAAAATCACCATACTAAAGAAAAAATTGGACAAAAGTCTGAGGAAAAAGGGAAATATGATTCCCTTATCTGATTTCTTCTTCAATCAAAGAGATAAGATAATAAGCCAAATTTAAAGTAAAACAAAGATGTGCATTAGTCTCATATAATGGCAGAAAACGGGGAATTCCAACATCGGGACCTGCTAAATAGGAGCTTCCCTGAATACTCCAAGATATATCTTCTGCTTTGGCATAGATCATCACCAACCCCACAGGGATTGTTGGCCTCCTTGACCTTGTACTCCTTCATACTGATGAGTGGCTCATTAGAAGTCCCTTTTTCTGAAATCTGATGCAAATATCAGTTAAAATCCCAATATATTTAACAACCAATGGCAGGTTTCCATAGTCTAAAGTTTTGGGATATGCAATGTTATCAGGGCTGATACATATTGTAAACTGATATTTATTTCAGTATCAAAATATCAATACTGATTCCATATCCTCAAAAAAAGAAGTTAAAAAAGAAAAAATCAAATTCCAAATATGAAAAAAGAAAGAAGAAAAAAAGAAAATCATGTTGTATATTCCATTAAACAATGGGCCAGCCAAATATAGGCATAACAAAAATATTTATCACTCAAAAGTGAAATATATTTTCTCTCTAGCTTGGCAATGATCCATAGTTCCATGTACATAATTTTTTTTCCTGGTATAAGCTTTGCTACATAGCTAAGCCAAATTCTGAAGACCAATTTGGCTTTAGTAGCAGATACACTAGTTCCCTGTAGCCATGATGTATTCCAACACACACCTTCAGGTGTCACATAGGTCTTTAAAACAATTTGCTGAGAATCATTCAAAATCCTTTGACATTCATGGACATTTATCACAATGGCACCAGATCTACTTATACAGGAACAACAAGATTGATCAATAAGGGCATACATACCTCCTGATGCAGCTGTAAGCTTATCAAGAGCTGGCCATTTTTTTATAACTATCTTTGCTTAGGGAGTCAATCTAAACCTGTAGGAGTCAATCTCAACCTTGGAAATTCAGGAAATGGCTTGAACTGTATCCTGAGCCAATCTTTCAACCTCAGCAGAGATATTTCTAATAGAATCAATTACTGCCATCATTCCCAAGTTGGGCAAAAAAGGCCAGAAAAAAACCTCTGTACTGCTGTTGAGAATGCTACTGAATTAGGCTGTGACCTTCTGGTTCTTGAATGCCACCAAGTACCCAGATTGCTGGCCATGAACTTGTCCACCTGGTTAATAAAATAATCATGCACCAATACTGGTGAGTTAACATTGGCCAACTCACAAGTACCGGACCATCCTTGGGGAAGGGTAGAGTAAACTGAAGAGTTACAAACATAAAATTGCCTAAAGGTCACCAAGCCCTTTGGGAAATCAACCTTCCTCTGGGATGAGGCAGTCCAGTTGTAAAAGACCTATATTTATGTGTTGCATCCTTTGTGTTTTCTAGTTTTTCCTTAGCACAAATAAATGTTGTGATTTGGAATGGAATGTTGAGATTTTTCTTTAAATTGTCACCCATATACCTACTACTCAATAGAATCTTCCCTCTCTTCACACTAATATAGTTGGAAATTCTTGAACCCATAAAACTACATTACCCACAATTCCTTTCTGTATTACCTAGAATCCTTTTCCCTTTTCCTGTGCCTCCATGTTTGTGTGGTCATGTTATTGTTTCATAAGTTCTGTCTTCCCCCTCGCTCTCTTCTCTTGTGACCAGACTGGGTTTAGGTAATTCTTTTACATTAATTATTAATAAACTTAAAAAATATAATACTTAGAATATTGTACATTAATTTTAATCTTTACAACACACAAGCCAAAGGTAGGCACTTGATCAGTCAGAGGCAGTGGGGCTCCCAAGTATCTGAAAAACAATTCATGAGACCTACTAAAATAAACTGAGATTTTCAGCTCTTTAAATTTTTCAAAGATCAATGATCCAGGTTGTGGCCACCTAGATGGGGTTCATCTATCACTGGGAGATATCCTTCTATTGCCATATAACCTGGAAGAGTTCAGCCAGCTTTTTTATGAGCTTTGTAAATCTCTGCTGGAATGGAATTAGCACCAAGCACTTCGCCACACAAAGGACTCTAATGGCATTTAAAACCTCTTCTTCAGTTGGAAATTTAGCTAGAGAGGGATTGACTTCTATCTGAGATATATTGTCAGTGGCTTCAGCATTAGTAGAGGACTCTCTATATCACTTTCTTAAACACTATGGTAGTGTTCAGTCCCTCTGCCTAAACTCATTCTTGTCACTCTGATCAGTATGGCTCCATCAATGCTGAATAGCTGAGATACAACAAAGTTCTTTAACCCAAAAATAGTCTTGAAGGAATCATAAAAATGTTTTCAGTTGTTGCTATCAGTACAAAACTGAATTTCATCTGCCTTCTTACTGAGCCAAGAATCCCGAATCTCTTTAAGATTTCTTGCACTGTACTTTTTGATAGACATAAATGCTGCCTTTTAAGTCATTTAGTAGTTTCCAAATTTCCCCATTATTTTCATGGAATCAACCCTGATCTTTGTGAGTGTTCTGGCCCAGATGAAGAAATGTGATGCTTTATATGAAATCTCTGAAAGTTGCCCACTTTGTTTGGCTTCCATTGGTGCCAACCATGATTTGGCTCAGCATTCTCTCCAAGTCAGCTACAAATTGTTCATTTAGATATCACTGTCTTCACTCTCATATTCTGTCACTTTTTCTCACAATGACAGAGTCTAATAAATGCCAATATTTGTTTTGAAGGTGCATCCATGAAGTTTTATTGCATTTAGGCAAATGGAAGACAACATTGGCAATGAGGTTATGGAAAAGCAATATGAGAATTAATTATATAAAACATAGAGTAAAAATCTTTCAATTGTTTTCTCAGAAGTGTAAGCTTCTATAGGAAGTTTATTCTGATTTATGATTATCAGAGTCTCTAAGCTAGATTTTTTACAATCGTATATAAGGAACTGTTTTTTAACAAGGACTAAAATAAGAATTTCTTGCCCCAAAAAGGGAGGTTGTAGGAACCATATTATTATAGTATGAAACCCTTAGACTCCTCTTTGTATTTTCTTTTTTTTCTGTTTTTTTTTAGTCACAAAAACAATTGCAAGAGAAGTTATAGACCTATATCCAAGGTCTATATAATTGTCTGTTGCCTATTGTTTTGAACCATTAACAACTTAGTAGCTAAAATATATCTTTGATTCAGGAATACAACTGCTACTTCTTCAGAATACATCATCAAGAAAGAGGGGGAATTCCCTGAAATTCAGGTATCTAATGTATCCACTATGCTAAAGTCCAGGAAACAAAAGAATTCAGCAGAATGAATACAGATTTTTTTTCAAAGCTATCAGGCAAGGAGTGCTTTGAATGTTAATTAAAATACTGTAATGAGTATTCTGCTTTCCAAAACTTTTAGATATGTTTTCCCAGATCCGAGCATATCAGACAAGTAAGTAATGCTCCTGCACATTAAATCAGACACTGTTTTTCCTTTTTTTTTTGTATCCCAGCATTTCACATTTGAGGTGCCTTTCAAAGAAGTAAGCACTTTAAAAATCCTCATGGAATATGAATTAGTGTTCCCAAAAGCTGCTTATATGATAACCTAAGCAAATGTATAAATTTAAGAGATTTTTTAAGTTTTAAAAATGATTTCAACGAAAGATTTACATTAGAACAAATTGAAAGGACATATGGTAGCAGTATTTATCAAATATGTGGATTCCATACTAAGGACTTCTTGGTATTTTGATGATATTCCCTTTGTAAAAGGCTTTTTTTAAACTATAAAAAAAAAACAACAACTGGTGGCTTTAACCTCTATGTGGCTGATTAAGGTATAGAGGCAACCTTATTAGCCTTTCAGTCAGAAAAAGCTGGATTCAGAGTCTACTTCTGGCATTTACTTGGTAAAATTCTACATTTTTTGTGAGGTCCATGCTACAAAATGAATGACTAATAGGGAAGACTCAGGAAAGCTTATACTAAAACAGTAAAATTCAATTTAGTTGAGTATTAATTAAATATCTATTAAGCACAATGTTCCTCTAATGCTCCCAAAATTCATGAGGAAACTACCAACATCCTTTCTTTGTTGCTGAATATCAGCTAGACATTACACATAAATCACCAATTTTTTTAAATGGACATGACAGAAATATAGAGGTATGTAGTGGGTATAAGGAGACAGCAATATATAAGCAATGAAGCACACAAATAAAATATGTCATCAAATCAACTTGAGGACTAGACTAGTGCAAAGTATAAGCGTAAGTAATGTTAAGTTATATAATGGTATATATATAAAACTGAAAATTAATACCTGTGCTTTAAAAAAAAAAGGAAACCTATTGACTGGCTATTTTTTAAGAGGGAAGACCAGAATATTTTTGCTGGTATTCTTATAATGTCAGGAAAAAAATCAAAGAAGACCTTCAGCTTGTCACATCACCTAGCACTGCCCCAAATTTGGGAGAATATGGAAAAGAGTCATATAAATGGTTTGCAATTCATATCCTGGGAAGGATTCTCCAGAATGATGAAATCACAGATCTATTTGAATATGTGAGTCAGCATAAGGCATTATGCTACATTCTGGAAATATGAAGATACAAATAGCAAATTATATTTAACTGGGAAGTCACAACATGCATATGAATACAGGACAAGGAGAAGTACTATCTCTTGAACAGGGAGAAAATACTAACAAAAATTACAACTAACAATCAGTTTGGCTTTTTGAAGGAGGTGGCTGCTGAGCTAAATCTTGAGGATGATGAGAATTATGGGAGAATAAGAGACTGAATTCTAACTCTGGCAAATGAAGAATATAAGTTCACAGAGACAGGAAATAGAGTAGCTCATTCTGATTAGCAATCTAATTTAGTTGGAATGAACAGATGACACCAGGGAATAGTATGAAATAAATGATGAAAGTCAAGTATGATGAATAAAATTCCAAGAGACAGAGTTCCAA
Source organism: Monodelphis domestica (assembly GCF_027887165.1). NCBI lineage: Eukaryota > Metazoa > Chordata > Mammalia > Didelphimorphia > Didelphidae > Monodelphis > Monodelphis domestica. Next base: position 96,776,948 of record NC_077228.1, on the reverse strand, counting down.
GTGTAAAAATAAATTTATTAACCAGGCTAGCAATAATCATGGTGCTATAACTAGTTGTTTTAAAAGCAGTTTTTGCTTTCATTCAACATGGTAATAAGGAAGAGCCATTGTCTTCATTTTGGTATGAATAAGCCTCCTTCACATACCTGTAAGAATTTAATTATTTTGATCTATAGCTCCCTTTACTGAAAAATAATCTATTTTCTGTTCCTCTGTTACCATAAGCAAACATACTGTCCTTCTCTAATTGCCCTTGAGGTTGACCCTGCCCTTTGAATAGTGTGATTCCCATCCTAGTAGAACATGGACTAACTCCTCAAACCAAGACAGACTGCATGGAATAGCACATTCAGTGTAGATTAAAATATTGCTGAAAACATTCTGCTTTGGGAAGGCACAACATAATCTGCATTTGACTTTCCATTCTTTCAGGATCTCTAATTGTGAGGTAGAATCCTAGGTTTAAGGTCAGGAAGCTTGGATTTGGATTCCAGCTCTGCTACTTACAGCTGCATATCCCTGGGCATGAACTTTCTGGACTTCAATTTCCTGATTTGTAACAACAACAATAAAATCACATTTCTCCAATACTGACCTCACGGAGATAGTATGAGGAAAACATTTGGAAAATATTCAAGGACTTTGTAAATGTTAGCTATTATTATTGTTGTTGTTATTATTATTATTATTATTATTATTATTATTCTCCAAAAGATGAGAACCATAAAATATGACTTTAAAATTTATTTCATTATAATAGGGTTTGATGTAATCTCTTTAGATTCTTTAATCAAGTGATATTTGAACCATTTTAAGTTGTTCGTTTGAATATCACTTCTTGTGGATTTTTTTTGTCAAACTATAAGGATTCTTTGGGAAAAGACCCTTATATTGGCAAAGATTGAAAAAGGTGACTGTGGGAGATAATGGAGGATAAGAGAACCTGTCATGGTCAATGGAATCGCAAAGAGTAAGATATGATTGAACAACACAAAATAGTATAATTCCCTACAAAAGTGTCTAACATTGCTTACATAAGGACTTACACAAGCACAAATATATATACACGTATATGATTTACTTCTATGATATCCTTTTTAGATGTTATTTTTAAAATGATTTTTAATTTAAAAAATTTTTATTGATTATGTGTTGATTCGATTTTTATTAATCATTTTCTGGCATTTTGTAATAATAATTATCTCCCTCATTCCCACTCCTCCACCTGCCCCAGGATGGCAGGTAATATGATATAGGTTGTAAATATATTATCCCTCAATACATATTTTCATGTTCATAATGTTGTGAGTCTTATCTCTTTAAATGAATGTCCTTTTTCGATTTTGTGAGAAAATTAGCATTATATGACCCCCAATTTTATTTTTTTTATTTTATTGGTCCCCTTCACTATAATTTAATTGATACAAAAGAAAAAAAATGCTTGATTGGATTTTTGAGTTGGATAGAAGTTTTGAGGTTATCTAATAGTAATGATAATTAGTATTTAGATAAGACTTAATTGCTTACAAACCACTTCATAGAAGTTTTCTGATTTTTATCATCACAACATCCCCAGAAGGAAGGTATTTTTATTATCCTCATTTTACAGATGAGGAAACTGAGGCAGACAAAGGATAAGTAATTTCCTTAGATTCATACAGCTTGTAACCACCTGAGACTTCCAATGAATTTGGATCTTCCTGACTCTAGCTAAGCCCAGCACATTATTCACTGTGCCATGCAAGTGCCCCTTCATTTTACAGATGAGAAGCCTAAGGCACAGAGTACAACATGCAGAAAGCTTCTCTTTAAGAGGATTTACTAACACTAAAGACACATGTTAAGAAGGGCATCCAGAAGATTGAACATTTTCAAAATCACCAAAGAAAGTATTATAAGAATGCTTTTTTTTCTAATGTCAAGGTAGAATATTCCAATTTCAACTTTCTCTGCTTCTTCACAGGCACTGGGTAATGTTTACACTCTCATTTCTTTTTAGTAATCTCTCTTCTTTTTTATTCCTAATTATTCTATATTATGTTGTGGTCAATCTTTTTCTGTTTCTTTTCCTTTTTTTCCAATTATATGTAGAAACAATTTTAATAATTGTTTTCTTGCCTTTTGCAATCCAAATTCTCTCTCTCCCCTTTCTCCCAAGATAATAAATAATCTGACATAGGTTATTTGAATATTGTCATGCAACATATTCCTTAAGTCATGAAAGAAGACATATATTACACAAGCAAGGAACAATTTATGAAGGAAATAAGGTGAGAAAGGAAAGGTTAGATATGCCTTCTGACTTAAAGTTCCTTCTATAACTTTGGATAACATTTTTCATCTTGAGTCCCTTGAGGTTCCTTGAGATCTTTGCATTTTATTTCAGTCCTTCATAGTTGATCGTCATCCAATATTTCTTTTACTATTTACTATGTTCAGTCTTCTAAACCAACTCAAAATCTTTTGGAAATAGGCAAATGACTGTCGGGAAATGCAAAAAGGATCAGCCTGAAAAGCTCTTGGGATAGTCACAACTTCTACCAACTTCTACTGAGTTTGTTATTGAAGAAATAAAGGTTAGGGAGTTGCTTGAGGCAGAGGGAAGTAAATTCATTTGCCCATTGTCACAGAACTAGTACCTATCAGATTCAGGATTTGAAGACAATTCTATTTGACTCCAATCCCATTATTTTATCCCTTATACCACACTGCCTTTACACAGACTACTGATTCTAAATATTATCATTTTGTTTCATGTTCTCACAAGGAACAGTTTAAACCCAGTGAACTTTGATTCAGTGCTGTGCCAAATATCAATATCATATCTTTTTTGTGTATCCTTGGGTAAACGTCATATTGTTTGTCATTCTTTTACAAATACTGTACAAAGAATTCTCTTGGAACCATTTTGTTGATCCCCTGCTGACTCTAAAAACTTCAATTAAGTTAGCACCAGTCTATTTCCTCTGAGAATGAGCTTAAGTTCTTTCATTTTTCTTCATAATTCACATCTCTGAGACATAGGAACATATTGGTTGGATTCATTTTGTATCCCAGCAGGAGCAATTATATCTTTTCTCATGTGACCGATACTGCATGCAAAAGTCTTGGTGAGCAGTAACTGGTGCCTTGTAATTCCTTTAATTTTGTTTATATTCATCTGGGATATAAGCCAGAAGCCTGTTGGCTTCAAAATGGTAGTTGATATCTAGAAGATGGAGAAGAGTTTTTAGTGTTTACAGGCTTTTGTATACAGCAACACCTTTCATTGCAATATTTCTAGTTACTGTATTTTTTTAAGGAACTCATTACTTGGTAGTCATCACCACTGCCATCACAGATTTCTCCAGAAACCTGCCCTCTTAACAAAATGGGCTATAAGTTCAAGCATTTTGTTTTCCTTTCTAAATAAACAGTTTTGAATGGGAACTGTAATTAGAAACATCTAAAATAGTAAAGTTTGCTGAAAAGCCATATTTCGGAAACATTGATTTCACTTTTTCTTAGGAGCAGTTTCACATATTACTGATATGTCATGTTTATCAGAACATCTGCTGTAATTACTTAAAATTAAGAAATGGTTTATTAAAAGAAGTGTCTGCTAGCTATTTCCATCCAGAAATCTAGTTAATGGGTCAATATTATTATGTTTATGTCCTAGATTGCTTATAAAGAACTCTCTATGCCTAGGGATTGTTTCATTGTATTTGTACGTGGGAGAGAGTGCAAAGACTTTATTGTTGAAAGTAATTCAGATTCCAATAAATAGGAGGCAATGGGTTCCAAAAATAGGGCTATTATTTTGTGCACTAGGAAAATGAATTTTATGACGAGATTGGGCAAGGGGGAAAATTGACTCCTGTACGCATTTATCTTCCTCTTCCTCTAAGAAAGCATACTGAAAAACAAAAAGAAGTTGAACAATTAGGGTTTAATACTAGAGCCATTACTTACTGCCTACATGACCTTTTATAAGTCACTTAATTTCTCTTTCAGTTTCAGAAACCACTAAAAATGATGATGATAATTACCTTCCTATCTCTCTGGGATCACAGCATATTTAGCTTTAGAGCAGAAAAAGAATTCAGAAGTCATGTAGCCCAAAAATCTCATTTGTAGATTAGCAAACTAATGCCTATATAGATTAAGCAAATTATGAAAAATTGTGTGAATATTGGATATGTGTAATTAGAAATCTGTTACACTAAAAACTATATTTTCCTGTTGTTATGTACTTCCTGTAGTATATATTGAGTGGGGTTCCTGGTCTTGGTTTCTTTGCTTCCTGGGTTGCAACCATCGTGTTACATGAGAAGGGTTTTTAAACATGTAGATTAGCCATGGGCACATGGTTTTATCTTGTTACCTCTTTATTCCTTTATTTCTAATGATCATTAATAAATCTCTAAAAATATAATATTTTTAATTATTGTACATTAATTTTAATTCTTACAGATAGAATGTGAAGTGTGGAATCAAGAAAATATGGATTCTCATTCTATTACATTAGTCAAACTACACTGTTACTAAAATAGTAAGAGTGTTAGGAGTTATTTTATAAATAGTAGTTGATATAATTTAATTTATTATTTTAAAATATTATCCTCATTTTATGAGGAAAATTAGGCAAGCAGAGATCAAATGACTTGCCCGGGGTAATTTAACTTCTTAGTTTATGGAGGCTGAATTTCAATTTAGGTCTTCTAGACTCTAGGCCCAGTGCTTTATCCACTGTACCACCTAGTTGTAAGTCCTAGGCATTATTTACACCAATGTCTTTGCTTCAAAAACATTCAAGATTATGCCTGGCAAGTGACCATTCAGGCATTTTGTTACTCTGACAGACTTGGAACTATATATAGAAATGATAGAAAGTGATGGAGTATCTTTAGCATGGGTAGGATGAAAATGCTTTCCAATCAAATAAACCATTTATTATTTATTTCCAGTGGCCTTTATTTGAACTGCCTTACAATACAAAACTCAACTTTGGCATGAGCTTTTGAATCTGATTATGTAGGGTCACAATGTGGGGCTCCTGTCACTTTTTGTGATTTCACCATTGAACAGAAGAGTATACATTCCCCAGGATAGCTTTGCTTCCTGTATTGCCTCTCTTTGCAGCTGAGCTTGAAAATTGAACTCTCATTGACTTCAAAGGGTGCCCCAGGCTCATGCTAGCCTAGTTGGAGTTCAAAGAAAGACAGGGAAGTGGCCCATAAAATACAGACTGCAGATAACCTAAGGGATTTAGGAGATTTGTTTCTTTAGGGAATAGGAAGCTTTCATTCACAAGCAGAGAAATTCAGTTTCTTGGTAAATTTACTCACTGTTGCTCTACTTCACTGAGTATAGCTTTATAAACTAAATTTAATTATGTCAAATGCAAAGTAGGAGAATTTCTATTTTTAATTTTAATGCATACAATGAAAAGAATATTGAGCATTTAAGTATAACTCATATTTGGGATTGGGATTACTGGTGTTATTCAAGACTTTTCAAATTTGTTGTTGCTTTTTTTGTTTTACTTGACAATTTTAGCTTCTGTTATTATGAAATAATCTCAAGAGACTGATTTAGAGGTAATAATGTATGTTTACTGCTTGTATCAGGTTTATTTGTTAGGCCAGCATCATAACAGATAGAGTGATATATAGGTTTCCTTGGCTTTCTCAAAAACCAGGGACAACCTTCGCTGGGTCAAGCAGCCCAATGAATGAATTTTTAGGAGCTCATAATTCAGCTCCTCCCTTGAATACTCCAATTCATCTTTAATTGGTTATAGTTGTCTACCTCTCTGTATCCCCACAGGTGGCTAGGTCACACAGGCGAGAAAAGAACTCTTGCCTCCTTCATTCATTAACCAAATTGTGTTAAAAAGGAAGATATTTTGAGGGATTCCCAAGGACAAAGAATGTGCATAACTATATGCGAACTAGATGGCATCTCTGACAGATTCCAGACAGAGTAATACACAGTAATTCTCCCTAATATAATACAGCATATGAAAAATAAATTCTCAAACATTCATCCAGAAAACTAGAGATCATCTGCATAATAGATACCTCAGAAAACTGACTATCTCTATACCTATAACTCATCCAAATGAATTTAGAATGACACTACTGTATAAAGAATTCCCTCACCTTTCCATAATAGAAAAAAAGTGAGAATAACATACTACACTTGTGAGTCAAGAAGCTATGTGTTTGGGTTTGAATCTAACTTCTAACATTTCAATAAACATTTGATCTTGGATAAACCATTTAAGCTCCCTGAGCCTTAGTTGCCTCATCTAAAAAAATGAGGATAATGATATCTGTAATACTTGAATACACATTTTATGAGGATTAAATCATAGATTATTTTGTAAAATGCTTTGCCAATTTTGAAGCACTAAATGAATGTTATTTATTACTGTCAATGTTCCAAATTTGAATACTCTGGTGATATGGCATCCCCAAGAGGGCAAGTTCCTAGGTCTTAAAGTTTTGGTATGACACAGAGTGTTCTTGGGATACTTTGGGCAAACTAATCCTATGTAATGTAAGATCTCAGTAAGTACTATTGGCTGCCTAAGTATATTTTCACTTGGACATTTTGTTAATAAACCTTGATTATAAAGAAAATGCTTGTCTCTGCCTTTTATTCTTTTCATGCATCTTAATATTTTATTTTTCCTTCTCTCTCAGTGTTGGGCTTAATAAGTTGACTCTACAGGGATATAATGAGATTTTTAAATTTTATTTTATCCCTCAGGTTATAGTGCACACTCTTCAAGAAAACTACATTTAAGATTTTGATGACTTCAAGGTAAATAGTAACATCTTAAATAAAAGCTATATGAAATGTTGCTCTCAATAATCTTACATTGAATTTAAAGAGGTTCTTGCATTCCCAAATGAAATGACTTTCTGAACAATTAAAGTATAAATTTGAGTTTGTTGAATCATAAAGAAAAAAAAGGCAAGTTCTTATTTTTTTCTGACATCTAAGTCATGGATACAAATGGCAAATGAATTAATTTTAGATAATTTCATTATACATATGACTAGATTAGATGAGGAAATAAATGTCAGGGAGGGCCATCATGTAGCCAAAAATTAACCAAAAGTAACATCCCTTAGAGAGATGGAGTTTCAATCAACTACTCCAAGACTTGGATATTCTGGTGCAAAACTAGAGAACTGGACAGTCAAAATCAATTAGTACTGAAGACAAAAAAGAATTTGACAAGTGTTCAGTGCTTAGGAGTAGGGGAAGAGAGGGAAACAGAGTCAGAGAGAGGGAGACTGAGGAAAACAAAAGACTAAAGAGATAGAGATGGTGTTTCAGAAAATATCTGATCTGGGTAGGTGAAGTTTCTATGTGACAAATTTGTGATCAATATTTAGAACTCATTATTCATTTTATCCTTCTGCCTATCAAAGAAGAGTAGTATGACTGAATCACAGAGTTTGTGGCATAAAGTGTAACATGATTGTGAAGGTAGGACGGAGTCAAGTCATGTAGAGTTTTGAACTCAAGAGGATTTTATATTTTATTCTTATATTGATAGTGTTCATTTTATCTGGTTGGATCCAAATATACTTAATTGGTAGTTGCCAGGGATTATAATTTCTAAATCCCAAAATTAATTACTGAAGTATGGTAGTTTATTTTTATAATAGATTAAGGAAGAGAAAAAAACAAAAAAGCTCCAGCTTCCTCTGAGCCAGGTAGAAATTCTAAGGCATCAGTCACAGGAAAGGAGTCTCAAGACAATGGGCCTTTCTCAGAGGTCTATGCCTCCAGAAAGGGCAAGGAAGGAAGTCAGCCTTTATGCTCACCACGGTGACCATCTAAATAGAAAGCAGTCTGAGGTCTTCTGCACAAGCTCCTCCAGGGGTTCCAGTTCCACAGCCAAGTGTCTTCAGTTCAGGTATGAGTGTCTGTCTTTTAGTCTCTCCTTGTATCTGTCTTCCACTCCAACTCCAAGTAACTGATTGATCCAGTCTTTCCTCCAAGTGACTCTTCTTCACTCCAAGCCCAAGTGACTGATGGATATCTTTGTGTCTCTGTTTCCATCTATTTAAAGACCTTTTTATCTTGTGTCACTTCCCCTAAATTTTATGTTTACCAATCACAGCAGATGTTCCTCTCCAGGAATGCCCACTTTTTCACACGTGGGTCCCAGACCTCCCACTTAATGTATGAAATGGGTGTTCACTCCTTTTTTGTTAGATCACACCTTTTGTGGTAGGTTAACACCTTTTGTGGTTAGTTAATACCTTTTGTGGTTAGTTAACACCTTTGTGGTTAGTTAACACCTTTTTGTATTTAAAATAGGTAGATCTACTTTAAATACTTAATTAACACTTTGGAGATTAAAATCTAAAAATAGACAGGGCATTACAATTTAATCTTCACAATAAAGGAAGAGCTAAATCCCTTTATTATTACAATCAGGGGAGAGCTAAATCCAGTCTTCACAATAGGGAGCTATCAGAGTTTAATATATGTGTATATGTGTGTGTGTGTGTGTGTGTGTGTGTGTGTGTGTGTGTGTAAAGAGGGAGAGAGTCTGATCTGTGCTTTAGGAAGATCTGGATTGAAGAGTGGATTGAACTGTAGAGAGATTAGTGGCCACTCACCAGTCTACTGGATTTTAGGATAAGGAAAATTATCTTTAATACTATATCATTTGATTTCTAATATTAATCTTCAATATTGTCTTTCCTGTTCAAATTTCTCCTTTAATTCTTAGTCCCAACAGTCCTAGAAATCTTGCATTCCTTGATCCAGAGCATTTTCTAAAATTTGGATAATTGTGATTAAAAATAGTGTGCCATTGTTTCTGTAAAAAAGGACTGACTTAATCCAGATAAATCCCAGGGGTCAGGGTAGAGGTGGGGATGAGCTTTCTGCTGAGCTCCAAACTGAAGTGAGAGTATTTGATCCTTTGAATATAGATTGCCAAAAGTTATCAGAATCTTATGACAAAGGTCTTCCTCCTCATGACTACTGTCACAACAATGAAGTAATCATCAGGAAGGGGCTGGAAAATATTAGCCTACCTCTTCATTAGATATTGTGAATTTTAAAACTATTCCACCATTCATTTGAAGATCTGATTTAGCTGTTTCCTGACCAATAACAATGGAGATACTTGGAATAACTGAATCAGGTCTTGGAAACTCCACATTCTCTACCCTACTCAGTTTAACAAGATTTTGAAAGGTCTGCATCAAACTCAAGATTTAATTATCTGAGGAGATGGCCTTCAACAGACATGCAAAAAAAGGACAGACCTCTGGGCTGTCCTAAGTCAAGCTGAGTCCTCATTGGTATAGATGAGATGCAGAAAAGTTTTGTAAAAACATCCATATAAGGCATGCCAGTTTCTGCTTCTCTCTCTTTCCCTGGAGAAGAGACTCTGGCTGGCAGGGTGCTAGGAGTTCCAACATCTTGAGAGTGGTGGTAGTTATTTGTCTGGGTTTTGGCAGTGAGTTTTGTCCTTGACCTGACTGAGGTTCAGGCAATTCATCTGAGCCCCTTTTGAAGTTCAGGTTGATTCCTTCCTCCTTCACCGTTTCCTTCTCCCTTCTTAAAATCTTCTATACTATATCAATTAAATCACCATAAAATATGGCAGCTGACTTGGGTATTTTATTATTTGGGATTTTCCTTGGTGACCACTTAAATTTAGATGTTTTTCAGTCTCAACCATAATTTCACCCTTTACAGTTTGGCTGACCATGTTGGTTGTAAAGAAATACCCTCAATCTTCTTAACTTTCCTAAACCTTTTTCTACTGTGACTATTTTTTTTTTATATAGCTTATTTTGATCAGCTATAAAGGTAAGTAAATTTGGATTTTTTTTTCTCTTTTCTCCCTCTTTCCTTAAATTAAATAGAACACAGCTGTTTTAAATCTTATCAACAGGACCCTAAGTTCCTAGCTGGGAGAGCTGTTTCTAAATCTTTTTTCCCTTAGGGAACAACTGCCTAGATTAGGGTGGGGAAAAAAAACCCTGTAGAAAGTTTTGGCTTTGTCCTGCTCCCCACATGTTTTGTGAAGACTGTTAGAAAAATAATTAATATATATGTATATATGTATATGTATATGTATATGTATATATATATATATAATATATATAAATTAATACTATATTCTTTGACATTTATATGGTGGTTGAAGAATTGGGGACATTGAGGAATACAGCATACCTCCAATTTTTTATATTAATAGGTAATATCATTTTTGTACTCCTCAAAATTGTGTTTAGAGATGCTAAAATTAAAAAAAAAAAATTGAGGATAAAATGCAAGCCCAATTAGAAGATTTAAAATGTTTCTTACAGGATCAATTGGCAAACATCCATTCTACCAGAAACAGACCTGTTTCTGAACCTTTGAATGAGGAAATTTCCTTCCCTGAAATAGAGATCGAAAACACCTTCCATATAGCTCAGCTAACAGACTGCTCCTCTCGTGTTCTGCAAATTTTGGCTGAATTTAATCCCCAAAACCCTTCTCCAACAATCCCAGTTTCTCATGTTCCTTCTTCTACACAAAACCAAATTTCAGTCTAAAGGAGGTCTTGTCCTCCTAGAGAAACTCATCCTAGTCGAACTGACCTACAGGTACAAAATTCAACTAGAGGCCTGTTTCCTCTAAGAGAAGTACCTGAGATAGGACAGCATGGGGATGTGGTGACTTTAAGACACAAGATACCGTTTATTCCCCAAGAAATAAATGAATTTACATGAAATATCCCCACATATGAACAAGATCCCTTTCTAGTAACAAAAAAGATGAAACATATTTTTTTTCAGTATAATCCGTCTTACAAGGATGTTGAAAACTTGCTATAGGCTTTTTTAACTGAATGTGAGAAAAATAAAATAATTTCTCATGTCAACAAAACCCGGGGGCATAATGCAGCACATTGGCCATCCCATGATCCCAAATGGGATATAACAACCCTGAGGATTATCTACACTATACAGTTATACAGAGGCCATCCTAACAGCCATGAGGGAATGTGCAGACAGTACAGATAATTGGATGGAACTTGAAAAAATTAAGCAAAATGAGGAATAAATACCCTCCAGATTCATGGATAGAATAATCAAGTTTGGGGACAGATACTTGGATTGGGACCTAACTAAAGAAAATAGCTTAAGACAAATTAGAAGGATCTTTGTCGATAACTCTTGCAAAGGGATTAAGGATTATTTTAGAACACATTGTCCAAGATGGCCAGATATGGACCTTGAAGAATTGTGAAAAACAGCTATATATGTTTTAAAGGGAAACAAAGAAAAGGAAAATGAAAACAATGATGCCATAGAGGAAATGAAGAAAGAATTGAGATGTTTCAAAGATAAGATGGCTAAAATAGAAAGTGGGCATGTTGATGAATCAATGACACTTGCCCCTCTCCAGAAATCTAATTATCGATCAAGTACCTGCCACTTCTGTGAGAAGAAGGGCCACAGAATGGTAGAGTGTAGAGTTTTTCTCAAGATTATCAGAAGGAATACACAGTTTAATAACAACTATAGAAGTGATAATTATAGAAATAATTATAATTATGAAAATGGAAACCACAAATTTAGGAATGATGACTATAGGAATAGATATTGGGAAAATGAGAACTCAAACCAAATGACTCCACAACAATATAACTTAAGTGGTGCTTGTCCAAAAAATACTCAATGTTCTAATGCCCCTCAAGGGGGTGCTCTTCAGGGGGGTGCCAAAGGAACTTCCCAAACACAATGAAGGTGTCTGGGGTAGGGCTGGGGCACAAGAATCAGAGCATAAAACCTTTGATTTTCTGTACCCTAATGTCCTACTCCCCATTATCTCTATTCACTACCCCCCATACTAATGAACCCCATGTTACTTTAAAGGTGGGTAACACCTATTATGATTGTCGTTTAGATACTGCAGCTTCCTGGTCTGTATTAAAGAGAACACCTGATTTACATTCTTATTCTTTTGGCTCAGAAAATGTAATGGGAGTATCAGGAATACTCCAAAGAGTTAAAAAAATTTCCCCCTAGAGTGGTGTCTATAGGACCCTAGAGGTACAGCATTCCTTCCTTTTGATCCCTGACTCCCCTTTAAATTTGCTGGGGAGGGACCTGCTATTCAAACTCAAAGCTACAATAACTTGTTCCCCAAATGGTTCCTTATCATTGGAAGTACCAAAGGAATCTTTAATTTTACTCCTTCTAATTCTCTCAGAGAGTCAGGAGGAAAAAGAGCATCCCACCTTTGTAATACCTGAAGATATACATGAGTCTCTTTGGACCACATCTTCTTCTGATGTACGCTTACTCAAGTCAGCTGTTCCTGTGCAGATAAAAACTAAATCTCGACTACCTCCTTTCATTCCTCAGTATCCCCTCTCAAAAGAAGCAACTAAGGGAATTATCCCAGTAATTAACTTATTAATTGCACAAGGAATAATTATCCCTTGTAAATCTGAATACAACACGCTCATCCTGCCTGTTAAAAAACAAAAAGAGGGCCTCATGGCAAACACCTCTATAGATTCGTACAGGATTTTAGGGCTGTGAACAATCACGTTATAAAGAGACACTCCCGTAGTTTCCAACATCAATACTATTATTTCTTCTATTCCTAGCATAGCTATACTTTACAGTAGTAGACTTGTGCTCATCCTTCTTTTCCATACCCATTCATGAGAACTCAAGGCATATCTTTGTTTTCACCTGGCAGGGCCTCAAGTACTCCTGGAGTTGCTTCCCACAAGGTTTCACAGACAGCTCAAGCTTATATGCACACATTTTGAGCCAAGATACAGATAATATAAAATTTAAAAACAGCAAGTTAATCAAATATATAGACGATCTACTATTGGCTTCAACAGATGTAGAAGCATGTCAGGGAGATAGTAAACATCTTCTTTTGGAATTGCACAAAAGAGGGAATAAGATCTCGAAGGATAAGGTTCAGTGGTGCCTCCCAAAATTAAAATATTTGGGGTTCATCCTGACTGTAGTTGCCAGCTTTATTTCTCCCAAATGCTTTTGGCATTTGTCACTCAGTGGAGATGCTATGGCTCCAGAGAGGATTTTTACCTTCAGCTGGAAAATCCATAGCTAATGCAGAAATTATTAATGGAGTCCTTTCTGCTATCTAGCTACCTGAAACAGATGACAAGACAATGACTCAAGCTGAAGGTGACACTTATGGCCAACTATTTCCCCTGATATGATCCTTTTCCTTAACCTGGCTTGCTTCTTAAAGCCCAACTCCTTTTTTGTAGATGTTTAGAAAATTTTATTTAATTAATTAATTTAGAATGTTTTCCCATGGTTACAAAATTCATGGTCTTTCTCTCCCCCTCCCTCCCATATCTGACAAGCATTTCCAATGAGTTTTCCATATGTCATTGATCATGATCTATTACCATATTATTGATGTTTGCACTGGGGTGACCATTTAGAGTCTATATTCCCAATCATATCCCCATGGACCCATGTGATCAACCAGTTGTTTTTCTTCTGTGTTTCTATCCTTACAATTCTTCCTTTGAATATGGATCATGTTCTTTCTCATAAGTCTCTCAGGATTGTCCTGAATCATCGCATTACTGCTAGTAGGGAAGTCCATTACATTCGATTATACCACAGTGTATCAATCTCTGTGTATAATGTTCTCCTGGTTCTGCATCAATTCCTGGAGATAGTTCCAGTTTACATATAATTCCTTCATTTCATTATTTCTTTTGGGCATAATAACATTACATCACCAATATATACCACAATTTGTTCAGCCATTCCCCAATCAGAGGACATCCCCTCATTTTACAATTTTTTGCCACCACAGAGAGCGCAGATATGAATATTTTTGTACAGGTCTTTTTCCCTATTATCTCTTTGGGGGACAAACCTAGCAGTGGCATGGCTGGATCAAAGGACAGGCAGTGTTTTAGCTCCCTTTGGACATAGTTGAGTCCAATTTGCTTATGGGAGTCAACTGACTTTTCACCTCAGAAACTTTAAAAATGGAGATTTGGACCCCAGACTTCAATCCCCAGAATTCCTTGGTATTTCCCAGAATTCCCTATAATCTCACCTGGGTCTCCACCCAGGAGAGATCACAATTGGTATTTAACTAGCTCTCTGTATCCCAAGAGGTCTCTTCCATTTTGCAAATGATGTAGTAAGTAAGCTAAGTGCGGGGGTTCTGAATTGTCTAATCAGCCATGGGCACAAACGTGGTTTATTATTTTGTATTCTTGATTTCTAATAATCTTAATAAACTTCATAAAACATAATGTTTTTATTATTAGAGACTAATTTAATTTTTATAGTTAATGGCAACCACTAGATTGGATGAAAACTTCTCTAATTTTTTTTTAAAGATAGCATAGATAATATCTGTTAAGCCCCATTTCTCTAAGGTTTTTCAGCAAAGCCTCTTGACTCAGCTCACTCCTGTTGCCTGCTTGCCTTCATGCCTGCTCCTGTTCCTGCTCCTGCTCTGGCCCCTGGCCCAGCCCCAGCCCAGGTCCCATCAACTCTGGCCTCCGACGCAGATCGCTCATTGCCCCAGACCCAGCACCAGGACCCAGATGGCAGGGAAGGAACTAGAGAGGGAGCATAGAGCTGGCAGCCTGGCTAGAGCTGTGGAGATCCTCCATATTTGCTTTAGCCTTCCAGGAAGTTTTGGCCTCAGGTTACACCCAGACCAAATCAGCTGAAGTTAACCCCATCAAAAGTCTTCAAATCTCAGGGAAGCCCAGGCTCCACACCACTCTCTCACTTTCTGCTGGACTTTAATCCAATAAAAAAAAGGCTCCAGAGGACAGGGAATCTCAAACCGCCAACAACCTTCCCCCAAAGATTGCACTGAGATTTTCTGTTAAAGCTCCAAGAGGGGAGACTGACAGAAGCCCCCAAAACCAAAAAAATGAGAGGAGCAAGGGCACAGACAAATTCTGGGAGAAAAGGGGTTAATATGAGCAAACAACAGAAATAGAAGAAAGAAATTACAATAGACAGCTTCTATACAGGATCAGCAAATGATAAATCAGCAATCCCAGGGAATTGGATACAAGCTATAGAAGAAATCAAAACACAATTAAGAGAGGCTGAAGACAATTGGGAAAAGAACTTAAAAATTAAGATAAGTCATCTGGAAACAGAGGCTCTTGGACTAAAATGAGAAAATAGTGTCTTGAAAGCCAAAATCAACCAGCTGGAAAATGAGGCAAAGGAGATGAAAGAAGAGGCAAAGAAGATGAAAGATGAGGCAAAGGAGATGAAAGATGAGATAAAGAGGATGAAAGATGACCTCCATAGAAAATCAGACCAGAAAGAGAAGGATGTCCAAAAAACCAGGGATGAAATCCAGTCTTTAAGAACCAGAATACAACAACTAGAATTAAGTGACCTCACAAGGCAGTAGGACACTATAAAATGAAATCAAAGGAATGAAAAAATTGAGCAAAATATGAAGCATCTCATTCACAAAACAGAGGATTTAGAAAATCATTCCAGGCAAGACAATTTAAGAATCATTGGCCTAACATAAGACAAAAGAAAAAGCCTGGACATAAAATTATTCAAGAAAACTGCCCCAATATTCTAGAACAAGTGGGAAATGTGGAGATTGAAAGAACGCACAAATCACCTCCTGTACTTAATCCCCAACTGACAACACCCAGGAATGTTATAGCCAAATTCAAGAACTATCAGATCAAAGAAAAGATATTACAAGCTGCCAAGAAGAAGTCATTCAGATACCATTGAACCACAGTGAGGATAATGCAGGATCTGGCTACATCCACACTGAAGGACCAAAAGGCATGGAATATGATATTCTGGAAAGCAAGGGAACTAGGTCTACAACCAAGAATCAAATATCCAGCAAAACTGACTATATTCTTACAAGGGAAAGTATGGTCATTCAACAAAATAGGACAAGATATAAATAGGTATATAGATACATGCATACATAAATACATATAAATGTGTATGTATATATATATATATATATATATATATATATATATATATATATATACATGACTAGAGCTAAAAAAGAAAAGAGGTTATGACTAAAAGAAATGGTAAAAGAAACAAATGGGGGTAAATTTATATGTCACAAAGAAGCTCATTGTGGGAGGGGGGAGAACATTGATACACTGGAAGGGTAAAGAGGTTGGAGACAGGGAATACTCAACTCTTACGTACTTTGAAACTGACCCAAAGAGGGAAGAAGAATCCAATCCATTGGGGAAGAGAATAGATTTACGCCCTATAGGGGAGTAGAAGGGTAAAAAACGGACTGTTGGGGAGGGAAGCAGTACAAGGGAGGGAGAGGGTGGGAGGAAATATTAAAAAGACTACAGGGGAAAATAAGGGAGGGAATAAGAAGGGAGGGGGGGTAGAAAGGGAAGTAAAATAAGGTGGGGGGAACTAGGGGGACTGACTATAAACAAACATTGGTGTAGAAGGAAACAGTGAAAGAAGAAAAGGCAGAACCAGGAGTAGAAATCAAAATGCTGGGAAATACACAGCTAGTAATCATAACTCTGAATGTGAATGGAATGAACTCACCCATAAAATGCAAGCGAATAGCAGAGTGGATTAGAATCCAAAACCAACCATATGCTGTCTGCAAGAAACACTCATGAGGAAGGTAGATATGCACAGGGTGAAAAAAAAAGAAAGCCGAAGTAGCAGTCATGATATCGAACAAAGACAAAATAAAATTATTTCATCAGCGCTAACATATGTTCCTGAAAAGATTAAGAATGTTTAGAAGTACCAGAACTCTTTAATACTTCAAAATGCTATAAATCACTGTAGCTACAAATAAATACCATCTGAGTAGCCTGAAATATAGAACATACATTGTTATATTCCTCACTTTTCAGATTGTAACCTCTGTTCTAAAAAGGACTTAAACACTCTATTTTAACACTTAAACGTTTCCCATGCTAAAAGTAAGTTAAAAAGGATTACTATAATTAAAATGATTACTCCAGAATTAATACTTTCAGAATGCAGGTGGACAAACTCCTTTATTTTTAATTTGTAAAATATTTTTGAATGAATTAATTCTATTTAAAAAACAAATACTCTATCATATCTACCAAATTCAGTTTACAACACAAACATGATACTGATCCTAAATCCAGGCAGTTCAAAAACAGAGAAAGAAAACTTTTGACCAATCTCCTTAATGAATATAGATGCAAAAATCTTAAATAGGATACTAGCAAAAAGACTCTAGCAAGTAATCATGAGGGTTATTCACTATGACTAGGTAGGATTCATACCAGGAATGCAAGTATGGTTCAATATTAGGAAAACCATCCACATAATTGACCATATTAACAAGAAAACTGACAAAAATGACATGATTATCTCAATAGGTGCAGAAAAAACCTGTGTTAAAATACAACACCCATTCCTATTGAAAACACTAGAAAGTATAGGAATAGAAGGGCCTTTCCTAAAAATAATAAACAGTATATATCTAAAACCATCAGCAAACAGCATCTGCAATGGGGAAAAACTCGAAGCCTTCCCAATAAGATCAGGAGTCAAACAAGGATGCCCATTATTACCTTTATTATTTAACATTGTACTAGAAACACTAGCAGCAGCAATCAGAGAAGAAAAAGAAATTGAAGGTATTATAATTGGCAATGAGGAGACCAAACTATCAGTCTTTGTGGATGATATGATGGTTTACTGAAAGAATCCTAGAGAATCAACCAAAAAGCTAGTTGAAATAATCAACAATTTTAGCAAAGTTGCAGGATACAAAATATACCCACAAAAGTCATCAGCATTTCTATATATCTCCAACCCATTTCAGCAGCAAGAATTAGAGAAATTCCATTTAAAATCACCCAAGACAAACATAAAATACTTAGGAATCTATCTGCTGAAACAAACACAGGAAGTATACAAACACCACTACAAAACACTCTCCACACAATTAAAGCTATATCTAAACAACTGGAAAAACATTGATTGCCCATAGGTGGGATGAACTAACATAATAAAAATGACAATACTAGACAAATTAATTTACTTACTTAGTGCTATACCCATTGAAGTACAAAAAAAAATTTTTACTGAATTAGAAAAAAAAAACATAACAAAGTTCATTTGGAAGAACAAAAGATCAAGGATATCCAGGGAAATCATGAAACAAAATACAAAGGGAGGACTTGCAGTCCCACATCTCAAACTATACTATAAAGCAGTGGTTATCAAAACAATTTGGTACTGGTTAAGAGATAGAAAAAAGGATCAGTGGAATCGACTTGGGGAAAATGACCTCAGCAAGATAGTCTATAAAAAACCCAAAGATCCCAGTTTTGGGTACCAAAACTCACTTTTGATAAAAACTGCTGGGAAAATTGGAAGATAGTATAGGAGAGATTAGGTTTGGATCAACATCTCACACACTACACCAAAATAAATTCAGAATGGGTGAATGACCTGAATGTAAAGAAGGAAATTATAAGCAAATTAGGTGAAAATAGAATAGTATACTTGTCAGATCTCTGAGAAAGGAAAGACTTTAAAACCAAGCAAGAGCTAGAAAAGAACACAAAATGTAAAATCAATAATTTTGATTACATCAAATTAAAAAGATTTTGTACAAACAAAATTAATCCATCCAAAATTAGAAGGGAAGAAACAATTTGGGAAACAATATTCATTACAAAAACCTCTGACAGGTTTAATTACTCAAATTTGTAAAGAACTAAACCAGTAGTACAAAATATCAAGCCAGTTTCCAATTGAAAAATGGACAAGGGATATGAATAGGCAATTTTTCTGTTAAAGAAATAAAAAATATTAATAAGCACATGAAAAAGTGTTCTAAATCTCTTGTAATCAGAGAAATGCAAATCAAAACAACTCTGAGGTATCACCTCACACCTAGCAGATTGGCTAACATGACAGCAAAGGAAAGTAATGAATGTTGGAGGGGATGTGGCAAAGTCGGAACATTAATGCTTCACTGGTGGCGTTGTGAATTGATCCAACAATTCTGGAGGGCAATTTGGAACTATGCTCAAAGGGTGATGAAAGACTGTCTGCCCTTTGATTCAGCCATAGCACTGCTGTGTTTGTACACCAAAGAGATAATAAGGAAAAAGACAGGTACAAAAATATTCATAGCTGTGCTTTTTGTGGGGGAAAAATGGAAAATGAGGGGATGCCCTTCATATGAGGAATGGCTGAACAAATTGTGGTATATGTTGGTGATGGAATACTATTGTGCTCAAGTGAATAATAAAGTGGAGGAATTCCATGGGAACTGGAACATCCTTCAGGAAGTGATGCAGAGTGAAAGGAGCAGAACCAGGAAAATATTGTATACAGAGACTGATACATTGTGGTACAATTGAATGCAATGACCCTGAACAACTTTGAAGAGCCTATGGGTTGAAGGGATAGGGTTGGGGATGTAGACTCTAAATGAACATCCTAGTGTAAACAACAACATGGAAATAGGTCCTGATCAAGGACACAAGTAATACCCAATGAAATTGTGTGTTGGCTGCGGGAAGAGTGGTTGGAGGAGAGGGAGGGAAATAATGTGATTATTGTAACCAAGGAATAATGTTCTAAATTGACTAAATAAACTAATTCAAATGGGGAAAAAAAGAAAGTACAAAAGACATCATAGAGAAAATAGTTTCTTATATTACTATCTGAGGTTACAGATTTCACTTTGTTACTATGACATATTGCTCTATTTTCCAGGCTCTCAATTCTGCTTTCTTGCTCATTTCCAAGTTTATCTCATTTCCCTGGCATTAATATGGGGTAAAGGCTTCCCCTAGACACCCAAAGACCCCAGATTGTTTGACATTCCTGGAGTGTTAGGGAAGGTGACTTTCAGGTCCTCTGGCCTCTCTGTTCATTCTTTTTATTTATTTTTTTTTTTTCATTTTGATCTTCGGAGGAAAGGGTGTCTATATTTTAGATAATACAAAGGAAATATTTGTATTTCTGTAGCACAATTTAAATATTTTGTTGTTCTTATATAGCAGGATACAATAGAAAAGGCAAATAATTAGTTTTCTGTAATACTTTCACACAATTGGAATCTTGTTTTAAAGCAAATTATACCTTCTTGTTTTCCCTTTTAACCTTGGTTCTATTGGTTTTGTGTGTACAAACTGTTTTGAATTGAAGATAATAAAAATAATCCATGATATAGGCCATGTAATCTATTTCTCATTTGGTTATATATTCTTCCCTTATTAATAACTTGATCTAAAAAGTAAACTATTATATGCTCCCTTAATTTAGTTATGTCATCATACTTCAGGTCTAAATCATATTGGCATTTGAACCTAATCTGAGTAGAGTTTATGATATACTAGTGTGAATTAACTGATTTAGAGCAAGGTGACAATTCTGTGTGAAAGTCTGAGGTTTCTCTAATATAAGAACAAAAGAGGACCTCCATATGAAGGGCTTTCCACATTGCTTTCATTCATAAAATGTCTTAGCAGTGTGAATTTCAAAACTACTCCATCCTGTTCAAACCATTCTTTAGAGGATGGGGTTTAGCTATTTCCTGATCAATGACAATGGAGATACTTGGAGTAACAGAGTCAGGTCTTGGAAACTGCAATCTCCATCCTACTCAGGTAGAGATTAGGAAGGGCTGCAGAAAAACTCAAGATTTAATTATTTGAGAATATGGTCCTCAACAGACATGTGCAAAAAGGACTGCCTACCTGGGCTGTCCTAAGCCAAGCTTGAGCCACCATTGGCACTTGTGAGGCACAGGAATTGAGGTAGGGAACAGCTTCTGGAATTCGCTGACTTCCTGTGAGGAGAGGGAGGGGGGTTGTTGGTGCTAGGAACTGGAGGAGGTAGGAGGTCCGCAGACAGCTTTCCTTCAGATTGGTCACATGAGTCAAGAACTGAATTTCTTCTCTACCTTGGCTCATTGGGCCTAAAACTCCCTCTAGCTCTCAGTTCGATGAGCCAGAAGGTTGAGTTAACCTTTTCCCCTTTATCCTTCCCCCCCTCTCTCTTTCTTACTCCTGTTGTGATTAAACCACCATAACTCCATTCTGACTTGAGTGTTTCATTTTAGGAGTTTCATAAGTAAATTCCTTGGAGACTATAATTTAATATTATAAAAATCTTTAAAGGTGATTTTTTTCACCATAACAGCAGTATGGATTCTCTGATGTACAGCAACATGGGAACACTGACTGAATGCCTTTCTACATTGCTTACATTCATAAGGTTTCTCCCTAGTGTGGTTTCTCTAATGTTGAATAACACTAGATCTCCATCTGAATGTCTTTCCACAATGATTGCATTCATAAGATTTCTCCCCAGTGTGGTTTTTCTGATGTTGAGCTCTGATTGAGCTTTTTTCCTCAGAGTTCATTTTTTGATGTTCAGTGTGGGATGAATTTTGAGATTCAACACTGAATTCTCTCCAAGATATATTATTTGGAATATCACTCATGAGTCTTTGCTGGTCCATTTCTTCCACAGAGGGGATCATTCTATTGGAGTTGTCTTCATTTCTAGTCTGATGTCTCATGGGCAGTAGCTCCTCAGGCCTTCTTGCTCTAGCATCCACCAAGCTTCTGTCTGCTTCAAATAAGAGAACAGTTCTTCTGGGGGTGCTGGAATCCCCACAGGGAGCAGGTTCCAGGCATTCTCCAGGATTACCTCCTTGTACAACTCCTTTTGGTAAGGGGTCAAGAGGTGCCACTCCTCCTGGGTGAACTCCACAGCCACATCCTTGAATGTCACTGCCTCCTGGGCTAGGAATCTGTCCCTCTCAAAGGCCATTCCCTCAGACTCCAGTGTCCTCAAGAAAGTAGTCCAGAGGTCAAATTTTATGTTGAAGCCAAGCTCCAAGCCCATGATCCAAGCCTCAGTCTCCAGCAAAGCTCCCTGGAAGACTCTTCCCAGTAAGTAGACTATCTCCAGAAGACAATCTCTTCAGACTATCTTCTCAAAGACAATCTGCTCTGAGGGTGTTTGGGCTTGCTTTTATGGTGGCTTCTTGTCTCCTCCCATCTCCACAGGGGCCAAGCACACCCTGAGAAATTGTTCAATCAGGAAACTGTGAACCTTTTTGATGAGAAATTGAGCTTCAGAAGGTGAGAAGTCAATCCCACAGACATTGTCCTTTGGGCAGTGTTAAACAATTTGGAAGCTGTTGTTATGGTTAATATTCAGGATAGTATTGATTAGGTACAACATTCTTGCCCTGTAAGTAAGTATAAGGGAGGAATCAAGATGGAATGGCTGGCAGACAATATGTCTGTGGTTGCCAGGTACTTACCTTCTCTCACCATACCAGGGCTGAGACAAGAGGATAATTCTTGGGAAAGATGAGGATTCCAGGAATGGGCCAGCAATGATATCCTGAAGGAATGCCTTCTCTATTGATTGAGGTGGAAGATACCTCTGGGTATGTAAACACAGATCCTTTAGAGGGACAAGACTCTCCATGGGTCAAGGCTGCTTGTCAAGGGTCCAATAGGAATAGTGTATGTTTGATTGACTGTCCTTCGGGTCTGGTTCCCTCTATGTCCCCATTGAAATGATAGTCCTCTCCTTATCTGATTGTGGTTTAAATGTTATTTAATGTAGGTAAAGTAGCAGGAATTAGGGAGTGGATAAAAGCTCAATGGTAGTCCCTAACTCTAATTCCTCAAGATCCTTCTCTCTGGATGGGCTAGGTCAAACCAGGGATTCACCTTCCCATATCTCTTGATCCTTAATCTATATATGGTACATAGGTTTGATCAGGACTGGATTGAGGCAGGTATGAGGCTCAGAGGCCATCTGAGTCTTTGATCCATCAGGTCCAAAAGGATCAGAGTTTCCTTTCCTATAAGGTCTACAAGGGCTGACAGGCAGCACCAGGGTTCATAATCATTCTGGGTAATCCTCTTTTTCTGGCTTTGGTCAGGCTAACCTGTTTAGAGAGAGTCTACCTCTGGCCTCCAAGTCTCAGACTCAAAAAGTCCCTCCTCCACCTGGGTTCTTTCCCAGGTTTCCTTCATTCTTTCCCAGGCTCTTTTACTTCAGCTCCAACTGTCTGGCCTGTCAGTCACCCAGCACTCAGAACATTCTATCCTCTCCAGCTCTACATTCTCATATTGTGATTGGACCCTGTGAAGGGAGGAGGAGTCAAGAAGTCACCATAAAAGCAAACCCAAACTCCCTCAGAGCACATTGTCTTTCAGAAGACAGTCTGAAGAGATTGTATTCTGGAGATTGTCTTCGGACTGTGGAGAGTCTTCAAGAGAGCTTCAATGGAGGCTGGGGCTTGGATCATGGGCTCGGAGCTTGTCTTTAACTTAGACTCTGACTCCTGAAGTACTTTATTGGGTAAGTGAAAGGTTAACTACTTTCCTAGTTTCCTAAGAGACTAGCTTCCATCTTGAAGGAGGCAGTGTGGTTACTCATCACCAGCCTTCCTGCTTTGAGAGCTAATTAGTCTCCTTCTGGATTAAGCAGACCCAGAGTAAACATTTAGGTTGATAGGATAGATAAATTCTCTAACCTCTTCACATTTTTTACTTTATTTTTTCCTCTCCATTTTGTAAATATTTGTAAATAAATTTCTGACTCGACATATAATAAATATTGGTGACCACATAATTTCATAAAATTATTGTCCAGCCATTAAATTTAATCCTTGCATTTCCATGAAACAAGAATTTTTAACCTTGGATCAATTAAACTATTTTTAAAGGTTTTTAAATTTTATTTTTGTTAACCAAATTTCAATAAAAATATTTTTCTTTATGCATTTAAAACATTATTTTGAGAAGAAGGTGTCAATATACTTCATTATAGTGTCAAAGAAGTCCATGGCACATAAAAAGTAGTGAATTCTTGTTCTACAGTGACCAAACTCAGCTTCATAATACATACAATTGTTCATTCAAACCATCTTGTCATTTGGCTTCTTGCTACTGCTTCCTTGATCCTCAATACCTGGACATATCCTACACACTAGACACAAAATAATTCATATTCTCTCAGTGCCTAGAAAAGTTAGTTCTTTTCCTTTTATAACTCCTGCCCAAGGGTCCAACTGTCTTAAGTCAGGGTGACCTTGTCTAGTTCCCTATATTTAGCCCCTATATCTAGATGTAACAATCAATAAGTACTTATCAAGTCCTTACTATGTTCTAGTCATTTGGCTAAGATCTTAGGTTCCAAAGAAATATAAAACCAGTCTTTGTTGTTGTGAAGCAAATGGAAGCTACATCATGTGCATGCAATGAGGCTTTTATGTAAGCTCAGATTTCCCAAGATATAAATACCCACATGGGAGATACCAGAGATATGCAAAGAGAAGACATCCTGCATTCATCTACTATGTGGATGGAAGGAACATTTATTTTTTTTTTCCATTGGCTGAATAACTACTACCAGATAAGTCTTTAAATCCATCAGGTCAGGACAATGTCATTCCCTTTCCACTGGCATTCAGGAGTGAAGGTCTTGTTCACCTACAGTTTACTATGTTATAATATACTAAGTAAGGAAAATTTAACTTTCTTCTTATCCTCACTTCCAGTAGAGCTGAGAAATGGGTTTGGTTCTTTTGTATATTTTGGTTATCTTATTCAGTTCTAGGTACAGGGAATGGTTTCTCAGAGCTGGAAGCTCAAGCCATGGTAACCTTCGAGAAAGGATGCTAGGTCAGAAGTTGCTGCCAACCCATTAGGGAAACCCTGAGACTCTAGATTTACAGGGAATACAAGCTCATGGGCGAAGTTTTGGATTTGGAATTTGGTGGGATTAATGTTATATAAGGAACTGAGTTAAGCTATGAACCTAGTCCTCATCCTCACCCTAGAGATTGAAGTGATTTAGAAGGAAATAGCCCTTCCTTTCCTCCCATTGTTGGTGGTGGGAATTAGTATGTTTGGTCCTATTGTACTTTTGAAGTAAATATTCCTTAAATGAAAGTAATCTGACTAAATGGAACTGGTGTGTTAAGGACCCCTAAAATTGAGGTAACACAATTGAAGTGAATTGCTGGTTCAGAGACACATGTGTTACATATTCTCCAATTCCCATACTGTACTTATTCTCTGTTGCTTCAGTTTTTGTGATACCACTAGGAAGAATATTATACTTCCTGTATTCAAATTAAAAAGTCATAATTTAAACTGTGACTTTAATTTATTGGTAATTTACTGGCAAATCACCTTGCCATGTCCTGTCCATGAATGTTATTTGATAGTCGCAAATAACTTAATCTTAATGGGATAACTAATATTTAGAGTGTTGAGATAAGGGCATGCCAAGTACAGAACTAGAAAATAATGTGACCTAATAAATTTGACCAATTCAGAATTCAGCAAGATAGGTATACAGAAACAGTATATAAATACATGGCCAAGCTACAAATTCATGCAGAAACTGAAGGACTCAAACCTTTCTGGAGGAGAGAAGAAATTGTGATGTCTCTCAATCAATGAATCTATTAGTCAACAAGTGACCCAATAATCATTTTGTTAAGTGACTACTATGTTCCAGGTACTATGCTTGGTGCTGGGGGATCCTGAGACAAAAGTAAAACTACATCCTCCCTTCAAGGATATAGCATCCCATTAAAGAACACTTAAGCATATAGTTACATAAAAAATAAAATAACTACAAATTGACATGAGGGTGATAGTAGCAGTGGGTAATACTAGGAGGAAAAGCATTATATAGAAGGATTATGTCATTTTAGATGATTCTTGAAAGAAGCTAGAAATCTCCCAAAATGGAGATATAGGTAGGAATGCAGTCTAGGAACCAGGAATGACAGATGTCTAGTTTAAAGACCCTAAGATGGAAAATAGACTATTGTCTTTAAATAATGGTAAAAAAGGATTAATGCATGCCTTCATGCAGAATGTTGGGTTTTTGTTTGTTTGTTTTTCTGAGGCACAGCACAATTTGTACTAAGTTTGGAAACACAGGTTGAAAAATGTTACAGAGGGATTTTCATGACAAAAAGAATAGTTTGTGTTGGCACCTACAGGTATTTGGCTTTTATTAAAGTTTATATCTGGAGCTGGAAATATGGAAATCATTTATTTTCATTTGTGGAAGTACAAATACCAAAATGTGGTAAATAATTATTCTATAAGCAATATCAAAAATTGAGAATGACACCAAGGTTTTAAGTGTGGGTAACTAAATCAATGATAGTGCCCTCAGTAGTAGTATTGAAATTCACAAAAGGTTTATTAGGACAGTTATTTATTTTTGGAGCTGATTAGTCTCAGCTTAAACATGACTCTAAGATATTCAGTCTTACTCAAAAGGGTGTAAAACTGGAGAAATTCATAAAACTTCAGTGTTATTCTTGACTCTCTCTGACACTACATGTTATAAAGAGTTAAATTAAGGGTTTGACTAAATATGTAAGAATTATAAAATAATACGGTGGTCACTGATGTGAATTTTATCCCTAACACTGATTTAAAATATTATAGCTTAAGACAAAATGGCTTGTAATCGCATTTGTTTACAAAGAGATGGAAAGAGTAAAAGTAGAGAAATATATATTTTGAAGATTGGATTTGACTATCTCCTGATTGTAACATTGAAGGTACTTAGCTCTTCCTTTATTGTGAAGATTAAATTGTAATCCCCTGTCCACTTTTAGATTTTAATCCCTATAAGTGTTAATTCAGTATTTAAAGTAGATCTACCCATTTTAACTACAAAATGTGTTAACTAATGAAAAAAGGTGTTAACTAACCACAAAAGGTGTGAACACCTATTTCATACATTGAGTGGGAAGTCCTGGAAAGGAGCATCTGCTGTGAATGGTAGATGTAAAATTTAAGGGAAGTGACATAGAAGAAAAAAAAAAGATCTTTAAATAGAGGAAAACGAGGTACATGGGGTTTCATTCAAGGTCATTCAGTCACTCAGTTTTGGAATGGAAGGATCAGTCACTTGGGCTTGGAGTGAACAGTCACTAGGAGAGACTGGAAGACAGGCACTTGAGTAGAGACTGGAAAACAGACACTCAGACTTGGAGTGAAGACACATGACTGTGGAACTGGAGGAGGTTGTGCAGGAGGCCTCAGACTGCTTTTCTTTTAGACAGTCACTGTAGTGAGTGGAAAGGCTGACTTAGTTTTCTTGCCTTTCTGGAAGTATGAACCTCTGAGAAAGGCCCATTGTCTTGAGACTCCTTTCCCCTGCCTGGGGCTTAGAATTTCTATCTGGCTCTGAGGAAGCCAGAGCTTGCTCTCTCTCTCTCTCTCTCTCTCTCTCTCTCTCTCTCTCTCTCTCTCTCTCTCTCTATTTCTCTCTCTCCCCCCTTTTCTCTCTTCCTTAAATATTCCTGTATTGTAAAAATAAACTACCCTAAATTCCATTTACTTGAGTCATTTACTTTGGGATTTAGAAATTAAATCACATAATATCCATACCAACCATAAATATAAATTTAAAAATATCTGGGTTATCACATTAACTATTATTTCTATGCTTAGCTCAGCCCAGCAGGGCTAGTTAACCCTTGACCAGAGGACCTGGTGCTCCACCCACGTGGCCTCCTCTAAGAGGAGAAGGACTCTCCAGAAGCCAGGAAAGGAAGGCCAGCTACTCACCTAAGAGCCAAGGTCCCAAGTCCAAAGTCTTAACTCCAAGCCTCAGTCTCAGTCTAAGTTCCTTCAAGCTCCAGATTCAGGCCAAAGAGGACCAGCCTTCAGGACTTTTTATAGTCACTTTTTGTCCCTTCCCCTCTTCACAGGGGCCAATCACAGCTTTCAAATTGCCTAGCACTTCCAAGGGTGGCAGTGTCTCACCTTTTGAAGTATCAACTCATCAAATGATTGACAAGTTTCTGATTGATCGGGTTAAAAGGGTGGAGCTCTTCAAGTAAGTGACTTGTGAATCCTTTTAATTGATAACAAAGTGTTAACTCAAAATAGACAAAGAGAATAAAGAATTTCCTTTCACAGTGTCCAACGCATCTCTGAGTTTTTTTTTCTATGTTAATAACATCTTTTCTATAAGTTCCTTTTGATCCCTCATAACCCTGGTTCATGTCCTTATTATCTCTGGTCTTGAAAAGAAGGCAATAAATATCCTTCAGATTAATTTCCTCACCTCATGTCTCTCTAAGTACAATCCAATCTCTGTTAGCTAGGTTTCTTGTTTTGTTTTGTTTTTTTGTTTTTTTTTTTCCTAAAACATAGATCTAATTATTTTTTTCTCTACCTTTCCCCTCTTACCCCATACTGGATGAGCGCTCTGACTTCCCATCACAAATATACAGTCATTTATTTGCCTTTAAAGTTTTTTTAGCCCCTTACCTTCTATCTTAGAATTAATATTGTGTATTGGTTCTAAGGCAGAAAAGCGATCAGGAATAGGAGATGGGTGTTAAATGACTTGCCCAAGTCACACAATTAGGACATATTTAAGGCCATATTTGAATTTAGGACTTCTTGTCTCCCTGCCTGTCTCTCAATCCAATGAGCCACTTAGCTTCCATCTTGTGAAACCCTTAACCTATTATCTTCCTACCTTTCCAGGCTTCTTGCATCTTATCCTCTCTATTTCATCTTCATTATTCAGTGACACAGCCATCCATACTTTTCTTTGAACAGGACATTCCCTTTCTTGGCTGCATATATTTTTTCTAGATTTCCCTAATGCCTAGAATTCTCTCCTTACACACTTTTGTTTGTCTTTTTAGCCTTTCTTTAGGTTCCAGATAAGATCTCTTCTTTTCCAAGAAGTCTTTCTCAATCCTGCTTAGTCCAGGCAGGTGGTAAGGGACAAAATTCTCTTCTCTCTGATCTGGAGGTGTGCACATGGGTTGTGAAATGGGTCAATTCTTCTGCTTTCATTTAGAAGGGTTTATTTGGGGGAAGGGGAGGAAGACTGTAGAGTACTAAGTCAAAGGACAGGAGTTGGAAGAGAAAGTGCAGTACTATACAGAAAAGTTAATGCACATATTAAAAGTCAAAGGGAGAACAATTTCTGTAGGACTGTGTACTATCTGTGGTTTCTGACATCCAGTGGGGATCTTGTAGTAAACGCACCAAAGATAGAGGGATACAACTATATAGTATTATATAAAAATGTAAAATATACTTCATTATCATTATTATATTTAACATTGGTAATACCTTACTGTGAATTTAATTTATCAACTAAACTTTATTAAATGTATGTACAAGAAATTCATGTTGTATGTGGGGTCAACGGTTTTTATTTATATACCAGGTTTTAGACATCTTTGGTAGGTTTTAGAAGGTATTCGCTATAGCAAAGGAGACCCTACTGTATTGTTTGAATATATTGTGTTCCCCATTAAATGACAAGATCCTTGATAGCTGTGATTATTTGTATTTCTTTTTAGACCTATCATTTAGCCTGGGACATGGTAGACATTTAATAGATGCTTGTTGACTAATCTTGAAAGAAGAAACTATACTTCTTTAATAAGTTGCCTAATTAATATAACATGATATTATCAAGGGGGCAGCTAGGAGATGTATTAGAAAGAAATCTAAATACATAGTCAGGAAGTCCAGAGTTCAAATCCAATCTTAGATACTTTCTAGCTATGTGACCCTAGATTTTTCACTTAAGCCCGTTTGCCTCAGTTTCTTCACCTATAAAAATGAATGGGAGTAGGAATTAGCAAACAACTCCTGTGTCTTTGCTAGGAAAATATCAAATGGAATCACAAATACATGGAAGCAACCAAAAGGCCTGAACAATGACATTATAAAGATGATGTAGAAAATTAATATTGAATTAGGATATTTTTCATGAACTGATTTCCCCCTTTTCTCCCCAAGAACAGTTTGATTTTAAAACTACAGTTTCTCCCCTAATATTTAATACTGGTTTAAGATATTTATTAAGAATAACACGATTTAGGTAGGACTGAGCAGTCTCTTGACCCACTTGAGAGATTATGTAATGAAATCAGCAACCTCTAGCCTCCATTTTGATCTGCAGTGATGCAGCCATGTGGCAGGCTTGTTGGCATCCTTAAAATTCACCATTTCCTGTGAAGTAATAAGGAAGTGATTGAAGGCTCTAACTCACCTCCTCTGTGACTATTTAGAAATCAGAGATCTCCAGGAGAGGTCTTGGATGATGACATTGCAAGGGGTTTGGATTGGGCTGTGCCCTCTTGCTCACTCTCTTTTGCCTCTCTCTTCTCTCTTGCCCAGCTGCTCTTGTTTGGCCTGGCTCTTGGCTGGCCTCTTGGGCTATTGCCCAATTATATGCTCTTTGACATCTGTTCAGATTGTGGAAAGAGTCCACTGGTTAATTTAGTTTGGCTTGAATGGTCTATTAATAAACTAATTTTTACAGTGAATAAATACAGCCTTTGAAGAATTTCAATCATTATGACCACTAATTGAGTTAACACATGAGGCACAGAAAAATATGCAGTTCTGCAGAGAATCATCATAGAGAGATTATTAAAAGACACTCCAATAATAAAAAATAACATTTTTATGTTAACTCCTGTTTCAAAGAACCGATTATATGAGACTCTCTATTGATAGAAATTAATTATTCACTGAAGGGCTATCATAATTGTTGAGAGTGGGAGAGAAGAGAACTCTCACCTCCTTTGGCTTAAACTTTTCAAAGAAAAGACCTCCCTTCATGTCATTCAATAGAAAGAAAGACCCTGGGTATAAGCTTATCTGAGATATATGATCTAGACATAGGAGAGATAAGTAAATCAGAAAAACAGGGAGGGTATAACCTATCAAATTATGAACAGGAAAGGAATTTTTGAGTAAACAAGAGATTATGAACATTGTGAAATATCAAATGGATAATATTAAGTACATTAAATTGAAAATTTTATACAGATTAAATAAATGTTGCCAAATAAAAAGGAAAATAGAAAAATTGGGGGAAGTATAGACAGCCTCTCAAATAGCAGCCTCATATCTAAAATATATAGAGAACTCTATCAAATGTATAAGAATAAAAGCTATCCCCAAGTTGATAAATTAGTAAAAGATATGAACTGATAATTTTTAGATGAAGAAATAAGTCACAGACAAATATATGAAGAAATGCTCTAAATCACTACTGATTAGAGAAATTCAAACGGAGACTACATAAACACTAAAAATCATGTCATTTGCATTAAACCTAAATCTGTTTCTAAGATTCTGAGATATCTCACAGCCATCAGATTGGCTAAAATGATATAAGGGAAAAATGACAAATGTTGGAGGGGACATTGTTGATGAAGCTGGGACCTGATTCAACCATTTTGGAAAACTATCTGGAATTACCACCAGAGTTATAAAACAATATATACTCTTAAACCTAGCATAAGATTGCTGGGTTTCTTTCCCAAAGAGATCAAGGAAAAGGGAAAGAATCTATATGTTCCTAAACATTCATCTCTCTTTGCGGTGGCAAGGATTTGGAAATTTTAGGGGATACCCATCAATTGAGGACTAGCTAACTAAATTGTGGTATATGATTGTGATGGAATACTACTACCCCATAAGAAACAATGAGCATGCTGATTAAAAAAAAATCCTGGAAAAAACTACACATGATAATGAAGAATGAATTGAGTAGAATCAAGAGAATACTATATGCAGCTACAGAATTATTACTAGAAGAATAAATTGTGAATGTTACCTCCAGAGAGTGAACTGAAAGGTGAAAATATGAAATATTTCACTGTTATGAACATGTCCCATTTCCCAAATGATACTTTCTGTGATGCAGAGAGGTTGGGAAGAGACTGGGACATATATAGATAAATTCTATTAATAAAATAAATATCTTTTTGAAAGAAGAGAATGGAATACCCAGAAGGAAATATAGAAAATAGGTGAAAAAACTTTGAAAGTATCATGTGATATTTATTTTATAATTATGAAGAAAAACAATATGAACATATAGAGGTTTTTTATTTCCTTTATGTACAACCTTCTTTTTCTTTGTATAGAGAAATGTTTGTTTCATTTGGTTTTGTAAAATTTGGAATTAGAAAAAATTATTTTTTTTAAAAAGAAGCTGATTGTCTTTATTATGTCTTTATTTAAATCTTGCTCCACTAGACACATTGGAGAATTTCTCCAGTGTGAGATCTATGACTCTCTTGATTAACATGAGTTACTATATTTCATTCCCAAAGGAAAAACTCATTCAATCTATATGACCCCAGTACATTATTATTTGTGTGAGTTTAATATAAATTATACCGCCTTATTCCAGTTGAAAACCCATCTTTGATCAGTATCAGTCCCAATCTTTGACTGCTGTTGTCATATAGGAGGGAGCTGTTGGAAGACCCTGAGTGACAGGTGATGTGACAAAAAGGCAGGACTTGGACATGGACTGAGGTTAAGCCTGTCTAACAGGAAAGTCCCAGGAAGAGTGGTGAAAATTGACTTCATAAGAGAAGGGATAGAGGAAGCTCACTGTCTCTTGCTGGACACTCATTGCTCTCTTTTCCTTCTCTGGAGCATTTAACACTTGGCTTGCACTGGCTTATCTCAAAAAGCTTGCTTGCAGGCCAAGCACATTCAGCACAGCATGAAAGGAGCTTTTAATTAGGCCTGACCAATTTAAGTGATCTCTCTCTCTCTCTCTCTCTCTCTCTCTCTCTCTCTCTCTCTCTCTCTCTCTCTCTCTCTCTCTCTCTCTCTCTCTCTCTCTCTCTCTCTCTCTCTCTCTCTCTCTCTCTTTCTCTCTCTCTCTCTCTCTCTCTCTCTCTCTCCCCCCCCTCTGGAGCAGTCTCACATTTATCTGACTGAATGATCTTTCCTGGGGAGGGCAGAGAAGTTAAAGAGGCTCTGGGGATGGAATGACCTAAAAGAAGCAGCTTCTTGGAGTGGGGGCTGGTGGCACAATGGGTAACCTGGGTCAAAGAGACATGGAACAACTTAGAGATGTTCTAGTTCGATTGTTCATCCTTTTTCTCTCTCACTTTTAATAATAATTATAATTTGATATGCCTCCAAGTTTAATTTTAACTATAACAAAGGAACAGCAATCAACAGCTTAGCTTGAACCTAAAAATTATTTCTTCTCCACTAATATTTGAGGGAACAATTAGATATAACTCTAGCCTCTCTAAGAAGAAGAAATTGGCCAGTCTGGCTCCAGCCTCCTGTTTCCCTCCTAACAGGAATGAAAATATCCCTTCAAGTAGAAAAAGGGGAGGAGATACTAACGATGTCTATTCATGCCTCCTTTTGAGCCATCTCTAGAAAGAAACATGTGCACACAATAATTAATCTACATGGGCAATAATAGCCCACCAAAGGACTTAAAGAAATAATTTGTATATTGTCATTTGCCCCCTCAAAATTGCCTACTGAGGTAAGTTTAATTAACTCCATTTTATGAACAATGAACCTCAGGTTCAGAAAGGTTAAGTGACTTGGATAGTGACGATAAATGTCAGGAGCCACATGGGAACCAAACTCTCACGAACAAATGTCCATTTTTTTAAATTTTATTTTTAATTTTATTTTATTACATTGATTTTTATTTATAACATTACATATTACATTGATTTTTAAGGTAAAAGTTGCGGCTGGGATGTATGTGGAGAGAGATGTATAAGAACATATAATATAAGAATTGTACAAAAAAGCAGAGAAATATGGGAAAAATGTCCCAAGTTATATACATTGATACTGGATACTCCAAGATTATTTGTGGAATCTAAAAACTACATAAAGATTCCATTAAGAATTGTCTTCAGGGGGCAGTTAGGTGGCTCAGTTGATTGACAGTCTGGCCTAGATGGGAGGTCCTGGGTTCAAATTTGACCTTAGACACTTCCTAATTGCGTGACCCTGGTCAAGTCACTTGACTCCCATTGCCTAGCCCTTACTACTCTTCTGCCTACAATACTACATAGTATTGATTCCAAGACAGAAGGTAAGGGGTCTTTTTAAAAAAAAAAAGAATGGTCTTCAGAATTTTTGCTTGGCTTTTCTCTGATGATGACATAAAAGTTAGTAATGCTCAGAAATCAAGTAACCCAAAAGGAAAGACTATATATTTGCTTAACGGCCTTTAAAGGAATACATCCTTTCTTTCATCTTTTGGATAGGGATGTAGTACAGCTCTGGGCAGTAGGGGGTCATCATTAGCAGTGGTCTACAGGCTCTCCATATACAGACCCTTTAATTTCTACAGAAATTATATTTAACAGGTTCATGATAAATTCTCTGATGTTCTGTCTCCTGATTTTCAAGTTGTTCTCAAAGAATTATTTTCCATCTGTTCTATGTAACTTGAAAAAAAGAATATTTCTAGTCTACCTTTACTTTTCCCTATATGTTCATCATTTAAAAAGACAAGGCATGTGAATTCACTCAGCACAAAATCCTCATTATAGTGTCACCCACAGTGTGGAAAATATAAACTCCTTCAGTAAACACTGAATGGTAGGCTGTTCAGTCAATGAACCATGGATCAAGCACTATTGTAAATAGACAAAGTATTCCTCCCTCTAACAATTTCTACTGATTATAAAGTCTGAAGAGCTTAAGCAGTTAAGATTTTTCAGTGACTTCAGAAACATATCTTGAGGTTTAAAGCACAAATTTCATTTTTCTCCAACAAAAATACAGGTGCAAGATAATTGTTTTTTTTAGAATTTATATTTTATCAACTTTATCCTTCCTAATGGTTAATTCAAATGAGTTCAGGGAAGTATATACATTGTCAATTTTTTTTCCTTACATAAAAGGGAGAATAAAGAAATGTCACTTGTCTTGTAAATGTCGGCAATTATTATATTACTTTTTAAGAAATAATAGAATTTCTCATTGCAGGGGGCAGGTTAGATAGACATCTATCTTCCCTGCCCCATGTGTAATAGGTACCTCATTAATCTGGGTTAATTTAGATACTAC
This sequence comes from Monodelphis domestica, assembly GCF_027887165.1. Classification (NCBI taxonomy): domain Eukaryota; kingdom Metazoa; phylum Chordata; class Mammalia; order Didelphimorphia; family Didelphidae; genus Monodelphis; species Monodelphis domestica. Next base: position 96,742,030 of record NC_077228.1, on the reverse strand, counting down.
TTACATGGTAGGGCTGTATATTGATTCTTCAGGTAAAAAAAAAAAAGTTTTATGTGTTTGGATACATTTGCCATCTAGCTTGGATATAAACCTCGTAGAATACAGAGACTACTAACTAGACTTGAAGTAAGGAGTAATGGGTTCAAATCCCACTTAAAATATATTTTGTGACCATAGGTAGGTCACTTAATTTCTGCCATTCTCAGTGTATATTCATATGTAAAATGTGGATAAGAGGCAATTATTTCAAAGGCTTGTATGATAATCAAATGAATTAATATTTACATATTGTTTCTTAAACCTTCTATTTGACCTTGGGCAAGTAACATATCTGTTAAGATTTAAATGTTAGGGGAACCTGAGGAACTCAATGGATTGAGAACCAGTCCTAGAGATGGGAGGACCTAGGTTCAAATCTGGCTTCAGACACTTCCTAGCTATGTGAACCTGGGCAAGCCACTTAAACCCCCATTGTCAAGCCCTTACCACTCTTCTGCCTTGGAACCAATAATATGGTATTGATTCTAGGACAGAAGATAAGAGTGTTACAAAAGAAAGACTTAAATGTCTTGTAGTAGATGTTTAAAGTCCTTCATTATCTCCTTCCACAACCTCTATACATATATTTCCATTCTTCTGATATTTGCATGTAGTATGTGATCCATTGACACTGGCCCCCTAGTTGTTCCTCACAAAAACTACAACTCCTGATTGTGAACATTTTAATTAGTTGTCCTCCATGCCTGAAGTGTTCTTCAACATCTTTCATTTCTGACTTCCCTGACTTCCTTCAAATATCAACTAAAATCTCATTGATAGGAAGCCTTTCAAATGTTGCTTAATTTGTTACTTTTACTTTGCTGATTGCTTTCAATTTATTCTTTACATGATTGTTTATATGTTCTCTTCCCCCATTAGACTATGTGCTCAGTAGGAAAAAAAAAAACAAACAACTTTTTGTTTCTTTTTGCTTTTGTAACCCAAGCCCTTAGCATAGTGCCTGGCACAAAATAGGACATTATTGAAATTTTATAGAATAACTGATACCTTCATCCCTCAACTTCCTCATCTGAAATGTGGATATTTTAATTGCATTATTATCTGCCACCTAAATTTCTTGTATGGAATTAAATAAAAATGTATTGAGGAAAATTAATTTTAATATTATATGTATTTAAATGTTAATATTTTAATATTGTCCTTTCTGTCTAAATCCTCCCAGCTAAGCTAAAAAAAGGTTTCTCTGATAGTCCTAGAAATGTCTTTGCATTTCTGTTCTAAGGCATCTGCTAAATTGGAATGGGTCCTACTCACCTGAAATTTGAATTCTAATCTTCCCTAAATAGATACTCCAAAAGGGTGATGAAATTCTGCCCTTGTTCTTCCTAATGGAGAGTTAGGGAAACCTTGTTTATAAAGGTGAAGCTTAACTAGAATAAAGTCTAGATCTCCAAATACTACTCAAATATCATGATCAGGCCACATTCTCAACTGACCTATCATTAAGATGATCTCTAATCCAGAAGGATCTGAGAAATTTTAAGCCCACCTCTTCATCAAATAACCATCAATTCAAATTGCCTTTTGTTGTTTAGGGTAGATCAAATAATGAGCTGTCAAAGGAATCAGTGGTAGTCTCTCAGTGACCGAGACTGACAATTGTCTTTGTGCATTATCATCTATTGATGTAACCTCATGTGGCTTTGAAGTCCAAAGCCTGAGGCACAAAGTTTGTGGCACATGGGGCCTGGGACACCAGTTGTTATGGGAGGTGCGGTTGTGGCCTGGTGTCGACATTCACACGCAGAGGCAAGACGTCGACGTCGCTCATCTTCAAAGGTGGCGGCGGCATGGTTAATGTGTGTTCACCAGCTGCTTCTGACAGAGGCAGCGAGTTCTAGTTGCTTTGGTGTAATGCCAGCCCACCTCAAGTTTGACCTTAGCTGATCCTTGAATCTTTTCTTTGGTCGGCCTAGTTTCCTGAGTCCAGCTGACAGTTCACCATAGAATACCTGTCTTGGTATTCGCTGTGGGTCCATGCGGATGACGTGTCCAGACCATCTTAGCTGTGTTTTGAGGACCATTACTTCGATGTTGGTGGAGTTGGCTCTGTCGAGCACTTCCTGATTGATGATTCAGTCCTGCCATCGGATCCTCATGATTGACCGGAGAGAGCGTTGGTGGAATTGCTCCAGCTGTTTCATGTACTTCCAGTACAGTGACCATGTTTCACAACTGTACAGGAGCGAGCTGAGGACCACTGCGTTGTACACTTTGAGCTTCATCGCAGTGCTTACACCTCTGTGTTGGAGGAATTTTCAGCACAGCCGAGTGCCTAGCTGGCCTTTTGGATCCTAGCATTGAGCTCATGGTCTAGGGACCCGTTGTTGGCAATGGTGCTTCCCAGGTACTTGAAAGTGTTAAAGTTAGAAAGCTGCGTGCCATCGATTGTAATGCACGGCTGGTTCGTTGGCCTTCCTGGTGCAGATTGGAATACCACCTCTGTTTTGCTGAGACTGATAGTCAGGCCAAACAGTTTTGTTGCGGTGGAGAACCTGTCCACAATGGTTTGGAGATGATTTTCTTGGTGGGCCATGAGAGCACAGTCATCTGTGAAGAGAGCTTCCAGGATGAGTCTCTCTGTTGTCTTTGTCTTTGCGTCAGGCGGCGAAGGTCAAATAGTGAGCCATCCAGTTGGTATTTGATGTAGACGCCCAGGTCTAGATCCATCACAGCATGTTGTAATACCTGGGTGAAGCATAGGTTGAATAGTACCAGAGCAAGGACACAGCCTTGTTTCACACCATTGGAGATGTTGAAGCGATCGGAAGTCTCTCCACCAGATAGGACTTCCCCTGTCATGTCAACATGAAAGAGCTGGATCAGTTTGACAAATTTTGCTGGGCAACCGAGCTTGCTGAGTATCACCCACAATGCATCCCTGTTCACTGTGTTGAACCCCTTTGTCAGGTCGATGAAGACAATGTAGAGACTCAGGTTCTGCTCAAGGCATTTTTTCCTGCATTTGCTTCACTGTGAAGACCATGTCGATGGTGCTGCGATCTGGTTGGAAGCCACATTGTGATTCAGGCAGGTTCTGTTCTGAAATAGATGACAGGAGTCTGTTGATTATAACACGGGCAAGGATCTTTCCAGCAGTGGAGAGTAGTGAGATGCCTCTGTAGTTGTCAAAGGCTGCTCATGGGCCTTTGTTCTTGTATAGGGCTACGATGGAGGCATTTCTGAGTTCTGGGGGCATGTCTTCCTCTTTCCATATGCTGGTCAGCACTATGTGGAATGCCTGGAGCACCTTTCTCTTTAAGGCCTTGTACACCTTGGTTAGGATCCCGTCTTTACTTGGTGACTTGCCTCTACTCATTTATTCAATGACTTTTTGGACTTCCTCTATTGAAGGAGGGACGTCAAGTTGTTCAATGGTGCAGTTTTGGGGGATCTGGTCAAGGGAGCATTGGTAAACTGAAGTGGGTCAGTTGAGAAGCTGACTGAAGTGTTCTTTCCACCTGTTGCTGATGCCTTTTTTATCTTTTATGAGAGTGTCACCTTCAGAGGATAGCAAGGGAGTGGTGGTGGGTTTTAATGACCCATAGACAGTCTTGAGGGCACTGAAAAATTATTTGTAGTTTTTTGTATCAGCAAAGCTCTGGATTTTTTTCCCACCATCGGTCTTGCATCTTCCTGATCACACTGCGCCATGGCTTTGAGAGACTTGAATCTGTCCTTTTTAGGATTAGAGTTTGGGTTATTTTGCCACTCCATAAAGGCTTTGTTCTTTTTGCTCAAGAGGTCTTCAATAGCAGTGCTGTTCTTGTCCAACCAGTCCTGGTGGTTGCGTTGTTTAGGGCCTAGGACTGCCTTTGATGTTTCCTTCACTGCATCTCTGAACTGGTTCCATTTCTCTGTTGAGCTTCCAGTGAGTGGTCCCTTGGCAGACAGTGTTGTCCAGGCAGGACTAGAATGTTTGCAAATAAGATGGATCTCTAAGACAACTCACATTGTAAAATGCGTGAACTGTCTGGGAGCGTTTTGGATGGCGAGGCGCAATGCACATTTGAAGAGTCACTCTAACCAATCAGTGATCTGTCCAGCATTAAGCTACTCTCATTGCTCTGGTGATCTATACATCCTGGATGCCACACTGGCGTACAATAATGTACTCAATGAGATGCCACTGTTTTGATCGTGGGTGCATCTATGTTGTTGTTGTTTTTTTTTTAAATAATTTTTATTTGATCATTTCCAAGCATTATTCATTAAAGACAAAGATCATTTTCTTTTCCTCCCCCACCAACCCCCATAGCCGAGGTGTGACTCCACTGGGTATCACATGTGTTCTTGATTCGAACCCTTTGCCATGTTGTTAGCATTTGCATTAGAGTGTTCGTTTAGAGACTTTCCTCTGTCATGTCCCCTCAACTGCTGTAGTCATGGCATGTAGTCAGGGAGTTGCTTTTCCTTGGTGTTTCCACTCCCACAGTTTTTCCTCTGGATGTGGATAGTGTTTTTCTCCTAGATCCCTTCAGATTGTTCAGGGACATTGCACTGCCACTAATGGAGAAGTCCATTACATTCGATTATACCACAGTGTATTAGTCGCTGTGTACAATGTTCTCCTGGTTCTGCTCCTCTCGCTCTGCATCACTTCCTGGTGGTCTTTCCAGTCTCCATGGAGTTCCTTCACTTTCTTATTCCTTTTTGCACAATAGTATTCCATCACCAACATATACCACAATTTGTTCAGCCATTCCCCAATTGATGGGCATCCCCTCGTTTTCCAGTTTTTTGGCCACCACAAAGAGCGTAGCTATGAATATTCTTGTACATGTCATTTTCCACATTATCTCTTTGGGGTACAGACCCAGCAGTGCTATGGCTGGATCAAAGGGTAGACATTCTTTTATCGCCCTTTGGGCATACTTCCAAATTGCCCTCCTGAATGGTTGGATCACTTCACAACTCCACCAGCAATGAATTAATGTCACTAATTTGCCACATCCCCTCCAGCATTCATTAATTTCCTTTGCTATCAGTTTAGCCAATCTGCTAGGTGTGAGGTGATACCTCAGAGTTGTTTGGATTTGCATCTCTCTGATTATAAGAGATTTAGAACACTTCTTCATGTGCTTATTAATAGTTTTGATTTCTTTAACTGAGAAATGCCTATCCATGTCCCTTGCCCATTTATGTTTAAGTCATTCACCCATTTTGAATTTATCTTGGTGTAGTATGTGACGTGTTGATCAATTCCTAATCTCTCCCACACTGTCTTCTATTTTCCCAGCAGTTTTTATCGAATAGTGGATTTTTGTCCCAAAAGCTGGGATCTTTGGGTTTAATGTATACTGTCTTGCTGAGGTAGCTTGCCCCCAGTCTATTCTACTGATCCTTGTTTCTGTCTTTTAGCCAGTACCAAATTGTTCTTATGACTACAGCTTTGTAATATAGTTTGAGGTCTGGGACTGCAAGGCCCACATTATTTCTGTTTTTTTTTTCATTATTTCCCTGGATATCCTTGATCTTTTGTTATTCCAAATGAACTTTGTTATGTTTTTTTCCAAATCAGTAAAGAACTTTTTTGGGAGTTCAATGGGTATGGCACTAAATAGATAAATTAGTTTGCATAAGATGTTCATTTTTATTATATTGGCTCATCCTATCCATGAGCAATTAATGTTTTTCCAATTGCTCAAGTCTAGTTTTAGTTGTGTGGTGAGTGTTTTGTAGTTGTGTTCATATAGTTCCTTTGTTTGTCTCGGGAGATAGATTCCTAGGTATTTTATTTTGTCTAAGGTGATTTTGAATGGGATTTCTCTTTCTATTTTTGCTGCTAAGCTGTGTTGGAGATATATAGAAATGCTGATGAGTTCTGCGGGTATATTTTGTATCCTGCAACTTTGCTAAAGTTGTTGATTATTTCAATTAGCTTTTTGGTTGAATCTCTAGGATTCTTTAAGTAGACCATCATGTCATCTGCAAAGAGTGATAACTTGGTCTCTTCCTTGCCTATTTTGATGCCTTCAATTTCTTTTTCTTCTCTAATTGCTACTGCTAGTGTTTCTAGTACAATGCCAAATAGTAGAGGTGATAATGGGCATCCTTGTTTCACTCCTGATCTTATTGGGAATGCATCCAGCTTATCCCCATTGCAGATGATATTAACTGATGGTTTTAGATATATTCTGTTTATTATTTTTAGGAACAATCCTTCTATTCCTATGCTTTCTAGTGTTTTTTACAGGAATGGGTGTTGTATTTTATCAAAGGCTTTTTCTGAATCCATTGAGATAATCATGTGGTTCTTGTTGGTTTGCTTGTTGATGTGGTCAATTATGTGAAAGGTTTTCCTAATATTGAATCAGCCCTGCATCCCTGGTATAAATCCTACTTGATTATGGTGGATGACCCTTCTGATCACTTGCTGGAGTCTTTTTGCTAGTATTCTATTTAAGATTTTTGCATCTATATTCATTAGGGAGATTTGTCTATAATATTCTTCTCTGTTTTTGACCTGTATGGTATTGGAATCAGTACCATATTTGTGTCATAAAAGGAGTTTGGTAGAACTCCCTCTTTGCTTATTATGTCAAATAGTTTGTATAGCATTAGGATTAACTGTTCTCTGAATGTTTGATAGAATTCACTTGTGAATCTGTCAGGTCCTCAGGATTTTTTCTTAGGGAGTTCTTTGATGGCCTGTTGGAATTCATTTTCTGATATGGGATTACTTAAGAATTCTATTTCTTCTTCTGTTAGTCTAGGCAGTTTTTATTTTTTATATATTCATCCATATCACTTAAATTGGTGTATTTATTGCCATATAATTGGGCAAAGTAATTTTTAATGATTGCCTTAATTTTCTCTTCATCCGAGGTGATGTCCCCCTTTTCATCTTTGATGCTGTTAACTTGCTTTTCTTCTTTCCTTTTTTTTAATTAGATTGACCAGTACTTTTTCTATTTTGTTTGTTTTTTCAAAGTACCAGCTTCTTGTCTTATTTATTAAATCAATAGTTCTATCACTTTTGATTTTTATAAATTACTCCCTTTATTTTAAGATTTCTAGTTTGGTTTTCTGCTGGGGTTTTTTAATTTGATCGCTTTTGAGTTTTTATATTTGCATTTCCTATTGATTGATCTCTGCTCTCCCTAGTTTGTTAATATATGCATTCAGGGATATGAATTTAACTCTGATTACTGCTTTGACTGCATCCCAAAGGGTTTGAAAGAATGTCTTGCTATTGTCATTTTTCTCGATGAAATTATTAATTGTTTCTATGATTTCTGCTCTAACTAAATGATTTTGTTTAATTTCCAATTAGTTTTTGATTTAGTTTTCCCTGTACCATTACTGATCATTTTTTTTTATTACCTTGTGATCTGAAAAGTCTGCATTTATTATTTCTGCTTTTCTGCATTTGTATGCCTTGTTTCTGTGACCTAGTGTATGGTCAATCTTTGTGAATGTGCCATGTGGTGCTGAGAATAAGGTGTATTCCTTTTAGTCCCTATTTATTTTTCTCCATATGACTATTAATTCTAATTTTTCTAAGATTTCATTCACTTCTTTTACCTCTTTCTTATTTATTCTTTGATTTGATTTATCTAAATTTGATAATGGTTGGTTCAAGTCTCCCACTAATATGGTTTTACTGTCTATTTCCTCCTTCAATTCTCCTATTTTCTCCATTAGAAATTTGGGTGCTATATTATTTGGTGCATACATGTTGATTAGGGATATTTCCTCATTATCTAAAGTCCCTTTTAACAAAATATAATTACCTTCCCTATCCCTTTTAATCAGGTCTATTTTTGCTTTGGCTTTATCAGATATCATGATTGCAACTCCTGCCTTCTTTCTGTCAGATGAGGCAGAGAAGGTCTTACTCCATCCTTTAATTCTGACCTTGTGGGTGTCTACCCGCCACATATGTGTTTTTTGAAGACAACATATGGTAGGGTTTTGAATTCTAATCCATTCTGCTATTTGTCTATGTTTTATGGGTGAGTTCATCCCATTGATGTTCAAAGTTATGATTTTGACTTGTGCACTCCCTGGCATTTTGATATCCTTCCCTAATTCTAACCTTTCTTCTTCTGCTCTACCTTTTAATTCAGTGATTTACTTTAAATCAGTCCCCCTTGTCCCCTCCCTTGATATGTTTCCCTTTCTAGTCCATCACATTTTCCCTCCCTTCTTCTTCCCTCAATTTTTTGTGTTCACTCCCCCCTACCCCCTTGGTTTTCCCTTCTTCCAACCCTTGTTGGGTAAGATAGAATTTAAGATCCCAATGGATCTGGATACTCTTCCCTCTCCAAGTTGATTTCCCTGAGAGTAAGGTTTAAGTAAAAACTCTCTTCCTCTCCTTCTTGTAGGAGTTTTCTTCCCCTCCCTTTCCAGTGTGAATCTTTGTTTAAACAAGATTATTCTATTTGGTTTTTCTTTTCCCCCTCTTTACACATTATGTTTTACCCACATGTTAATATACATAGATTGATATAAATGTAGTCCTTATAGAAGAGAGTTTGAGTAAAAGAAAAAGATAACATTTTTCTCTTTTTCCCTTTCCTTCATATTTATCTTTTCAGGTATTCCATGCTCTTTGTTTTTCGATATCGAACTTTCCACAGAGTTCTGGTCTTTTCTTTGCAAAAACTTGGAAATCTTCTATTTTGTTGAATGCCCATACTTTCCCTTGGAAGTATATAGTCAGTTTGGATGGATAGCTGATTCTGAGTTGAAGGCCCAGCTCTCTTCCCTTTCTGAAAATCATGTTCCATGCCTTACGGTCATTCAGAGTGGAACTTGCAAGGTCTTTTGTAACCCTGATTGGCATTCCTTTATATCTAAATTGTCTTTTTCTGGCTTCCTGTAAGATTTTTTCTTTTGCTTGAAAGCTTTAAAATTTGGCAATTACATTCCTGGGAGTTGTCTTTTGGGTATTTACTGTAGAGGGTGTTCTGTGAACTCTTTCAGTGTCTGTATTGTCCTCTTGTTCTAGGATCTCTGGGCAATTTTCTTTGATTATATCTTATATTACGATGTCGAGTTTGCTGTTTATTTCTGGCTTTTCTGGTAGTCCAATTATTCTTAAATTGTCTCTTCTCCCTCTATTTTCCAAGTCTATGACCTTGTCAGTGAGATATTTTATTTTCTCTTCTAATTTCTTGGTCTTTTGGCTTTGCTTTATTAATTCTTGCTCGTTGTCTTCCACTTGCCTAATTCTGACCTTTAAAGACTGGTTTTCATTTTCAATTTGATCAAACCGGTTTTGTAGATGCGTGAATTTCTTTTGCATTATTTCCCACTTTTCCTCCCAGAAAGCTTCCATCTTTTTGATCATTTCTGATTTAAATTCTTCATGGGATTATTGAGAGTTTCCATTTCCTTTGGGAGGTTTCAGGGCATTTGTTTGTGTTTCCTCTTCTATCTCCTCTGTATTTTGTATTTTTGCTCCATAAAATGTGTCCAAAGTCGCACCCTTCTTGATTTTCTTGGAGTTTTGAGGCTTTTGTGCTTCTGTGCTGTTTGCCATCTCTATCTGAGTGGGGAGGTCTAGGTTTTTTATCTCTGTCTGTTGTTCAGAGGCTTTAGCCCTAGGCAAATTGTCCATTCTATGTAATTGTTGTTCTGTCTTCCCCGGGAAGCCAGGAATTGCTGGTGTTTCGGTGTTACTGCCCTCCTCAGTTCCCTCCCGATGCTTCTCCGTTGCCTTACTTCCACAATCTGAGGCTGGCTTGGTACTCTCCACAAGGTGTTTCTATGCCTTTGCTGGCCAGAAGACCCTGCACTCTTAGGGGGGAGGATGGAGTGGGTTTGTGGCTTCCAGGAGCTCAGAGTTTTCCAGATAGGATTAACTTCTGATGGGTTGAACTGAGTATGCCCTGAGGCAGGGACATTCTGTGAGACTCGGTTGGAAGGATTCAGCCAGGGGCTATAGGCTCTACCCATCTCTCTCTGTTTTCCTTCTGTCTGTGTTGGGTGCCCCCGCGACTGAGTCAGGTTGTTTTCAAGAAGTGGCCTTCAGTATAGCCGGCCCTGAGGCTCTGAGGTTTCCTCTGCTGCCTCAGACTTACCGCTCTGGGTTGAGGGGGATGGGTTCTGGGACCTTCCTTCTGCCTACCCCGTAGATCCGAGTGATCTCAGGTTCTGGCCTTTGGAGGGCCATACCTTTTGATCCAGGTCCCGGTCCAGGAGGAGGAGGGTTCCCGGGTTCTATTCTGTTGTTTGCTTTGAATTTTGGTGCCCTAGGAGCATATAGTTTGTGATTGGTAAGGAAGGTTTCCAAAGATCTGAATGTTAGCTTTCTCTAAGCCACCATCTTGACAGGAATTCCATTCATGTTGTTTTATATTTGTTCGCCATTCTGAACACAGTGTTCGTGATGGTGAGTTCTAACTCTGAGCATTTGCTAAGTAGCAGTAGGCCGTTGTTGTTCATTTTGCCCATGCCGTGTTTATCGAGCACTCCTTTCCATCTTTCATGGTCCTGGCCAATGCGGGCGTTGAAGTCTCCCAGTAGTATCAGCTTGTCATTTCTGGGCACTGAGTGCAGGATGGCACTCAGGTCAGAGTAGAACTGCTCGATGGTCTCCTCTGTGCTGGTCAGTGTTGGGGCATATGCGCTGATGATTGTAGCATACCGGTTTTTGCTGAGAGGCAAACGGCTCTTCATGAGCCTCTCGCTGATGCCCACAGTCAAGTCTGGTAGCTGTTTGAGCAAACTGGTCTTGATAGCCAGGCCAACACCATGAATTCTGTCTTCATTTGAGGCTCTACCTTTCCAGAAGAAGGTGTATCCAGTGGTGGGTTCGCTGAGTGATCCCTCTTCTGGTAAGCTTGTGTAGCTTAAGACTGCAATGTCGATGTTATATCACGCCAGTTCTTTACCGATTAGAACTGTTCTTCTCTCAGGTCTTGGGGTATTCTCTCTATCAAGTAATGTTCTGATGTTCCATGCTTCTAGTAGGTGTTTCTTTGTATTATGTTTTCTTTGGTTTTGACTGCTTGAAGGGATGACCTGCCAGCCACGGTGTGCTGACTGGGTGTTTGTAGGGCAGGCAATGTTTGGGACACCTTTTCTAGTACCCTCCATTGATTAGGGTGAGCAATGCTATCCTAGAGAGGGTTGCTCAGTCACCCAGGATGCTGCCGAACATCCCTGCTGCCCTACAGGGCCGAGCAACCACTGGTCCATGGGCCGCCTACTACAACAGCCAGTGGTCACCTCCACCTGTTGTGTTGCCATTCCCCCATCACCACAGGTCTTGAAGAGGGTGGATGGGTTTAGGATAGATGAGTGTGCACAAAGATATTTGTGCGTGAAGGAGATTTAAGTGGAAAAGTCGATGCACAGAGATAGTCCCACTCTCTCGGCTTTGTAAGCCTGGGTCCAGTGGTACAAAAAATCATTACACCTGGAGACTTCCTCAGCTGCATTGGATGGCTGTGTTGTCTTTTGTGCTCCAACATGCCCTAAGCACTCCACAGTGCTTTGCTGCATCACCATCTCAGCAGTTGAACCTTCTTATTGGTTTCTTCTGTCTGTTCCACCGAAGCAGTCTTCACATGCTGGGTGAGCAAAGCCCGGGTTCACCAGTGATCGAAGACCCGATGGCTACCCTCACAAGGTTTAGCTGGCCTGTCAAAGTCGTTGCCTGGGGTGTGGCCACTGCTGCATGCTAGCAGCTACTGGGAGCCACAAGTGAGAGCTGGTTGTCAGGTGGGGGTCAGAGGCTGGAGAGTTGCCCTAGGAGGGCATGACAAGCCCTCCATAACAGAGATACTACCCCTCCCTGAACACCCCCTATATCCCAAAGGTCAAAGGAATGGCCAGAGTATTTAAGATGACCTATAATCCTGCATCTTTATCTTTGCCTAGTAAAGCATTGGCCATTAATTTATTGATTATTGATAACCTAGACAGTAAGCTGATTTTTCATAACTGGAACCCTGTCTCTCAGAGTTGTATCTGTCACAATCTGCTCATGCTCTTGTTACCCTGGGGGGAGGCAATCATCAAAGAAATGTTTTATTGGAAAAGTTGTGTGATTCTCTCAAGTAGTAAAAGCAAGAAATAACTAATGAACAATCTTTATTGGTTTATATGATATGAAAAGATCTAGAGGAAAGACTGGTGTTGAATGAATCCTTTGTGTAATATCTATGGAAAAGAGTAAAAGTATTTGCATGACATAAAAGAATAACATGAATTAGAGGTATGGAAATGTTGGATTCTAAATCAATGAAATGAACCCATATATTGATGAAAGTGGAAATCTTCTAAAGTTTGATATTATATGAGAAATTAGTGACTAGATTGATACTTAACACAGTTTCAAAATTTTCTAATACTTTATAATATATAATCTCACTCAAGCCTCATAATAATTATGTGATGTAAATACTATGTATATATTTTCATCTCTTTTTTTACAGATGAGGGAAATGAAGCTAGAGAGTTTAGGTAGCTTAAAGAAATAGAACCAATATTTCTCTGGTTTTCATCTACAATATGAGAGGTTTTATCTAGTAGAAGACAGGGATGAATTCAGTACCTGAATGATCCTGGCTATTTCTCAAAGCTTCCTAGTCATGTAATGCTATAAAAAGTCCTCATCAAATGTACTCTAGATTCCTTGGAATTAATGAATTTCTGAAGACCACAAAAGTTACTCTATCCTTCTACATATCCTACTCTTATGATCAGATACATTTTCATATGGAAACAAGGAGCCCTTTGATCAGAAAAAAGTAGTACCATATGGACTTCTTGGTAAACATGGTGGCAGTCTAGACGCAGGACTCTTCCTCTCTTCATAACCTACCAATACAGACTACCTCAAAAAGCCAAAAAAAAATCCCATGAATGAAGGGACTCTACAGTAGGGTACAGCATTGAAGGTATGTGGCATTTGGGCATCTCTACACCATAAGGGGGTGAAAAAGCTCTCAACAAAATGCAAGATGATCCACCATCCCCTACCCCATCTATGGAGCCAGAGTCAGAGCCAGTGCTCACTAGAATCAGTGAGTGAGTGAGTGAAGGGCACCTCTGGGTCCTTGGCAGCAGACTGATGCCATCTAGGACCTACTCCTGAGAGCAGCTAGATCTGAGGCCCCAGCAGGTTGAGGAGAGCAGACCATGTGTGCTGGCAGGGAGATAGCACAGAGAGGGGCAGCAAACAGTGGAAGCTGGAGAGAACTGAGAGCTTGCCTCAGCCAAAATCTTTGCTCCTTAACTCCATAAGGAGAGAGCCTGCCCATCTCACACAGATTTCTAAGTGGAAAGGGAAGGAAAAGCCACTAAAGTAATGGCAAACAGTGCCAGGAACAACAGCTTCCCAACACTAAGATAAACAATAATAAGGGGTTGACCCTGGATAATTTTTATGGAGGAAAAACCCAGGCTACAGAGGAAATACAAATAAATGCACCAAAACCTTCCAAAAAATGGAAATTGCCCTCAAGTTCTGAAAGAATTTAAATTGGAGTTTGTTATTGATGGAAGCTTTCTGGCAAGCAAAGTGGGAAATAGTTAAAAAAGAAAATAACCGCTTAAAGGAGGAGAACTCCCAATTGGAGAAAGAAGCCATGAATAGCAGGATAGATCAAATCAGAAAGAAAAACCATTCTTTAAGGACCAGAATTAGGCAATTAGAAGCCAATGATCTTGCAAAACAGCAAGAGTTAATAAACCAAAGTCAAAAGACTGACAAAATAAAAGTAAACATAAAATATTCAACGAAAAGATGAAGAATCAGGAAAACAGAGCACAAAGAGACAATTTGAGACTCATTGGTCTACCTGAAAACAAAGAAATGAATAGAAATCTTGACATCATACTACAATAAATTATCCAAGAAAACTGCCCTGATGTTCTTGAACAATGGGGAAAAATAGACATTGAAAGAGTTCATAGAACACCATCTACACTAAATCCTCAAAAGACAACTCCCAGGAATGTAATTGCCAAATTCAAGAGCTTCCAGGCTAAGGAGAAAATTTTACAAGAAACACAAAAGAGACAATTCAGATATCAAGGAGCATCAATCAGGATTACACAAGATCTGGTGGCTTCCACACTAAAGGACAACAAGACTTGGAATATGATATTCAGAAAGGCAAGAGAATTGGGTCTTCAACCAAGGATACGTGAAAACTGACTATATACTTCCAGGGGAAAGTATGGACATTCAACAAAACATAAGATTTCCAAGTATCTGTAAAGGAAAGACCAGAACTAATGGAAAGTTTGATATCCAAACTCAAAGATCAAGAGAAACATGAAAAGGTAAATAAGAAAGAGAGGGGAAAGTGGGAGATTGTTTTTTATTCAAACTTTTTTCTTTAAGGACTTAAATAAGATAAAATTACTTATATTAGTATATGGGGAAATGTTATTTGTAACTCTCAAAAATTACATTCACTATAATAGTAACTAGAGGAATTATTCACAGGAAGATATTGGGGTAATGAAGGCTATAAGATGATATACAAAAAAAAAATTAAAATGGAGGGGGGCATTGAAGATGGCACCAAGAGATACTTGAAGAAATAAAATAAATAGGCTAATCATTATCACACAAAGATATACATGGGAAGGGGAAGGGAAGAATACTCTTATAAGAAGGAGAGGAAGAGAGTGCTAATAGGTAATACTTAAACCTTACTCTCAGTGAAATCAATTCTGAGAGGGAAGACCATCTAGATCCATTGCAGTATTGAATTCTATCTTACCTTCCAGGGGAAATAAGAATGGAAAATGAAGGGGGTAGCAGGGCAGGGAGTACAAAAATGGAGAGAAAGAGAGGGGGGAGGGAACTGAACAGACCCTGAAAAAATAAGAAGGGAACAAAATGGGAAGGGGCAGAAAGGGAAGGTTATTAAGGGTGAGGATTAGGGGGACTGATTAAAAGCAAAACAGTGGTTTAAAAGGATATAGAAAGGGAAGAAAGGACAGAAATAGGAGAGGATATCAAAATGTTGGGGGATACCCAAGTGGCAATCATAAATTTGAACATGAATTGGATGAACTCACCCATAAAAGGAAAACAAATAGGAGAGTGGATTAGAAATAAAAATCCTACCACATGTTATCTGCAAGAAACACATTTAAGGATGGTAGACACTCACAATGTTAGAATTAAAGGTTTGAGAAAAAACTATTGGGCCTCAACTGATAGAAAGAAGGCAGGAGTTGCAATAATGATATCTGACAAAGCCAAAGTAAAGATTAAAAAGGGATAAGGAAGGTAACTACATCCTGATAAAAGGCAGTATAGACAATGAGGAAATATCAGTAATCAATATGAATGCACCAAATGGTTTAGCATCCAAATTTCTAAAGGAGAAACTAGTGGAGTTGAACAAGGAAATAGATAGTAAAACTATACTAGTGGGAGACCTGAACTTACCACTATGAAATTTAGATTAATAAAAAAACTAAATAAGAAAGAGGTAAGAGATGTGAATGAAATATTAGAAAAAACAGAGTTAATAGATATATGAAGAAAAATAAATAGGGACAAAGAGGAATACAACTTCTTTCCAGCAGCACATGATACATTCACAAAGATTGAACATATACTAGGGCATAAAACCATAACAAAGAAATGCAGAAAAGTAAAATAATAAATGCAACCTCCTCAGATCATAGTGCAATAAAAATAATAATCAGTAAGAGAACATAGAGAGTCAAATAAAAAATTAATTGGAAATTAAATAATATGAGTCTCCAAAATTAGTTAGAGATCAAATCATAGAAACAATAATTTTATTGAAGAAAATTACAATGATGAGACATCCTTTCAAAATCTATGGGATGAATGTAAAGCAGTACTCAGGGGGAAATTTATATCCTTGAGTTCATATATTAACAAATTAGGGATGGCAGAGGTCAATGAATTGGACATGCAAATCAAAAAAACTTGAAAGCGAACAAATAAAAAATCTCCAGATGCAAATTAAATTAAAGATCCTAAAAATTAAAGGAGAAATTAATAAAACTGAAAGTGAAAAAACTATTGAGCTAATAAATAAGATTAGAAGCTGGTATTTTAAAAAACAACACAAAAGAGACAATATACTGGTCAATCTAATAAAAAAAAAGGAAAGAAGAAAACCAAATTAACAGTATCATAGATAAAATGGAAACCTCACCTCCAATGAAGAGGAAATTAAGGCAATCATTAAAAACTATTTTGCCCAATTATATGACTACAAATATGGTAATCTAAGTGATATGGTGAATATTTACAAAAATATAAATTTCCTAGATTACCAGAAGAAAAAGTAGAATTCTTAAATAAATCCCACATCAGAAAAAAGCAATTAAACAAGCCATCAAAGAACTTCCTAAGAAAAAATCCCCAGGGCCTGATGGATTCTCAAGTGAATTCTATCAAACATTCAAAGAACAATTAATCCCAATATTAAACAAACTATTTGACATAATAAGTAATGAGGAAGTTCTACCAGATTCCTTTTATTACACAAATATGGTACTGATTCCAAAGCTAGACTGGTCAAAAACAGAGAAAGAAAAGTAAAGACCAATCTCCATTATGAACATAGATGCAAAAATCTTAAATAGAATACTTGCAAAAAGACTCTAGCAAGTCATCATGAGGGTTATTCATTATGATCAGGTGGGATTTATACTAGGATGCAAGGATGTTAGGATTCAATATTAGGAAACAAGTATTCAATATTAGGAAAACCATCTACATAATTGACAATATCAACAAGCAAACCGACAAAAATCACATGATTATCTCAATAGATGCAGAAAAAGTCTTTGACAAAATACCAAACTCATTCCTATTGAAAACACTAGAAAGTATAGGATTAGAAGGTCCTTTCCTAAAAATAATAAACAGTATATCATCTAAAACCATCAATCAACATCATCTGCAATGGGGATAAACTTTATGATTTCCCAATAAGATCAGGAGTGAAATAAGCATGCCCATGATCACCTCTATTATTTTACATTGTTCTAGAACCACTAGCAGTAGCAATCAGAGAAGAAAAAGAAATTGAAGGTATTAAAATTCACAGTGAGGAGACCAAGCTATCATTCTTTGTGGATGATATGATTGTCTAATTAAAGAATCCTAGAGAATCAACTAAAAAGATAGTGGAAATAATCAACAACTTTAGCAAAGTTGTAGGATACAAAATAAACCCACATAAGTCATCAGCATTTATATATATATATATATATATATATATATATATATATATATATATATCCAACACATTTCAGCAGCAAGAATTAGAAAGAGAAATCCCATTTAAAATCACCCTAGACAATTTAAAATACTTGGGAGAAACTGTGGAAGTAGAAACACTGAAAAAAAAAAACTGTTTGACTACATGGGTTGAAAAATATATGATTGGGGATATAGACTCTAAATGAACATCCTAGTGCAAACATCAACAACATGGAAATAGGTTCTGATCTAGGACACATGTAATACCCAGTGGAATTGAGCATGAGTTATGGGAAGGGTGGGGTATTTGGAGGGAGGGAGAGAATATGACTCTTGTAACTAAGGAATAATGTTCTAAATTGACTAAATAAAATAAATTAAGTAAAATAAGATAAAATAAAATAAATAGAATTACCAACATACTCTTTTTAAATATCTTTGCCTTGTTCAGGCAAAATAAATATTTTATTAATTATTCAATGACTTGTGAGTACCATATTTCATCTCAATATCAAACCTGAATTAAGAGTATGCTTGTTTTTGAGTTGCCTTCAACATCTACTTAGGTTTATACGAAGTGATTTTCAGAGATAGCTTTCATACTTATGGCTTCTTGACTCAAAAATCTAACATACTACAAACTATGCAGTTCTCTTTGTAATACAAATGTGAATTATTATTATTATAGTTATTTTAAAAATTATCCATGCAAATATTGGATTATTAATAAACTAGGATTGAGACTAGGTAAATTGGGTAAGCAAGGAATGTCAGATCTAAGATTGTAAGAAATAACAATTTTAAAAACTTCTGAGTCAAATCAGAACACTACAAATTTTGTGTACATTAGAAATTTCAAAATAATAATAGCAATTCATTCATGTTGGAAGTACTAGATTTTAAAATGGCCATTACCCCAGAAGGTCTAAGTCAATTAAATAAAAACAAATGTACAAGAATAAATCACCAGTACCAGATGGCATTCACCTGAGAGTATTGAAGGAACTCAAGGATGAAATTGGGAAAGTGTTTGGCCAAACCATATTACCTGTCATTATAAATGGCCATAGTACTAGAGGGCTGACAGATTGCAAATATGACCCCTGTACCAAAATAGAGTTCTCCAGGGGATGGAAGAAATTATAGAGTAATGAATCTTATCCCTATAGAGCTTAAACTGATAGAATCTATAATAAATGTTTAAAATGATTAAACAAAGAATCGAATATTTGGGGAAAGAGCAGAAAAGTTTTATCAAGAAAAATCTTGTGTGGTGAATGTGTTTAGATAAGCAGGTATGAATGAGAAGTAAAACAAGCAGTTTCAGGAAACAGGAGAAGTAATTATTGTAGATTTCAAAAGTTTGTTGATTTTTGAACTCTCAGGAAGACCGGGGCAGAATTTTTTTTTTAAGTTTCACTGCAAAAAGTTATTTAAAATAATGAGATTATGATGAGTTGTTGGGGAATTTAGCTGTTTTGTCTTATCTAGTAAACTAACATATTTGAGAAAAGAAATGGAATAAATCTATGACATTATAGGTTTAAAAAATTCCTAGATGAAAACACTCCTTCAACTAACTGGAAGCACCTTCTTTCCAAGTTATAGTTTTAAAGAGTAGCCTAGATCACAGAAAAATTGAAACTTTCCCATGGTCATATGTATAGAAGGCATCAAAACTGGGACCTAAACCTAAGTCTTCCTGACTCCAAGGCTTGTTCTCTTTCATTGATTCCACAGGATAGGGAATTGTATGAATAGATACTCTGTCATGTGTTTCAACTTAAGCAACTAGGTTTATATTTATATAATTTATGTCAAATGACAAACAATTAATTATGACTCAGTAAATTGTCAATTAAGGATGTGTTGCTGAGACCTACATGTCAGCAAAGTTATTGGTTATTATAAAGAAGAATGTTGTAAAATAAAAGAGAAGACAATATTGATCCTTTGGATAAAAGACCTTGATGAATTGGCTCTCTATGGAAGATTTATGGAAAAAATAGAGAGAAGAACTGAAAAGATTGTGATTTTTGCTATTATTAAGTATAATCACACTGAAAAAATTGTACACCCATCAAAATGTTTAAGTGATCAGTAAATAAGTATGAAATTATTTTATTGAAAAATATTTGAATATGCTCTCCATTTTTTAAAATTATGTGAAGTTTAAAATGAGAATAATTTTTCCAAAGTTTTTATGATATCCACTGTTACAAGCGAAAATTAATATATCTACCCAGTTATTCATTTTTATGAACTTTATTAGAAAGGATAGACAATCATAGTTTTAAATCTCATTCTTACTCTAAGTTCAGACCACATTTTTTCTAGCCTCCATTGACCCTTCTTTTCTTTTATCTATCTCTCCAGTACCATGTCTGTCCAAGAAGACCCAGACAAGACCTACTCCCTCTCTCATATTGATTTATAGCACATTCACAGATGTAACTCTAGTATTTGAAATATGTGGACAAACCATTTAGACTACTCAGGAGGGGGAGGGGATAAGATCCTTTGGACTCCATGCACTCTGTTATCCTTTGGGAGATCAGTCTCCCCAATGGATCATTTAAACATAACTATTTTTAAACCTTGAAATACCTTCTAGCTAAAAGTCCATAAAATATTGCATTTTCCAAAAGGAAATTACAATAGTTAGAGATGAGAGGGAAATATGAGAAAAAAATTAAAAAAAAAAACTGATTGATAGACACATTGACAAAATACCAATTAGGGGACATTCCCCTTTGGCATAAGAGTTTACATTCAGAATAAGTATGTTCAATCTCCTTCATTTCAGTTCATTATATTCCAAAATTCATTCTGGATCTTTTGATGCAGTGTGTGGCTTCTTCAGACATCTTTACAGTACCTTTTCCAAAAGATCCACTTTCTTGATTTGGGATGTTGGCAAGTTTCTTTTCCTGAATTTTCTCCAAAAAATTTTATATCTTAGATTTTTGTATAATTACACACAATCCCTCCCTGAGGACAGTGTTGATCAACACCAGAATCACCTTAGGATACATGGCTGAGTTATGAGGTATATGAAACAAGAGTCAAAAGAAAAACAACCCCCCCAAAAAATCCCAAATAAAAACAAAAATTAAATTCCATATAAAATAATAAGTACAGAAATCATAAAAAAATAAAAGTCTTATGTGTATAAATTTCTGAGTAAAAAATAAACCTGTAACAGATGCTTAAGGTCCAATTAAAGTGACTTATGTCCCACAAGCCTTTGGACAGTTGCAGCAATACAGCCAGGACTACAGAAAATTGCCAAATTATTAGAGAGAAAGGACTATGTTTCAGCACCAAATGGGAAAAAAAAAATCATTCACCGGTCTGACAGTACCTTCACTGTCAGAGATAGGGGGAGCCAGGATGACTTGGTTGAGAATATTGCACAAAAGGTGTTATAAAAGGAGTCCTGCATCTTAACATTTGTCGAGCTCTGCAACCTCAATTCTCACACTAGGTTAAAATCCTTTCATATTGACTTAGAAATTCAACAATCCTCTCTGGATTGAATTTGGTCTATTTTGACCTTGTGCTATTTGGCAGCCAGGTGGATCAGTGGATGAGGAGCACAGACTTAAACTGAAATAGTGCCAAAAGAGCACACTGGTGGAAAAAAAAAAGAAAAAAGAAACCAATCCATGTAGGATTGATGCACTTCTAAGTCAAGACTAAGGACTTGAACCCAGTATGAGACTCAAGGTTATGATGTTTGACTTTTGTTAAGATGTGGGCCTTCCTTGTATCCACACTCTGTGAAAATACTTACAGACAAGTACCAAAGTACTATCATCCTGGCCCCCTCTATCCCTGAGAATGAAGGTAAAACCAGACCAGGGAATGGCACTTCTCTATCAAAATAAAAATCTGGTCCTTTTTTTTTCTCTCCTATAGTATGGCAACTTCCTGTAACCTTGGCCTAAAATTGGTAAGTGAAATATTACTGCATTCTGTCCTACAGGTTTGTGGGATTAGAAATTACTTAATTGGACCCTAATCCAAGAGCCTATGAAAAATTTTTTCTTGCTTACTCAAAAATTTGTATACATAGATTTTCAATATTTTGATACTGATTTTGAATTCTTCTTTAAAAATAGATAGATAGATATAAAATAAAAAGGTTTAATTTTTCTTTCATTTTTTTCCTTTGTTTTTTTTGTTTGTTTTCACTTTTGCTTTTTTAAAAATTGACACACATATCCCCATAACTAAACCTTGCATCCTGTGCTGACCTGGGTGTTTTTCAACACTTTCTTCAGGGGGGGATTGTATTTTCATAAAATCCAAGATTTAAATTTTTGTTCAAGAAAGCTCTTCAGAGAAGCTTGCTAACTCCTAAGTCCAGAGAATGAGATGTTTGCAGAAAGATACCTAGACCCTTACACTACAGGAAGATCTAGAATGAACCGTGGGGTGTGGTTGATTGAACTGAAGGTTGATTGAACATTTATTTTGAATGTACCCTCTTATGCCAAAGGGGAATGGCCCCTAATTGGCTTTTGTCAATGCACCCAGTAAAACCAATGTTTTGTAGTTTTTGTAGTTTTAGTAATATTTTTTTGGTAATATTGTAGTTTTCCTCTTAGAGGGTAAAATTTTATATACACCTGCAGTTAGAAATTTTTTTGGGTGCATAACACTTATGTTTAGTGATCAACTGGGGAGACTAGTCCCCCAGTCATCATCAGGGGGGATTGTGATTTTTAGATTCTCTCCATCTTGCTTGGTCTAGCACCCAGGAATGTGCACACCCACATTACATGGGCATGCGCTAGCAAATGACAAATCAGAAAAAGTGGACAGACCCCTGGGCTGTCCTAAATCCTAAACTATTATTGATACAGATGAGAGGCAGGAAAGTGGCATAAAACTATCTATATAAGGCACATCACTTTCTCTGTCTTGTTTTATCCCTAGAGAGGCAACATTGGCTGGCAACATGCTAAGCATTCCGACATCTTGGCATGGTGGCAGGTATTTGTCTGGGTTTGGTGGTGAGTTTGGCCTTGAGCTGATTCAGGCTCAGACATCTTGGCTGAGCCCTTTTGGAGTTCACGCTGATTACTTCCTCCTTACTTTCTAGAGTCTCTGGACTTTCGGGCACTAGCTAGGTGGGAGAAATCCTACTCCTTTTCCTTCTTCCTTTTTCTTAATCTCTTTCCACTATATCAATTACATCACCATAAATTTACAGCTGACTTGGGTATTTTATTATTTGAGATTTTCCCTAGTGGCAATTAAATTTTGATTTTTAAGTCACAATGCTAAAATTATCTTTACATAGTGACTTTTTTGCTCCCTTCTCCTTGAAACAGTCTATTATTACTATCATTCCAAAATTTGGTGGGAGAAAAACCAGAAAACCTCTGTACCGTTGAGGAAAACCTCATGGGTCCAAAAATGTCACCAAGAATCTAGATCATTCTGATGGAAGAGTAGAATAAGCTGAAAAGTTACAAATATAATAAACCCATTTCGAAGCTATTAGGCTTCACAGGAAAAAATCATTCCCATCTCCCAGATGAGATTATAACACAACACAGGGTAACTAAGCCACTTGGACAGCTCCCTCCCTTTTTGTATGAAGCTTGTAACAGTATCACATAACTGTCTCCAATACGTCCCAACCATTTTCATGTGGAGCCGAGGACTAAAAAAATGAAAATCATTTCAGGTATGTAATCCATTATATTTTCAATAAATGTGGAGATAGGAAAATACAACGGTGCAATTATGCTTTACTTGAGCTACAAATGAACCCTTACCTGTTATTACAAACTACTCAGAGACAGGCAAATGATCAGTCAGAGGTAGGGATGCTCCCAGATATCTGAAAATCACTTTTGAAGACCCATTAAAATCAAATTGTTATAAAATAATTAAATTCTCCCAAACTTTTATACACGTTGAAACTAGTTTCATGGAGTCCATCCATCATTTCAGTGTGACAATTAACATAGGCAAAAAAGGATTAAAAGGCTATTTATTGGCTTTTTACAATGTTATGTTCTTCAGTATAATCAAAGGGGAGGTACAAATAAAGATAATGGAACAGAATATTTCTATTTTGATAATTTATGAAGTTCTAAAAGTAAATTACATTCATCTTGTATTTATAATTATGTTACAGAAACTTCTTCATTCTGAGGAGGGGACCAAACTGAAACAGTTAACATTAATAAGGCAATGAGGTCTAAAAAGGCCTAAAATTCACCTCTAGATTCTTTGAGGTTCCTTCCCCTCCCAAGTACCATCAATCATCTAAATCCCTTTTCCCACATCTCTGGGGTCCCCCATACTGGGGGGGTTCCTGCACTGAGTACAGATTTTTGGGTATGAGAATCAATTTGCCTCATTAGAATAACAATTCCTACTATCAATATCATTATTCCTGAAACTTCTATTCCTATTTTCCTGATTTTTCTTCTTACAATGCATAATTACAAGACCCACTTTTCCACAAAAAAAACTTGTTAGTAGTTGTTTTGTGGATTTTTGTAAGGGAGCTATGATCTCTCCTTGCTTTACCTTTCCAACTGTTTAGGCTAATTATTTTATTTCCTTTCTCAATGTCTCCACTAAAGTAGTGTTCTCTGTCTCCTTTTCCTAATGTCCCTCAAAAGCATAAACTGCCACTCTTTTTAACTCTTCAAGATCTATATTTGGCCAGCTAGTCACGAAATAATTCTTAACTACCTCACAACTGTTTTTCAAAAATTGTATTCTGATTTGTTTAACAACCCTTTCCCTATCAAGAACCAATTCTTCCTCCCAGCTCAATAGGCCTAGCCATAAACTGAGAGGGGTTTTCATTGTCTTATTGCTGAAGATTTTCTAATTTAGTCCACATACCAGGTCTATCAGAATAAGCTTTTATAGCTTTTAGCAATGCATTTCTAGCCTGGCATAGATGTAAGTAATCTTGTTTTGAATTTGGGTTCCATTTGGGATCTTCAGTAGACCAATGAGTTGTTCCCTCTCCCTGGTCCTGATAAACAAGAGAAATATTCTTTTTTCTTTCCCTTTCCATTAGCAAGTCCTGGAGCTAATATTCCACATCAATCCATGTGGGAATATATATGTAGAAAATGCTCTCAAACTTATTTATCTCCACCACAGGCTCAGATTCATAAGAAGGAGTTTTTTCTTAGAATTTCTCAATGTCTTGTGGAGAGAAAGGTGTATGATGTCTAATGTTGACTAAATCTCCACATGTGCTATATAGAGGGACATCCCTTATAGGAAAAAAGACCTTTATTTGAACCATCTATGGGAACTGCTTCTTGGCCTGTTTTCTATATTTCAATGGAATGGGTTGTAGTGAGGCTAGTAGGGGGAGAGGGTTGGGTGGGTAAATGGAAAAGGAGGGGCTGGTCAGAGGATAGGGTGGCTGGGCAAAAAGACTGGGGGTGGGGCTGGGGAGCAGAGGAGTAGGATGGGTGAGGTCTAGAGGATGAGTTATAGTAAGGTGGGAAGGATGGGTCAGGGAGAGGAGAGGAAGGAAAATGATGGCCAAGAGAATAAGGATAGGAATGGTATAGGTGGGGATAGAGGAGATGGGCAGGCATCTTGTAGTGAGAAGAAGGAAACTCTCAAGGGTATGAGTAGGGAAATGGTAAGGGTGAGTAGAGAGATAGATTGGGAGGAATGGGGATGGGAGTAGTAGGGGATGAGTGAAGTCTGACAGGGAGAGCTGAAGGGTTCAAGTCCTGGTTTGGGTCAGTATGAGGAGAAACCTCCTCACAGGCCAGGTGGGGGTGATGGAGTGTGTTTCTTACTAGATCTAAGCAAGGCTTCAGGAGGAGGAACTGAAAGAGTTAAGCTAGAATGGTCTGGTTCCAAAGGAGGAATGGTTTCCTTACTGGAGGGAAATGTTGTTTTATCAATGTGAAATGCCCACAAGAGCCAGTATTTATAATCTTTTAAATCTTTGTTTTTAATGGCTAACTTTAAATCTTTTAAGATCTTGAAGTCAAAAGAGCCATATTTTGGCTATGTAAATGACTTTTCCATTGTTAAATTTATTATTAGACTGATACTTAATTGGTGGTCACCAGGGATTTAATTTCTAAATCCCAAAATTAATTACTCAAGTAAATGGAATTTGTGGTAATTTATTTTTACAATAGATGGTGATTAAAGGAAGAGAGAAAAGGGGGAGAGAGAGAGAAAGGGAGAGAAAGAGAGAGAGAGAGAGAGAGAGAGAGAGAGAGAGAGAGAGAGAGAGAGAGAGAGAGAGAAAGAGAGAGAAAGAGAGAGAGAGAGAGAGAGAGAGAGAGAGAGAGAGAGAGAGAGAGAGAGAGAGAGAGAGAGAGAGAGAGAGAGAGAGAGAGGAGAGAGAGAGAGAGAGTTCTCATTTCCTCTGAGCCAGGTAGAAATTTTAAGGCACCAGTCAAGGGAAAAGAGTCTCAAGACTATGGGTCTTTTTAGGAGGTTCATACCTCCAGAAAGGGCAAGGAACTAAGTTAGCCTTTACATTCACCACAGTGACCTTCTAAAAAGAAAGCAGTCTGAGATCTCCTGCATGAGCTTCTCCAGGGGTCCAGTTCCATAGCCAAGTGTCTTCACTCCAAGTCAGAGTGTTTGTCTTCCAGTGTCTCCTCAAGTGTCTGTCTTACCTCCAGCTCTGAGTGACTGTCTTCACTCCAAGTCCGAGTGACTGAACTGATCCAGTCCTATTTCAAGTAACCGAATCATCCGTGTGTGTATCTGTTTCCAATATTTAAAGACCTTTTTTTCTTGTGTCACCTCCCCTAAATTCTACATCTACTAATCACAGCAGACTCTGTTTTCCAGGACTGCCAACTCTTTCACACATGGGTCACAAACTTCCCACTTAATGTATGAAATGGGTGTTCTTACCTTTTGTGGTTAGTTTACACCTTTTTGTAGTTAGTTCACACCTTTATATGGTTAAATGGGTATATCTTTTTTAAATACTGGGTTTAAACTTTGGAGATTAAAATCTAAAAATAGACAAGGGATGACAATTTAATTTTCACAATAAAGGAGGAGCTAAGTACTTTTATTGTTACAGTCAGGAGAGAGCCAAATCCAATCTTCACACCATCCATGCAAATCTTTATAGTATCTTTCTTTGTCATCCAATTCTCCTTAGGAAGATTAGGATCACCCCCAGGAATGAAAAAAGTTTATGTAAGGGTGAGTCTGGAGGAATACTTCCTGATTTTCCTTGATTTGTTGCAGTATTTCCCATAGTGTCTAGTCTGTCTGTCTTAATTTGCCTTTTTAAGCTAGTCTGAGTATTGCTAAATGGTCCACTTAAACAATGTAAAGTTCCTAAAACATAAAAAAAGTGGAGACACAAATTTCTTCAATGGTATTGTAGAAGGCAATGAGAGTATGTTTGTTTGTTTTTTTAATAAGCTAGTATAAAGAACTAAATAATTGTTACATAGCAATGGTGCTAATAATGAATGTGTATTTTACTATAATTGTTGCTGTTATTAATAATTAATAATAATATGAATTTATTGTTTTTAGTAATTAATAATAGTTGGTAGTGACTAATAATAATTATGGAAAATTAATAATTATTTTTATCAATATTACTATTAATACTATTATGTTCTAAAAGTATTTATCAATATTGCTTTTAATTAATTTGATTTAATATAGGCTTTGTTTAATTTTATGAATTTGGTTTTGATTTTAACTCAATATTAATACTATTTATTAATATTTAACTATTTAATAATCCTTTTATTTAAATATATTCAATTTAATATCATTTTTTAAAAATACTAGTAGCAGTAGTAAAGGAATTTTTAAAAAAATTTTCCTTCTGTTTTAATTCTCATCACACATTGGTGCTACAACTATGTGTAGAGGGTAACACACTTGAAGGTTTAGGTCCTATCTCTTTTTTCACAGGGAGATAAAGACAGAAAAAAAAAGTGTGACTTTTGATATGCTTAGAGGAAGCAGAGTCTGAAAAGTGTATTTTTGAAGTTGGGGGTGCTGGGTCTCAAGCAGGGAGCCCCTAACTCTAATCCACAGTCTTGAAGAACCCCCAGGATTAATTTAATGGGTGTCTCCATGCTGTACTCACAGCCCCACCCCTGCCCCTTGAGAGCTAGGCTCATGACAGGGAGACATCAGTTTTGCCTGCTGGGGGAAGTCAGGGACTAGGTTCTCATCTGCCCAAAAGGCTTGGACTTCTTACTCCAATCCACACAAAAAAGCCTTGGGCTCCATTTTCGACCTCCCCACCCTCATCCTTCATGCCAGCTAGGAGACTGAGAGCATTCTGGCTGGTGTGGCACTGTGGAAAGTGACTGGGCTGAGAGGAGTTCCTGTTGGGTCCTAAAAACCCCTTCCTGCCTTCTGTGCAGAAAGTCTTGGAGCCCTTTGGAATTGGGGGGGGGGGGCTACTACCACGTGGGAGGAAAAGTTTTATCCATCAGATAGGATCTAATCTGATCTGGGAAAAACAGCAGCCTGGTCCCCTCTCTCCACCAAGGTTCCCTCTCTCACCAAGCAGACGAGCAAACTGAAACAACCTCTTCTCTCTAAATAAAACCCTATGCTGTACTCAAAATTGTCTCAGAAGAAAATAAAGGATTAAGTTGGTCAAAAGCAAGAGTATTTAACCTGGGATCTATGAACTTTGATTTTTCTTGATATATGCATCCCAATATTAGTATTCTTGTCAATCCTCTGTATTTTAATCATTATTTGGAGAAGGGATTCATTGGCTTCACGAGGCTGCCAAAGGGATTCACAATATGAAGGGGTTGAGAACCCCTTGTCAGTAGAATCCTAAATTTCCTTCAATCTCTAACATTTGAGTATTTTAGGATAACTGTGAGGAAGAGACACCTGGTAGCAATTATGAGCAGTATACTTGTGAACATTTCAATTTGGAAGCATCTTTTCAGTGCTAATTAACAAAGTTTGGCATGAGACAGCAGGTGTGAAAGTTGCTATAATTTTAGACCTTAGGATGTGTTGCTTTAAATAAATGGTGTTACTAGCTTACAGAGGATGAAACTGGTTGTTTTGAAGTCATAGCCCTCTGTTCTTAAGTGAAACAGAGATGAGAACTCTTCTTAATAGGGATGAAATGAACTCAAGCCCAATATGTATTATTGTACCTCATGTCCCTCTTCCCTGTGTTTGTCATTTAACATAATTATTATGGGAAATCTTCAGCAAGCTTCCTAATTCCACTTCAGACACACTTGAGCAAATTTCATTAACCTCATTGTTCTCACTCATATCTCAGAGCAGGATTTGCTTTTCTTTCTTTTCCTATGTTTTTATAGGTGTTATAAAAGCTATAATCCCAATCTTTTCAAAAAGAAATTTAATCATAAGTTTGCTAATAACAAAATATATTTAATGTTCTTTTTTTGATTATATTTTAAATATTTCATTTTTATCCTATTACATGAAAACAGTTTTTAACATTCATTTTTTTTTGTTTTTGAGTTCCAAATTCTCTCCCTTCTTTTGACCCCCCTTACCTCCCTCTCCCTCTTGAGACAGTAAGTCATCTAAATGAGTTTTACATGTGCAATCAAATGAAATATTTTTCCATATTTGTCATTTTGTGAAATATCTCAAATTTAAAAAAGAAATAGAAAGAAAATGAAATATAGTGTGTTTCAGTCTTCATTCAGACTATTGGTTCTTTCTTAGAGGGTAGATGGCATTTTTTATCATGATCTCTGTGTACAGTGTTCTAGTTCTCTTCACTTCACTTTATATCATTTCATAGAAATCTTTCCAGATTTTTCTGAAATTATACTGCTTGTCATTTCTTATAGCATAATAATGTTCTGTCATTATCAAATACTCCAACTTGTTCAGGCATTTCCTAACTGATGGGCAAACTCTTCAATTTCTAATTCTTTGCTACCTCAAAAAGATCTGCAATTAATTTTTTAAATTAAAAAAAAGTCATTTCTCCTCCTTTTAAACAAATCTCTTTGCAATACAGACCCTGTAATTATATTAATAGTTCAAATGGTAAACACAGTTTTAGAGCCATTGAGTATAGTTCCAAAATTTCTATCCAGGATAGTTGGATTAGATTGCAACTCCACCAACAGCATACTAGTGTCCCAATTTTTATACATTCCCTTCAATATTTATCACTTTCTTTTTGTTTTATAATAACCACTCAGATAGAGATGAGGTGGTATCACAGAGTTCATTTGATTTGCATTTCTCTAATGAAGAGTGATTTAGAGCTTTTTTTTTTTTCATGACCAAAGAAAACTTTGATTTCTCCATCTGGAAACTTCTTGTTAATATCCTTTGACCATTTAGCAATTGGAGAATGGCTAATATTTTTATGAATTTAACTTAATTCTCTGTATATTTGAGAAATTAGTCCTTATACAGAGATGCTTCCTCCAAATTTTTTTCTGTTTTCTGCTTTTCATCTTTTCCTGGTTAAATATGTTTTGTTTGTATAAAAACATATAAATTTAATTTAATAAAGTTTCTGGCTTTGTTTTTGCAGGTAGATTCCAAAGTATTTTATATCATTAATGATAATTAAAATGAAATTTCTTTATTTTAATCTCTTGATGCTAGGCTTTTTTTTTCTGACATAGAAATGCTGAAGACATGTGGAATTATTTTATATTCTCCAACTTTTCAAAAGTTGTTAATTATTTCAACTAATTTTGGATTGATTCTCTAAGTATATCATTGTATTATAGGCAAAAAGTAATAATTTTGTTTCTTCATTGCCTCTTCTATTTCTTCAATTTTTTTCTTTTCAAATTCTCTAGCTAACATTTCTAATACAATATTGAATAATAGTGATTATAATATGCATCCTTTCTTCAATCCTTTTCTTATTGGGCAGATTTCTAACTTGTCCCCATTACAGTTAATGCTTGCTGATGGCATAAGATAGATACTACCTATCATTTTAAGGAAAGCTCCATTTATTCCTCTGCTCCCTAATGTTTTAAATTGGAATAAATGTTGAATTCTTTTCAAAAGCTTTTCTTGCCTCTCTTGAAATAATCATGTGATTTTAGTGGGCTTTATTATTGATATGGATTATTGTACTGATAGTTTTCCTAATATTTGAACCATCTCCACATTTCTGGTATAAAACTCATCTTGTCACAGTGAATGATTGTGATATATCTCTAGAATCTCCTTGCTAATATTTTATTTAAAAGTTTTTTTTTCCTCAATATTCTTTATTGGGCAGTTTGAGCTATAGTTTTCTTTCTCTATTTTTGCTCCTCCTGGTTTAAGTGTCAGCATTATATTTCTGTCATGAAAGGTATTTGATAAATGTTCCTTCATTGGCTATTTTTTTAACATTGTATATAGTTCTGGCATTACTTGTTCTTTAAATGTTTGATTGAGATGCTGGAAGTAAAGATGGCAGATAGAGGAACTATTCTCACAGGAATAAGAGGAAATAATAGCCGAAACAGCAAAGTATCTCCAAGAACCAGCAACAGTCCAATATGATGCTACTCTACTAGAAGCAACAAAGTTATAGAATGAGGAATTCAACCCAAGCCACTTTACACAGTATGTACAGAAGTCAGAAAAGGCAGGAAATCTACAAAACTTTAAGTGGTAGAGAAGCCCTGACACTACATGGGAGCAGAGAGCAAGAACTGTAACTACAGGACCCTACTCACAGCAGAGTGCCTGAAGTGGCAGAGTCCAGAGTAGGGGACCTATCTAGTGCAAACCACTTGGAGGGGCAGGGAAGCCACAGCGTGGGGACCAGCTCAGCCTATGAAACAATAAGGGTAATTGTAGAACAGGTTGTTTAATTTAAGTCTCTTATTTCCACTTTCATTAATCAGAGCAGTTTACATTTTTGTAAATGTTTATCCACTTCACATATATTATCAAATAATTGGTATATAAATGGGTAAAATGATAATTGGTAACTTTACCATTTTCATTTTTGATGCTAGTAATTTCATTTTCTTTATTCATTTTTAAAATCAAATAAACTAATGGTTTATCTATTTTTTCTTCATAAAATCAACTCTAAGCTTTTTTTGTTGGTTCAATGGTTGTCCTTCAGTTTTATTATCTCACCTTTGATTTTCAAGGATGTTTACATTGGGATTTTTAATAAGTTCTTTTTTCTATTCTTTTAATTACATGCCCAACTTATTGGTCTATTCTTTATTCAGTTCATTAATGTGAGCTTTTAGAAATATAAATTTTCCCCTAAATACTTTTTTGACTGGATTCCATAGATTTTAGGGGGGTTCTCTCATTGTTGTCATCATTTCTGTAATTTTTTTCTTTGATCCACTTATTCTTCATTTAAATTATTAAATTATTTAAATTATTCTTTCATTATCCAATTATTTTTATATTTTTTTCATGACTCATTGCATTGTGTTTTGAAAAATGTGTACTTAATACTTTTGATTTTTTGCATTTGTTTGTGAATTTTTTTGCCCTCTTGCACACAGTAAGTTTTTATGTAGGTGCCACATACTACTGAGAGGAAAAAAAAACATATATATATATATTTTTCCCATTCAGTTTTCTTCAGACATATATTATATCTACTTTTCCTAAAGTTCCATTCCCTTAAGTTCTTTCTTGTTGATATTTTTGTTAGGTTTATCTAATTCTGAGAGGAGAAAATTGAGATCTCCAACTGGTATTGTTTTTGTTTTTTTATTTCCTCCTATAAGTCATTTAACTTCTTTAGAAATTTGGACACTATACCATATGATGCATATGTGTTTAACACTCATATTACTTCATTGTTAATGGTACCATTTAGCAAAACATAATTTCCTTTCTTTTAATTATATCTATTTTTGCTTTAGATTTGTCTGAGATCATAATTGCTACTCCCTTTTTTTTTTAACTTCAGCTGGAGCATAATAGATTGTGTCAGCCCTTTCCCTTTAATCTGTGTGTGTCTATCTGCTTGAAATGTGTTTCTTATGAACAGCATATTGTAGAATACTGTTTCATGAGACATGCTGCTTTCTACTTCTGTTTTATTGGTGAGTTCATCCCATTCACATTTATTGTCATGATAATTAACTGTGTATTTCCCTCCATCTTATGTTCACCCTGTTTATTCTTCCTTCTCTTTCACATTTTACTCTGTTTCTCCTAATAAGCGGTTTATTAAGTACCATCTCCCAAACTCATCTTCTGTTCTACTGCTCCCTCTTCTCTTATACTTGTTCCTTTTTATTTCCTTCTACAGTAAGATAGATTTTTATATTCAACGGAGTATGTAAGTCATTCTCTGTTTAAGTCAGATCTGGAGAATTAAAATCATGTTTTGCCTTCCTTCCATTTCCCCTTGCATTAAATAGCTCTTTTGCAACTCTTTTATTTGAGATAATTCACCCTGTCATTGTCTCCCTTTCCCCTTCTCCAAGTTCAATCCTTTCTTTAATCTTTCTTTTTTCTTTTTTTGGCTAAACTTCCAATGTAGTTAATTCATACCCACATCCTCTCTCAGTATGTTCTTTTGCATTGCCTCAATATTGATAAAGTTTCTAAGAATTGCAAGAATTATCTTTCTGTAAGAAAGGAAACAGTTCAACCTTATAGAATCAATTATGATTTCTCTTCCTAGTTTACATTTTTATATTTCTCTTTATTTTTTGGTTTGAATGTCAAATTTCCATGCAGTTCTAGACATTTTACTAGAAAATTTTGAATGTTCTCAATTTCATTAAATATCCATTTTTCCCTGAAAATTTAAACTCATTTTTACTGGTTTTTTAATTCTTGGTTGCAATCTTAACCCTTTTGCCTTTTAGAATATCATAATTCAGGCCCTCTGATCCTTTATGATAGAAGTATCTAAATCTTTTTGATTCCTGATTGTGGTTACATGATATTTGAATTATTTCTTTCTTGCTCCTTTTAGTATTTTCTTTTTAACCTGGAAGTTCTCAATTTGTCTATGACAATTCAGGGGATTTTTAATTTACTTTTCATTTTCATTTCACCCTTTCTGGAAGTGATTCATAGATTCTTTCAATTTCCATTTTATCCTTCAATTCTAGAATATCAGAGCAATTTTCCTTGATAATTTCTTGCAATAGGATTTCCAGATTGTTGTTGTTTTTATTTGGAATGAGGGGGACATTGACTTTCATGGCTTTAAGAAACTTCAATAATTCTTAAATTATCACCCCTCAATCTATTTCTAGGTCAGTTGTATTTCCAATGAGACATTTCACATTTTCTTCTATTTTTTTTCATTCTTTTGATTGTTTTAGTTATTTTTTGGTGTCTTATGGAGTCATTGGCTTCCATTTGCCCAATTTTAACTTTAAAAGAATTGTTTTTTTTTTGTTTTTTTGTTTGTTTGTTTTTTTCAAATGAGATTTTGTGCCTCCTTTCCCATTTGGCCATTTTTTTTAAAAGAGTTATTTTCTTTAGGGAAATTTTCTATTTCTTTCACAAAACTGTTGACTAATATTTCATTATTTTCTTGCCTTACTCTCATTCCTTTCCCCAACTTTTCTAACATTCTAATTTTGTTTTTAAAGTATTTATTTAAATCTCTTCATAAAATTCTTTTGGGGCCTAACTTCAATTCACATTTGTAGCCTTTCTGATATTGTTCTCTTATAGGTTTTTGCCAAGATCCTCTTTGTCACCATAATAATTTTCTTTAAATAGGTTAGTTTTTTGTTGTTGTTTTTGCTCATTTTTTCAGTTTGGTATGAAATTTTCACTGTATATTAAAGTTGGGCTCCATTCCTAGGTTGGAAAAATTACTGTAACAAACTTCTTCTGAAGTCAGAGTTTTGCTACTATATGTGGGAGCACCATAGTCTAGTTCCTGGATTGAATTGGTGTCAGTGCCTCATTGTAAGTTTGCACTGGTGGTGGATTTCTCTTCTGGCTTACACAATGGGGGTTGGGCTTTTTGTTTGCTTGCACAGTGGGAGAGTCTCAGTTTCCTTGCACAGTTGTGGGTTTCATTGTTGGCAGATGAATGTCAGGCTTTTTCAGTGAGGATGGGGGAGGGGGCTCAGCTGCTGGTTTACACAGTTTACTCCCTGTTTGCTTACTCACTGGGGAGAGGGACTCTAAGGGACTGTTGCCTTCCCTTAGAGGTCATGCTTCACTGCCCACCTATCCTCAGAATGGATCCTTATTACTGTTGCTTGCTGTGGACATGTAGTCACAGTAGGCACTTGTGCAGACCTGAGACTGTTGCTGTGAGTGTATGACCTCCCTGTTGGCCTTCCCTGGAGGTGTTGTTAAGGTCCAGTTTGTCACCCACCACCATGGAAAACCCCACAGACAATGCAATCAAACAGGAGGGTCCTTTATTCTGGTATACACAAGGGGAAGCTCAGCATAAGAGTTCCACCTGCAGTTGTGAGTTGTAAACCTTAAAATTTCTTAGACTTATAAATGTTGGAAATTTCACCATTGGGAAATTTCATACTTGAAAAATTTCCTACTGATAGTCTATTGGAATGTGAACCCCCTTGGCATGGGAGGGTCCTTCTCCTCCCTACTTAAGATTACTTTAGGACAGAAACCTTTTGCTGAACAATGGAAAGGGCTTTGACCTATGCTTAAGCATAGAACAGGAAGTTCTTTGAGTCATGATTGATTTTAGAATTGATACAATAGAGATACTTGGAATGACAGAACCAGGTCTTGGAACTTACAATCTCCACCCTACTCAGTCCTAACAGGATTTAGGAAGGGCTGCAGCATAAATCAAAATTTAATTATTTGAGAATATGACCTTCAACAGACATGTGCAAAGCCACAGACCTCTGGGTGGTCCTGGGTTAAGCTAGAGCCACCATTGGCACAGGGAAGACATGGACAGTGATTGGTAGATGTGAGAACTGAGGGGAGGGAACTGAGATGCTTTCCTTAAAGATAGCAGGGTCTGAAGACTGAGGGGGTTGGAGAGGTTTTGCTCTGAGAGGTGGTGCTCTGAGAAGGCTTGCTCTGAAGGAGGCTGGAGGTGGAGGCCCCTGAGACTGTTTCTCCATTTTGGTCACGTGAGTGATAGGGACTGATCTCTTTCTTTGTCTCAGCTATCTAAGGGCTTGGGCCTTTTGGCCCAGCCTAAACAGAGGGGGTATTTAAGCCCTATTCCCTTTTCTTCCCCTTTCTTTCTCTCTCTCTCTCTCTCTATCTATCTATCTCTAATACCTTTCTTCCTCCTGTTTGTAATTAAAAACTCCATAAAAGGTTGACTGCTGACTTGAGTTTTCATTTAGGAATTACATAGCTGAATTCCTTGGCGACCTTAAATTAATATATATTAGTCTTTTAAAGTGATTTCCTTGTCACGGAGTGCAGAGTCTTTTATACCCAATGCCTGACAGCATATCACTAGCCACCATACGTGGGCCACAAGTTTCTCCTGGAATCTGTTTTGGGCGTCGGTACATTTAGGTTCCCTGACAGGGGTCTGTTGGTCAGATGTTCTATAGTGATATGTGCTGTACTGAGCAAGCAGCTCCCTGCTTGGGGCTCCTTCAGTGTGACCTCACTGGAAGTTTTCCCAGGGTTCAGGCTTTTCTGCTGTAGGAATACTGCTTCAAAAAGCTGCTGGCTTGTCCTGAAAGTGAAGCCTTGTGGCTACCTTGCTTTGGAGACTTCTAACTTGCCCTGCACTGGGAGCAGGACGTGCTACAACCTAATGTCCAGTTGAGACCTCCCTGTTAACCTCTACTGTGTTTAGCCTGCTGCTGCCCTACTTTGGGTTGAGGCTTCTCTAATATGGGGTAGAGCCTCACCCTTCTCCCACTTTGATGTCCTCCATCCTGGTTCAGGTTCCTGCTTAGGACTGAGCTTCCCTCCCAACCCAGGAAGATAAACAATTTTTTTTCTTTTTGAAAATTATCTCAAATTTTCTTGGTAGGAGAATTACTTTACTCCTTCAAAATTTGGTAAGAGTCTTTGTTTTAAAGTGGTTTGTAGGCAAAAAAATTGGAAAATGAGGGGCTGCCCTTCAATTGGGGAATGGCTGAACAAATTCTGGTATATGTTGGTGATGGAATACTATTGTGCTCAAAGGAATAATAAAGTGGAGGAATTCCATGGAGAGTGGAACAACCTCCAGGAAGTGATGCAGAGTGAAAGGAGCAGAGCCAGGAGAACATTGTACACAGAGACTGATACACTGTGGTAAAATTGAATGTAATGGACTTCTCCATTAGTGGCAATGCAATGATCCTGAACAACTTGGAGGGATCTACAAGAAAAAAAAAAACACTCTCCACATCCAGAGGAAAAACTGTGGGAATAGAAACACAGAAGAAAAACAACTGCTTGATTATATGGCTCGAGTGGATTTGATTAGGGATATAGACTCTAAATGAGCATCCTAGTGCAAACATCAACAACATGGAAATAGGCTCCAATCAATGACACATGTAGTACCCAGTGTAATTGCATGTAGGCTACAGGAGGCCAGAGGTGGAAAGGAAGGGAAAGAATATGATTCTTGTAACCAAGGAATAATGTTATAAATTGACTAAATAAAAATAAATTAAAAAAAATAAAATGGTTTGTAGGGGAATTTGTTAGAAATCAGGTAGATTCCTTTCTTACCCAGGAAACCTGGTATCTGAAGTCCATTTAGTTTTCTAAAATACCAGTTGACATGTTTTATTTTCAAAGATTGTGTTGAAAAATTATTATATCACTTACATTATATCCACCTGACTTTAACAGAGGATATCAACTAGCTCCCAGATATGCTGTACAAGAGGGAAAATAATTGCATCACATTTATCCATTACCAAAGTATTTCATTCAAACATCTTTAACCTCTCATTTCTTTACTTCTCAACAAAAAGTATCATCCTTTGCCTCTACATTTGCTTGGATTAAAGCTATCTTTTTATTTCTGTTTATGTATTTGTTGTTTAATTTTTAAATATTTATTTTTTTCAATTTAATTGATTTTGGGAGATTTAATTTTATTTACTCATTATTAATTATAGATACACTTAATTAATAATTTTATAATTGATTAAATAAATATATTTATTATTTAAAGAGGGTTGGGGAAATGGGAAGAGAGAAAGAAATTAAGTGTGACCAAATCAAGCAGGTGACTGAGCACCTGCTAATTATAAGGTCCAGAGACAAGCCTAGCTGGATTCAATATGAATGAGATTCTGCTTAATAGATGACATAGTCAGAAGGATCTAGTTTTTAATTTCACTTCACACGCACCTACAAGTTTTGACCCTAGGCAAGTCACCTAGCCTCATTGAGATCCTGTTTCCTCATCTATAAGATTAAGTCACTCTGGTATAATAAAAATAGCAATATATCAGGAATCAAAGGAACTCATTTCAAAACCTACCTCTGCCACGTATTATCTATGTAAATTTAAATAAGTCACTCCTCTGGACCCCATTTTCTTCATCTGTAAAATGAAGAGAATGGATTAGATGGTCTCAGAGGACATTTTAGATTTAGACCTAAGAACCCATGACCAGATCTCTTCAGGCAACTTTTAACTTCTTGTGTTCCTGGAATGGAAAAATAGTTTTGTAAAGTTCTTTACAAACATTTAATTACTATATAAATTTAACCTATTATTATCACTGCTTTTATTTTCTTCATTTTTTGGATGAAATTTATTTAGAAATTATCAGTGAGCAAATGACAGGTGTTGTCAATATTGCTGCTTCTGGGGCTGCTGTGGCTGATATAATCATTGTTGTTATTATTGTTCAGTATTCTGTTTTGTTTTGTTTTAGGAGTGATGTAATATGTAGAATTAAAATTAAGCTGCCTCTTGGCAAGATTTCAAT
The DNA here is from genome assembly GCF_027887165.1 of Monodelphis domestica. Taxonomy (NCBI): domain Eukaryota; kingdom Metazoa; phylum Chordata; class Mammalia; order Didelphimorphia; family Didelphidae; genus Monodelphis; species Monodelphis domestica. The sequence goes on along the minus strand of NC_077228.1, from coordinate 96,704,005 downwards.
TTTCTATTATTTATCCTGAAAATTATTTCCGATAGCATGTTTTATATAGAGAAAATCGTTCCATATGAAAAAAAATGCTTTAAAAATCTCACCTACACTTAAATTGATTTTACTTGTGATCTATGACTAAGCCATGACCTTGGGTCATTATAGTTCTTATCCAGTGTAGTCACTCTGATTTTGCAGAGAAAGGGAAATTTTTATTCACTTCCCTTTCTATTGCTATCCTATCATTCATCATATTAATGGTATACAAACTTGCTTTTTTTGGTGATTCATATAATTTGTACTTTTCTTCTGTTGGAGTTATTTTGACCACATGAATGAACAGAAATATTCTATCTTTTCCTTCTTCTGGGTTTATGTGTCTGTGTGTGTGTGTGTGCACGTGTGTGTGCGCGCACATGTCTCTGTGTGTGTATCTGAAAATAAGATGCTAGGAGACCCTTCTGGACAAAGATCAGGTTTCATTTGGACAGAGAAATGTCAGGGTCAAAGACTAAAGTTTTCTGCTAGTTTAAAACCTGAGACCATGATTTGCAAAACACAATTTTATAATTTTGTGTCTGTCCCCAACCCTAATTCAAAAGGTCTCTGAGATCTCAGAGACTAGTTTTAGAGCTCCAAGATCATTTCTGGACCACATGGACCTCCAACATGAACTAATTTGCCTAGAGTACACTATAACTGGATTAACACACATGATTACATAGTAACTTACTCATTATTAATATAACACTTAAAATTACTGTAACAATATATACACTTAAAATTATAATGCAGTTTTTATACTGGGCTTGCATTCTTAATTTTGTTTATGTACACAGACTCTTGCCTGGGACCATATTCTTACTATAAATCATATAGTTACAGGTTATCAAGCTAAAGGAATTTTTAAGCTAATCCAAATGAAGAACTGTCTAATGAAATTATCTTTGAAAGAAAGGTACAGGAAGAGGGAGAGAGGTTGAATTATTAATTTTGTTTTGTTCAGATTCCATTTACTGTTTTAATGTCATAACTTTCACTTTTAATTTTAAGTTAAGTTTACTTTTATTTTTTGGATGTCATCTTAAAAGTTTCTTCTATTCTAGTTGGTGTTTAAGTTTTCTATTCAACAAACCAGTTCAATATTTATGTAATTTCCATGGCAATTCCTAAGGTCTTTGATAATATTTTCCAGTCAATTATGTGATGACTATCTTTAGAAGTATGTAAATATATAGCTCCACCTTTCTTCATGTGGTTCATACCATGGCAAGAGCCACATTAAACTCCATAGCTTTCATGTCCTGAAATATTTTTCTATCCTGTTTTGAATATTGTGGGAAAATTAATTCATTTATAATTGATACAGACACAAGCTGTACTTGGTTTTGATATAACTGATTTCTTAGACTTGTGTCATCTGACTTAAGTAGGATTTCTTAAAAATTCTATTCTCAGAATCCTAAACTTTTCAAAATAATTTGAGATATTACCCTAACATTGGTATATTTTTACTAGTAAATATAATTTCTGGAATTTACATTCTTCAGAATTTCCTATTTAATTTTAATTAAATGATGAATCTATGTTTAATTTTATACATTTATTTATTGTATGTATTTTTAAATGACTACCTTATAATTATCTTCAAAAAGTATTATATAATTTGTTGCTTAAGCTATTGGCAAAAAATAGTATGGCATTTTTTGTTTATTACTTATAAATTTTATTTTTAATTTTGTTTTGAGGTAGAAATAGAACATAATAAAATGTGTTACTTTAGTCCATTCCATGTATAATTTTTGTTTGGGTTTGTCTGTTTAAGCAGTTCATATGATCTTACTGAACCATTTCTAATATGTATAATATCAATGTTTCTGATTTTTTCCAGTTTAATATTGCCTTTGTATATGATACCAGAACAAGAAGGAGCATTACTTTCCCTGCTCTTTTTCATGTCAAGTAAGTAGTTATAATATTTTAAAGTAGGTTTTTTTTGCCACTTTATGTAGTCCCATCTATTTGTTTGTTTTAATTTCCGTTTTATTCACAAACTAGTTACAACAAAAGGGTAAGTGTTATAACCTAATCAGTTATCTCTGGAGCCTGACTGATTGATGATTCAATATTCTGGAGAAGTCTTTTCTGTTTTAATATTGGTGATTAGGTGAATGTCCTCATGTGTCCTATATTCCTATGGTTATAAATGAAGTAAGAAAAAAATAAACCAAAAATAATAACAAAAACCCACCGGATTGGTATTTGGGAGAAGCAAATTCTAGCTAAGATTATGGTACTGACTATGGGAATTTAGTGCATGCCTAACTCCCTGGGACTTTGTTTTTTAATCCATAAAATGAGGGGATCCAGTTCAATGATCTTCCAGTGCTATAATTCTATGACTGAACATTATAAAGGATGAACTGACATTCTATTTAGTATTGCTAACACTATACGTCAAGAGGCTATAACACAATTAAAACAATAACAAGGGAATAGAAATATTTCATGCATAATGTTAAATCTCTAGAAAAACTATACTGATTCTATAGATTATTGTGGTTGGAGGGTCAGGTTTATGCATTTTATTCATGTCATATGTCGTGAATAAATCTTTTATTGCTAGATGTGTTCTATCTTCTGCAAAATATTATTTAGTTATATACACTATATTAGAAAAACTGAGTTATTTCTAGTTCATTTGAATGATGATGATGAATATGGAATGACAATCTGTTTATGTGGGCCTATTGACAGAATCAGATAAATATCCAAATACTTTATCATATAAGATTCCAGTTGGTTCTAGCATTTTGATTGTCCTATTATTTACTAAACACCCAATGAAACATATGAAAATTACCAAAATCCTTATTTATGAATGGTGCTTATTATATAATCAAACAGCTTCCCCACCCTCTAAGCAGTAGGAATTGCCAGTCCATCAGTTTTTGAGTACCTGAAATGATAGCTATGTATTTGAGAAGGAATATTTACATTAATGACTATAATTAATGCTCACCATGCCAAGCTGCAACAACTCAATTACCATGCAGAGAAGAACCTTTGAACTGAAAAAGCCAGAGTTCAGCTTTTTGTGCTTAACTGTGGCATTAAATGAAGTGCCTACTTTTGGTCCCTTAAGATGAGACGTGTTTAACAATCATAAGTATTTCATATTAATTCAACAACAGTCCAGAAAAGCATTTCAATGAAGATCTTTTTAGCCTTTAAAATTTTTAATCCTGAACATTTTAGGAATCCCTTGATATTTAAAATTCTATATAGGCTGAATCAAAGATTGTTTTATATATATATATATATATATATATACATATATATAAATCCATACTTATACATATATATGTATACACACATATGTACAGATGTGCATAGACACAACACTTGTATTCTACATAGTTCATTTAGTAGGGGAGTTGTTGGGAGGGACATAGAATAAGTTGTGAAGGTGAAAGCTTGAGCACAGGAAAAGGATAAGAAATAATTTGATTTTTTCTACTTTGTTAAACATTTAATGCCTCCTACCACTATGGGGACCTTTAATTTTAACATGAAAATAAATTTGATTCTGAGCCAAAACAAAATTTCTGAATCTGGTCATTGCTATTCATTGATATAGTTACCCACTATAGGTAATGTGGCAATTTATGAAACAGGAAGAAGAGACAATGATTGATAATTTGGAGGTATCATGCTATAGTGGAAATAATGTGGGACTTAAATTCAGGAGAATTCTGTATCTCACACATATTAGCTATGTGACCATGTATAAGTCATGTATCCTTAAAGGAACCCAGAAAACTCTCCAGTCTTATAGACATAGCATTGCTCATTGGTTCCTAGGGATAAGGGCTAATTGGCTGAGACATGAAAATATGTGCTCTTTTCAAAGCAACATTTTTATCTGTGTTTTCTTAAAGTAGTTTGACATATAAGGTTAGTTTTTTTTCCCTCAACTTTCTTTTGTCCTTCCCCTACTTAGTAGACAGTCCAGCATAAAGCAGCGTTGACCTGTGTTCTGGGGATGGAAGGAAACCTGAGCAGCTTGACAGTAGCATCCTCCAAGGTACTAGAAATAGCCATACATGAGAAAATAGCAAAAGAAAAATAATAATCATATGTGTTTGTGAGTGGCCTAATATAATGCTTGTACTTTCTCCCACCAAGAATGGCAAACTAGGTCACTGATACATTTTCTCTAGAAGCACATAGCATTGGCTGATATATGAGTGGTCACTGCGCCTGAGATTGTGTGCAGTACTTTTAAAACTCAAAATGCTCAGTGAAGAATAGAGGATATTTTGAACTCAAGATGATAAGATCCTACAATCTAACCTTGCTAGGGAAGGAAGATTTTCTTAGTAAAACCATTTTTGAGGCAATCTTTGGAGGTTACACACTCTTTTAGTTTCCAGATTTGAAAGTTCAAGGATCATACCTGAGTCAAAGAAGAGATTATTCTATGTAGCATGCTTCTTGGGGAAGAAGAAAAAAAATCACTTCAATAATTTATTTGGTCAAAGAAGTTATTAAGTGCTTAGGAGCTTATCCTGAACTGGATAAATGCTGGAATGGAAAGTAATGAAAAAAACAATCTCTATTTTTAAGGAGTTCACATTCTAATGAAGTAAATTGTAAATAACTAGATAATGAAAGATATAGAGAGATTAGATAAAAATATTCAAATAGGGAAAGGCATTAGCATTTGGATTTGGAGGAGTGAGGAGCAAAGACGTTCTACTAAAAGTAGTACTTGAAATGTTTCTTCAACACAGCCATTAAATTGGAGAGGAAAAGTTGGGGGAAATAAGTAAAGAAAATGGGATGGGAGATGGAATATGATTTAGGAATGTCAAGTAGGTCAATGAAGCTATATTGTAGATGGTCAAATATTAGAAGACATTAAAGATGGGGTGAATGGAAAGCTAGTGATATAAAGAGTGTTAAATGTCAGAGAACTTTATATTTGATCCTAGATATAACAGGAAGCCTTTGGAGGCTTTTGTTGTAATTGTATTTGTAGTTGTTTTTATTGATGTAGTTGCAGATGGGTTGCTGTTTGCCTTTCATTTTTTTGAAGAAAATCAATGACATCACAACATGATGACTTGACTGGCACCTGAATTAGATTTAAGTGAAGCACAGATGTACAAATTTGTCTCCTCATTCTCTCTGCCAGTTATAGAAATTCATTGGAAAGAAGCTCAAATGGCATTTCTCTTGACTTCTTTTGCCCATGGATATTAGTGATATGATCAGACCTTTAGGAACTTTAGGAACATCACTTTAGCAACTGAATATTTTTGAATGGAGAGAGACTAAAGGCCAGGAGACCAATTAGAATGTTATATCAGTAGTCTGGTGAAGAGGAAATGAGGACATGAGTTTGAGTTGGCTATGCGAATGGAAAGAAAGGATCTAAACAAGAGATATTGTGAAGGTAAAAATGGAAACATTTGGCTATGCTTGTGAACCCTAGGGTTGCGAACATGCTGGTACACAACCTTGGTATCATCCTCAAATCTTACCCCATATATCCAAAATATTGCCATCATTTCCACCTTTAGAACACATCTTTTATATATGTAATTTTCTCTTCTCACACAGTGACATTCTGGACTATTTGGACAATGCAAGCTTAATGAGGAAAGTATTGCTTATTCAGTAGTGGCAAAATTGTTTGCTTTGATGGATGGGATAAAGTAGATTTAAACTGCAATGTCGACTTTTGAGACTGGAAGGGAGTGCATAAGATAATTTGGAATTTTAGTGCTTCAAATTTTAAACGGGTGCCCAAGTGACAAATTTATGTTCATTTCCCTTCAGGGAAACTTAAAGATAGACTGCTTTATGTGTCTGTAACTGTTTTGGGCTCTTTCAAATTCCTTGATTTTTTTTTTTGGCAATTGCTATGAAATATAATGAAGCTATCCTACCGATATGCATTATCTCTTTAAGTGCCTAGACAAAGCTCAAGTCACTGTCTTATTTATGTATGTCTCTGGCTGATACATATATTTTCTAAGCAAATAGTGAAAGTAGAACAATTGTACTGTACTATGTATCCTATCTCTGGTTCTCTGAAATATTTATTGGGAGAAACAAACATAAAAGATTCATCATATTTTTTTTTTTACGATTTTACACTTTCCGGGGATTTAATGATCTGTGGATTTAAGAATCCCTAAACAAGCCTGAGTGAAATGATCATAAAAAACATATATGGAGCTACCATGGGACAACATAGCAATAATGCACATATTAAGACATTCCCAAGTGCCTGTTCATATAATAGAATGCATACTACAACATTAACTTAAGAAACTAAGGAAATGCCAAGAATTTTCTAATAAGAGAAAGGAAATGTTGATATCCTTTTGCACTATTTTAATAGGATTTTATTTTCTTTTGCTAATACATAGACTGAAATGAGAAATCAAGGGAAATTAAGTAATTTCAAACCATCTTTTACCTATATTATCCCCTATGCAATTTAGTAAGAAGACACCTAAGTAGTTATTAAATCTATCATATGAAAATAGGGTTATAATTTTTAACAGAAAAAATAGTTACTTCCTGAATGAAATTATAATATTTGCCTTAATCATTCCTAAACACAAGTGGAAAGGAAAATGTTCATGAATTTGTATTGAATCATCTTAACAGTCTTATTGCTATCTCCATTTGAAAGAAGTGGGCCAACATGGGGTTCAAGACCAGTAGAATTCAGGACAGAATCTAAAAAATATGTGGATGGTCTGAGGTCTGGTTGAGTATTAGGACCCTCAAGTAGAAAACTATCCAATAAGTTGGTTAGTGTGGGTGTGAGTAGAAGCATTCCTGCTTCTAACTGCTAATGAACATTATTTCTGAACCCAGAGAGTCAGTAATTGCCATTATTTGTCTATTATTCTATTGGGAATGAATGACCCGGGTAAAATTCGGGGAATTGGAGGAAGGAAGGTTGAGTCTTCTTTCTTCATTGACTGATTGTAATATTCATTGGGAAAGGAAATAGGATTGGAAAAATGGGGTATAAAGGGAGGTTTGTATGGGGTATGGAGTTAAGGGGAGAGAGGGAACACTGCTTGGTGAGGCAAGGGAGGGAGATGTCCCCTGCTGACACAGCAGGGGTCCAATAAGGACAGTTTGTCCTGCAATGACTGACCTGAAGTTCAACTCCCTCTATGCCCAGAAAAGATTATCTGACTTATCTGACTGCAAATTCAAATAATATAAAGTTTAATAATCCAGTTTGAATTGGAGTTTTTCCTTAGCTTCAGAGTATAGGGCCCTGGCCCTATAGGCTGGCGGAGGGTTTTCCCACTTCCATCTCCTCTATATCAGTTCAGTTTTGTATAATTCAGAATCTTAGCAGTAGACAGAAAGCAACAAGGTCTGACCTTCAGAGATGAATAGGCCTGAATCTTCAGGCTGAACCAAGAAGAGCATGCCACTCCAGATAGGCTGAACAAGCTCCTCTCTCCCCCAACACCAGGAAACAAGTCCCACATGGCAGGAAGGAAGTGCTAGTCACAAGACTCAACTGCCACTCCCAATTGGGCCCTTCTCCCACAAACTGTCAGTCTTGTTTCTTTTCCACACTGATATCTAGGTAAGCGATCACAAAGTTTATAGAGACTCTTCCCAGAGCATCCACCTTACCTACCACCAACACTGAAAAAAACAAAAAAAAAAACTGAGCAGAAGCCCAGCCATATGAAAAAGAACAAGAATCAAGGACAGAACCGAAGCAAAGGGAAAGTGTGAGTGGCTGTCCATGGCCTGAAGGAAACACATCTAGTATTAGGCCCCAAGAAGCCACTTACAGCAGGGACCATGGCTAATGAAAAAAAATTCCCTAAATTGGAGAAGGATTCAGCAGCTTTACGATATAGCCCTGAGGGTATAGCTATCTTCAAGGAATAAAAAATAAAAAATGAATTATGGGAATAATATAAGGGGAGAAAGGTGTACAATGTCAATTACAAAAGTTTTTGCTTGAAAAAGGAGCTAAAACTTAGGGAATTTAGAAACTTTAATTCCATGAGGAAAATATATAAGTAATAAGTATGTTTGTATATATACAATTTTTGTTATATACATATATATGTATAAATATACACACACATATATACATGCTTTAATAATATCCATATAAAACACTTTAATTATTAAATTTTGTGAAGGTGAGAGAAATAGAGAGAAAGAGAGAAGAGAGACAGGAGGAAGAAGAGGGAGAAAGAAGAGAGAGGAAGAAACAGGAGACAGGCTAATACCATCAGTACAACAGATTAGGTACACGACTTTCAAAAGTGAAGAATTCAGTAGCATAGAGTCATAACAACATGAAATTCCTAGTCATTGAAGGAACAAATGCTAGGAAAACAGGACAGTAATCTGGGAGAAATTAGGTTTTGACAAAGAATTCAGAGCATATACTGAGATAAACTACAAATGACTACGTCAATTGGATATGGATATATGACTTAGATGGAGAACATGTGTTGTAAAAATTCATAACATAAAAAGTTAAAAAAATTAAAAGAAGAAATTGTCTTTCAGATTTAGGAATAGGGGAGTTCTTTTTCTTTTCTTTTTTTCTCTTAAGTTATGTGTCATATATATGTGTCAAAAATAAAACCAATTTTGAAAATTTTTGAAATTTTAAAATTTAGATTTTCTCCCCTGCCAAGACAGCAAATAGTCTGATATAGGTTATACCCATACTTTTATGTAATACATATTTTCATAATGCTCATGTCATGATAGAAGATACATGTCATATTATATAATAGAAATCGCATAGAGGCATTATAGTGGAAGATAGTGTGTTTTGATCTTTATCCAGTCTCCAACAACCACTTCTTTGGCTATGGATAGTATTTTCATCTTGAGTCCCTTGTGGTTGTCTTGGAGATTTGCTTTGCTGATAATGGTTTTGTCCTTCACAGTTGATTTTCATATAATATTCTGTTACTGTATACATTGTTCTCCTCATTCTGCTCATTTCACTTTGCATCCATATAAGTCCAGGTTTTTCTGAACTCATCCTCTTTATTGTTCCTTGTAGTACAATAGTATTCTATTACAACTGTATTCCACAACTTGTTCATCTATTTCCCAAGTGATAGTTTCTCAGTTTCCAATTCTTTGCCACTACAAAAAGAGTTGCTAAAATATTTTGCTATCAGTAGGTCTTTTTCTCTTATCTCTAATGTCTTTGGGATACAGACTCAGTATTGCTGGGTCAAGGAGTATGCATAGTTATATGAACCTTTAACCTTGATTCCATTTTGTTCTCCAAAATGGTTGTATCAGTTCACAATTCCAATAAAAATGTATTAGAGTTCGAATTTTCTCTCATCCCCTTCAACATTTATTATATTTATTTTTGGTCATATTAGTCAATCTGTTATGTGCAGAGTGGTATCTCATAGTTCTTTTAATTTTCTCAAATCAATAGTAATTTGGAGCATTTTTCCATATAACTGGTTATTTTTAATTTCTTCCTCTGAAAACTATCTGTTCGTAAAACTTTTCTCTATTTTAGCTCTTTCTTGTATAGCTATCAGTACCATATTTATGTTATTAACGGAATTTGAGAAAAAATCCTGCTCACATTTTGCCAATGAGTTTATATAGTTTTGAAATTAATTTTTCTTTGAATATTTGGAACAATTCACTTACAAGTCATTTGGACCTGGGGTCATTTTCATAGGGAATTCTTTGATGGTTTTATCAATTTATTTTTCTGTGATGGGTTGTTTAAATATACTATTTCTTCTTTTGTTAATCTGGACAGTTTGTATTTTTGTAAATATTCATCTATTTCTCCTGTGTAAATTTATTATAGAATGTACCCTCTTATTCCATTTGCTAGGTCCACCCTTTGTCTGGCTGCCCATATGTGTTGTAGCCTCCTAGAAAAAGCTGGCTCTAGCCCAGTTATGGCTACATGGAATGGAGTCCTGGTGAAGAGATGGCAGAAGTCATCATTTGGCAGCAGACAGGGACAGGTCCAGAAGCCAGGACTCAGGAACCTGGACTAAGGTTTAGCCTATTTAATCAGAGATTCTCAGGAGGAGTAATGAATGTTGGCTTTATTAGGCAGTGAAGAGAAATAGAGGTTTCCTTGTCACTCTTTTGGGATCTGAGTATGCTCTTTCTCCCTTCTTTGGAGCATTTTATGCTCAACTTGAACCTTCACTGGGTTCTAGGGCTGGGGAAGTGTGGAAGCATTGAAGCAGTTTTTAGTTAGGGTGACCAGGTGATCTTTCTCTTTCTAACCTTTATTAATACATATACAATCTCCAAAGAATTATATAATAACACTCTTAGATTTTTAGATTTATTGGCATGTATTGGGCAAAATAACTCCCAATAGTTGTGTTAATGTCTTCATTGTTGTGTATTTTATCTTTTTCTTTTTTGTTACTGATAATTTGGTTTCCTTATTTCTTTCTTAAAATCAATTAAACCATGATTTATCATTTAAAAATATTTTTTAAAAAAAGATAAAACCAGTTCCTTGTCTTATGCATTAGTTTAACGATCTTCCTTTTGTTTTTATTTATCTCTCCTATAATTTTTAGTATTTACAATTTGGTATTTAACTGGAGATTTGTTCTTTTTCTAGTTTTCTTCATTGGACATCCATTTTATTGTTGTGCTCTTTCTCTTATTTTATTTATGTCTGCATTTAGAGATGTGCATTTCCCCCTCAGTAAAGCTTTGGCTGAATCCAAAAAATGACTGCTACCTTGCTTAGTATAAGGTTATTTAGTTTCCAACTGATTTTTAGTCTTTCAGCTACCCTTTGGTGAATGTAATTTTTATTAAGCATTATCTTATGAAAAAGATGTATTTATTTTTTCTTTTCTTTTTCTTTTTTCTGCTTCTCTATATTTCCTTGTCAAGTTTTTTTTTATGTCTTATTATATGGCCAAGTTTTGTGAAGGAGCCCCTCAATACCTTGTCTATCTGTTGAGGATCTGCTCTACTCCTAGAATAGAAGCCTTTCCAAGCTTACTATATTGCCTTTTCTTGCTCTTAGGCCAGACCTGGTTGTGTTGTATACTTCAGTGTAAACTTTACGGGATGGCCTGGCTTGGAGGAAGGTTTATAGATGTTTATTCCAGCTAGAATCTTTTTACCTGCTATTGTGTTTCCCTGTCTTTTCTTATGCTGGACTATTCCTTGCTCTCTATTTGGAAGCACATAAAACTGGCCATGAAATGCTGTTCAGCTCTGCCCTTTCGTTGCCTCAGACCATTTGGCAGTAAATTGGGCTGCTCCCTTCTTACTTCAGGATAGTTGGAAGCCAGAGCTCCACTCTCTAAGTATGCTGCCTCAGGCTATTTGGTGGCTGACTTTGGATTGTTCTTCTACTCTGACCTTTTGTGAGTTCAAGCCAAATGGAAGCAGTAGGGCGACCACTGGGCTGTTCCTTGTTTACAGTTTCCCTGTCTCTAGCCATTTAGCAACAGTAAACCTGGTCCATATTCTGTTGGTTTCCCCTGAGACTATACTCCCTGGACTACTTTTTTCTTCTCAATCCACTGCACCATACCACTCCTGTATTCCATTGTTTTGAGGCACTTTGTTTCTTTTTCATTCATGTTGAGGATCTGTGTGAGTTGAGCATCCCTTATTCTACCACGTTAGCTACCAGGATCTACTTTCTTTTTTTTTCCCACTAAGCTTCTTTTTAAAGGTTCCAGTTATATTTCTGAATCCACTGAGTTCACCTTTTGAGCTGTTGTTATCTTTGTTGTTTTAATTTTTCTATCTTTAGCCTACTTTCTTTTATTTTTCTCTTAATTTGGTGATTAAAAAATAATCATTAAGGGACTTCTGGGTAAGCATGGGGGCAGTCTAGATGCCAGACACTTTCTCTCCTCAGCACCCACCAATATAGACTACCTCAAAAGACCAAAGATGCCAAATTCATGAGAACGAAGGGACTCTACAGTGGGGCAAAGCATTGAAGGTACGTGTGATTTGGATATTTCCACACTATAAGGGGATGAAAAAGCTCCCACCCAAATGTGAGTTGATCTACCCTCCCCTATCCAAACTACAGAACCAGAGTCAGAGCCAGCAATCACCAGAATCAGCAAGTGAGAGAGGGGAACCTTTAGAGTGAGTAAGGGGCACCTCTAGGTCCTTAGGAGCTGACTAAGACCACCAAAGACCTACCCCAGAGAGCAGCTACATCTGAAGCCCCAGCGGACTGGGGAGCACAGGCCGTGGGTGCTCTCAGAAAGGTGGTGCATAGAAAGGCAGTGAACAGCAGAAGCTGCAGAGATTTGAGAGCTTGCCTCAGGCAAAATCCTTGCTCCTTAACTACATACACAGAGAGCCTGCCCATCTCACTCAGATTTCTGACTAAAAAGATGAAGTAAAACCTCCACAGTGATGGTAAATTTTGCCCAAGAGCAACAACTTCCCTCCACCAAAGTTAAAAAAATAAAAAAAAGAAGGCATTGACACTGGAAAATATTTATAGGGGGAAAAACCCAGGCTACAGAGGAAATACAGGAGGAAATTCAAAGAAAGCCAAAACCTTCCCTAAAATGGAAATTGTCCATAAGCTCTTGAAGAATTTAAATTGGAGCTTATTAAAAAGATGGACGCCTACTGGCAAGAAAAGTGGGAAATAGCTCAAAGAAAAAAATAACAATTTACAGGACAAGAACTCCCAATTGGAGAAACAGCTGGAAGCCAGGAAAAGCAGGATAGACCAAACCAAGAAGGAAATTCAAAATATTACAGCAGAAAATCAAAATATTAAATCAGAAAACCAAAAGATTATAAAAGAGAACCAAGCCTTAAGGATCAGAATTGGGCAATTGGAAACGAAGGATCTTGCAAAACAGCAAAAATTAATAAAGTAAAGACAAAAGACTGACAAAATAAAAGAAAACATAAAAGATCTCACTGATAAGATGACAGATCAGGAAAACACATCACAATGAATTAATTTGAGAATCATTGGTCTACCTGAAAAGTCGGAAATAAAGACATCTTGACATCATACTACAAGAAATCATCCAAGAAAAGTGCTCTGATGTTTTTTAACAAGGGGGCAAAATAGATATTGAAAGAGTTCATAGAACACCCTCTACACTAAATCCTCAAAAGACAACTCCAAGGAATGTAATTGCCAAATTCCAGAGCTTCCAAGCTAAGGAGAAAATTCTACAAGAAGCTAAAAAGAGATAATTCAGATACCAAGGAACACCAATCAGGATCACACAAGACCTGGCAGCTTCTATATTAAAGGACCACAAGGCCTGGAAAAAGATATTCAGAATTGGGACTTCAACCCTGAATCACCTATCCAGCAAAACTGGCTATATAAAATGCAGGGGAAAGTATGGGCATTCAACAAAATATATTTCCAAGTATTTGTAAATAAAAGACCAGAACTAAGTGGAAAGTTTGATATCCAAACACAAAGATCAAGAGAAACATGAAAAGGTAAATAAGAAAGAGAAGGAAAAAGGTGAATTTTTTTATTCAAACTCTCTTATTTAAGGTATACAATTAGGTCAAATTATATATATATATATTAATATATGGGGAAATATTATTTGTAACTCTCAAAAATTGCATTCATTATTATAGTAATTAGAAGAATTACTCACAGGAGAGGATTGGGGGATTAAGGGCTATAAAATGATGTGCAAAAAAAAAGAAAAGGGGAGGGCGGAATTGAAGATAGCACCAAGAGATAGTTGAAGAAATAAAATAAATAGAATAATTTTATCACACAAAGATACACATGGGAAGGGGAGGGGAAGAATACTCTCATAAGAAGGAGAAGAGGAGAGTGCTAATAGGTAATACTTAAACCTTACTCTTAGTGAAATCAACTCTGAGAGGGAAGAGCATCCAGATCCATTGGGGTCTTGAATTCTATCTTATCCTACAGGGTAAGAGAGAAGTGAAAACTAAGGGGGGGGGGGAAGGAACTTAAAAGAATAAAAAAAAAAACATGAGTGGAACAAAAGGGGAATGGCCAGAAAGGGAAGCATATTAAGGGAGGTTATTAGGGGACTGATTAAAAGTAAACCACTGGTTTAAAAGGATATAGCAAAAGAAGAATGGACAGAACTAGAAGAGGATATCAAAATTCTGGGGAATACACAAGTGACAATCATAACTTTGAACATATGAATTTGATGAACTCACCCATAAAATGAAAACAAATATGAGAGTGGATTAGAATCCAAAATCCTACATTATGTTGTCTACAAGAAACACACCTGAGGCTGGTAGATACTCACAAGGTTAGAATTAAAGGTTGGGGCAAAATCTATTGGGACTCAACTGATAGAAATAAGGTAGGAGTTGCAATTATGATATCTAAAAAAGCCAAAAAAGAAATAGACCTGATTAAAAGGGAAAAGGAAGGTAAATACATCCTGATAAAAGGGAGTATAGAAAATGAGGAAATATCACTAATCAACATATATGCACCAAATGGTATAGCATCCAGATTTGTAAAGGAGAAACTAGTGGAATTGAAGGAGGAAATAGATAATACAACTATACTAGTGAGAAACCTGAATCTACTACTATCAAATTTAGATAAATCAAATAAAAATAAATAAGAAAGAGGTAAAAGATGTAAATGAAATCTTAGAAAAGTTAGAGTTAATAGATATATGGAGAAAAATAAATAGGGACAAAAAGGAATACACCTTCTTTTCAGCAGCACATGGTACATTCACAATGATTAACCATGTACTAAGTCATAAAAACATGGCAAACAAATGCAGAAAAGCAGAAATAATAATTGCAATCTTTTCAGATCATAAGGCAATAAAAATAATGGTTAGTAAGTGTACATGGAGAGTCAAATAAAAAATTAATTGGAAATTAAATAATATGATTCTCAAAAATCAGAGAACAAATCATAGAAACAATTAAGAATTTCAGTGAAGACAATAACAATGATGAGACATCCTTTCAAACTCTATGGGATGCAGCCAAAGCAGTACTCAGGGGAAAATTTTTATACTTGAGTTCATATATTAACAAATTAGGGAGGGCAGAGGTCAATGAATTAGACATGTAATTCAAAAACACTTGAAAGCAAACAAATTAAAACACCCCAGAATAAAACTAAATTAGAGATCCTAAAAATTAAGGGAGAAATTAATAAAACCAAAAGTGATAGAACTATTGAACTAATAAACAAACATTGAACCTGGTATTTTGGAAAAAAAATAGACAAAGTATTAGTCAATCTAATAAAAAAAAGCAAGAAGAAAACCAAATTAACAGTATCAAATATGTAAAGGGAGACATCACCTCCAATGAAGAGAAAATTAAGGCAATCATTTAAAACTATTTTGCTCAATTATATAGCAATAAATACGCCAATCTAGGTGATACGGATGAATATTTACAAAAATATAAATTGCCTAGACTAACAGAAGAAGAAATAGAATTCTTAAATAATATCAAATCTGAAAAAGAAAATAACAGGCCAACAAAGAACTCCCTAAGAAAAAATCCCCAGGGCCTGATGGATTCACAAGTGAATTCTATCAAATATTCAAAGAACAGCTAATTCCAATACTCTACAAACTATTGGACATAATAAAAAAAGACTGGGATCTACCAAATTCCTTTTATGACACAAATTTGGTACTGATTCCAAAGCCAGGCAGGTCAAAAATGGAGAAAGAAAAATACAGACCAATCTCCTTAATGAAGATAGATGCAAAAATCTTAAATAGTATATCAGCAAAAAGACTCCAGCAAGTGTTCAGGATGGTTATTCACTAAGATCAGGTGGGATTTATACCAGAAATGCAAGGATGATTCAGTATCAGAAAAACTATCCATGTAATTGACCATATCAACAAGCAAACCAACAAAAATCACATGACTATCTCAATCGACACAGAAAAAGCCCTTGACAATATACAACACTCATTCCTATTAAAAACACTAGAAAGTATAGGAATAGAAGGGCCTTTCCTAAAAATAATAAACAGTATCTAGCTAAAATCATTAGCCAGCATCATCCGCAATGGGGATAAACTAGATGCATTCCCAGTAAGATCAGGAGTGAAACAAGGATTCCCATTATCACCTCTACTATTTGACATTGTACTAGAAACACTATCAGTAGCAATTAAAGGAGAATAAGAAATTGAAGGTATTAAAATTGGCAATGAAATGACCAAGCTATCACTCTTTGCGGATGATATGATGGTCTACTGAAAGAATCCTAGAGTATCAACTAAAAAGCTAGTGGAAATAATCAACAACTTTAGCAAAGTTGCAGGATACAAAATAAACCCACATAAGTCATCAACATTTCTATATATCTCCAACACATCTCAGCATCAAGAGTTAGAAAAAGGAATTCCATTTAAAGTCACCCTAGACTTAGAAATCTATCTGCTGAGACAAACGCAGGGACTATATGAACACAACTACAAAACACTTTCAAATCAATTAAAATTAGATCTAAATAATTTGAAAAACATTAACTGCTCATGGGTAGAATGAGATAACATAATAAAAATCATAATCCTATCCAAAATTATTTACTTATTTAGTGCCATACCCATTGAACTTCCAAAAACCATTTTTACTGAATTTTAAAAAAAATCATACCAAAGTTTATCTGGAAGAACAAAAGATCATGCATATCCAGCAACAAAATGAAAAAAAAAATTCAAAGGAAGGTGGCCTTGCAGACCCAGATCTCAAACTATACTATAAAGCAGTGACATCAAAATAATATGGTACTGGTAAGTGACAGAAAGGAAGATCAGTGGCATAGAATTGGGATAAGTGACCTCAGCAAGACAGTATATGACAATCCCAAAAATCCCAGCTTTTGGGACAAAAATCCATTATTTGATAAAAACTGCTGGAAAAATTGGAGGACAGTGTGGGAGAGATTAGGTTTGGATCAACACCTCATACCCTACACCAAGATAAACTCAGAATGGGTGAATGACTTGAAGAGAAAGAAGGAAACTATAACTAAATTATGTGAACACAGACTAGTATACATGTCAGACCTCTGGGAAAGGAAAGATTTTAATACCAAGTAAGACTTCAAAAGAGTCACAAAATGTAAAATAAATAATTTTGATTATGTCTAATTAAAAAGTTTTTGTACAAACACAAAACACAACCAATGTAACCAAAATTAGAAGGGAAATAACAAATTAGGAAAAATAACTTCATAATAAAAAACTCCAACAAAGATCTAATTACTCAAATTTACAAAGAACTAAATTAATTTTACAAAAAATCAAGCTCTTCTCCAATTCATAAATGGGCAAGGGACATGAATAGGCAATTTTCAGTCAAAGAAATCAAAACTATAAACTCATGAAAAAGTGTTCTAAATCTCTTATAATTAGAGAGATGCAAATCAAAAGAATTCTGAAGTACCACCTCACACCTAGCAGATTGTTCAACATGAGAGCAAAGGAAAGTAATGAATGCTGGAGGGGATGTGGCAAAGTAGGGACATTAATGCATTGCTGATGGAGTTGTGAATTGATCCAATCATTATGGAGGGCAATTTGGAACTATGCCCAAAGGATACAAGACTGTCTGCCCTTTGATCCAGCCATAGCACTGTTGGGTTTGTACCCCAAAGAGATAATAAGGAAAAAGACTTGAACAAGAATATTCATAGATGAGTTTTTTGTGGTGACAAAAAATTGGAAAATGAATGGGGCCTTCAATTGGAGAATGGCTGAAAAAATTGTGGTATATGTTGGTGATGGAATACTATTGTGCTCAAAGGAATAATAAAGTGGAGGAATTCAATGGGAACTGGAACAACCTCCAGGTAGTGATGCAGAGTGAAAGGAGCAAAGCCAGGAGAATATTGTACACAGAGACTGATATACTGTGGTACAATTGAATTTAATGGACTTCTCCATTAGTGGCAGTGCAGTGTTCCTGAACCACCTGTATGTATCTATGAGAAAGAACACTATCCACATTCAGAGGAAAAACTGGGAGTAGAAACACAGAAGAAAAACAATTGCTTGATTACATGGGTCGAGGGGATATGGCCAGGGAGGTAGATTCTAAATGAACTTCCTAATATAAGCACCAAAACATGCTAATGGGTTCTGATCAAGGATACATGTAATACCCAGTGGAATTGTGCGTTGGCTATGGGAGGGGTTGGAGGAGGGCAAGGAGGAAAAGAATATTATTTTTGTAACCAAGGAATAATGTTTGAAATTGACCAAATAAAATTTTTTAAAAAATCATTAACTTAGTAATAAAGTAATCAACTAATTTTCAGGTTCATCTTATAATGATTATTAATGGCAAGGAATTGCCAGAGATAAAGAATTTCCTTTCCCCTTTATTTCATTCACATGACAATGAAAGCATAAAAATACTTTAAAGAATGGTGATTTTGATTGGCTACCATATTAATTTGTCTGTTGAAATCTGGTCCAGTAAGAATCATTTCTGAATCCCTTGAGTACTATGGAAATTTAAAACCAGCCCCAAAGGAGGAAAAGAAAAAAGCAAGTAGCAAAGTTTGTGGTTTACTACTGATTATTCAAGCAGTATTTTAAAATAAATGTTTTTTTCCTTTCTTTTTAAAGGATTTAAAGAAGTAAATATTTGTGAGACCAATTTTACAGATGCAGAAGATGTTTCTATATATTATATCACCCCAGATTGATATTTTAATATGTATACATTTGCATTATTAGCAACAAAACCATATGGCATTTTAAAAAACAAAGCATCTATTTACATAAAGGGCAACTGATTTAAATGAACACATGCAGGAAAGCTATCACACTTATTTTTTTCTGATATTTTACTTTTAAAATTATTTTTAGGATTCCTAATATTGAATATTGTAATTTTTGATATTGGGTAATTGTTATCCATTCACTACAAATATACAGTTATTAATAAATCAATTATTACCCACTGATCAGTAGACCTATCCCTCAGGCAATAAAGCAGAATCCTACATTTATATACTGAGTAATATCATGAATCTCTTGAGATTCTGACTTTTTAATTTCTTTATTCTATTGCACATAAGTTAATAGGATATTACAAGGGATAAGCTTTTTTTAATTGCCTTTCTAAAAGGGAAGCCCTACTTATCAGAAATGTTAGACAACTTGACCCTAAAGATGAAATCTCTAGTGGACTGTAAAAAAAAAAAAGTAGCTTGATGAAGTTCTATTTTTAATGATCTCAAACCAAAGGAAATAAATCAAAAGAGATATGTAGATGGAGATAGGGAAATAAAATATATATTAGCTTAAAGTGACAGATTTAGATGCAAAATTGAAGAGGAATTTGAAGGGAGATCATATAGTTTGGTGCATTCAATATATTTGATTGTGTAAAGAAAGCAGGTGACAGGGAAGTTAAAAGAAAGATTGATTCAACTGATTTTCCCAAGTATCTGAATAGCCTGAAATCTGAATTAAATCTTTAAAGATAATATAGATGTGCATTACATTAAAATGCATCAATTATCATTATAACCACCAGTTACCATTAATATTATATTTAATTTTTAAATTTTATTTCATTAAACATTGCCCAATTACATGTAAAATTTAACAATTAAAAAAAATTGAGTTACAATTTCAGTCCCTACTCCTTCCATTAGAAGACAAGAAATTTGATTTAGAATGTACATATGGAATGATGCAAAACATTTCCACCATAACCATGTTGTAAAAGAAACCATAAATAAAATAAAATAGCAAAATTAGAAAAAGATAAAAAGTCTTCTTACAGCTTCATTTGAGCTAAACAATTCTCTGGAGCATGATAGGATTTTTCATCATGGAACTTTTGGAACTGTCTTGGATCTTTGTCTCAATCAGAGTATCTATGTCTTTCATAGTTGATCATCCTTATAAAATTGCTGTTATTAGGTTCAATGTTTTCCTGGTTCTACTCTACTCACTTTGAACAGCTCTGATATGTCTCTTCAGGTTGTTGGGTTTTTTTAACCCTTACCTTCCACCTTAGAATCAAAACTGTATATTGGTTCTAAGGCAAAAGAGCTGTAAGACTAAGCAATGGGTATTAAGTAATCTCCCCAGGGTCACACAGTTAGGAAGCATCTGGGGTCAGATTTATACCCAGGACCTCTTATCTCTGGACCTAGCTCTCAATCCACTGAGCCACCTAGCTGCCTCCCTCATGTTTTTTTTTAACTATACTGTTCATTGTTTCTCATAAAATATTATTTCTTCATATCATATAACATTTTTTTCTTCCATTGCCCAATTTATGAGCATCCTTTTTATTTTCAAATCCTTTTCTACCACCAAAACAAAATGATGCATTTTTTTTTTGTAAAAGTAGGTCCCTTTTCCTTTTCATTGATCTCTCTGGGTTATGGACCTAGTAATCATATTTTTACTACAAAGGGTATGTATAGTTTATAGATCTTCAGATACAATTCCGAATTATTTTCCAGAATGGTTTCACTAGTTCACCACTCCAGCTACAATGTAATAATGTCCCAATATTTCAACATCCCCTCCAGTACTTGTCATTTTCCTTTCTGTCATGTTAGCTAATCTGACAGGTGAGAAGTGGTATGTCTGAGTTTTCTAATATGCAGTTTTTTAATCTGTAGAGATTTTTTTCATTATAAACTCCTTTCTTATCCATAAATCTGACAAGTACATTTTTATATACTCCTTCAACTTACTTATGATATCACCTATTATGTATAAATCACATTCATTTTGACCTTATTTTGTTATACAGTGTTAGATATTGGTATATGCCTAGTTTCTGACAAACTGCTTTCTAGTTTCTCCAGTCATTTTTGTCAGATTGTGAGTTCTTACCCCCAAAGCTTTGATCATTGGGTTCATTAAACATTAGCTTTCTATAGTCCTTTTCTACCATGTATTCCATTGATCTACCACTCTATTTCAAAGTCAGCAATATATATTGTTTTAATGATTAGCACTTCGTAATATGTTTAATGACTTTCATTTTTTTATTCCCTTGAAGTCTTTGGCCATTTTTTCTTCTAGAAAAAAAAGTTATTATTTTTACTAGAAAATAATATTTCTCTATAAAATTATTTCTATAAAATTTTTCTTTAGTTGTTTGATGTGGCACTAAATAATTAGGTTATCAGATAAAATTATCATTTTATCATATTAACTGGATCCACTGATAAGGAATTAATATTTCATCAAAATGTTTAGATCTGTCTTCGTGCTAAGTATTTTGTAACTGTGTTCATGTAATCTCTGGATATGTCTTGAAATTTAGGGTCCCAAGTATCTTATATTGTCTTCATTCATTTTAAATAGATTTTTTTTCTCTTTCTGCTAGGTTTTATTAGTAGTAGGTAGAATCTAGAATGATTTATGTGAGTTAATTTTGTATCCTTAAATTTTACTGATATTTTTTAATTCTTTCAGTTGCTTGTTTTTTTAATCTTTTTCCCATAGAGTTGTCTAAGTATACCACCATATCATCAGCAAAGAGTGATAGTTTTGTTTCCTTATTGCCTTTTTCTTCTTAGTGTTATGACTAGCATTTCTAGTACAATCTGGAATAATAGTGGTGATAATGAGCATCTTTGCTTCAATCCTGATCTTATTATTAGACTTCAATTTTATTTCCTTTATGGATAATACTTGTTCTGGGTTTCATATACCTTTTAAATATTAATGTTTTCAAAAATATTCTATTGATTTCTATGCTCTGTAGTGTTTTTTATTAGGAATGGGTTTTGTAAAAGCCCATTTTCTGTTATCAATATAATCATAATATTTTGATGTTATGTTATTAAATTGGTCAATTCTGCTGATAGTTTTCCTAATATTGAACCAGCCTTGTACTTCTGGAATAAATCCAACTTGCTCTGTGGTATATTTCTATAACCCCTTTGCAAGTATTTTATTTAAAATTTCTGCATTAATAATTAATATTAATTCAGGAAATTGATCTATAATTTTTCTTTCTGTTTTGTTGTCACTGGTATAGGTTACAAAATCATATTTATGACTTAAGCAGAATTTCATAGTACTCCTTTACCATTTTTTCTAATATTTTATGAAGTACTGATATTGTGTTACTTAAATAATTAATAAAATTCACTTGTAAATCCATCTGATCTCAGAGATATTTTTCTTAGAGATATTATTAATAATTTGTTCAATTTATTTTTCTAAGTTGGAGTTATTTAAGTATTTTATTTCCTCTTCTTTTAATCTGCATAGTTTATATTTTTGTAAATATATCTCTTTCATTTAAAAATGTCAGATTATTGGCATGTCATTGGGTCAAATAACTCCTAATATTGCTTTAATTCTGTATTCATTTCTGGTATAGTCACTCCTTTCAGTTTTAATACTAGTAATACAAATTTATTTTTTAAATCAAATTAATCAATAGCTTAAAAAATTCAACTATTTTTCATAGAGCCAACTCCTACTTTTATTTGCTCTAGTAAATTTGCATTTTTAGCTTTTTTAATCTCTACTTTGATTTTTAGGACTTGCATTTTGTTGTTTAATTGGGAAATTTTTTTCTTTTTCAATATTTTTTTCCGTTTCACAATCAATTCATTGCTCTCTTCTTTCTCTTTTATTGATATTTTCATATGGAGCTTTAAATTTTCTCCTAAGTATTGTTTTGTCTGCACCTTGCAAATTTTGGATTTGCCATTCTCCTTTATGAAATTATGGATTGTTTCTATGTTTTGTACTTTAAGCCACATATATATATTTTTAGGATTTAATTATTTATTGTCCAATTAGTTTTTTTTTTTTAATCCAACGCCAAATAGTGTTAAGGGCTATGCAACTGGTATCAAGTGACTTTCCCAGGGTCACACAATGTGTAATTAGAATCACCTACCCAGGACATCAGTTTCCAGGATCCCACTTTCCTTCTCATTTCATGTGCTGGTGAAGGGAGGATAAGTTTTTTGTAGCCCCACCCATCTCTCTCTCTTCCCCTGATTGGGTTTTGTGGAGGTGGTATGAGGTGAGTGGCAGGAGAATTTACTCACATAGTCTTATTTTGGTTAGATAATTGGGTTCTTATTCCTTCTACTTCAAGTGATTATTAATAAACTTTATAAAATTAAATCTTGGAGCTATTGCATATTAATTTAATCTAAATTTTTTTGGTGACATGAAGTCTGGAGTTTAGGACCCTTACTCCTCTCTAAGTGAGCAGAGCAGGATAGAGTAGCTTCAAGGCCACAGCCTTTGGTATAAAACTATTAAGCTTTAGTAGCCATGCTTCCTCCTGCCATTTCCTGCTGCTTCTCAGAAAAAAAAGTTTTGCTTCTTATATTCATAATTGAAAAAAAAAGAATATTTTTAGTGAGGATTAATGAAAATAAAACATTTTTCTATTCTGAAATTTATCCTGATAATTACTGAGCTCAAGCTTAAGGAGTCCTGAATGAATTCTAAAGAATATATTTTTTTACTTTTTAAACATTATTTTATTTGGTTATTTACAAACATTATTCATTGGAAACAATGATCATTATCTTTTCCTCACCCCCCCCCCGCCTCCCTCCCACCACTTCTCCCATAGCCTGCACACAATTCCACTGGGTTTCACGTGTTCTTGGTTCGAACCCATTTCTATGTTGTTGGTATTTGCACTAGGGTGTTCATTTAGAGTCTCTCCTCAGTCATTTCCTCTCATCCCCTGTAGTCAAACAGTTGCTTTTCATCGGTGTTTTTACTCCCACAGTTTATCCTCTGCTTGTGGATAGTGTTTTTTAGATCCCTGTAGATTACACAGAGATATTGCATTGTCTCTAGTGGAGGAGTCCATTACCTTCAATTGTACCACAGTGTATCAGTCTCCGTGTATAATGTTTTCCTGGTTCTGCTCCTTTCACTCTGCATCACTTCCTGGAGGTTGTTCCACTCTCTGTGGAATTCCTCCACTTTATTATTCCTTTTAGCACAATAGTATTCCATCACCAACATATACCACAATTTGTTCAGCCATTCCCCAATTGAAGGGCATCCCCTCATTTTCTAATTTTTGGCCACCACGAAGAGCGCAGCTATGAATATTCTTGTACAAGACTTTTTCCTTATTATCTCTTTGGGGTACAAACACAGCAGTGCTATGGCTGGATCAAAGGGCAGACAGTCTTTTATCGCCCTTTGGGCATACTTCCAAATTGCCCTCCAGATTGGCTGGATCAGTTCACAAATCCACCAGCAAAGAATTAATGTCCCTACTTTGCCGCATCCCCTCCAGCATTCATTAATTTCCATAGGTGTCATGTTAGCCAATCTGCTAGGTGTGAGGTGATACCTCAGAGTTGTTTTGATTTGCATCTCTCTGATTATAAGTGATGTAGAGCACTTTTTCATGTGCTTATTAATAGTTTTGATTTCTTTGGCTGAGAACTGCCTGTTCATGTCCCTTGCCCATTTATCAATTGGAGAATGACTTGATTTTTTTGTACAATTGATTTAGCTCTTTGTAAATTGAGTAATTAAACCTTTGTCAGAGGTTTCTATGAAGATTGCTTCCCAATTTGTTGCTTTCCTTCTGATTTTAGTTACATTGGTTTTGTTTGTACAAAAACTTTTTAATTTGATGTATTCCAAATTATTTATTTTGCATTTTGTGACTCTTTCTAAGTGTTACTTGGTTTTAAAATCTTTCCCTTCCCAAAGGTCTGACATGTATACTATTCTGTGTTTGCCTAATTTTCTTATAGTTTCCTTCTTTATGTTCAAGTCATTCACCCATTTTGAATTTATCTTGGTGTAGGGTATGAGGTGTTGATCTAAACCCAATCTTTCCCACACTGTCCTCCAATTTTCCCAGCAGTTTTTATGAAATGGTGTATTTTTATCCCAAAAGCTGGGTTCTCTGGGTTTGTCATATACTGTCTTGCTGAGGTCACTTACCCCGAGTCTATTTCACTGATCCTCCTTTATATCTCTTAGCCAGTACCAAATTGTTTTGATGACTGCTGCTTTATAATATACTTTGAGATCTGGGACTGTAAGGCCACCTTCCTTTGTATTTTTTTTTCATTATTTCCCTGGTTATCCTTGATACTTTGTTATTCCAAATGAACTTTGTTATGTTTTTTTTCTAAATCAGTAAAGACATTTTTTGGAAGTTCTATGGGTATGGCACTAAATAGATAGATAAGTTTGGGTAGGATGGTCATTTTTACTATATTGACTCATCCTACCCATGAGCAGTTAATGTTTTTCCAATTGCTCAAGTCTAGTTTTAGTTGTGTAGAGAGTGTTTTGTAGTTGTGTTCATATAGTTCCTTTGTTTGTCTCGGGAGATAGATTCCTAGGTATTTTATTTTGTCTAAGGTGATTTTGAATGGGATTTCTCTTTCTAGTTTTTGCTGCTGAGCTGTGTTCGAGATATATAGAAATGCTGATGACTTATGTGGGTTTATTTTGTATCCTGCAACTTTGCTAAAGTTGTTCATTATTTCAATTAGGTTTTTGGTTGAATCTCTAGGATTCTTTAAGTAGACCATCATGTCTTCTGCAAAGAGTGATATCTTGGTCTTCTCCTTGCCTATTTTGATGCCTTCGATTTCTTTTTCTTCTTTAATTGCTACTGCTAGTGTTTCTAGTACAATGTCAAATAGTAGAGGTGATAATGGGCATCCTTGTTTACTCCTAATCTTATTGGGAATGGATTTAGTTTATCCCCATTGCAGATGATACCAGCTGATGGTTTTAGATATATACTGTTTATTATTTTTAGGAAGGACCCTTCTATTCCTATGCTTTCTAGTGTTTTTAATACAAATGGGTGTTGTATTTCATCAAAGGCTTTTTCTGTGTCTATTGAGATAATCATGTGATTCTTGTTGGTTTGCTTGTTGATATGGTCAATTATGTGGATGGTTTTCCTAATATTGAACCAGCACTGCATCCCTGGTATAAATCCTACTTGATCATGGTGGATGACCCTTCTGATCACTTGCTGGAATCTTTTTGCTAGTATGCTATTTAAGATTTTTGCATCTATATTTATTAGGGAGATTGGTCTATAGTTTTCTTTCTCTGTTTTTGACCTGCCTGGTTTTGGAATCAGTATCATGTTTGTATCATAAAAAGTGTTTGGTAGAACTCCCTCTTTGCTTATTATGTCAAATAGTTTGTATAGTATTGGGATTATCTCTTCTCTGAATGTTTGATAGAATTCACTCGTGAATCCATCAGGCCATGGGGATGTTTTCTTAGGAAGTTCTTTGATGGCCTGTTGGATTTCATTTTCTGATATGGGATTATTTAAGTATTCTATTTCTTCTTCTGTTAGTCTAGACAGTTTGTATTTTTGTATGTATTCATTGATATCACCTAAATTTGTGTATTTATTGCCATATAATTGGGCAAAGTAATTTTTAATGATTGCCTTAATTTCCTCTTCATTGGAAGTGATGTCTCCCTTTCCATCTTTGATGCTGTTAATTTGCTTTTCTTCTTTCCTTTTTTTAATTAGATTGCCAGTACTTTGTCTATTTTGTTTGTTTTTTCAAAGTACCAGCTTCTTGTCTCATTTATTAAATCAATAGTTCCATCACTTTCTATTTTATTCATTTCTCCCTTAATTTTTTGGATTTCTAGTTTGGTTTTCTGCTGAGGTTTTTTAATTTGATCACTTTCGAGTTTTTTTATAGGCATTTCCAATTGATTGATTTCTGCTCTCCCTAGTTTGTTAA
This sequence comes from Monodelphis domestica, assembly GCF_027887165.1. Taxonomy (NCBI): domain Eukaryota; kingdom Metazoa; phylum Chordata; class Mammalia; order Didelphimorphia; family Didelphidae; genus Monodelphis; species Monodelphis domestica. Next base: position 96,677,271 of record NC_077228.1, on the reverse strand, counting down.
TATATGCACTCAGGGATATGAATTTACTTCTGATTAGTGCTTTGGCTGCATCCCAAAAGCTTTGAAAGGATGTCTCTCCGTTGTCATTTTCCTTGATGAAATTATTAATTGTTTCTGTGATTTCTTCTCTAACTAAATGATTTTGGAGTATCATATTGTTTAATTTCCAATTAATTTTTTATTTAGCTTTCCATGTACCATTACTGATCATTATTTTTATTGCCTTGTGATCTGAAAAGGCTGCATTTATTATTTCTGCTTTTCTGCATTTGTATGCCATGTTTCTGTGACCTTGTGTATGGTCAATCTTTGTGAATGTGCCATGTGGTGCTGAGAAGAAGGTATATTCCTTTTTGTCCCTATTTATTTTTCTCCATATGTTTATTAACTCTAATTTTTCTAAGATTTCATTCACTTCTTTTACCTCTTTCTTGTTTATTTTTTTGTTTGATTTATCTAAATTTGATAGTGGTTGGCTCAAGTCTCCCACTAATATGGTTTTACTGTCTATTTCCTCCTTCAATTCTCCTAGTTTCTCCATTAAAAATTTGAATGCTATACCATTTGGTGCATAGATGTTGATTAGTGATATTTCTTCATTGTTTATACTCCCTTTTAACAGAATATATTTACCTTCCCTATGCCTTTTAATTAGGTCTATTTTTGCTTTGGCTTTATCAGATATCATGATTGCAACTCCTGCTTTCTTTCTATCAGTTAAGGCCCAGAAGGTCTTACTCCATCCTTTAATTCTGACCTTGTGGCTGTCTACCCAATTCATCTGTGTTTCTTTTTTTTTTAATTAATATATTTTATTTGATCATTTCCAAGCATTATTCGTTAAAGACATAGATCATTTTCTTTTCCTCCCCCCCACCCCCCATAGCCGACGCGTAAGTCCACTGGGCATTAGATGTTTTCTTGATTTGAACCCATTGCTTTGTTGATAGTATTTGCATTAGAGTGTTCATTTAGAGTCTATCCTCTGTCATGTCCCCTCAACCTCTGTATTCAGGCAGTTGCTTTTTCTTGGTGTTTCCACTCCCATAGTTTATCCTTTGCTCATGAATGGTGTTTTTTTCTCCTGGATCCCTGCAAGTTGTTCAGGGACATTACACCGCCACTAATGGAGAAGTCCATTACGTTCGATTATACCACAGTGTATTAGTCTCTGTGTACAATGTTCTCCTGGTTCTGCTCCTCTCGCTCTGCATCACTTCCTGGAGGTTGTTCCAGTCTCCATGGAACTTCTCCACTTTATTATTCCTTTTAGCACAATAGTACTCCATCACCAATATATACCACAGTTTGTTCAGCCATTCCCCAATTGATGGGCATCCCCTCGTTTTCCAGTTTTGGGCCACCACAAAGAGCGCAGCTATGAATATTTTTGTACAAGTCTTTGTGTCCATTATCTCTTTGGGGTACAGACCCAGCAGTGCTATGGCTGGGTCAAAGGGTAAATATTCTTTTGTCGCCCTTTGGGCATAGTTCCAAATTGCCCTCCAGAATGGTTGGATCAATTCACAACTCCAACAGCAATGAATTAATGTCCCTACTTTGCTACATCCCCTCCAGCATTCATTACTTTCCTTTGCTGTAATGTTAGCCAATCTGCTAGGTGTGAGGTGATACCTCAGAGTTGTTTTGATTTGCATCTCTCTGATTATAAGAGATGTAGAGCACTTCTTCATGTGCTTGTTAATAGTTTTGATTTCTTTATCTGAGAACTGCCTATCCATTTCCCTTGCCCATTTATCAATTGGAGAATGGCTTGATTTTTTGTACAATTGATTTAGCTCATTATAAATATGAGTAATTAAACCTTTGTCAGAGGTTTCTATGAAGATTTTTTCCCAATTTGTTTTTTCCCTTCTGATTTTAGTTATATTGGTTTTGTTTGTACAAAAGCTTTTTAGTTTGATGTAGTCAAAATTATTTATTTTACATTTTGTGATTCTTTCTATATCTTGCTTGGTTTTAAAGCCTTTCCCCTCCCAAAGGTCTGACATGTATACTATTCTGTGTTTACCCAATTTACTTATGGTTTCCTTCTTTATGTTTAATTCACTCACCCATTTTGAATTTATCTTGGTGTAGGGTGTGAGGTGTTGATCTATTCCTAGTCTCTCCCACACTGTCTTCCAATTTTCCCAGCAGTTTTTATCGAATAGTGGATTTTTGTCCCAAAAGCTGGGATCTTTGGGTTTATCGTATACTGTCTTGCTGAGGTCGCTTTCCCCCAGTCTATTCCACTGATCTTCCTTTCTGTTTCTTAGCCAGTACCAAATTGTTTTGATGACTGCTGCTTTGTAATATATTTTTAGGTCAGGGACTGCAAGGCCCCCATCGTATGTGTTTTTTTTTTTTCATTATTTCCCTGGATATCCTTGATCTTTTGTTCTTCCAAATGAACTTTGTTATGGTTTTTTCTAAATCAGTGAAGAAGTATTTTGGTAGTTCAATGGGTATGGCACTAAATAGATAAATAAGTTTGGGTAGGATGGTCATTTTTATTATATTGGCTCGTCCTATCCATGAGCAGTTAATGTTTTTCCATTTGTTCAGGTCTAGTTTTAGTTGTGTGGCGAGTGTTTTGTAGTTGTGTTCATATAGTTCCTGTGTTTGTCTTGGGAGTCATCTGTGTTTCTTGAAGACAACATATGGCAGGGTTTTGGATTCTAACCCATTCTGCGATTTGTCTAAGTTTTATGGGTGAGTTCATCCCATTCACGTTCAAAGTTATGATTGTGACTTGTGAATTCTCTGGCATTTTGATATCCTTCCCTAAATCTAACCTTTCTTCTTTAGCTCTAACCTTTTAATCCAGTTATTTACTTTAAATCAGTTCCCCTTCTCCCCTCCCTTGATATGTTTCCCTTTCTACCCCTTCCTTTTTTGTTCCCTCCCCCTTGCCCCTCTCCTTCTGACTCCTTTTGTTTTCCCTCCTCCCCCTCCCCACCTTGGTTTTCCATTCTCCCTATCCTTGTTGGGTAAAATAGAATTCAACATCCCAATGGATCTGGATGTTTTTCCCTCTCAGACTTGAATTCCCTGAGAGTAAGGTTTAAGTAAAAAATCTCTGCCTCTCCATCTTATAGGAGTTTTCTTCCCCTCCCCTTCCCATGTGAATCTTTGTGTGAGAAAGATTATTCTATTTGATTTTTATTTTCCCCCTATTTACACATTACATTTTATATATATTATTATATATGGATTGATATAAATGTAGTCCTTATAGAAGAGAGTTTGAATGAATGAAAAGATAACCATTTTCTCCTTATCCTTTTCCATCATATTTACCTTTTCAGGTATTCCATGCTCTTTGTTTTTTGATATCGAACTTTCCACAGACCTCTGGTCTTTTCTTTGCAAAAAGTTAGAAATCTTCTATTTTGTTGAATGCCCATACTTTCCCTTAGAATTATATAGTCAGTTTTGCTGGATAGCTGAATCTTGGTTGAAGGCCCTGCTCTCTTGCCTTTCTGAAGATCATGTTCCATGCCTTACGATCATTCATAGTGGAATTGCATGGTCTTGTGTGACCCTGATTGGCATTCCTTTATATCTAAATTGTCTTTTTCTGGCTTCTTGCAGGATGTTTTATTTTGCTTGAAAGCTTTGGAATTTGGCAATTATATTCCTGGGAGTTGTCTTTTGGGGATTTAATGTAGAGGGTGTTCTGTGAGCTCTTTCAGTGGCTATATTGCCCCCTTGTTCTAGAATCTCTGGGCAATTTTCTTTGATTATATCTTGTATTAAGATGTCGAGTTTGCTGTTTATTTCTGTATTTTCTGGTAGTCCAATTCTTCTTAAATTATCTTTTCTTCCTCTATTTTCCAAGTCTGTAACCTTGTCAGTGAGATATTTTATGTTCTCTTCTAATTTCTTGATCTTTTGGCTTTGCTTTATTGATTCTTGCTCTTTTACCTGCTTGTTGTCTTCCAGTTGCCTAATTCTGACCTTTAAAGCCTGGTTTTCCTTTTCAGTTTGGTCAAACTGGTTTTGTAGTTGTGTGAAATTCTTTTGCATTAATTCCCACTTTTCCTTCCAGAAGGCTTCCATATTTTTGATCATTTTCGATTCAAATTCTTCAAAAGTTTGGGGAGAGTTTCCATTTCCTTTGGAAAATTTCGGTGCATTTGCTTGGGTTTCCTCTTCTATCTCCTCTGTATTTTGTATTTTTGCTCCATAAAATTTATCCAAAGTTGCCCCCTTCTTGTTTTTCTTGTTGATTTGAGGCTTTTTTGCTTCTGTGCTCTTTGCCATCTCTATCTCAGTGAGGGGGGCTGGCTCTTCTGTTATCTGCCTGGTGTTCAGTGGCTTTAGTCCCAGGCAAACTGTCTGTCTTCCCAGGGAATCCCGGAATTGCTGGTGTTTTGGTGTTTTGGTGTTACTACCCTCCTCTGTTCCCTCCCGATGCTTCTCTGTTGCCTTACTTCTATGTTCTGCTCCTGGGTTGACACTCTCAGATGTATTTCAATGCCTTTGCTGGCCAGAGTGGCCTGCACTCTGAGGGGGAGAGGCCGTGGCTTCCAGGAGCTCCAAGGGCTGGTGATAGGATTAACCTCAGACTGAGTATGCCCTGAGGCAGGGACCTTCTTGAGACTCAGATGGAAGGATCTGGTCAGGGGGCTACAGGCTCCTCCTGTCTCTCTCTGTTTCCCTGCTGTCTGGGTGCCCCCTTGACTGGGTCAAGTTTTTTTCAGGGTGCAGCCTTCAGTTCAAGGCCCTTTTGCCAGCCCTGAGGTATACTGTTGTTTCAGAGGATCCTGCACTCTGAGGGCTAGGGGCCTTGGCTTCCAGGAGCTCCAAGGCTGGTGATAGGATTAACCTCAGACTGAGTATGCCCTGAGGCAGGGACCTTTGTGAGACTCAGGTGGAAGGATCTGGTCAGGGGGCTACAGGCTCCTCCTGTCTCTCTCTGTTTCCCTGCTGTCTGGGTGCCCCCTTGACTCGGTCAGGTTTTTTTCAGGGTGCAGCCTTCAGAATAGCTGGCTCCCTAGGCCCTTTTGCCTGCCCTGAGGTACCTGCTGCTGCCTCAGATTCAGCGCTCTGGGTTGGGGTGGATGGGTCCTGGGACCTTCCTTTTGCCTACCTCTTAGATCTGAGTGATCTCGGGTTCTGACTTTTGGGGGGCCATACCTTTTGATCCAGTTCCAGGAGGAGTGTTCCTGGGGTCTATTCTGTTGTTTGTTTTGAATTTCGGTGCCGTAGGAGCATTCAGTTTGAGATTGGTAAGGAAGGGTTTCTGGAGCTCTGAACTTTAGCTTTCTCTAAGCTGCCATCTTGACTGAAAGTCAAAGAATTTTCTTTTTAACAACATCTGTAGCAAGAATACAAACACCGACACCTGCATATATATGAACATGATATCATACACGTATTTTTAGGAATATATATAATACATACATATAAGCATATGTTTATATATACAAATAAATTTATCAATTGAGTGAACTGTCTAAATTCAACAACAAAAATAAGAATAGTGTCTTTTAAAAGAAATTTAGTAACTTTGATTAAACAAATAAGGGGTATCACAATTTCCTCAGTGAATGGAGCTTTCAATGTATAATTGTTAAGTGCTCTGTTACCAGTGGTCATAAAAAGTTGCCAAAGTATGAAGAGTTTCTGTTATTTTACCAGGGTCCCATAAACATTCTATTAGAGACAAGACTTGAACCTGGGTCTTTTTAGCTGCTAGAGCAACCAAATAGTCACTATATCTCATAAGCAATTAAATATAACCTTAGAAACTGATTGAATTCAAATTTTTCTTTTAAGCTGTTTTCCATAAAAACATCCAGAAATAGACTTTTTCTCCTTGAGTTCTAAATGATCCCTACTTCTAATATTGTCAAGTGCATTTTTTCTGAATGTGCTTTTTCTAATATTAAAAAGTCTTTTCTATAATACTTATAACTTCCTTTTTATCTCCCTGTGTTTCTTGAATAAAGGGAGAGTCGTTTACCTTACATAAAAAATCAAATGCTATACATTTAACCACATAAATTTTTCTCCTTATCATATTATTTTCTTAATGATAGTGTCACATAAAGATATTTTACTACCGTCAAGAGCATCTAAATTAGGTATTTAAATATTTAATGAAGCCATTGGTAATTTCAATGTGTCTAGCCTTGTACCTTTCTGCAGTATGGTTGGCATAGTAACAATGAAGGCTCAAAATCACTGGGCACTTAGGACTATATTTAAATCTGCTGGTTTTATTTGCTAATAATATTCTCTATTTCCACAAAAGTAATTTCTGATGGAGACTTTTTTAAATTTACTATTAATATATGCATTTTAAAATTATGTGAAAATGAATATTTCACATAATTTAAAATGCATATATTTTTTCTATCTTCCTTAATCTTTTTTTAAAACTTGATGAATTAGTAATATAAGGGTTGTGAGCTCTTCCTCTAACAAGTTCCATCATAATACAATTTTACCTTCTCTTAGTGAAATTTTTATCCAGTTCTTTCCCTAAGTTCTCCAAAATGAGTCCATTAGTATGTTAACATCTTTCTCTAGATCTCTGGATATTACTTGGATGTCAATTGCGCATATAAGACTTCCATTATTTATTGTTCATCTTCACTATAAAACTTTATATTTTAGATGACGTATTTTCCTCATTTCCCATACTTCTTTGTTGATAATATGTTGTGACTTATTCCATCCATTTTTCTTTCCATTGCATTTGTGGTTAAAATGATTATCCTTTACTTTTGGGAGAATTTTAAGTTGCTTAAACATACTGCAATTCCAAAATGGAATCCAATTTATTCTCTTCTTGTGCATTTCTGGGTATAGTTCACTATATATATAAAAAAAAAAGTCCATCAAAGATATAGCTAGCTATTGATGCAGCAGTTAGATGGATTAGTCATCACAATGCCTCTCTTTTTCAATAGTTAATGTCAATCTACTTTTTTCTCCCAATGGGTGCTTTTTGGAATTATTTTACATTGGGAGCCACTTCACTTTTCTGGGGCCTGATAGGATCAGCATGGACTCATTAAAAAACATAAATATTTGAAGAACTATATCTTCTCTAAGGCTCTGGGTCTTCTTCATGAGAGTTGAAAGCACTTTGATAAGCCAATTATTCCTTATTTTATGCCTTTCTTTAACTTTCAGTGATCCTCTTATTATCACACACTTTCATACCCTTGTCATATTCTTATCATCCTCTCAATATCTGCTCTAATGCTAGACTTTTGACTGAGAGACCATGACCAAGGATCCATACTAATTTTATTTTTGCAATTTCTGCTACGATTTCTGTTATGACTGGTGAATGCTTTCATTGACCCCACTCAATGTGGCTGTTTCTAGCCATACTTAATTTTGTATGAGAACACATCATACTCATGTGCATACACACAGTCTTTTCATGATACATCCCAACTCCATGTACATAATTTAAAGCCTATCCTCTTATTTTATAACTCTAGAAGTATCATAAAATCAAAAACTATTACCACTGAAAAGTATACACTTATCTCCTCTCATCTGGTTTCACTTCACAACAAAATACATTAGACCCTGCTTATCTAGCTGACTAACTATTCCTTTCTGACTAAGACTGTCCTGGCCTTTCTCTGTGGTACTGGCATGCACTTTTGGGGAGAAGACAACTCTATTTTGCATATTACTTGATATTGTATTAGAAGGTTGCCACATTAAAACAATAAAGTCTATTAATTTCTTGTTGAATAGAAGGGATATTAAACATAGGGTTAATTGTTATTATATCAAAAACAGAAAGAAAGAAAAAAATTGATGAATTATTTAAAAATACAAATAGGAGAGCAAAATAAAATGGAAAATGGGTCCCAGAAAAACAAAGCAGCGTTGGAACTACCATGTTAAATTTGAAATATGTATGTTTTAAAAGTTGTATGTAATAGATATTCACAATTTCATCCATGATCTTTTTTCTGTTTTTTGAATGTGTTAGTGTTTGTTAATGCTCATCAACTACATAGTAATAAAAGAAAAAAAAACAAAATCAAAAGTTTACAATGTATTTAAATATTTATTATATATACATATATATGTATATACATATATATATAGTAACTTTTATTATTTTGTTGATAATGATGTCAGGGACTCAGAAGGCCCAGGAGAAGCCCCACTGATGGCCTTGGCAAGCTATAGAAGTTGGCCCAGAGTGAGGACTACTTGGGGGAATATCTTCAGCTTTTTGCAAATAAAGAATGAGGACCTCCACCTCTCTTTCCTGGAGTGGGAGCCCCTCCCAAGGAGCTCAGGGCTGCCAGGTCAAGGCCAGACATCCACTAGGCCGGACAGATTCGCCCTCCATCTCCATATCCAATGTCTGGGTTTTATTGTTTTTTCTTTAAAATATAAAAAAAAAAAAAGCTTAAGTGTACATAGAAATCTCTTTAAGGGGAAAACCAAAAACAAACAAATAAATAAATTTTTGTAAAAGGTAATTGTTAGTCCCTTTTTCTTCTACTTTAACTAGTGACCTGGAGGTCCTTTTACCATGGAGATATGTAAAGATATACCAGCCCACAGTGAAAAAAAGGAGAAACCAGAGAGACAGGAAGTGAGGTAAGAAGGGGATATAAAAGGCCAGTGCAGTGTCTGAGTTGGGGTTGGTGACTGGCAGTTGGTTGGGTAATTGGTTGTTGGTGGTGTGGTTTGGTGATTAGTTGGTGGTTAGGATAGATAGATAGATAGATAGATAGATAGATAGATAGATAGATAGAGATAGGGATAGAGTTAGAGATAGAGATAGATAGAGATAGAGATAGAGATAGAGATAGAGAGAGATAGAGAGAGATAGAGATAGATAGAGATAGAGATAGAGATAGAGATAGAGATAGAGATAGAGATAGAGATAGAGATAGAGATAGAGATAGAGATAGAGATAGAGATAGAGATGATAGATTGATTCTGTGTGGTGAGCTGTGTGAAAGAGAGAAATTGAGAATGAATTTGTAGCAGCTGGGTTTGGAGCAGCTGTCAGTCAAAAGAGGGTTCTATTTGGAATGTTACTAGGAGGAACAGTTGGAAGGAAAGGAACAGACCAACTGAAGGGAAGGGCTATGTCTTTTAACCTTGGAGACAGAAAGGAGTGGTGGTCTCTGGTGACTTTGAAGGCAGAAGAAAGAAGGACAATAGTCCATATATCTCTCTGACTTGCTCTGTTGATGATAGTGACTGAGCTTCCAGACTTATCAACCATTTCTCTCAATTGAACTATATTCTAACATCCTCCAGTCTAAGACTCACTATAGTATTGGGGAATTTTAAATTCTCTTACCTCCATTCTTTATCCTTTCCTGTCTTCCCCAATAAACCCCTTACTTAAGAGAAAGAAGAGAAAGAGTATTTCATGAGAAACATCTTAAACTCATCCCTGAGTTGATTTAGAAAAATCAGGAGAATCATCAAAAGGGGGGATGCAAAGGGGAGGCTGGAAGAAGGGAGGAGGAAAAGACAGAAGAAATAGGATAACTGCCTGATCTATTAGTTATCAATTACTAATCAATATAGTCCCTTATTATGATTTATTACAGCTGAGCTGAAAGGTGATCCACTGGACTTTCTCGAACAGTAATTATGACAGTTTTAGGTAGTTAAAGGGTAGTTAGGTATTAGTCAATTTCTTTCTCTACCTCTTTCCTATATTTCTTTCCTTTACTATATTCATTTTACTATATTCTTTTACTATTTCTATTTTAATGAAACGAAATTGTTAATTGTCAAAAGCTTCCAGAAGTTTTCTTTTTTCTGGCTTAAAGCAACCTTACTATATTCTCATTAAAATTTAAACTGGTAAAAGCTGTTCTTTTATTTTGTCAAAACTCCTAATTTAACCCTATATATTTATATGTGTGTGTGTGTGTGTGTGTCTGTGTGTCTATGTGTTCTGAGGTATTTCAACAGATATCTGGAAAACACCATTTTTAATTTTAAAGATATGGTTTGCTTTACCAAATGACATGATATTTTTAAAAGGGAACAAGTAATAGTGAATATTGTGGGATCTTGTGTTTTCCATTACCCATCAATTATGTGATTATAAAGATATGGAGGTTTAGGAGATAATTCTTTGCTTTGACTAAACTGGGTAAAAGAAAGAAAAATGGTAACATTTTACCTTTTCTAAAATATACTGAGGAAGAAAAACAAACAGATACATAGCTATTTGCCAATCTAATGAACAAGGAAAAGAAATATCAAGATCAAAAGACTTATTGAGGAGATACATGTCATCTAAACCCAAGAAGGGATCATTGGAGGTCATTTTAGTTTTGTTTCTTATACAGTATTTTTATTAAGTAGATTCATTTTTACATATGATATACAGATTCTAAAGAAAAAGGATCACACATACTTATGAATTCAGTGCATTTAGCAAGTAATACAATGGAACAGCTTGATTAATAGCTCTTTGGTCTTTTAAGTGAGGGGGATGGTAATAACCTGTGCTAAACATTACACAAACAAAACAGAATTCAGTTGAATCACATGAAATAAATACATGTTCTAAAAATTAAAATATTAAGCCACATTTACGGGAAAAGAAACCCCACTATATAGAACATGAATAATTTTTAAAGAGAGCATTGAGGTAGAAGTTCTCCTTTGCTTAAGAAAACCACATTAAGTTGCATGGGTGTGTCTGTAAAAACACAATTTAGAAGTGAAAGAAATGATTAAGCAGTAAAGTATCATCTTAAGTAATTAGTCCTTCCTTTGCCTTAAGACCCATGTTTGGAGACATCCTAGGTACAAATTTAGCTTCAGCCACTTTCTAGCTGTGTGACCCTGTACAAATCACTTAATTCCATTTGCCTAGCCCTCAACATTCTTTTGCCTTAGAAAAAATGCATAGTTTTGATTCTACAATGAAAGGTAAGGATGTAAAAAAATAAACATTAAAATTTTTAAAAAGTTACTCAGGGAATAGAAAAAACAAAAATTTCCCTCCTAAAAAAAAATCTTAGCTTCCACTTGAGAGTCCATACTAAATATTGGTTCCATGGTAGAAGAGTGATAAGGGTTAAGCAACTAAGGTTAAGTGACTTGCCTAGGGTCACTTAGTTAGGAAGTATCTGAGGCCATATTTGAATTCAGGATCTACCATCTTAGTTAGGAAATGTAATTTCCTTCTTTCAAATTTTTTGCTACATATATCTGAAAGAGGAATGTTTGAATATCATGCAATTGGGGTTTTAGTATTAAATATTTTAATTTATCCCTTCTTTTAAATATTTGGCATCTATGTGATTTGATTATCTACCTATTTATGATATTTCATTATCTTTGATGCCTTTAAGAATATTTTCTCTCCACAATATTATTTTTATTATACTCTTAACTGAACTCCAATTCCTGCTTTTTTAAGAATCTTCCAAAACATCATTTATTTTATATAGATTTTTCATTTTAGCTCTGTGATTATATATTACATCTTTGCCTTCATTCTTAGAATCAATACTAAATATTTGTTCTAAGCCAGAAGAGTGATGAGGGCTAGGCAGTGGAGGTGAAATGACTTACCCAGAGTCATATAGTTAACCTGAGGCAAAATTTGAACCTATTACCTCCCATTTTTTGACCTTGCCTTCTATCCACTCAGGCATGTAGTGGCCTTTTCTGTCTATATTTTATAATTTAAAAGTTCTGCATGTTTAACATATTCTTTGAAAGAAACATGTTATTGAACCAAAATCAAAGCTCATCAGAGAATTCCATATTCATATATTATTGATATCTAAGCCAACAGGAAAGACAGAGAGTCATGATGGGAAAAATAGAGATCTGGACTTAGAGGAATGAGGTTCAAATTTTGCTTTTTTCTTTAACTTATGAGACTGAGGACATGTCATGTATCTTCCTTGTGGAAGGAAGGGTTAAATCAAGATTTTGACAAAGTGAGGAAAGCAGTTTAACAGAAACATTTTTTTTAATTAATGAAAGAAGTACAGATAGAAAGAAAAGAGAGATTATTAAACTAATACCTTATAAATATACCTAAAACTCCTAAAACTACCTAAAATTTGCTAAGCCTATCTCTAATTATCTTCTTTTTTTTTTTAATAACCCTTACCTTTTGTCTTGGAGTCAATACTGTGTATTGGCTCCAAGGCAGAAGAGTGGTAAGGGTAGGCAATGGGGGTCAAGTGACTTGCCCAGGGTCACACAGCTAGGAAGTGGCTGAGGTCAGATTTGAACCTAGGAACTTCCATCTCTAGGCCTGGTCCTCAATCCACTGAGCTACCCAGCTGCCCCCTTCTAATTATCTCCTAAGGACAGTTTCTTCTGCCTGGCACACCAGGCCTATCTAACCTACTCTATAAATTATTCACTGTCTAACTCTCTTAAAATAATAGACAGTCACCACTCAATCACTCTTGCAATCAGTTTTCTATAGCAGCTCAACTGTCAGTAGCCTTTGCCTCAGAGTCAGACCTCCTGCTGTCTAGAGATCCCAGAGGCAAAAGGCCTTCAATTGTCAGTGACTGCTTCCTTTCTCTACTCACTGACTTCCTGTCAGAGGGCAGGCTACTTCCTCTCCTCAGTCCTGTTCTCCCTGGTAACAGAATCTTCAGCTCTGGCTCACTGACTCCTGTCAGTTCTGATCTACTTAGAAACTCTGCTCTCTAGCCTCTTGAGGAGACAGAGGGAAAGATTAAGAAAATCCCTTTAACACTTGGAATTTAGTCTCATTACCTATGAAACGAATGGACTAATAATTTAAAAAATATATAGTAACTAGAATTTATATAGCACTTTAATGTTTTCAGAAGTACTCTATAAATTTCACCTTATTTTATCTTTTATTATAACCTTGGTACATAGATGCTACATTTCCCTAATTTTACAGATAAGGAAATTGAGACACACAGAGATTAAGTGACATACTTAGAATTACACAGCTATTAAGAATATGGGGGAGGATCAAGTACCCTTTCAAGTACAGATCTAGGATCCAAAGATAAGGAGAAAGTGGGACAGTCACTTACAAATCAGTTATTCAATAAGCTTTTTCTCAGTGGCTCTGAAAACAAAGGAACTAGGAATAGAAACTCAAGATTAGATGAGATCATATAGGAAAGTTTAAGTAGGAAGGTTTCCAAAGTCTTTCCCTCTTTATGTCAGATTGCACCTTTAGCATTCCATTTAAAAAAGGAACTGCATTTCTAAGTAAGAATAAAACTTCCCAAATTAATTCTTTCTTTTGGTTCTCTAAACTTGATATCAATTCTCTTTGATTTGTTCTTTGCCTTATGTGATCTCTTTTTGACACAGCTTCCCCTTTTCAAATCTTCTTGCTCTTTTCTCTACATGGAGAGGGCACACACATCCACGCATAGTCTTGATTGCTAATTTTCAGTGAATGTATTAGAGTGGTTGTACCAAATGGAATGATGTCTAAAGTATTCACATTAAAATTTTCCTTTTGCATATTTTAATTTGCAGTTTTAATTGAAGGAGTTCAGCTGCACTTGTCTTGAGCTCTTTCAATACTTATTCAGAAATTGTACAAGCATGAATTTAGAAATCCTGATGAGAGAAAGGGTACCTAAAACAAATGTTTCTATCAGCCACAAATTGTTTACACTTCAAATACAGCAGAGTACAGAAATGTAAGCACAAAGTAATGCTTTTAAGAGTGTGCTCTTTTGAATGTGAATAATTTTTTCCCCCACAGAATCAGGTTTATGACACTTTTCAGTTGTGGGTCGTTTTAGTTTATTTATTCACAATGCAGATAATGTGAATGACATTAGGAAGATCTAGAAAAATAAAAGCTGAGGTTAGGGTTTCCAGAAAAAAATATATATAGTTTGATCTTTCCATTAGAGATAGTACATGTTTTGATATCTATCAAGACTGCAGAAACCACATTGGAAATGGGAGAAGAGGTAGAATGGAAGAAGAAGAACAATATGACATTTGTATTCCATACCAATAAATATTCTATGTTAATAGTAATTCCATTTAAAAATAACTTCATAGAATTCTGTATTGTTGCCATATTTGTTTTCCAATAGTTTAAAACAAACAAATAAAAATTAACTGTTATACTGAAGAATAATCTCATATTTCTTTAATTTTTCCACTATATAATATAGGATTTGGCATACAAGTTAATTTTTAATGTTATTTACAATTCACATCTATTTAATAAACTTTCAAAATATAGGTAGGTCAAATGTTTAAATTTGTGATCTAAGGGGTTTTTACATTCCTACAATGTTCTCTAGATTGGTTATTACTTATAAACAGAAGTTTGCCAAAAATGCTTAACAACCAAATCTTTGGAGAAAACAAGTATGCATGGAAAACTTTTAAATTTAGCCACCGCTATTAACATTTTGCCCAGACAATCAACAAAACAGAAATTAAGCCCTAATTTGTAGCATTTTTCTAATTTCTACAAATGCTCTTATTGAAAATTCAACAGTAAGATAGTTCAGATAGGCTCCAGAACATCTCTGATTACAAGATTTAAGACATTGTGAGTAGTTTGTGGAGAACTGAAGAGGATACGAAGAAACACAAATGGAATGAGGAAGGAATGAAGAATTAATAGGGGTAGAAAAGCCATTTCATAAAAGATGTGTGAAGAAACAGCAGGAAAAGCTATTTGACAAGAAGTTATAAGTTGCCAGTTCCTGCCTGGTAAACGCAGAGTAAAAGGAGAAGACAGAAGACAGGTTTTTAAACTATTTCTCAGTATAACAAGAGATATCTAACTAAGTGATACTGAATCCTGAGTGAAAAGCTATCTAGGTTTCTGCACTACTAACAACATTAAAAGTGTAAACCTTTCTGAAAATAATTTTACAGGTGATCAAAAAAGCAAAAAGAGCTAATAAAAGTTTCATTGGTAGAGTACAAAGGAAGAAAATTTTCTTAACTGCAGAGTAGTGAGACTGAATATAACAGCTGTCTAGAATGGACCAATAACATCACCTTGGAATCTAGAATCATTGGTTATTATAAGCACATAGGTTTTCCTTGCTAATTGTTTTTTTCTGCCGATATTCTGGAAGTCTATGCCCACCTTACCACCGCTTATGGGTCAGTGTGACCTAGATTTATATTTGGATTATGAGGTATTTATTATTCCTATGCTTGCTTTAATAAATGAACACCTGTGATGTTAGTTTTACTTGTTTTGCTTTGTTATTTTTTTAAACCTTTATTTTCTTTCTTAGAATTGATACTAAGCATTGATTCCAAGGCAGAAGTTAGATAAGGGCTAAGTAATTGGAATTAAGTGACTTGCCCAGTGTCACACATCTAGGAAGTGTCTGAGACTTTGTTTGAACCCAGGTCCTTTTATTTTCAAGCCTTGTCCCGAACCACCTCCTTGCCCCTTGCTGGTTATTTTTAATAACTAAATGTGTCGCCATTGTTACTGGGTATTTTTGCTTAAAAGAACATTGGAAGTCTTGAGAGCTAAAGTGATGAAGAGAAAGAACATATTAATCCACAATAAAGTTATTCTTTTGACCCTGAAAAGAATTTGAGTGTTGATAGTCCTTTCCTAAGAACAAATCCTTGAGGGATACTCATGGATAGAGGATTTGACTTCTATGATGAATCAAAACTGACAAAGTAAACAGCACTTATTATACATTTTCTTTAACTCACTTAAAACAACATCACATACTGCCTTGCATCACACTTGATTCTGTAGGTGTGGGAAAGATTTACTAAGTGATACTGTGTACGTTTCCCACTCACACACCCTGGAGATATTTGAAGTAAAAGCAATGCCTCCCTTAATGGAATAATTTAAACTGAGAATTTCATTCAGACAGAAAAAACCTAAACCCAAGAAAATATAAAGACCCTATATTGTCCAGGGATTCTATAATTTTTAATTAAATCTTTCTTCTAATAATCATCAGGCCTATGTTTGAAGCATTTAGAATTTGGTGGGACCTGCTAGAGCAGTAGTGTCAAAGTCAAGTACAAACAGGAGAACTAAATCATAAATAAGGATCCTTCAGAGACACATATTGACTTGGTTTAAATTTTTTTAATTATATTTGTTGTATTTTATTTTGTTAAATATTCCCAAATTATATTTTTGTTGTTGTTTTATTTATTTTTTCAGATAACATGTTTATAAAATTTGCAATAATTTTCTGACAGTATGTGATCAATGTTCTCTAACTTCCTCCTATTCTTCTTGCTTCCCTAAGGTGACAAGTAATATAATATGAATTGTACATGTGTTATCATACAATATATATTTCAGGTTCACCAAGTTGTGAAAGAAGACACATATCACTTACACAAGAGAAAAATTCATGGAGGAAATTAATTGAAGAATGCTATGCTTCAATCTGAATTCATAGTCTATAAGTTCTTTTTATGGTAGGGAATAATTTTCTTTTTCTTATCATTAATTCTATGGAATTTTCATGGATCATTGCATTGCTCATAATACTTGATTATTATACGTTATTGTTGTTAATCTGCTCAACAATCTCATGGTTCTGTTTACTTCACTTTGTATCACTTCATATTAATCTTTCCAGGTTTTTTTTTTTTTTCATGATCATCATATCTGCCAATTCTTATGGAACAATAGTATTCCATTACAATAATTTACCACAAATTGTTCATCTCTTTTCCAATTTATGAACATCCCTTCAGTTTCCAGTTCTTTGCCACATCAAAAAGAGTTGCTATAAATCTTTTTGTACAAATTGGTGCTTTTCTCTTATTTTTTTATCTCTTTCAGCTGTATATGTAGCAGATATCAAATTACATTTTAATCTGGTTTGAGTTACACAAGATTGTGGGCCCTATGTTTGACATATGTTTTAGAATAAGAACACAACAGTAATAGCCTAATGATGTTTATTGTTTATTGCTATTATGTTATTATATGTTATTAGTTTATTGTTCAAGGTTGTCTAGCTTTGCTAAATATGGAGAGACTCATTACCTGGAACAAGTTATCTGTAGAATGATTCCTCCTTTTAATGACATTATATCCCAAAGATGATCCAGTAAGTTTGGAAAGAGATGGGGATCAAATTTGGTAGTTAGAATACCTCTTAACAAGATAAAGACCTTTGAAGTATTTGTATACATATTCATCCATTCTTTCAAATAAACCTAGTATAATTTCCTATTATTTATTGGAATATACATGTCTTTCTGAGCTCATCTTCTAAAGACTTAGTGATGAGCAAAATGTTAAGCATTCTGAATAATGAAAAAGGAAAGGAGACAGACTTAGATCAAAAGATATTCTAGCCAACTCTAAAATAGGAAAATGCAGCATCTTCTTAATGAATGTGCTTTGATTATTTGCACAAGAGACAATGATAATGAGTCCTCAATTCTTTTCTATCTCTATCACAATGAGTGGTAGAACTAATCACTTCTCTATCAAATCTACATTCTTTTGTGGCAACAAAGGATTGAAATTCTTTATATCAGATTTTTTAAAAACTGTAAGAAACAAAAGTCTGCAATATGTTATTCTTCATCTATTTTCATTCAATAAACATTTATGGAGCATCTACTATATGAAAAACCTTATTCTTCCTTATATTTCAGTAGAGGAGAAGATGGACATATGAATAGTTAGAGGATAAAATAGCTGGGGGTAGGTATATTTGGAGCTAGGATCACTAAAAATAGCCAAGTCATGGCTATAACTCAGGTATTCTTTGTAGCTGTATAATACTGGACAAATCAGTATTTTGGGATGAGTTAAAATCATTTTTTGTGTCATGGAGTAATGTCTAATCATAAATTTTAAGAACATGCTATTTTACTTATATAACTAAGCAGCCTTTTTCTAACCCAACTATTTTAATTTTTTTAATATGTATTGTCCTCTAGAACTATAGGTAGAATTGTGGTACCTGCTGAACATGTCTCACACACATAAAACTGATTTTAGATAGATGGATAGATAGAAAGGCAAATTTCTTTTGTTTTCAAAATGTTTTCCTTTCAACTATTTCCTTAAGAAGGTAGTACATATATTAAAAGTTTGCCTTATAAATTAGTAAGGGTTTCCTGGCAGGCAGGAGAGGGAGAGCAGGTGGATAATAGTTAGCAAGTTCTACTTTTGCTGCCAATGCCTTCTGATTCTACCCTTACTTTTCTTCATATCCCATATGATTTGGGTTCCCTTCCCAGGCCAGGGGTACAATACTAAGTTGGGAGGAATACATAATTAAATGAGACAACACAGGTATAGTGCTTTGCAAACATTAAAGTTCATATACAATTTAGCTATTATACACAGAAAAGAGGCATGAAGACCTTAGAACCTCAAGGATAGGCAAGGGGGTAATTTCTATCAAGCAAGAGAAGAAATGTACCTCCATCCATGTTGATAATGTATACAAAGTTTGACTGTCTCTTATAAGTTCTGGTTCTTTCTGATATGTTGGACATAGCCTGGAAAATTAATTAACTTCCATGATTTCTAGTTGAAATCTGTGGTCCCAGAGAGATTGTGGACCAAAATGACACCATGATGTCTTTTGATTTACACATTAATTGGATGTGAGGCAGGCCTCACTCTCTCTTCCAGTTATCAAAGTCCAGTGGCAAGACAAAAGTCAAGATGACTTGGAATGCAGTTGATGATCTTAGCTTCTGAAATTTCTTTTTTCTTTTTGATTTATTAATTTTATTGATTTTTTATTTAAATGGTTAATGTAATAATTATAATAATGAAAATATAATTCTTACTTTGTGCTGAGCTCTTCACTAAACACTTTACAATTATTAATAATACAGGCAAAACATACAAATATTTGTCCCTTATTCCTCCATACTTTTTACTTATTGAACACTTATCAGAATATCATTGGCAGTTTCCCATAACCCAGAGAATTGCAAAGTTTTTCAAAATTGAATTTCCATAATCATAATCCATTATTCATTCAATGCAATGCTATATTGCTCAATTGGAAGAAAGGCTCGACAGCAATGCATCTTAAGAGTTTAAGGGAACCAAACATAGGTAATTCATCAGAAATGGTACATTTGCAAAGCTCCTATTTTTCTGCCTTTTTCTTCTCAAATAATAGAAGTGGCAGTATCAAGTAAATCTCAAAAAATCACAAAAACAAAACAAAACAAAAACAAAGCAAGGTCTTGTGAAATAATTTACCTCCCTCCAGCTCCATGTATCACTGTAAGATAATAGATAACAACTATGATGATGATTATAGGTAACTTAAATATAGCACTTAAAATGTGCCAGGCACCACTCTTAAGTATTTTACAATTACTACCACATTTGATCCTCACAACAACCCTGGGAGGTAGGAGCTAGTATTATCTCCATTTTACAGATGAGGAAACTGAAGTAAATAGAGGTTAAGTGACTTGCCTATGATTACATAGCTAGTGAGCATCTGAGACAATATTTGAAATTTAGTTTTCTTTACTCTAGGCCAAACATTTATTTTTTTAAAATAAATTAAATTTTTTTTTTACTTTTAAACATTATTTTATTTGGTCATTTTCAAACATTATTCTTTGGAAACAAAGATCATTTTCTTTTCCTTCACCTCCTCCTGCCACCCCTCCCAAAACTGATGTGTAATTACACTGAGTATTACATGTGTCCTTGATCTGAACCCTTTTCCATGTTGTTGGTATTTGCATTAGGGTGTTCATTTAGAGTCTCTCCTCAATCATATCCCTATGGCCCCTGTAGTCAAGCAATTGCCTTTCCTCGGTGTTTTTACTCCCACAATTTGTCCACTGCTTGAGGATAGAGTTTTTTTCTCATAGATCCCTGCAGATTGTTCAGGGAAATTGCATTGACACTAATGGAGAAGTCCATTACATTCGATTGTACCACAGTGCATCGGTCTCTGTGTACAATATTCTCCTGGTTCTGCTCCTCTCACTCTGCATCACTTCCTGGAGGTTGTTCCAGTCTCCATGAAATTCCTCCAGTTTATTATTCCTTTGAGCACAATAGTATTCCATCACCAACATATACCACCATTTGTTCAGCCATTCCCCAATTGAAGGGCATCCCCTCATTTTCCAATTTTTGGCTACAACAAGGAGTGCAGCAATGAATATTCTTGTATAAGCCTTTTTTCCTTATTATCTCCTTGGGTTACAAACCCAGCAGTGCTATGGCTGGATCAAAGAGCAGAAAGACTTTTATCGCCCTTTGGGGATAGTTCCAAATTGCCCTCCAGAATGGTTGGATAAATTCAAAACTCCACCAGCAATGCATTAATGTCCCGACTTTGCCACACACCCTAAAGCTTTCATGACTTTACTTTACTGTCATGTTAGCCAATCTGCTAGGAGTGAGGTGATATGTGAGTGTTGTTTTGATTTTCATCTCTCTGATTATAAGAGATTTAGAATACTTTTTCATGTGCTTTTTAATAGTTTTGATTTCTTCAAATGAAATTTGCCTATTCCCTTGCCCATTTATCACTCAGGGATTGGCTTGATTTTTTGTACAATTGATTTAGATCTTTGTAAATTTGAGGAATTAGACTTTGTCAGAGGTTTTTGTTATGAAGATTGCTTCCCATTTTGTTCTTCCTCTTCTGATTTTGGTTACATTGGTTTTGTTTGTATAAAACTTTTTAATTTGATGTAGTCAAAATTATTTATTTTACATTTTGTGACTCTTTCTAAGTCTTGCTTTGTTTTAAAATCTTTCCCTTCCCAAAGATCTGATATGTATACTACTCTGTGTTTGCCTAATTTACTTATAGTTTCTGTCTTGATATTCAGGTCATTCACCCATTCTGAGTTTATTTTGCTGTAGCGTGTAAGGTGTTGATCCAAACCTAAACTCTCCCACACTGTCTTCCAATTTTCTAAGTTGTTTTTATTAAATAGTGATTTTTAGTCCCAAAATCTGGGATCTTTGGACTTGTCATAGACTGTCTTGCTGAGGTCACTTACCCCAAGCCCATTGCATTGATCCTCCTTTCTGTCTCTTAGCCAGTACCAAATTCTTTTGATGACCACTGTTTATAATATAGTTTGAGTTTTGGTACTGCAAGGCCACCTTCCTTTGTATTTTATTCATTATTTCCCTGGATATCCTTGATATTTCGTTCTTCCGAATAAACTTTGTTATGTTTTGTTTTGTTTTTCTAATTCAGTAAAAATATTTTTTGGAAGTTCAATGGGCATGGCACTACATAGATAGATAAGTTTGGGTAGGATGGTCATTTTTATTACGTTAGCTTGTCCTACTTATGAGCAGTTAATGTTTTTTTCCAATTGCTCAGATCTAGTTTTAGTTGTGTGAAAAGTGTTTTGTAGTTGTGTTCATATAGATCCTGTGTTTGTGCCAGTAGATAGATTCCTAAGTGTTTTATATTGTCTAATGTGATTTTCAGTGGAATTTCTCTTTCTAATTCCTGCTTCTGAGATATGTTGGAGATATATAGAAATGTTGATGACTTATGTGGGTTTATTTTATAACCTGCAACTTTGCTCAAGTTGTTGATTATTTACATTAGCTTTTTAGTTGATTCTCTAGGATTCTTTAAGTAGACCATCATATCATCTACAAAGAGTGATAGCTTGATCTCTTCATTGCCAATTTTAATACCTTCAATTCCTTTTACTTCTATAATTGCTACTCTTCGTATTTCTCATTCAATGTTAAACAATAAAGGTGATAAGGGTCATCGTTGTTTCACTCCTGATCTTATTGGGAATGCATCTAGTTTCTTCCCATTGCAGATGATGTTGGCTGATGGTTTTAGATAGATACTGTTTATTATTTTTAGGAAAAGCCCTTTTATTCCTATGCTTTCTAGGGTTTTCAATAGGAATGGGTGTTGTATTTTATAAAAGGCTTTTTCTTTGTCTATTGAGATAGTCATGTGATTTTTGTTGGTTTACTTGTTGATGTGGTCAATTATGTGGAGGGTTTTCCTGATATTGAACCATCCTTACATTCCTGATATAAATCCCGCCTGCTGATAGTGAATAACCCTTGTGATGACTTGCTGTAGTCTTTTTGCTGGTATCCTATTTAAGAATTTTGCATTTATGTTCATTAAGGAGATTGGTCTGTAGTTTTCTTTCTCCGTTTTTGACCTGCCTGGCTTTGGGATCAGTACCATATTTGTGTCATAAAAATGAATTTGGTAGAACTCCCTCCTTGATTATTATGTCAAATAGTTTGGATAGTATTGGGATTAGCAGTTCTTTGAATATTTGATAGAATTCACTTGTGAATCCACCTGGCCCAGGGGATTTTTTCTTAGGGAGTTCTTTGATGGACTGTTTGATTTCTTTTTCTGATATGGGATTATTTAAGAATTCTATTTCTTCTTCTGTTAATCTAGGCAATTTATTTTTTTTTAAATCATCCATATTCACTAGATTGGCATATTTATTGCCATATAATTGGGCAAAATAATATTTAATGATTACCTTAATTTCCTTTTAATTGGTGGTGAGTTCATCCTTTTAGTACACGATACTGTTAATTTGGTTTTATTACTTCCTCTTTGTTTTTAGATTGACCAGTACTTCGTCTATTTTGTTTGTTTTTTCAAAATACCAGCTTCTAGTCTAATTTATTAGTTGAATAGTTCTATCACTTTTGATTTTATTAATTTCTCCCTTAAATTTTAGGATCTCTAATTTGGTTTTCTTCTGGGGGGGTTTAATTTGTTTGCTTTCAATTTTTTTTATTTGAATATTCAATTCATTGACCTCCACCCTCCCTAATTTGTTAATATAAGAACTCAAGGATATACCTTTTCCCCTGAGTACTGCTTTGGCTGGATCCCATAGAGTTTGAAATGATATCTCATCATTTTCATTTTCTTCAATGAAATTATTAATTGTTTCTATGATTTGTTCTCTAACTAGCCAATTTTAGAGAATCATATTATTTAATTTTCAATTAATTTTTTATTTAGCTCTCCATGTACCCTTACTGATCATTATTTTTATTGCCTTATGTTCTGAAAAGGTTGAATTTATTATTTCTGCTTTTCTGCATTTGTATGCCATGTTTTTATGTCCTGGTATATGGCCAATCTTTGTGATTCTGCCATGTGCTGCTGAAAAGAAGGTGTATTCCTTTTTGTCCCTATTTATTTTTCTCTATATATCTATTAACTCTAATTTTTCTAAGATTCCATTCACCTGTTTTACCCCTTTTTATTTATTTATTCATTTGATTTATCTAAAATTGATATTGGTTGGTTCAGGTCTCCCAATAGTATAGTTTTATTATCTATTTCCTGCTTCAATTCTCCTAGTTTCTCCATTAGAAATTTGGGTGCTATACCATTTGGTGCATACATGTTTATTAGTGATCTTTCCTCTTTATCTATACTCCCCTTTATCAGGATATGTTTACCTTTACCTTCCCTATCCCTTTTAATCAGATCTATTTTTACTTTGGCTTTGCCAGATATCATGATTGCAGCTCCTGCCTTCTTTCTGTGAGTTGAGGCCCAATAGATCTTACTCCAACCTTTAATTCTGACCTTATGAATATCTATCCACCTCAGGTGTGTTTCTTGTAGACATCATATGGTACAATTCTGGATTCTAATCCACTCTTCTATTTGTCTACATTTTATGGGTGAGTTGATCCCATTCACCTTCAACATCATGATTGTCACTTTTACATTCTGTAGCATTTTGATATCTTCTCCTTGTTCTGTCCTTTCATCTTTTGCTATATCCTTTTAACCCAGTGGTTTACTTTTAGTCAATCCCCCTATTCCCCTTCCTTAATGTGCTTCCCCTTCTGGCTCCTCCCTTTTTGTTCCCTTCTTAACTTAACAGTTCCCTCCTCCCTCTCCTTCCCTCCCTTTTTTGTACTACCTTCCCCCTAACCCTCTTACTTTTATCTTCTACCTTACCCTGTATGATAAGATAGAATTCAAGATCCCAATGGATCTAGATACTCTTCCTTCTAAGTATTGATTTCACTGAGAGTAATGTTCAAATATTACCTATTAGCACTCTCTTCCTCTCCCTCTTATAAGAGTATTCTTCCCCTCCCCTTCTCATGTGTATCTTTGTGTGACAAAGATTATTGTATTTATTTTATTTCTTCAAATATCTCTTGGTAGCATCATCAATTCCCCCCCACCCTTTTCATTTTTTTGCACATCATTTTATAGCCCTTAATGCCCCAATCATTTCCTATGAATGATTCTTCTAATTACTATAATGATGAAAACAATTTTTGAGAGTTACAAACAACATTTTCCCCATATATTAATATATATATATACATATATGTATATATAATTTGATCTAATTGTAGCCCTTAAGGAAGAGAGTTTGAAAAAAAAATGTTTTTCTCCTTTTCCCATTCTTTCATATTTACCTTTTCATGTTACTCATGATCTTTTTGGTTATATATCAAACTTTCCACTCAGTTCTGGTCTTTTCTTTACAAATACTTGGAAATCATCTATTTTGTTGAATGCCCATACTTTCCCCTGGAAGTATATAGTCATTTTTGATGGATAGGTGATTCTTGGTTGAAGACCCAATTCTCTTGCCTTTCTGAATATCATTTTGTAGGCCTTGTAGTCCTTTAGTATGGAAGCTGCCAGGTCTTATGTCATCCTGATTCATACACCTTGGTATCTGAATTTCCTCTTTTTGGCTTCTTGTAGAATTTTCTTCTTAGCTTGAAAGCTCTGTAATTTGGCAATTACATTCCTGGGAGTTGTTTTTTTTTTTGGGGGGGGGATTTAGTGTAGAGGGTGTTTTATGAACTCCTTCAATGTCTATTTTGCCCCCTTGTTCAAGAACATCAGGGAAGTTTTCTTGGATAATTTTTTGTAGTATGATGTCAAGATTTCTTTTTATTTCTGTGTTTTCAGGTAGACCAATGAGTCTCAATTTGTCACCTCATGCTCTGTTTTCCTGATCCATCATCTTTTCAGTGAGATATTTTATGTTTTCTCTTTTTTTGTCAATCTTTTGACTTTTCTTTATTAATTCTTGCTGTTTTGCAAAATCATTGTTTCTATTTGCTCAATTCTGGTCCTTAAGGCCTGGTTTTCTGCTTTAATCTTTTGGTATTCAGCTATGATTTCTTGATTTTTTTAAAACCATTTCCTACTTCTCTTGCCAGAAGGCTTCCATCTGTTTGATAATCTCCAATTTAAGTCCTTCCAGGGCTTGTGGACAATTTCTGTTTTTTTTTTAGAAGGTTTTGTCTTTGTTTGAATTTCAACCTGTATTTCCTCTGTAGCCTAGGTTTTTCCTCCATAAAAATCTTCAACAGTAACTATTGTTTGTTGTTGTTGTTGTTGTTGTTTGTTTGTTTGTTTGTTTGTTTTTTGAAGGATTTTGAGGCTCCTGTGCACAATTAGCCATCACTATGTATGTTTTACTTTCCCTTTTTAGTCAGAAATCTGAGTGAGCTCAGCAGGGTATCTGTGTATGGAGTTAAAGAGAAAGAATTTTGCCTGAGGCAAGCTTCATCTCCACAGTTCTTTGCAGCTATTCTCTGTGCTACCTTCTCAGGGGTGCCCAAGGTCTGTGCTCCCCTTCCTGCCTGGTTTTCTGGTCTAGCTGCTTTCATGGATACATCTCCAGTGGTCCTAGTCAGCTCCCAAGGACATAGAGGTGCCCCTTGCTCACTCTAGAGGTGCTCCTCACTCACTTGCTAGTTCTGGCATGCTCTGGCTCTGGTTATGGTTCTGTAGATGGGGTGGGGGAGGGTGGATCGGCTCACGTTTGGGTAGGAGCTTTTTCACCCTCTTATAGTGTGGAAATGCCCAAATCTCTTGTACCTTCAATGCTGTGCTCTACTGTACAGTTGCTCAATTCTTCTGAAAATGATTTTTAAGATCTTTTGAAGTAGTCTTTGCCAGTGTGTGCTGGGGAGAGGAAGTTCCTAAATATGACTATTCTTAAGAAAAATTTCACCACCCATCACTCAAGTAAATCATTTTATTTCCTGTGATACTGCTACTAATCTTGGAATACAGATATATTGGGCATTCAGGGAAAACTAGAATCTCTGGTATGATGACTTACCAAATTATTTTCAGGGTTGCTAATCCACCTTTGGTGGCTATTGGCCCCCAAATCTTACCTGTAGTCTTAAGAAAGTATAGCATGTGTACTGGCCATATTAATTTCTCACCAGGCTAACCCAGATTGAAGTTAATTTATAGGATTCTAAAGCATCAGCAAGTTAGGAGATTATCTACTGCAAGTATGTGAGTACCTCCTCTTGTGGAATGAGTGGATGAGAACAATTCATTCCCACTTCCCTGAAGTCAGCTTAAACAAGCACTTGTGGATGACTCAGAACTTGATAAGACATAGAAGACTTCAAGACCATTCAGTGCATCCTGCAGCATTGCCAATTGTCTTGACTTGTCTTGCCACTAGACGCTGATGATTGGAAGAGATTGATGCTGATGATTTTGTGCAACTCTGCCTTACTTTGTTGAATAAAATGCTGTGAGATACTGTTCTACCTAGGAAAAATGAATTTACTGACCAGGTTAACAATAATCAAAAAATTAATGGTCAGAGATCTCTTTGATGCTCTAAGACATTTATGAAGAGTTTTTTTTTAAATTCTCTTTAAATTTCATTCTTAAAGCTTATTAAGTCTTTCCCTAGATAGCAAAATTGATGGATATATAATGAAGAGTTGGGCTAATATTTCCCAGCCCCTGCCTAATGATTACTTCATCCTTGTGGGGGTAGTCATGAGGAGGAAGACCTGGGTCATAAGATTCTAATAACTTTTGGCAATCTATATGCAAAGGATCAAATGCTCTCACTTCAGTTTGGAGCTCAGCAGAAAACTCATCCCACCCCCTGGGATTTATCTGGATCAAGTCAGTTCTTGTTTACAGGAACAGTAGAACTCTATTTTTAATCACAATTATCCAAATTTTAGAAAACACTCTGGATCAAGGGATGCAAAGAGATTTCTAGGACTGTCAGGACTAAGAATTAAGGGAGACATTTGAACATGAAAGACAATATTGAAGATTAATATTAGAAATCAAATGATACAGTATTAAAACTGATTTTCCTTATCCTAAAATTCAGTAGCCTGGTGAGTGGGTACAAGTTTCTTTCCAGTTCAATCCATTCTTCAGTGATCTGTCAATAGGACCTTCCTAAAGCACAGATCTGACTCTCCCTCTCCCCCCCACTTTCATTCACATGCACACACATATATACACACATTAAACTCTGATAGCTTCCTATCAATATAAGGATAAAATATAAAATCTTCTGGAGCTCAAAACTTTCCATAACTTGCCTCCCTTCTACCTTCACAATCATCTTACATCTTATGCCACATACTCTGTGAGTCAGTCATACTGCTCTTCTTTGATATTTCTTACACAAAACAATCTATTTTCCAACTCTGGACATTTTTATTAGCTGTTTCTCATGCCTATAATTGTTTTCTTTTTTTTTTCTCTGCCTCTTGGCTTCTCTGATTTCCCCCAATTTCCAGCTAAAATCCAATCTTCAATAGGAAGCTTTCCCAAAACTCCTTTAATTTTAGTTTCTTCTTTTATTTGATTATTTAAAATTCCTTCTACATATTGTTTAATCATAAATAGTTGTTTGCACACTATCTCCCTTATTATATTGTGATCTCCTTGAGAAGACATAACGTTTTTTTTCTTTATATCCCTACAGTTTAGAACTGTATCTGGCACAAAGGAAGCTCTCAATAAATGTTTATTGACTTACTGAATTATTTTTCAATTTCATTTTGGTTGAGGTAACCACTATGGTCTATTCCAGTTCTCAAATTTAGTAAAATGTCATGAGATCATAGTACTGTTGTAAGACAAGGAATGATTCATTTTTCCATGTAAATCTTGTCATTTGTTTAAATAGTGTCTTCAAAATAACTTTAGGGACTCTGCGTAAAAGAAAAAAGACAATATTACCAATATGCTGTTTTCATTTTTAAATCTAGGACTATGAGTACTCAATGGGAAATTGCTGAACACATTTAGTCTCATGGAACTATATATTTAACTGTTTTATTCTCTGAGTAGTTCAGATTTTCATTATATTTTGTTAGAACAGAACATTAAATTTAATGTAACAAACATTTTATGTATGCCATGAATATTTATCTGAGAGAGCTTATATGCTGAATACATGAGAATATTTTTAAAGTTGCCTCATTTTCTTTGACTGTTAATACAGTAAAATAAAGCTTAAAGATTAAACTGCCCCAGGAAGACTACACACACATATATACATGCACACACATGCATATATCCTCTTTTGTGCCAGGCACTTTCAACCATAGTAAAAGGAAAGAAAAAAAAAACTTAATAAAATTTGATACCAAACACTGAATTAGAGTATATTGCTTTCATTTGGTAAAAGGACAGGTATAAGTGTGAATAAGCTAAGAATAAAGAACAGCGAATTAAATAATTCATATTCATTTTGAAGCTTATTCAAGAATAGAGGGAAGTAAGTTGATCATGCAGGGGAAAAATAGCTCATTTTTATTGATGAAGGAAATAGGCTAAGTGAATATTTGGTGAAGAAAGCAAGGAAGTGGGCCATGAGTTTTGTTGCAATTTTATTTATAAATAGAATTCAAAATGCAAAATTCCATAGACTAGAATAAATTAAGAATTGCTATCTCTTTTCTGACATTAAATGTAATTGAAACCTAAATTGAGAGTGAAAAAAATACCCCAAAATAAAATAATTTTTATTAAATATAGTTAAATCACTTTAGTCACTGTTGGAAAGCAGAAACTAATACCTGCCTTATAGACCAACTGAATCTGTTTACTAATTGTAGATATTGTTCATGAGGGGATAAGATTTGACTTGTGGTATATATCCAAATATGAACTGCCAAGAATATCATATTAGAGTTCACTAAAGATTGCAATTCACTCACAGCCAGGGCATCTGGAAAGCAAAGTAAAGAATCAAGCTAATTATCTGGATAATTAAAGTGAAAAACCCACTTTTCCCTCAATTATTTGGGTATCTCATGCAAAAAAAAATTCTTTTGGCCAGAATTATACAAATAATTGCCTTAGTTTCCACTTCACTTTGCCTATGAGTGACTAATGGTAGAGTGCAGTCAGAATTGAAAATTCCAATTCTTTTTTGTAATCAATAGAAATCTGTCAGAGTGAAGAAGGGTGATTATTTTTTTTTAAATCAATAAAAGTCATGGTGAAAGAGCCAAGTTCTTTCCTTCAAACAATACTATGTTATTCTGTACCAATAAAAATACTTTTAATTTGAAGCCTAAATAGTAAATTAGGTGTTTTGGATGAAAAACTTTTAGAAACTTTATTTCTTAGACTTCAATTAATTGATATCTTAATTGTATAGCTTTATTTTTTACATTGAGTAATAGGTGAAATAGCCAATGTAATTCAAAAAGCACTGATTGAGCCCCTCCTCTGTGCCAGGTATTATGTCTAAATGTTGGGAATTCAGACAGCATTTCCTGTTTTTATGTTCATGACAGTCTACAAAATGAGTAGATTTTGACCAAGGTCATAAATGGTAAGACATTGAATTGGAATTTGAACTCATTTTCTCTGATTCAACAATCTGGTGTTTTTCCATTATACCATACTGCCTCAACTTGTGTTTTACATGACAGAATACCTAGCTTTAAATGTTCAAATGGCAATGGGTATTGTGTAACTAGAGTTTAGAAGAAAAATAGGGTGGCTATGTAGGTTTTGAAGTCATCTGCGTGGAGGTCTTAGTTGAATCTGTAGAAGTTGAGATAACTAAGAGAGACAATGTAGAAAGTGAAAAGTAGAGAATTAAAAAAAAAAAGAATCCCAGCCTACAACCCCAGCTAGATGGGTGAATATGTATGATTTCTGGGACACTGAAAAAATGGATGACTTGCCCATGTGACATCCCTGATATGTGTAAGGGAAAGAAATTGAGAATCTAGTTTGTCTTGACTCCAGGGCTGGTTATCCACTACTGAATACTGCTATAGTAAAAGGTAATATCTTAATTAAAAGTGATGGCTTATATTAAAGTGACATAAGAATAACATTATATATTAAGTACTTAGGGAATAATAAATTTTGAATGGAACGATATCATTAAGGGAAATCCTCTGATTGAATAAGTAAAGAAATTGAGGTACAGAGAGGTTTAATATTTTGCCTTACTTCACATAATTTGTAAGTACCAAAACCAGGGCTAAAAATCAGTGGTGTACTGATAAATTAACAACTTACCCTCAAAAATATTAATATTAAAACATTTTAATTAATCTTTTTTCATCAATTTTTAAACCCTTACCTTCCACCTTAGAATCAATACTATGTATTGGTTCCAAGGCAGAAGAGTGATAAAGGATAGGCAATGGGGATTAAGTGACTTGTCCAGGGGCACACAGTTAGAAAGTGTCTGAGGTCAAATTTGACAGGTCCTCCTGTATCTGGGCCTAGTTCTCAATTCACTGAGCTACATAGCTGTCCCTCACCATTGTCTTAACTCTAGATAATCAACAAAGCAATAGATCAAACCCCAATTTGTCTCATTGACAATGTCTAAAGGGTAAATGTCTAAATTGAAAATTTAACAATCACCTCTAATAAGTTGATGTAAACTTACTATATAGCACTCATGATTAAAATCCTAGTTCGTAGAATCTAAATCCTAAACCATCTCTATTGTGCCACTCCCAAATTAAGTGTTTGGGAAGAAATAGAAGGAAAACTGTGGAAGAAAATTAATATAAATGCTTTAGAATATATGCATTCTTTTCCTTTTCCCCAAACACCTTAGGAAATAAACTTGATGGTGGTATTAATGTGTGAAGAAGTATTTAACGTTTTATAACTTTGGGGGCATAATTCCACATTGCTCTCTAAAATGGTTTCATTAGTTCACAGTTCCACCAACAGTTTATTAGTGTTCTCTTTTTTTTCCACATTCCCTCCAAAATTTGTCACAAAAAAAGAGAAATGGAAACATGAGAACTGTGGGGGAAAAAGAATAGACATTGAAGTAGGATGTAAGAGTTAGGAAGGATATATACTTTGTGGGTATCAGCTATAGAACTATTACTAAGAAAACAGCAAAAACCCTAAGAAATTATTAATTTCCCTTGATGATAATTCAGTTCTTCATGAGATGGCAAAGTACTAAATAGAACAATATTTTGGATTTGCTTTTGAACAATAAAGAGGAACTGGCTACTAAAGCAGAAATTACTTTTACCTTGGGTTGTACCCTCCATGTCAACAACATGGCTTATAGCATATGCTGAATAAATGCTGAATACATTGAATTAAGTAAAACAATAGGTAGGATACCATGGCTTTACACTTTTAAAGAGAAGTTAGACAAAGATTTTACATTTTCCTAAGGTCTATTTCCTCCATCTTTGAAGCTGATTTTTTAATCCACTTATTTTTCCAAGACCTATGGTTATAGTGGTATAAGGAACATCCAATAAAAACAAACAAAAATTCTTCTTATACCACTGCAAATACTCAATTCTTCTGCAACTTATAGTATCAAAACGTTGCTCAGAGCACTGAGAAGCTAAGGGTTGCCCAGCAATTATTTATCAGAAGTGATACTGTAATCCACATTTTTCTAACTGATGCCAGCTCTTTTTTATGTACTTGCCTATTAAGACTATATCCATGGATTGTGAGCCAGGTTCTGCTTCCTGGGGCTTCCAAACTGTATGACCCTGGGCAAGTTGCTTAATCTCCATTGTTTACTCCCTACTATTTTTTAGTCTTTGAACCAACATACAATATTGATTCTAAATGGTAAATCATACAGGGTGTCTGACTTTATGATAGAAATTTCCCTCTAAGTTGAGTCATCAATGATCTTTAGGAAGGATCAGGGCATTTAAGTAGTTCTGTATTTTTCTAACTGAACTATATTTTAGCTTCCATAAGTCCAGCTGTTTAACCAAAATAATGAGTCTGTTTCAAATAATTTAATAAAATGCTGGTAAATCTTTCCAGTTAACTATGGCTACATTTTCCCTTCAGCAATCTAGGGGTACATCTGAGGGTTTGGAATATTTCTTTTATAAAGCTATTAGCTTCAGCCAGTCCTCCCAGCACCCCCCTCCCCACTTTTCTCCATTATTAGCTCTGAGTGATTAGAATATTGGTTCTATGTAACCAATGAATATCAATTAGCTTTTCCAAAAAGATACTTTGAGGGTACAACAAAATGTGACAAGAACAGTACAATATATTATTTCCTGATGATAAACCTCCTCTGGATTTGTGCTAAATTTAAAGTATTATGTTTTAGGATTCTTCATCCATGATTTTATGATAAGCTTAAAAGAAGACAAACAAAACAGAAACTAGAACTAGGAATACTGGGTAAATATTACATAAAGACAGATTTAAAATTCTACATTAAAGGTAGTTTAGTATTAAAAGGTAGTTAACCTTTTGGAATTCCACTTAAAGGTCTAGGCATAGAACAAAAGGAGATGAGTACAAACCTTCTCATCTTTCACCTGAGCTTCAGTTCTTTCCAATTTAATTCTGGAATAAAAAAAGTAATCAATCCTTAAATATTTAGTAAGCACCATTATGTTCTAGACCTGGACTTACCTCTAAGTATTTAAAAAGTTGCAAATTACAGTCTCTAATCTCAAAAATTTCAAAATATATTGGAGGATAAAATGTGCAAACAAATATGAATATTTTACAGTGTAAATGGTAAATAAACAGAGGAAAAGCACTAGAACTAGGAGGGGTTGGGAAAGGCTTCCTTTAAAATGTAAGCTTTTATTTGGGACTTAAAGGAAGCCAGGAAAGTCAGCAGACAGAGCTGAAGAGAGGGAAAGCATTTCAGACTTGGGGGATAGTCAGAGTAAATGCCCGGATCCAGGAAAGATAGAATGTCTTGCTCATGGAAAGGTCAATGTCTGAATCAAAGAGTATATGCCAGTAATAAGATGTAAAAAGACTGGAAAGGTAGGAAAAGGCTAGGTTATGAAGAACTTTGAAAACCAAATTAAGCATTGCATTTTACACTTGATGCTGGAAGCAACTGGAATTTATTGAATGTGCTAAGGGTGGGTTGGGTGGATATAATTAGACCTTGTAATGTTCCAAATTCTTGAGAGGAATTATTTCTAAAATTTTAAGTTAAGTCATTATTTGACTACTCAAGACAATCTAAAATCATTTGTAGGCTCCTTCTTCAAATCAAATAGGAGTCCACTGGTAGTAAAATAATGGGGCCAAAGAGAGCTCATGGAACCAAAAAGAAAACCCAATAACTCCTCTGCAATCCATTCCCTGGACATCTTAAGACATCTCTTATCGGTAAATGGATACTGAGGATATGGACTTAAGAGACCCCAACTCCATCCTCATTACTTCCTCACAGGAAGGGGTGAACCATAAGGAGGGCAACATATCCTTTCTTCCCCTCGACAAGACCGAGCCACTATACTTCCCAAAGTGGCAGCTAGAGCTTGATGTCTTTTCTTATCTAAGATAATTCTTTTTTACAAATAAATAAGGAACAAGTCTCCATCTTGCCTCTAACAAAAGCCAATTCAGTGAGATGCCTTGAGACCAGGAAGAAAATTACTTTAACTTGGAAGCCAGCTGGCCCTATAAACCTGAGGTTTAAAAAAGAATTCATATTAAAATTATTACAATTCAATGTTAATTTTCCACAACTTACTCTTTAGAAAAATCACTTTGATAATTGGAGGAAGG
Organism: Monodelphis domestica; assembly: GCF_027887165.1. NCBI lineage: Eukaryota > Metazoa > Chordata > Mammalia > Didelphimorphia > Didelphidae > Monodelphis > Monodelphis domestica. The sequence goes on along the minus strand of NC_077228.1, from coordinate 96,643,546 downwards.
ACTGGAGTTGGAGAGAGACTTGAAGCAGGAAGACCTACCACTAGGGTATTGCAATTGTTCAAGTGTGAAGTGATGACAGCCTGTTCCAGAGCAGTGGCAGTCTGAGGAGAGAAGGGGGGGCATATAGGAGTGATGCTGCAAAGATGAAATTGATAGGCCTTTGGCAAGAGATTAGATATGGCAAAAGTGATGGGAGATACTGAGGCTGAGACCTAGGTTTTGAGCCTAGGAGCCTGAAAGGATGATGTTGCCCTCTATAGTAATAGAGAATAGAGGAGATTGGCTAAGGGAAAAAGGAAAAAATTGGGTTTGGTGTTGATGAGAATCCATTAGAGACTGAGAAGTGGTCAGATAGATAGGAGGACAACTAGGAGAAAGAATGGTGTTGTGATAATTAAAATGTTTGGGAGCAAGGGAAATATATATATATATATATATATATATATATATATATATATATATATAAATTATGACCACTGAAATATGTTTTCTACTGTGTCTTGGTTTTATATAAATATAAGATGGTCACCAGGGAATATATTCCCAATTTATGCATATGCCCAAGCCAACTGGGTTTTATAGAGAAATTTAATTTATAATACACTGATTAATCAATAGAAAAAGAGAGGAAGTAAGAAAGGAATAAGAATGAATAAATCAGTCAGTTGGTTTTATCACTCACCCAAAATCTCTCTAGGTAAGGCTTCTCATGCCAACCTCAGGCTCCACCTTCAAGAGAGCCTCCTTTCAAGAAGTGTTTCCAGAGAATTCTCCTCCTTCAGAGCCAGACTTCTCTCCTGGTCCTCCCACAGAGCAACCTCCTCAGTCCTCCTTCAGCCACCTCGCTCAGAGCAAAACCTCCTCCCTCTCTCCTCAGACCCCGCTATCTTTAAGGAAACCATCTAAGTTCCCTCCCCTCAGTTCTCACATCTACCAATCACTGTCGATGTCTCCCCGTGCCAATGGTGGTTCTAGTTTAACCCAGGACCACCCAGAGGTCTGTGGCTTTGCACATGTCTGTTGAAGGTCATATTCTCAAATAATTAAATCTTGATCCTTTGCTGCAGCCCTTCCTAAATCCTGTTACTCTGAGTAGGGTGGAGATTGGAAGTTCCAAGACCTGGTTCTGTCATTCCAAGTATCTCTATTGTATCAATTCTAAAATCAATCATGACTCAAAGAACTTCCTGTTCTATACTTAAGCATAGGTCAAAGCCCTTTCCATTGTTTAGCAAAAGGTTTCTGTCCTAAAGTAGTCTTAAGTGGGGAGGAGAAGGATCCTCCCATGTCAAGGAGTTTCACATTCCAAGAGTTCTTACTATCAGTAGGAAATTTTTCAAGTATGAAATTTCCCAATGGTGAAATTTCCAACATTCATAAGTCTAAGAAATTTTAAGGTTTACAGTGTCTTCCTGTGATACTGACATCACTGACAAGAACCAGTAATGGTATTTGGCATTCTAGGTACCATTATTCCACATGAGATGATTTTATATTTCTTTTGTCCAGTTAGCTGTAATTAGATAATATTAAAACACTGTGCATAGGATAAAATTGACAAATCAGTCTGTATTCCAACAATATTGGAAAGGTATCACTGTGGGGGAAAAAGCACTAATAATGAAATTATGCCTCTTGACTTGAGAGACTTGTCTCAGGGAGTGAAATTGCACAAAAGGGAAGGCACAAGAGAACAATATTTCAATCTGTGAGGAAGTACTATGTGCTGTAGTTCAGAGTACAAAGGAGATAATAGTAAAAAAGAAAAAGGGAAATAATTGGGGGAATATTAGTTAAATGGAGTTTGGTGAAAGTTGTACAATGAGCTGAGTTTCAAAAAATATAGTCATTGTCTTTTTTTTCTTATTTTTCTCATTTTCTTATTTTCTTTTTCTTTCTTTTATACCTCAAAAATGTTTAGAAATAAATGTGTGTACATCATATATGTATACATATACTAACATGCTTGCATATGCATATTCCAACTAGAAGGTGTAGTGGAAAGAACATTGGACCTACAGTCAGGAAGACCTGTCAATTAAATTCTTATTAGGCAATTACTAGCTATGTGACCCTGAGCAAGTCACATGTTCTTGCTTTGAATAATTTTATTCATCTATAAAATAGAGATAATAATAGCATGCCTTTCCCTGAGTGATTGTGAGGATAAAATTAGGTAATATATTTTTAAATTACTTTGAAAACTGTAAAGCACTAAATAAATGCTAGTTATAGATAGCTACAAACTTGCATATTTTCTTTAGAAGTGAAAGTAGTTAGGCTATGGGAGATTTGCTATATTTTATTTCTCTTATGTACATGCCCAAAAAAATTCATATTTAGGAGTCATTGTTCCACTGGTACTATCCTTCTCAAGGAATGTGTGTAATTCTGTAATAGAAAATGGGAAGAATCTGCTACCCTGGAGAATAATATAAATAATGAATGAAATGAAATGAAAGAAATGCATTTTAATTGACAGAATGAAATAAATATTAATTTGAAAAGTGCTTTGTTGTCTTTAGCATTGCTCTAAGTCTCTCACTTTCTCTCTCCATCTCTCTCTCTCTCTCTCTCTCTCTCTCTCTCTCTCACACACACACACACACACACACACACACACACACACACACACACACACACTCATACCTGCAGGAACACATAGAGTAAAATTTCAATGAATGGCCAGGCTGTGGGATCATATGGAAGAATCAGCTCTAGCTGTCTCTGAGGAGGCTTGCCTTTAATACTGAAAAAGAAAGCAGTCATTTTGAGCTTTTCATTCAGAAATGAGACAGTCATTTCCTCCATTAAAAAAAGCAAATATCAATTATAAATACTTTATTTCCCAGTGGTATTTTCCACAGCAAAAGAGATAAAAATGCATCCCTTTGAAGGCTCACATTGTCAGCTGTAGTGATTTCCTGCACAATTAACAACCATTAATTAATGTTCTTTTGCACCTCATGATTTATGCTGCCATATTATCCAGAGATAAATTTTAGTATTTCCAGCTGCAGTCTCAGTAATTATTCAGGATTTCCATAAGGTCTTCAGAAGTTTTCATCTGTCTTTCAGCATCACTAGCAATGACATGAGAGATGAAATTCTTGTTGGACAAAGAAGGCACCTGAATCAATGATTCCTTAGATATGATAAAATGACTGGCTTAAAAGAGTTTTCTCTTTCTGATATAATGATGATACTTATAGGATTTATTTTCACTACTCTCAACCAAAGAGAAACTTTTATTTGAGTCTATTAGAATTTAAATAATTAAATTTGCCCAGTAACCTAGTCCACCTCTTTCTCCTTTTCCTATAGTGTTTTATATCCTTATGACCAATTGACAATAAATAATTCTGTGACCTTAAGTCTTTTGGCTGTTGTAGAATAATCATTCCTTATCCCTTGTAGTGTAGGAATTTGCTTTTGGATTTTGAGTTAGAGGACATGAACAGGCATCCTTTCTTAAACTGGAGAATCAGCAGACTTAAAGGTATCAAATATTTCACACAGACACACACACACACACACACACACACACACACACACACACACACCTCTAATATAATTGCTACAAGATAATAGTTTAAGCCTCCTAATGTCACATACACACATTTCCTGTGACGTGTAACATAAATATAATGATGATGGATAATGGGAAAATTCTGACCCTTTTTCAAATGACCTAAAATAAATGAGAATGTATTAGGAGGATTGGGATTGGGGTGCTGCTCCACATTTAAGACTAATTATTGTATGCCTAATATTGGTCAATATAATTCAGATGAGTATAAATTATAAAGGAAACACATATTTTTAAAGAATCAACAAAGACAAGCTATTCTGGTTGCTCTTATACCCTTGACTAGTAAGAAATTAACTTGTCCTGAGCATAAAAAGTAAATATTTTCTTCTCAGGTTCTTTTGATGTAGGTTGTATGGCAATGGATTCTGAATATGCTATAAAATCCCTAATAAATCATTTTATAAAAATCTTCTTACTAGACTATTAAGAAAGAATTTTCAAATAAGTTGGTATTTGTGAAGATAGGATTAACTCTCCCCTTGTCTACTTTTAGCTAATCAAATCAAGAACTTAAAGTACCCCTATTTATCATTAAGTATGAGAGTTCATGAGCCAGTAACTAGAATAAGTTCACACCTCCAAAGGCCACTGCCCCTCCACTTGGGCAGTCTTGGTCAAACTGAAAGACTGCCATTGGTTTCTGAGAAGAAGAGGATCTGACAGGAAGTGACAGGAAGTGACAAGAAGCATAAAAGGCTAGCATAGTTGAGCATTCATTTGTTTCCTGGACTTTGGAGTGAGTGACTGAGATCCCTGCCCTGGCTTGGAGGAGACTTTTTTTCCTGGATCCTGCATCAGCTTGCTGGGTTAGTGACTGAGATTCCTGCCTTAGCTTTGGAAGAGGCTGCATTGGTGGAACCCTGACTGAAGACATGACCAGGACTTCTAACTGAGAATTAACAGAAAATCCACTTGGAGACAGAGTCTTCGGGAAGCCCCAACCAGGGCTGAACTGGACTTCACCAGAGAAAGGCTGGTAGGCTTGTTAGAAATCTGTCTGTTTACATTTATATTTTCACTCTTTCCACCTCTTTGTAAATAAAACCTGCTAAAGGTCATTTTTGACTTAAGTTGTAATATTTTAAAATCAGCAACCACAATGTTTCTTTATAACTCATGTTTAGCATAAAAACCTAAAATTAAACCTTATATGTTGTATAAACCTAATTAACAAAATTTATACCTGAATGATTACTATAAAATAGTGAAATTTTCATGGTTTAAAAATATGGAGTAGTGTTCTGAAAATTAAATATTTCCCAGTAAAGTTTCTCATTGGTTGCAGTTGTATATATGATTTATTTTTTTTTTATTTTTCTTATTGAGGCTTCACCTCACCTTTGGAATTATGTGCACTGCAAATTTCAGTCTTTCTTTTTCCCCACATCTGGAAGATTGGTAAAGAAGACTAAAAGTTGGTTTAAAACATCAGGCCACATAGTAGCTGTTAAGAAAGGCATTTTCCCAACCATCTCTGAAATGACAGAGAAACAATTCCACCCAATTGTTATATAATGTATTTTCACATTTAATTTCTATGAAAGGTCAATCACATTGTATTTTTAATAGGACCCTGTGTGTGTACCAAAGTCAGGAAGCATAAATGATTTTCAAGTATACATGGAGGGATCGGATTCCCTCACTACCACACCTTGGCTATTCTTAAATTGTGGGTGCTCAACCAAGCAAGAAGAGATATGCATATATCTCCAGTGATTGTCTACAGAATCTCTGAAATTTGAGCCTGGATGAAAAAATTCAAAACAAAGATGAAACATCATCATTGGGTTTCTCTGATTTTATTAAAAAAACAAAAAAAAATGGTGAAACATCATCATTGGGTTTCTCTGATTTTATTTAAAAAACAAAAAAAAAAATGCTGAAACCTAATAAATCTTGAAAATTTCTAACCAAGAATGGGCTGCCTCTTACTCAGAATTAACGGAATAAGTTATAAGCATTATTCTTAGGTCAACTCAATTTCAATTACATAAGACACAGACACACACACATATATAATATGAGAGAGAGAGAAAAAAAAAGAGCTTGAGAGAGGGAGAGGGGGAGAGAAAGAGAAAGCACTCACTGACGATAAATGGATAAATGAAAAAGCAAACAAAACAGTCCATGCCGTTATGGAGTTTATATTCTAATGGAAGATGAGAACTTATAAAAAGAAACGTTTAAAAATGTGGAAGATACTGCAGCATAGTATAGAAATGATGAGAAAGTGGTGAAGGATACATGGTTTGGAGCAAAACAAAGTGAAAAATCACTTATAAGAGCCCTGTTTTCCAGGAATATATCCTCATGCTCAAGTGGGAAATATGTGCATGCTAGGAATAGAATTTTAATTGTCGTGGAAGCAGTGCACTGTGGAGATATCCAATATCTCCTTCCTTCTACTCTTTTCCTGGTTTATCTTAGATATGCTCTTTAGAACAAAAGACAAGAAATCCATTCTGAGGTGGGATTCTTTTTTCTACTCCTTTTGGGCCAATCTGACTTAAGAAGATGGCTATGGACAGAAGATATGTTTGAAATAAAATAGTTAAATATATAATCCCTTCTGTGGTATATGGAAGGTGTGAAGATTGAATTTAGCTATCTCCTAATTGTAACAATGAAGGTACTTAACTCTTCCTTTATAGTGAAGCTAGAATTGTAAAACTACAATCTATTTTTAGATTTTAATGATACAAATGATAACTACAAAAAATGAACTTAACAAAAGAGGATTTAAGTAACCCAAAAAAGATATAATCTAACCAAAGAAGGTGAGAAATAAAGAATGGGCAGTCCTGGAGAAAACTGTCTGCTGTGATTGGTAGATGTGAAAATTTAGAAGAGGTGACACAAGAGAAAAAGGTCTTTAAATAGAGGAAAGAAAGACTAAAGAAGACAGTCAGTAATCCTGGGCTTGGAGTAAAGGATCAGTCACTTAGAGCTGAATGGAAGATGGATATTTGGACAGTCAGTCACCCAGGTTTGGAGTGAAGAATGGAGGAGCGACTGGAAGATCAACACCCAGACTTCTTTTAGACTGTTATCAATGGTGAGTGAAAAGCTGACTTAGAGACCCCACCTTTCTTGAGACTCTCTTCCCCTGGCTGGGACTTAGAAATTCTAACTGGTATAAGAAGAAACCAGTCTCTCTCTCTCTCTCTCTCTCTCTCTCTCTCTCTCTCTCTCTCTCTCTCTCTCTCTCTCTCTCTCTCTCTCTCTCTCTCTCTCTCTCTCTCTCTCTCTCTCTCTCTCTCTCTCTCTCTCTCTCCTTAATATCTTCCTTCTATTGTAAATATTGTAAGTAAACTACCATAAATTCAATTCACTGTAGTAATTCATTTTGGGATTTAGAATTAAATCCCTGATGACCACCTAAATAATATATTTCAGAGTCCAACCACAATTAATTTTAATAAAGGTGATGTGCTTGATAAGTAGTAGTGACAGCCATAAGTGACCACTGACTCAAAATAATCCTACTCAAACTTTATAAATAGGGAACTGTGATTGTGTGTCAGTTGGGGAATGTTTGAACAAGTTGGATTATGTTATTGGAATTGAATAATATTGTGCCATAAGAAAGGATGAAGAGGATCAGAAACAAATAAACCTAAAAGACTAATATGAAGTGATACAAAGTGAAGTGAGCAGAACATGGAACATGCTGTACAGCAGTAACAGTAAAAATGTACAATGATCAACTGCAAATGACTTAACTATTTTCAGAAATTCTAGAATCCAAGAGGACTTCAAAGGACTGATGGGAAAAAAGGCTATTTACTCCTCTAGAAGAAACCGAGGGATCTGATTGCAGATCAAAGCATACAATTTTTCATTTTATTTTCTTCATTATTTTTCTGTGTCTTGACATGACAAATATGGAAATATGTATTGCATGATAGTATATGTTTAACTTAACTCATATTATCTGTCTCAAGGAGGGGGAAAGTATGAGAGGAAGGATGAGAACATGGATTGCAAAATGTTAGAAAACAAATCTTAAAAATTGTAGCTACAGGATATAATTGTGAAATATAACAAAGATAAATACAAAAAATAAGGTTGTGTAGGATAATTGGGAGCAAGTTCTTGTCACACAAAAAGTGGGAAGCATTTCTTTTATTGGAAAATACTAAGTTTCAGAGATAAATATTAGATAGGATCCTGGTTTTTGTATTCAAAACTAGAATTTTTTTTACCAGGAGTCATGAAATTTTAAAACAGTAGGATATACAGATGGACAGGAAGAGGGGCAAAAGCAAGTCTTATATAGGCAAAAGCTATGAGTGAAAAATCCTCTACCCTATTATATGAGGATTAGATTTTAATGTTAGCAGTAGTATTGAGTTAATAATACTTGTAATTCTAAGATAGTTAAATAATGTTCACTTAAGTGATCATTTTAGTAGACCTTTTGCGATTATTTTAATATAAGTGTTAAGGCTTTGAATTAAGATAACTGCTTTAATATAGGTAATCATTGTTAGTACAGTCCTCAGTTTCAGCCTAAGCCTTCAGTATGCTATATCATGCACTCTCAGCAATAACTATGATCTTGAACTTGTGATCCAGTATGTCACTAGGTCTGACCTTGGGTTCATAGCCTGATATATCATCACTTCAGGCTTTCTTGCTCTCCCCTTGTCTATAAAATGACTTTCAAGGCATCATTAAGTGAATTCTTCTAACAATGAGAATTATTTTCTGATTACTTTAACCAATCTGCATTTCTCATTTATCACTGTCCTGAATTATTTTTAAACTGGTATATAACTTTTCTAATTCTTTGGGCTTAAAAGAAGTCCTCTCACAAAACTCTGGGTCTTTTGGTCTTAACCAGAAATCTGTCTTTATTGTGAAACTGACCCTCTCCCAATAAACCTATTTCTTTTTGGCTTGGAGACTGATTCTCTTATTTGCATTCCTGTGCTTATAAATTATGAAACAAGGCTCTTAGGTCTTGTACAAACAACATTATTAGAGCTGGTACATTTAGAAAAACCTGATATTGTCAACACAAAAAGCACCTTTGGATCTTCTTCTACCCCTTTTCATCCCCTACCTTTTTCTTATTGGTGGACATTGAATTGTAGGGGGGGAAAATAAAGGAAACACTAAAGCCATTGTTTTGCCTTCCAAGAGAATATCATGATGAGAAATTAAATACTAGACAGTGACACAATTAGATTACCACTAGGGGGCAATTTGGAGATACCTAATACAAATTAGTAGCAGTAGAACACCAAAAATTCAGAGCTAATATGGGGAAAATGTTTAAAAATTTAATATTTAAAGAAAAAATACTAATGGAAGTAGAGTAGCTATAAGAAAACACAAATTTGGAATTCTAAGTGAAAGACTTTATAGCATAGAGTGAGAATTTTAGATTTATTCCACCCTGATTAGTCTTTAGAATTCTAGCAACCAGGAATGTCTACACCCATACTTAAGGATTAACCATAGGGGAGGATGGACTATGACCGGCATTGTGAATTTTAAAATCTCTATCTTGCTTGGTCTAGCACCCAAAATTGTGCACACCCACACTACATGGGCATGTGCTAGTCAATGATAAAGCCAAGCTTGAGCCACCATTGGCACTTGTGAGGCACAGGAAGTGAGGTAGAAAGCAGCCTCTGGAATTCGCTCACTTCCTGTGGACAGGGCGAGACAGCCAGTTCCTGCTAAGAGCTTGAGCAAGGTGGAGGCCCGGAGACAGCTTCCCTTCAGACCGGTCACGTGAATCAAGGACTGATTCCTTCTCTACCTTGGCCCTTTGGGCCTAAACTCCCTCTGGCTCTCTGCCAGAAGGTTGAGTTAACCTTGTTCCCTTTCCTCCTTTCTCCTCTCCCTATCCTTTTCTTACTTCCTTTGTGATTAAACCACCATAAATTCCATTCTGACTTGAGTGTTTCATTTTAGGAATTTCATAAGTAAATTCCTTGGCAGCCATAGTTTTAATATTATAACAACCTTCAAAGGTGAAATTTTCACTAAAACAGCATGTGCTAGCAAGTGACAAATCAGAAACAATTGACTGACCCCCTGGGCTGTCCTAAGCCAAGCTTAAGCCACCATTGGTACATATGAGACACAAGAAGTGATGTGAAGAACTGCCTATATATTTTGCATCACTTCCTGTGAGCTCAGGGCAGTGTTGGGAGCTCTTGGTGGTGTTTGGTGTGCTTGTGGCTTTGGCGGACATTGGTGGTGGAGTTTACTGGGAGAAGCTTTGTAGTGTGGGTTAGGTGAGGCAGTTTCCCTGAAGGACCTTGGGGAGTGATAAGGCTGACTCCCCTCTTCCTTGATCATCTGAAGGCACTATCCTCCTAGGAGGCCCCTCATCTTGGAGGAGTCCTCGTGGCTAGAAGTTGAGCTAGAATTAATCACTTCCTCCGGCTTAGGTCAGGTCAAAGAAAATCTTCAACCCCTTCCCTCTTCTCCTTCTTCTTAATTTCTTTCTTCTACTGTAAATAAACCACCATAAAATCCAAACTGACTTGAGTATTTCATTGGGATTGAATTTTAATCTCTGGTGACCACTAATATAATGTATTCAGTCAACAACCCTAAATTTTACCCCTAACAAGAGGCAAGAAATCTAGGCTTGAAGTCAAAGTAAGTGGATAGAAATTCAAAATTATGTTTGTAAATAAATTATATATATATATGTATATATATATATATGTATGCAAACACATATATGTATACATATATATCCAATAAGATAATATGGACATGAATTTATATATGAGTGAAACCACAGAGATTATTTAGTTTAATCCCCTAATTCTAAAAAAAAAAGATAATTTAAAAATACACGTGATCTTTTGGAGGTATATTTTCCCAATATTTAAAGCAAGGGTTTTGGACTTGATCACCTCCAAGGTTCCCCAAAATCTATGATTTTAGACCTTTGGGTCAAATGAATGTTCATTCAGGGATTTGAGTTATGCTTTTCTCTTTTTGATTTGCAAACTTTCCTCTACCATATTTCAAAGCTCAGACTTAAAAGTGGGGAGTTCCTATAAGTATATTCCGTGGTGCAATGTAAATATTTTCCCAGGTTTTCTACTAAAAGGCATATAAACCAGGAGAAGTTATAAAATTTTCTCACACTTCAACTGAACAAAGATCTATTCTAGCATAAGAACCTCTGACAAAAGCTAAAGATTCAAATGCTATAGACAAACTATCATGGTAGATGATAGATAGAATTCTAGATTCAGGAAGATCTGAATTGGAATTCAACCTCTTTCACTTAGGAGCTATAAGATGCTGGGTAAGTCATTTAGCCTATAATGATTAAAATTATTTTAAGATATTTATTTTTTGGATAAGAATACAAGTTTATTGATTATATCATGTTTATTGGTTAGGCCAAGATTAAACCATATTCAATTTTGCAAAGAGTATAATTTGTTGATAAAACTCTCCCATTAAATGAGTTCCTAATTCATTTTTAATGTAGAAAAGCCCAAAGGAATTTATAAAGGCTCAGGGACTTAACCAAATGATTTGGTCTATGAATATTAAGGCAAGGATAAGCAAATCTTGACCTGACAGCCACATATTAGATGAAGTGAATTTAAATAAAATGTATTTACATTTTTAAATAAAGCCTTTTAAAATTAAGTGTATTTTAAAATGTAAAAAAATCATTCTTAGCTTCACAGGTCATTCAAATGCAAGCAAAGGGCCACAGAAGCCTAGATTTGACCCTTGGGCCATTTGCTGGCATATTGGATTAAATTTAGAATTTGTTTTTACCTGCAATTGTATTTCAATTTCATCTTGATATGCCTCAGTAATTGGGTCAAAAAGCAAGGTTTCTGTTAACTCATTTCCTATCTTTTAGGAAACAATATCGCTTATAGTTTTCTACTATCTTCTTGTCTTAGTTTTTTGATGAATTTATATTCTATACTTGAGTTGCACTTCCCGAATACATCCATCTTCTTGGGAAGGAGATCACATTTTTGCTGAATAAGATAGTTTCTGGGCTATTTTTACCTCCTCATTGTAATTATTTTATGTAAGTTAAATACTGTCATTCTGTGTTGCTATATATATATATATATATATATATGCATATATATATATTTAATGATTTGTGTTCTTTCCACACTTATAGTTTATGTGGCTATTATAATTTTATCTCAAATTAACTTCCAAATTCCTCAGTCTACTCAGTTTCCACAATCTGCTCTTCCAAGTCAATCTCAGCTCCAAGGTCATAGCCTTGATATTTCCATCACCTCTAAATGTTCCACTTCCATATTCATGAACTCCAAAATTGTTTATAATATTTTCATCATTTCCAATTTTTCTCTGCACTGAATCCTTTCTCTATTTAGCTGCATTTTGAGCTCTTTGGAAAGTTAACACTAATTTGTACCTCTTTTCTCCCCTTCCCTCCAAAGTCTTTTGATTTTAAAGCTCAGTTTGATTTTAGGGCTGAAGCGACTATATAAATATACTCTCTTCCTTTGTCTAGATGTAAAGAAATTGATGAGGTGGAGACCTGCTCTATATTAATCTGTAAACAAGGACTTGATTAAGTAATGACTTCAGTTAGGCAGTCTCCATGTTGGTGGGAAGGTGTCATGGCTTGGTGGGGAGAAAGAGAGTGATGGTGTCTAGAAGTGTTATTTCCTGAGACTCAAGGTCATTTTTTGTGTGACTGTTGTACAATGAGAAATCTCTTAAGGTGTTCCTGGAAAAGTACTAGGTAATGACATCTAGAAGGAGATATATTGCATTCTGCTACAGGAATTTATCCTTTTTTCTTCTTCTTCTTCTTCTTCTTCTTCTTTTGGCTGGTTTAGCTCTCCTGGAAGCATAGATCCATAGCTGCACGTATTGCTCACCCAGCTTTGAGTTCTGTGGTGATCAGACTAGAGGGAGCCTTTGGCTTGTTAGATTGTAGTGAGCAATCTAGTTTAATAAATTAATATTTTAAAACTAAAAATGCAACCTCCAAAAAACTTCATTCATTACACTTCTAATGATGCTACTCCTCACTTATTTTCTAGGTCATCAATTCTACATTTTCTAAACTATCCTTCCCTCCATTCTTTAACCCCAAATAATCAGTCTAATGAATTGTTATCTTACACTAAAATTCCTTGCTCCTTATCATAGTGCTGGCAATAAAGTCCAACATAGGATTGTTCCCCCTGTCTGTCTTCTTTGCTTCTCTTCCTAGGTAAAGTCACAATACCAATACAAATATATACATTCTCCCTGTAGCAAGGTAATCATTGCATTTTTTTTTCTACTTTGTTTTGCTTAACTATTCAACACAATAGCTATCCAAAACCTTTTCATTGCTTTTCGAATCTCCAGTCACTTTTTCCTGTGGCCTCTCATTTGAGGACTCTATTTCACACTTCACCAAAAATCTGAGGTCTTTTGCTGAGAGCTCCTATTTCTAATCCCTACTTTGTCTCCCACAACTCAGATATCTTCATCCACTATTTCTTCAAACAATTGTCTGATATATGTGGCTTCTATCATTGCAAAGTAAATCCATCTATATGCACCCTTGATTTCATCTTGTCCCAGTTTTTTGGTTGAGCTGACGTGTCAGCTAATCTTCCCTGAGGTGAAATCTTCAGCATAGCCAACTGCCAAGGAGGCCAAACCTTGCCTGATAGAGCTGAGGTCTTCTATAATGGTTGTAGCCTTCACTGGGGAATCCCACAGTCAGCCTGCATCTAATCTCTGGTCTCAGTCCAATAGGTGGGGGAAAGGGGTTCTGCTAGCCCTGTCATAATTCCGGTCTTTTCCTTTATACTGTGGAAATCAACTATTTCTGCCTACCTTTCAAGATGCATTCAACAGGAGATTCCTGTGATTCCATCTTGTTGTTGGGTTTGGATTTCTATCTTTTTTGAAACATTTTTTAAAGATTGGTATGGAAGAAGAGTCAGAGAGGTTTTGGCTTTTGCTATTCCTAAACCACCATGTTGATGCCACCAGGGAGGACCAATGATATTGGTGAGAGGGATTACCAAGTCTCTCATCCAACTTTGGTGTCCAACTTTCACTTAAATCTTGCTTATGGCTCCAAGATGCATGAGTAGCATGTGCAGCAGCCATACCCTGGTAAAACCATCTTGAGAAACTGATAGACTTCAAACTTGTCAATGAGTTAGGAAGAGAGCTAGCCAAGCATGTAAAACTTACTGGTAGAATTAGTTCATGTGAGAACAATTTTGTTCCATTAGCCACAAAGACATCTGAAGCAGATTCTTAGAAGCACTCAGCACTTGATTAGAGAAGATATTATGATTATCTATTGCATTACTGGGCCATTGTCACTAAAAACTAGCCAAGACGACTTCTGTCTTGCCACTGGATATTGATCATGCTAGAAGACAGATTAAGACTGATGATTCTGTGAAATTTTGCCTTACTTAAATCAAATACACACATAAGTCAAGATATCATATATGTTCTACTACTTCATCTACATTGATGTCTTGTGGTAAGAGGTGAGTAATAAAGCAACCGCTATGGATACACTGAGAGGTAAAGCCACATCTCCACATAGAGACAACCAAAGACATTGAATTCCCTTCTCATAGGACCAAAGCATCAGTGAAATTTGGAACCCCCTGTGTGTCTGAGGACCTATTCTAAGGACCATACTGCTTACCTCATAGCAGGAGGAATGTGTTAGACTAGGAGCCTTAAAAATTATCAGGTTTCCCCAACCCCATCCTGATCACTGCAGTAGGCAAGGATTCCACTTTCTAATATTCTAATAGAATACCTACACACACAAATTGGGAAGGTGGTTCCACTCATCATTGGTATATGGAATGTATACAATTATGAACAACATGAAATCAAGTAGACTTGAGAGATAACCAGCTCTTTTTGAGAGAGAATTCAGCAGTTCTAATTAGCCTTGAATGAAATAAAATTGGCAAATGAAAGCCAGCTTACAGAGGTCAGCACCTAGAATAGCTGCTGTGGTGTAGGTGCTGTAAAGCACAGGTTTCTCATTTCAATACAATCTAGTCAGTAAAATTGCCTGCCCCAAATGGAGTTAATGATAGGCTCATTACAATGTGATTACTACTTTCAGGAAAGTGTCATATTACCCTCACTTGTATATGACAAATATGACACCATAACAAAAAAAATGAGGAGATCAAAGAAAACATTTTATGAAGACCTGGCCACCCTTATCAATGTGCCAAAAGAGGACAAGTTTATAGTTCTGGGTGACTCTTTTTTTACCTTTTTAAACATTATTTTATTTGGTTATTTACAAACATTATTCATTAGAAACAATGATCATTATTTTTTCCTTCCCCCGTCCCCCTCTCACCACTTCTCCCATAGCCAGTGCACAATTCCACTGGGTTTCACATATGTTCTAGGTTCGAACCCATTTCCATGTTGTTGGTATTTGCACTAGAGGGTTCATTTAGAGTCTCTCCTCAGTCATTTCCTCTCAGCCCCTGTAGTCAAGCAGTTGTTTTTCATTGGTGTTTTTACTCCCACAGTTTATCTGCTGCTTATGGATAGTGTTTTTTAGATCCCTGCAGATTGTTCAGAGACATTGCATTGTCCCTAGTGGAGGAGTCCATTACCTTCGATTGTACCACAGTGTATCAGTCTCTGTGTATAATGTTTTCCTGGTTCTGCTTCTTTCGCTCTGCATCACTTCCTGGATATTGTTCCAGTCTCCATTAAATTCCTCCACTTTATTATTTCTTTTAGCACAACAGTATTCCATCACCAACTTATACCACAATTTGTTCAGCCATTCCCCAATTGAAGGGCATCCCCTCATTTTCTAATTTTTGGCCACCACGAAGAGCGCAGCTATGAATATTCTTTTACAAGACTTTTTCCTTATTATCTCTTTGGGGTACAAACCCAGCAGTGCTATGGCTGGATCAAAGGGCAGACAGTCTTTTATCGCCCTTTGGGCATACTTCCAAATTGCCCTCCAGATTGGCTGGATCAGTTCACAACTCCACCAGCAATAAATTAATGTCCCTACTTTGCTGCATCCCCTCCAGCATTTATTACTTTCCATAGCTGTCATGTTAGCCAATCTGCTAGGTGTGAGGTGATACCTCAGAGTTGTTTTGATTTGCATCTCTCTGATTATAAGAGATGTAGAGCACTTTTTCATGTGCTTATTAATAGTTTTGATTTCTTTGGCTGAGAACTGCCTGTTCATGTCCCTTGCCCATTTATCAATTGGAGAATGGCTTGATTTTTTGTACAATTGATTTAGCTCTTTATAAATTTGAGTAATTAAACCTTTGTCAGAGGTTTTTATGAAGATTGTTTCCCAATTTGTTTTTTCCCTCTGATTTTAGTTATATTGGTTTTGTTTGTACAAAAGCTTTTTAATTTGATGTAGTCATAATTGACTCAATGGTGGAGGAGACAAACTACTAGACATGACAGGGAGTCCTTGAGGAATTAAGTTACAAACAGTAATAACAATGGTCACTTATTGTTGTAGACTTGTATGTTTCATGACCTTATCATCACCAGTATTGTTTTCAGACTACCTATCCATGAAAATCTTTGTGACTATACTTTCATAGTAAGCAGTGGAATTTAATAGATTACAATATTGTCAGGAGAAGAGACAGACAAGATGTGAGAGTGGCAAAGGTGATATGTGGCACAGAGTGCTGGACATATGGCAGACACTTCTGGAAACTAAAATTTGCTTTCAGAAAGCAAGACTACTGTCAGGAAAGACAACTGTCTATAGCATTTTTCTCTGGGATAAGGGTTTATTGTTGAGTTGGAGGTGAAGCTAAGTCACCAGTCAGAAATAGGGGTGTATAATTAGAGTGGGCAGATTTCAGAGACTTCATATACAATACTACGTTTGCTCATTTGGACCAGAATAACCATAAACATCAGAATTGGTTAGACAAAAATTAGGGGGAAATCAGAAGATGAGAAATGGGAACACCACAGGGTTTATCAGTAGGACAGTGTATCTGCCTCTAAGAAGGCAGAATTTAGCTTCATCAAAGGGAAACTGCAAGTGAAACCAAAGACTTTTGGTGCATCACAATTACTCAGCCCTCTTAGATCCCATACTGATCAGTGGTAAGGAAATGATCCTAGAAACATGGACTAAACACTTTTATAGTGTTCTTCTTTATAAAACAAAAACAACAAACAAACCTTACTTTCCATCTTAGAATCAATATGATGTATTGGTTCCAAAACAGAAGAATGGTAAAGTTTAGGCAGTGGGGGTTAAATAACATGCCCGTGGTCACACAAGTAGGAAGTGTTTGAGGTCAAATTTGAATCCAGGTCCTCCCATTTCTAAGCCTGGTTATTTAAAAAGTGTTCTTAATAGAACATCCTCAACTGATGCTGGGTCCATTAATGTCTAAGGTGTAATAAGTACCCAAATTCTGTAAGACCTCCAAGATATTCACTGATTCTTTAATTTGCAGAGCAGGTGCTGATCTGTATTGGGTAGGATTGGGTTGTGAGGAGGGCATTCTTCACAAGGAGTTCCCCACACTTAGAAAATCACAATCTAAAGAAAAATAAAATAAAGCCAGTTGGGTAGGTGAAATTGACAAGTGAGAGATAGGGGAAAAGAAGGTCAAAGGCAGAGCCATAAATGCTTTCCAATTTAAGATGCAAGAGTAAGAAGACTTATTGAGAAGGAATGTAGAAATTCACAACCTCAGCATTTTTTCTATTTTCTTCACCCTCACTCTCCAAGTGAATTGTGTAAATCCAGAACCATTTTCACTCTAAGTGCTTTGAGTAATCATTTATGCCACAAATATGGTAATGTCTTCTGAACTCATATTGTTTTCATTAGTCACAAATGAAACACATTAGATCCTACTCTAAAATTATGTCTTTGATCTTCTTTGAAAAGGAAGGATGGACAGCAGCAATCAAATGTAAAATGGCATTCCAAAAAGCAGCCTGACCACTTCCTTCTCTTCTAAAATTTACTACTGTCCATATTCTCTACAATTCACTGAAATTAGCATCCTATATCTGTCTTGCACAGGTTGTACAGCTTCCAACTTTTCACTTGCCTTTTTAATTGTTGTCCTCCATACCTAGACAGCTCTCCTTCCTCACTTTGAATGCTTGGCTTCTGTATCCACCTTCAAAACCCAGTGGTGCTGTAACCTTCTTCATGAGGCTTTCCTTTCTAACCTTTGTTTCATTGCTAATGCCTTTCCTCTTAGATTGTTTTCTACTTTACTATTCATACCTTGAATGTACAGTGTTTTAGTTTTTTTTTTTTGAGTGCCATCTCTGTCATTAGAATATCAGATCCTTGAGAGTTTGGAATATATTTCTGCCTTTCTGTCTATCACAAGTATTTAGTATAGTACCTGGCAAATCATACACTTAATAAATGTTTATTGACTATTTGCCATCTTTTTTTTTTCTCTAATCCGGTATTGATTTTTTTTGTTTTGTTTTGTTTTTACTGTTATGGAAGGTTCAAGTGAACACAATTTTTATTTTTCAGATATGACTTCCTAACTAGCAATCAGTTGTTTTATTTTTAAAATGGAGCCAATTTGTTGAGTAGGATTTTATTGACATCTGCCTCATCTTCTTACTGCCACACATGGCTATGATGTGACTCTCTAGTTTATTAGTCTTCTTACTAGTTTCTTTTTTTAAACACTGACCTTCTGTCTTAGAATCAATAGCATCAATTCCAAGGCAGAAGAATGGGTTTACATAGGATTACATAGTTAGGACCATAGAACCTCCCCCCTCCAGGCATTTCCATTGAACCACCTACCTGCCCCCTTTCCTCTTTTTTCTTAATCCTGAAACATAATATTTAGAGCTGGAAAGGACCATAGAGATAATTCAGTTCAGTCTAATCTCCATACTTTATAGATAGGGAAACTGAAGTCTATAGAAATTAAGGGATCTGATGAAGTTAACAACTGGAGTTTTGTAATGTCCTCTATACTGATTTGCTTGAAATCCCTAAGTACCAAAATGTATATAGACTTACTGGAGAGAATCTTCATGAGTTCTTCAAAGACTCCTCCAATACTCTTCTGCAATTAATTTTTATATAAGCTGCAATTATCTTTATGATATATTTTTGCTCATGTTTTTCTTGGAAACTTCTAGGCAATGTGATCAAGCATCCTATAAAATGATGGATTTTTATTGTCCTTGATATTAGAATGAAACTAAGCCAATCTAATAAACATTTATTAGACATCTATTATATGGTAGGCACTGTGTTAAGCAATAGGGATCTAATGAACTAAAAAAAAAAACAATCCTTGGTCTCAATGAATATACACTCTAATAGGGGAAAACAATACACAAAAAGAGGCAATAAAAAGTGGAGGGAAGGTCAAATGATACCTGGCATAGAGCATCTTGTTCCATGGAGGTCAAATGAGGCAGAGTAAAATGAACCAAGAAGTCCAGTTGAAGAACTTGGTTCAGTGCCTTCATTTATTCCTCCAAGTAAAGTATATTAGTCAACCTTTCATTTAGCTATTGCTTCTATTCTTTATTTTCATTTATACAAGAATACCAGGATTTGATATGGTTGTTTTTTTTACCATTATTTTATTTGGTCATTTCCAATCATTATTCACTGGAAACAAAGATCATTTTCTTTTCCTCCCCCCCTCCCACCACCTTTCCCTCTCCTATAGCTGATGCAGGATTCTAGTGGTTATCACATGTGTTCCTGTTTCTAACCCATTTCCATGTTGTTGGTATTTGCATTAGAGTGTTCATTTAGATATGGTTGATTTTTAACAGTATAACTTGCCAGTTATTGTTCCAGAAGATTACTTTTAAAGAACCAACAGTAAATGTTGAAAGATGATCTAAAATCATGTAATCCTTAGTATCTGTGTTTACTTTTTTACTTTGTATCTGTCACCGTAGAAGCCTAAGGGCATTATGTTAAACCAAAGGCTAGTTCACAATTTTTTTTTTCCCTGTAAGTTGGTGAGGCCAAAAATTTCTTCACAGCTGTTGACAGTTTCCATTTTTTGGTCAAGTTTGATCCTTAGACTGCAGGTTTATTCTGATATTTGAATCATACAATAAATGTTCATCTTTTTTTGTTCAAATAGTTATAAATTCAATCAACACTATCGCTTAGCTTATGCCTACCTAGGCTGCCCACTGTATTGATAAAAACCTTAGCTTTGCAGTGAAATGATTTAGATTTATAAAATTGTGTTTCCATTTACAGTCAACCTGACTCTGGACAAGTCAGTTCTTACCTCTAAAATGTTGAGAACTGAACTAGGAAATTGCTAAGGTCTCTTCCAGTCCTAAATTTATGAGGTCAGGATTTTTCCCCACAAATATTAACAAAAACAACAAAAAGGAAATAAAATTAGTATTGCATGATTTGTTCTTAGTGAAATCAATCAACAGTTTCTCTTCCTAAAATTTCTCCAAATCTTTATTTGAAAACCAGTGATATACATTTCTGGGAGATTGATACTAAATTCACCATGTTAGTTTATGGAATCTCCTTTGTGAAAATATATTAAAAACTCTACCTATCTCAGATCTTTAATGCTTTCAGTCCTCTAAGATTCCTTAAAGAGAGCTAACAACAGTTCAGTAATCAACAGTTGGCAATGTTATAAGTATCTCAGTCTTCTTAAATAATTATCTATTTAAAATTGCATTATTTTATATTTCATTTATTATTTTAAAAGTCCACAAATCATTTTGAGAGTTTGTTGAGAACACATTTTGAATAAACAAAGTGTCTACATCATTAAAGGTAATTAAAGAAAATACTGTTTAACAAATTGTGAACAGAGATAGACTTATTTTACATTAAATACTTATAATGATCATAGTATTATTCAGAAGATTGTTCTTTACAAATGCAATAGCATTTATTCACACTATTGTTAAAACCTTGATATAAACAATCTTCTATTCTTTAAATTCGTAGATTATAAATTTCTTTAATATGAACTTATGAGAAGTAGAGTGAAAGAAGAAAAGATGATTGAGAGAGCTTTTTCTTTTAAACAAATACTTCCCCCCAGATTATATGTTGATACAATTTTCAATTATTGTTTTCTGATTCTAATAGCTTTTGCAATCTATATTCTTTTCCTCCCTTATCACTTACCTCTCCCTAAGAAGCAGGCAATATGATATGAACTATAAGGAGAGAGAGCTTTGCAAAGTACACCCATTGTAAAAGAGGGAAAATGGAGAGTGGAGAATTACTAACAAAAGAAGCAAGCATATAAAATAGACATCAGGCAACACAGTGGATAGAATATTAGATTTGGGATCAGGAATACCTGAGTTTTAGTCATTCCTTAGATTCTTGCTTGACTTGTGACTATGGATGAATTATTTAAAGTAGACTTTCAGACATCAGATTGTTTTGAGGATCAAATATGATACCATACCTAAAGAGCTTTTCAAATCTTAAAGTGTTATACAATGCTAGCTATTATTTGTAATAATACAAACAATGGTAACAATAACCCCTTAGAAAATTTGTCCATGATCCATAGTGCCAGTGAGAAGACAGGAGCAAAGTGGGTCAATGCTAGACAGGGTAATGGATAACAAGAACTTCATGTATCCTGAGATGTTGGAAGTAGCTATAATGGTCTTGCAGGAACCCTTAAATCATGACAAGTTTTGCTCTGGACAAATCACTGATTAGTTGGTTAGCATCCAAGTCAGTGTAGTATTATGCCCACAAGAGTCAAAGACATAAATATAGTGTCAGGCTGGTCTTATATAATAAAACTTGGAATGATCAGTTTCATCTAGAAGACTATAAAGCAAGTAGTGCTTCTTAAGGTTCTAGTGACATAAAAGGGCAAGATAAATTAGAACAAATCATAAATAACATTATCCCCACTATTGGAAATATTTCAAAGCCATTCTCACTGACATGAGAGCAGTCAATTTTCAAGAATTAAAAATGGACTGAAGACAAGAAAACTTTCATGGTGCTCCAGCTCTGTAGCACAGAAGAATTAGGAATAGATCTAATTATAGGTTAGGTCTTCCAATTCCATTTTGTCTATTATATTTTCAGCTCCAAGTCACATAATAAGGTATTGTCAACTAGTGAACAATAATTGTAAGAAATAACTTTATACTCATTCTTAGGTTGGAAGAAATAAGGGGGAGGGGGAAATCAAGGAGTTTCAAAAATGTGAAGAGGAAAAATCGAATAACCTGAAGGTCATTGAAAGTCTTTCTTTAGTGAAAACCCCTAAAATACTACATTAAAAACAGTGTGTGAAAACATTAATGTTTCAAGTAATTTTGAAAAGGAGATGAACAAGCTTAGACTGGTAATCTAAAAGAGTCTTTTTTGAGTTTGCTTATATGAATCTAACTATAAACCTAACTATAAAAATGAGATATTTTAAAATAACACGTTCTGGCATCTATTACAAATGGAATGAATTAGCCCATTCTCCAAATTCACTTGAAATAAAGTATAAAAACACTTCAGGACTTGCACAGAACAATGCACATGGTGGAAAGTCTTCCATAATCTGGTCCACACACAATAAGTATGTAAAAATAAGCGGTTAGAGGAATAGAAAATAAGTTCCATTTGGACACATTCATTTGATTTATTTTCTTTACATTTATTCTATTTATTCTCTTACGTGCACATCTCATTCCACTCACCCTCCCAAAAATATAAGGTTTTAGAAAGAGAGAATGTTTCATTTTCTGTATTTGTATTCCCAGAGAAAGGCACCATGTCAGCCACACTATAGACACATAAGATATTCTTGAGATGGATTAATTTATATAACATCTATATCAATAATGTTGGAGTTCTGCATTAAAAATATAATCCTGAAATTTGTTGTTAAATATTTATAAAATAGATTATATGGATACAGAATTCTAATGATTATGTTATTTAAAGTTACTTTGCCAATAGAATTTTAAATCAAGTGATGTAGATTATAGCAGAATAGTTTGTGTTAGAAGTCAAGCTCACTTAGCACAGTGTTGGTACTTTACCACATTTATTCCACTAGAAGAGTCTATATAAAGAAATTCTATAGGGTATCTTCAATATTTCCCCATTTTTTCTTTTAAATATCTTATTTTTATCCATGCACTTATTTGATCATTGCTAAAAAATAATTGCTTTCCAGAAAAAAAATATTTTTTGTCTTCCTTAGAAATTTTATCTTGTAATATAAAACAGGAAAGGTGTCAATTCTTCCTTCCCTTAGTCTGGATCTTGAATATCATTCAATCCATTTTTATAGATAGGATTCAAAGGTAGCTGAGTTAGTAATTCTTACTCTTAAAGCTCTCCTTTGTGTATAAATATATTGTGCAGTTATTTATTTTTCTTGTTTAGTTTTGTTTTTAGGATATTTCTGTAACTTTTGAATGATCGTTTTGTTTTCAAGGGCTAAATAGCTTATACAATTTGAAAAGTGGTTTTAAGTTCATCTGTAAATAAAGACAGCTTTGAATGGATAGTAGGGAAGTCTGAATAAATTGGACATTATAGTTGTTGGGATGACACAAAAGAAAGGGATTTATATTCTATTACCATTGAACTAGAGTTAATTTGAACTCTAAAAACTTCCAAGATGTTACAGAAAATATTCTGGATAACTCAACTAAAAAACTGTACAGAAAGTGGATCCATTATGGCATTAGTAACATATAATATTGATTCATAAAAACTTAAGAATAACTTTTTAAAATACCTAAGCATATCAAAATCACATGGGATATAGAATAACTCACGTGTAAGTCAAACTCCAAACCCTAAATTTGATCTACTGCACTGTAGTTAGTAGGACAATAACTTTTCCAGGTAATACTTCTATCTGTCACATCAAAAAAAATAGTAATAATCATGGTTATAACAATAATAGCAGCAATAAATTGCATCTTAGAGGTTTGTATTTTGTAAAGATAATTGTATTGATCCATTTCATTTGCTTCTCACCAAAATTTGTTTATAAGGTAATTTCTTTTAATATTTCAATTTTACAGGGGAAAAAGATGAATCTCAGAGAAATTAAATGACTTTCCAAGAGTCATACAGTTAGTATCACATATATCTCTAAATCTACACAGGTGCTTTATTTGCTGCACCATACTGTCTTTTCATGTAGGATTGAGCTTCTTAAGTTCTTTTTATGCATTCATGATGCATCTCTGATTTTTGGTGGTCTTGTTTGGAAATTTTATGAGGTGAAATTATTGGAAAAGAGTGGCAATATGGAGAAAATATATGAACCCCTTCCAGAATGTTTTTTAAAGATTATAATCTGAGAGTATTTTAATTTCAGTTAAAGCATAGTAAAAATAAAAATATATTTCTCCTATTTAAGTTCATAGAATTCTTGACATATATACATAGATTCATTGATGGTTGATTTATCCTGAATCAAAATAAAGCTTTAGGGTCAACTTCAGGAAAATATCTTTAGATTGGAGTGGGCATTGCCATGTTTCATTTCTCTGTACATAACAGTGTACTCTGACAGACAGAAAACTGGATTAGGTTCTTATACTGACCATCTGCATGCTGTGAAGATTAAAATTAAATCTCTCATGATTATGAAGATTAAAATTGTAACCCCTACCTATTTTTACATTTAATCACCAAAAGTGTAAACACTCTACTTAAAAGTTGAGTATGGAGATCTGCCCATTTTTAGATTTAATCACCAAAAGAAAGTGTAAACATCCCACTTAATCATTAAGTAGGAGGTCTGTGACCCATGTGTCTGACAGTAGGTGATGAATAAGAATCAACTGACTGCCTTCTGGGCAGTCCTAAAGCAGGACTTCAGCTGTGATGGGTAAATGTAGAATTGGAGGAAGGAACAGGAAGTGATGCAAGAGAAAGTATCTTTAAAAGGGAGTTACAACTTCCTGAATGAAGTTCAATTGGCAGTTCTTCATTCTTTGAAGTGGAGGCTGATGAAAGTGAATGCTGACTGGACTTGAGATCCTGTTCCTAATGAGGCTGTTCTAAAATCTCTTCCTTTAAACTGACATGTCGTGAGTGAAAAAGCTGATTTTTAACTGCTGTATTTTTCTGAAGAGACTTCCCCAGGTCCTCAGCTTTGCCAAGGCCCAAGGACTAAATCTCCCTGCCCAGGACCAGGAGGAAATTACTTAGTACTTGCTTAAGCTAGATATCTTACCCTATTCTCTCTTGATTTTCTTACTTCACTCTTTCTACATTTTGTAAATAAATTATAAATAAATATCTTAGAAATATATTAAATTCCTGGTGGCCACACTCTTAAATAATCCAGTTCAACCCTTTAAAATACCAACCCCTTTCCCCCAGTAAAATGCATAAGAACTATCTGATCTTCAGCACATTCCCCATTGAAAAAAAAAATTGATACTAAATTAAGGCTTTCTTGTTTTGTTTTGCTCTTGACAATAATAATAATAATGAATATTTTCAGAAATATATATTTTGATAGATTATATGTAGTTATATACTACTACTAGTAATAATAATTTTTATATTAATTTGAAATTTGCAAAGCAGGGTACATGTGTTATTTTATTTAATCCTTTCAACTACCCTTTGAGAGAGGTGCTATTATTATCCCTATTTTACAGATGAGAAAATAGGCTGTGAAAAATGAAATTAACTCATATGGGACATGATATGACCTAGAGTAAAAGTAAATCATTATATTTAATAATCAGAAATATATGTAACAGAGCTCTGCAATGATATATGAAATAACCTAAAAGTAAAATATTTGTCATGAAATAGAATCTTTTAAAAATTTTTATTACCATTTAAGTTCCAAACCTGGTCAGAAGCAACTGAAAGTTGTCAACAATTTATTAGATGATTAGTGGCATGAATAAAAATAGAGTGTGATCTTAATTCATGTCACTGTAAGTAGCACACACTTTAAGTGGATGTTTACATTCCACTTCTGCTATCACAGCTAAGGTTCAAAATGTTAAGTATTGTTTCAGTAGAGGCCAACAATTATCATATTTCAGCTGTGATAGGATATTCATCATGAAAGTAAAAAAATAGGACCAACAGTACTATTGCAAACAAACTTGAGACATTATAAAATGTTTTGCTATAAATCTTGGCAAATTCTTTTTTTTAATATATTTTATTTGATCATTTCCAAGCATTATTCATTAAAGACATAGATCATTTTCTTTTCCTCCCCCCACCCCCATAGCCGACGCCTAAATCCACTGGGCATTACATGTTTTCTTGATTCAAACACATTGCTATGTTGATAATATTTTCATTAGAGTGTTCATTTAGAGTCTCTCCTCTGTCATGTCCCCTCAACCGCTGTATTTAGGCAGTTGCTTTTCCTCGGTGTTTCTACTCCCATAGTTTATCCTTTGCTTATAAATAGTGTTTTTTTCTCCTAGATCCCTGCAAATTGTTCAGGGACATTACACCGCCACAAATGGAGAAGTCCATTACGTTCGATTATACCACAGTGTATTAGTCTCTGTGTACAATGTCTCCTGGTTCTGCTCCTCTTGCTCTGCATCACTTCCTGGAGGTTGTTCCAGTCTCCATGGAACTCCTCCACTTTATTATTCCTTTTAGCACAATAGTATTCCATCACCAACATATACCACAATTTGCTCAGCCATTCCCCAGTTGATGGGCATCCCCTCTTTTTCCAGGTTTTAGCCACAACCAAGAGCACAGCTATGAATATTTTGGTACAAGTCTTTTTGTCCATTGTCTCTTTGGGGTACAGACCCAGCAGTGCTATGGCTGGAACAAAGGGTAGATATTCTTTTGTCGCCCTTTGGGCATAGATCCAAATTGCCCTCCAGAATGGTTGGATCAGTTCACAACTCCACTAGCAATGAATTAATGTCCCTACTTTGCCACATCCCCTCCAGCATTCATTACTTTCCTTTGCTGTTATGTTAGCCAATCTGCTAGGTGTGAGGTGATACCTCAGAGTTGTTTTGATTTGCATCTCTCTGATTATAAGTGGTGTAGAGCACTTTTTCATGTGCTTATTAATAGTTTTGATTTCTTTATCTGAGAACTGCTTATCCATGTCCCTTGCCCATTTATCAATTGGAGAATGGCTTGATTTTTTGTACAGTTGATTTAGCTCTTTATAAATTTGAGTAATTAAACCTTTGTCAGAGGTTTCTATTAAGATTTTTTTCCCAGTTTGTTGTTTCCCTTATGATTTTAGTTACATTGGTTTTGTTTGTGCAAAAGCTTTTTAATTTGATGTAGTCAAAATTATTTATTTTACATTTTGTGATTCTTTCTATGTCTTGCTTGGTTTTAAAGTCTTTCCCCTCCCAAAGGTCTGACATGTATACTATTCTGTGTTTACCCAATTTACTTATGGTTAACTTCTTTATGTTTAAGTCACTCACCCATTTTGAATTTATATTGGTGTAGAGTGTGAGGTGTTGATCTATTCCTAGTCTCTCCCACACTGTCTTCCAATTTTCCCAACAGTTTTTATCGAATAGTGGATTTTTGTCCCAAAAGCTGGGATCTTTGGGTTTATCGTATACTGTATTGCTGAGGTCGCTTTCCCCAAGTCTATTCCACTGATCTTCCTTTCTGTTTCTTAGCCAGTAACAAATTGTTTTGATGACTTCTGCTTTGTAATATAGTTTAAGGTCAGGGACTGCAAGGCCCCCATCATATGTGTTTTTTTTTTCATTATTTCCCTGGATATCCTTGATCTTTTATTCTTCCAAATGAACTTTGTTATGTTTTTTTCTAAATCAGTGAAGAAGTATTTTGGTAGTTCAATGGGTATGGCACTAAATAGATAAATAAGTTTGGGTAGGATGGTCATTTTTATTATATTGGCTCATCCTATCCATGAGCAGTTAATGTTTTTCCAATTGCTCAAATCTAGTTTTAGTTGTGTGGAGAGTGTTTTGTAGTTGTGTTCATATAGTTCCTGTATTTGTCTCAGGAGGTAAATTCCTAGGTATTTTATTTTGTCTAAGGTGATTTTGAATGGGATTTCTCTTTCTAGTTCTTGCAGCTGAGCTATGTTGGAGATATATAGAAAAGCTGATGATTTATGTGGGTTTATTTTGTATCCTGCAACTTTGCTAAAGTTGTTGATTATTTCAATTAGTTTTTTGGTTGAATCTCTAGGATTCTTTAAGTAGACCATCATGTCATCTGCAAAGAGTGATAACTTGGTCTCCTCCTTGCCTATTTTGATGCCTTCAATTTCTTTTTCTTCTCTAATTGCTACTGCTAGTGTTTCTAGTACAATGTCAAATAGTAGAGGTGATAATGGGCATCCTTGTTTCACTCCTGATCTTATTGGGAATGCATCTAGTTTATCCGCATTGCAGATGATATTAGTTGATGGTTTTAGATATATACTGTTTACTATATTTAGGAATGACCCTTCTATTTCTATGCTTTCTAGTGTTTTTAATAGCAATGGGTGTTGTATTTTATCAAAGGCTTTCACTTCATCTATTGAGATAATCATGTGGTTCTTGCTGGTTTGCTTGTTGATATGGTCAATTATGTGGATGGTTTTCCTAATATTGAACCAGCCCTGAATCCCTGGTATAAATCCTACTTGATCATGGTGAATGATCCTTCTGATCACTTGCTAGAGTCTTTTTGCTAGTATCCTATTTAAGATTTTTGCATCTATATTCATTAGGGAGATTGGTCTATTGTTTTCTTTCTCTGTTTTTGACCTGCCTGGTTTTGGAATCAGTACCATGTTTGTGTCGTAAAAGGAGTGTGGTAGAACTCCCTCTTTGCTTATTATGTCAAATAGTTTGTATAGTATTGGGATTAACTGTTCTCTGAATGTTTGATAGAATTCGCTGGTGAATCCATCAGGCCCTGGGGATTTTTTCCTAGGAAGTTCTTTGATGGCCTGTTGGATTTCTTTTTCTGATATGGGATTATTTAAGAATTCTATTTCCTCTTCTGTTAGTCTAGGCAGTTTGTATTTTTGTATATATTCATCCATATCACCTAAATTGATGTATTTATTGCCATATAATTGGGCAAAGTAATTTCTAATGATTGCCTTAATTTCCTCTTCATTGGAGGTGAGATCCCCCTTTTCATCTTTAATGCTGTTAATTTGCTTTTCTTCCTTCCTTTTTTTAATTAGATTGACCAGTACTTTGTCAATTTTGTTTGTTTTTTCAAAGTACCAGCTTCTTGTCTTATTTATTAAATCAATAGTTCTATCATTTTTGATTTTATTAATTTCTCCCTTAATTTTTAGGATTCCTAGTTTGGTTTTTTGCTGGGGGGTTTTAATTTGATCGCTTTTGAGTTTTTTCATTTGCATTTCCAATTGATTGATCTCTGCTCTCCCTTGTTGTTAATATAAGCATTCAGGGATACAAATTTATCTCTGATTACCACTTTGGCTGCATCTCAAAAGGTTTGAAAGGATGTCTCGCCATTGTCATTTTCCTCGATGAAATTATTAATTGTTTTTAGGATTTCTTCTTTAACTAAACGATTTTGGAGTATCATATTGTTTAATTTCCAATTGGTTTTAGATTTGGTTTTCCATGTACCATTACTAATTATTATTTTTATTGCCTTGTGATCTGAGAAGGCTGCATTCATTATTTCTGCTTTTCTGCATTTGTATGCTATGTTTCTGTGACCTAATGTATGGTCAATTTTTGTGAATGTGCCATGTGGTGCTGAGAAGAAGGTGTATTCCTTTTTATACCTATTTATTTTTCTCCATATGTCTATTAATTCTAATTTTTCTAAGATTTCATTCACTTCTTTTACCTCTTTCTTGTTCATTTTTTGATTTGATTTATCTAAATTTGATAATGGTTGGTTTAAGTCTCCCACTAATATGATTTTACTGTCTATTTCTTCCTTCAGTTCTCCTAGTTTCTCCATTAGAAATGTGGGTGCTATATTATTTGGTGCATACATGTTGATTAATGATATTTCCTCATTGTCTAAAGTCCCTTTTAACAAAATATAATTACCTTCCCTATCCCTTTTGATCAGGTCTATATTTGCTTTAGCTTTATCAGATATCATGATTACCACTCCTGCCTTCTTTCTGTCAGTTGAGGCCCAGCAGGTCTTACTCCATCCTTTAATTCTGACCTTGTGGGTGTCAACCACCTCATGTGTGTTTCTTGAAGACAACATATGGTAGGGTTTTGGATTCTAATCCATTCTGCTATTCATCTACGTTTTATGGATGAGTTCATCCCATTCACGTTCAAAGTTATGATTGTCATTTGTGGACTTCCTGGCATTTTGATATCCTTCCCTAATTCTAACCTTTTCTTCTTTGGCTCTACCTTTTAATCCAGTGATTTACTTTGAATCAGTCCCCCTTGTCCCCTCCCTTGATGTTTCCCTTTTTAGTCCCTCCCTTTTTGTTCCCTCCCCCTTCCCCCTCTCTTTCCCTCCCTTTTTGTTTTCCCTCTCCCCCCCTTTGGTTTTCCCTTCTCCCTAGCCTTGTTGGGTAAGATAGAATTCAAGATCCCAATGGATCTGGATGTTTTTCCCTCTCAGAGTTGATTTCCCTGAGATTAAGTTTTAAGTAAAAAACCCCTCTCTTCCTCTCCTTCTTATAGGAGTTTTCTTCCCCTCCCTTTCCCATGTGAATCTTTGTGTGAGAAAGATTATTCTATTTGGACTTTCTTTACCCCATATTTATACATTACATTTTCCCCACATGTTAGTATACATAGATTGATATAAATGAAGTCTTTATAGAAGAGAGTTTGAGTAAAAGAAAATAACATTTTTCTCCTTTCCCCTTTCCTTAATATTTACCTTTTCAGGTATTCCATGCTCTTTGTTTTTCAATATCGAACTTTCCATAGAGCTCTGGTCTTTTCTTTGCAAAAAGTTGGAAGTCTTCTATTTTGTTGAATGCCCATACTTTCCCTTGGAAGTATATAGTCAGTTTTGCTGGGTAGCTGATTCTTGGTTGGAGGCCCAGCTCTCTTGCCTTTCTGAAGATCATGTTCCATGCCTCACGATCATTCAGAGTAGAACTTGCAAGGTCTTGTGTGACCCTGATTGGCATCCTTTATATCTAAATTGTCTTTTTCTGGCTTCCTGTAGGATTTTTTCTTTTGTTTGATAGCTTTGGAATTTGGCAATTACATTCCTGGGAGTTGTCTTTTGGGGGTTTAGTGTAGAAGGTGTTCTGTGAGCTCTGTCAGTGGCTGTATTACCCCCTTGTTCTAGAATCTCTGGGCAATTTTCTTTGATTATATCTTGTATCATGATGTCAAGTTTGGTGTTTATTTCTGGCTTTTCTGGAAGTCCAATTATTCTTAAATTATCTCTTCTCCCTCTATTTTCCAGATCTGTCACCTTGTTGGTGAGATATTTTATGTTCTCTTCTAATTTTTTGGTATTTTGGCTTTGCTTTATTAATTCTTGCTCTTTTACATGATCATTGTCTTCCAGTTGCCTGATTCTGATCTTTAAAGCCTGGTTTTCCTTCTCAGTTTGGTGACACAGGTTTTGTAGATGCGTGAATTTCCTTTGCATTATTAACACTTTTCCTTCCAGAAGGCTTCCATCTTTTTGGTCATTTCTGATTCAAATTCTTCCTGGGTTTGTGGAGAGTTTCCATTTCCTTTGGAAGGTTTTGGAGCATTTTCTTGTGTATTGTCTTCTATCTCCTCTGTATTTTGTATTTTGGCTCCATAGAATTTGTCCAAAATCGACCCTTTCTTCTTATTTTTCTTGGGATTTTGGAGCTTCTGTGCTTCTGTGGAATTTGCCATCTCTGAATGGGGAGGATTAGCTTTTCTTATCTCTGTCTGGTGTTCAGAGGCTTTAGTCCTGGGCAGATTGTCGGTTCTATGAGCTTTCCCTGGGTTAAACTGAGTATGCCTTAAGGCAATGACTTTCACTGGAACTGGAATGGAAGGGTCGGACCAGGGGGCCACACTCTCCCCCGGCTCTCTGGGTCGGGTTGCTTTCCGGAAGTTGCCTTCAGAATAGCTGGCCGTGAGGCTCTTTTGTTGGCCCTGAGGGTTGCTGTTGTTTCAGAGGACCCTGCTCTCTGTCGGGAAAGGGGCCGTGGCTTCCCGGAGCTCGGAGTGCAGTGACTTTCACTGAGACTTGGATAGCAGTATCCATCTGGTTAGGCTGTCTTGCCCACCCTGAGGGTTGCTGGGGGAGTGGGGGCGGGCTGCGGCTTCCTGGAGTCTTGGACTCTGAGCTCCTACCCCTTAGGTCCTAGTGATCTCGGGTTCTGGCTTTTGAGGGGGGCCATACCTTTTGATCCAGGTCCAGGTCCAAGAGGAGAATTCCCAGGGTCTATGCTATTGATCGGTTTGAATTTCGGCACCTTAGGAGCTTATAGTTTGAGATCGGTCAGGAAGGGTTTTCCGGAGATCTGAACTTTAGCTTTCTCTAAGCCGCCATCTTTACCGGAAGTCAAAATCTTGGCAAATTCTACAGAATTCCCCTGATCATCTGATTAGGAAAACTTTTGAAAATTAAAATGGCTAATGTGTCATGTTTGGTTTATCATTGATTAATATTATCTTCTTGTAACTACCATTTTTTCTAGATATTCACTTACTGTATCTTTAATAATCATTTCAAAAAAATTTTTCCGCAGGAATTAAAATCAAGCTTTCCAGGTCCAGGTGACAGTTTAGAGAACCACATTATTTTCACTTTTTTTGACAATTGAAAAAACTTTCACTCTTATCCTATCCTATGATTCCTTTATGTAAATTGCCAGAACAAAATGGTTCTCCTGTGAAGATGATAATAATAATATTAATATGATTTACTTTTAGCAAAGCATATTATATAAATTTTCCTCTGAGTCCTAAGCTATCCCAAGATCAGTTATTAACTAGAAAAAATAGTAATTTTCACAAACATAAATAAGACAATATTTGGAAAATGATCAATTAAAGTCTCTCTGTTATGGGAACAAAACACGGCCAGATTGATTTTCACTTATTTTTATTAATGATCTATTAATTATATTTCATAAATTATAAATCAATAAGCTATTGTTAAATGTCAGTTATATATGAATAACTAGTGCACAAAGACCAACATGGAACAGTTTCTACCATGATTTGCTGTAGATAAAATAAACATTAGGTTATTTGGGGTAGGAGTAGAAAGCAATAGCAGAAAATAAAGTGAGGCTTGAACTGAAATTTGAGAGAACCTGAAGATTCTCAGAGGCATAAATGAGTAGGGAGCACATTTCAGACATAGGAGAAAAGCAGTTCAAATCATGAAACAATGTGGAGTGTCCTGTATAAAGAACAAAAGAAGGTTTATTTGACTGAGAAGGTTCAGTAATTTGTAAGATTGAAAAATTAGGGGTTTAACAAAACATCCAAGAAATGAGAGCATGATGGAGACTGGAAAAAGGTCATCCAATTTGTCAATTAATTATTGGGTATTAAAAAGAGAGGTTTCATTTGACTGATGAGGCCAAACACCAAATTGTCAGAGTTTAGTAAATGAGTGAAAGAAGCAGTAGAGATGCTAAGCATAAATAGCAGGTTGACTAAGTAATGGAGGACAAACAAAGAATGATATTTTGAGGGAGAGTAGGAAGAAATGAAAGCATTATATATTACATACACATTTTTGTATATATAACATGCTATATATATATAACATGTAATATATTATTCACTCAAGTGTATATAATATGCCTACACATCACCAATATATTGTATTGTAATATATGCATACATACACACATATATATGTGCATAATATCTTCCCTCATTTGTTCCTATAATTCTCTAAAGATATCATTCTGTGACTGTGCTCCATTACTCCATCAAACTATTATCTTTGCTTATATATACAATAGTTGCATATATATGTGTGTCTACTGTATATTCAAACACATACACACATATATGCTTAAAGAAGCGAATATTTGGTTGTGATGGTAGCCATCAAAGATGGAAATAAATCAAGGATAGGTTTAAGTTGCCTCCATTCAGTATTTGATCCTCAAATATTATGATAAACACTTGTAAATAGAATTAATTAGATGAGTTATATGATGACCATAAGGAATTTGCTAAAAAGGCCAGTACCTGCGGTAACAATTATCTGGCTAGGTATCATTTCCTCTCATGTCTTCCATATTGCTTTAAGCAATAATTTTACTGAATAATAATAGTTTGATGTTAATGTCTGCTGGTGAGGATCTCACATAGGTTTAATGAATGTCTCTAAGTCAATTTCACATTCTTTAAAAAATATATATATATGTATATATGTTTGTACTCTCTTTCCATAAGTGGTTATCTTTTTATTTGGCTCAGTTCATGAATGAACTCAAAGCCTTTAAGTCAAGGGATTTTACATAATTTAACTAACTATAATATAACACAAAATGAATTTAGATATTATAGATCTCTCCTCTGCATGCCAAATCTGTCCATTTATGTCATCACTGACATTCTTCATGATTGGTAAGGATCATGTTATGCTTAACAGGACTATAAAATTCTTTCAAATGTAGTTTGGATTGGATGAAATGTGTGGACTATTGAAATATACAGGAAAATTTTTATCAGTCTTATATGGATACACATATCACTTAGCTGTTGTCTTTTCATTATCCCAAAGTTAAGTAAATTCACTGTTGTCTTTTTAAATTTTATTTGAAACCTTTCAAAATTGAAGCTGAAAATTATAATCATGGCTATTTGTATAATATGATGCTGAAGGGGAATAGTTTGATTTTTTAAAATAAATTTAATAAAGAAAAAGATATATGCAATGTTTAACAAGAATTAAAATGATATCATCTTGTTTCAATCTTTGAAATGGATCCTATTGCTATTTTCATATCAAAATACTGATTTTTGAGCATATTATTAGAGCAACAAAACAAAACAACAGAAAAAAAAAACTTTCTAGCATAAAAAAACCTTACCTTCTATTTTAGAATAAATATTGTATATTGATTCCAAGACAAAAGGGCAGTAAGGCCAGGCAATGGGGTTTTAGTGACTTGCCCAGGGTTACAAACCTAAGAAGTGTCATAGGCCATATTTGAACCCAGGACCTTCCATCTCCAGACCAGACACTCAATCCTCTGAACCACTTAGCTGCCCTCCTTTTATATAGCATTTTAACTTTAGCAAAGTATTTTAGAAACCTTATGTCACTGGACTTTCATAACAATCTAGTGATTAAGTTTTATTATCCTCATTCTATGGAGTAGTCACATGAAGATCACACAAGTTAAATGACTTACCAGTTGTCAGACAATAAACATTTAATAACTGTCTGTGTATTCTATACCCTGTGCTAAGCACAGGGAGTATAGAGAAAGGAAAGAATAAAACTTGCTCTCAAAGAATTCACAATTCATTGAAGAGGCAACATGCTAATAACTGTACAAATAAAATACACACACATAAACATCATATATATCTATGCATGTATATATAGTAAAACTATTCAACAAAGGAGGGAAGGCACTAGAATTAATCTTCATATGTTATGTTGAAGGCAGTATTTGTAAACAATACCCTTTCTATTTATGTTGTTTGTTTTGGCTTTGTTGGCAGCATTGATAATTATTGGGGAAAAAAACACAAGAAATTCCTAAATATTTGAATGACTGTTTTAATGCATATTCATGTAAATATGGAAGAAAGTAGAATGAAATGCATTAGAAAATAAAGAGTAATAGATACATCATGTAACCCAAAACTTTCAATTTAAATATAAGGAACTGAGGTTAGGGAGATTGTGACTTACACAGTTTCAGAAATAGTAGCAAAGCTGAGACAAGAAATTAGTTTCAGACATTTAATGGATAGTTCTCTTTTCTATGTGCTTTAATGTCCCATATTTCACTATGCCATTAATAAAATTCACAGGATTCACAAGTACCTTATCTATTGGATTTCTCTAAAGGAGATATAAAGCTCTATCTCAGAGAAAATGCTTAATGAGAATCATTTATTGAGGTAAGACAAATTCCTTATTTTCTAAAATGTTGAATGCACAGCTAGCAGGCTTCAATTGCCTGACAGCTTATATAGTTCAGCTACTAACTACGAGAAACTATTTTTAAAAAGCAGGTAGCAGAGCTCTTTTATATTAATAGAAAGTTCTCAAGAAAAAATAACCCCAAATCTTCTTCAAGCAGATGCAGTAATAAGAAGATATTTGACTCTACCTTTAATACTTGAAATCCTGAAAGGTTAACCATTTACGAAAATAAACATAGAGATTTGAGATAAATATTATTATTTTTAAAAGTTTTTTATAATAACCCAAGATGCTTGTTAATTGGCACAGGGAATCATAAAATTCAAATTTTGCAAATAATGATGGCAATAAGCTATATTTAATTAACCAAAAAAAAGGAAAAAACATGATGGTGGGGATGGAAATGTAGAAATTGAGTGTCAAAATTTTGTACACCTATGTTTAGGGCTCAATTTCTCACCAATATGTAATCTGAGCAATCAGGCCATTCTTCAATTTGTTGTAATTAAATACCTTTTTCAAAATATTCATTAAGCACTTAATATGTTTAAATCACTGTGGTAAATAGCAGTTAAAAGTTAAAAGTGCTAAAACACTCAAGGGTAAGGTCATTCACATTCCTTACACAAGACTTCCTCCTGAAAATTCACTAAATATTCCATGTTACACATAAATATTCCACTTATCTAGACATAATATTCCATGTCTTATATTCTATTAATGATCCATTTCCCCCTAAGGTTCATAATAAGCTTTTGAGAGTAAATTATTCTTTATTATAGGCTGATATCTTTTATCTTTTTTCTAAAAAAGTATTGCATACCAGGATTTCCTCTTGTTGATGATAGAAACTGCCAGGTCTTTTGCCATTCTAATTGTGGTCCCTGGATACTTGAACTGCTTCATTTTTAATGTTTGTGGTATTTTTCCTTTGAGGTGGAAGCTTTGGATTTTGATTGTGAAATTCTAGGAACTTTCCTTTTTGCTGTATCTTTGAAAAGGTTATCAGCAGATTCTACTCATCTTTACTTTGCTCTCTAGTTTTAAAAGAGCTGTGATAGTTCCTTTTTAATAATTCTTTGCAACATGTCAAGGATTTTTACAAATCAGTATTTTAAGGGAGTTCAACAATTCTCAATTTGCTTTCTACTTGTTATCCAGGCTTTTGTTTTTAATTTCAAATATCAGATATTTTCTTCTATATTTTCAGTCTTTTAACTTTATTTTAATGTGTGTTACACTCTCCTATTGTCTATATTTTCCAATTAATTTTAGCTCAGGAAACCTGTTTATCAGGTAGACTTTACTACTTTTTCTTCTGAGCTAGTTTTTCTCCTTTCTTTCAAAACTTAAAAAGTTTTTATTTTAAAATTCATAGTTTGTCTGAAAAATCCCTCCCCAGTTAATTCTCTGCTTGCAGTTGTTTTGAAATTGCAATTTCTTTCTTTAGATGATTTACAGATTTGAAATAATTTTTAAAATATATTTCTCAGCTTTTTGTTAGTTTACTCCTCTTCCCCTGAACTATGACTGTGTCAAGATCATTTTCATTATACAATTATAAGCCAAAATCTCTACAACTGAAAAGGATGGAATTAGAAGAAAACTAAGAATATCTACCATGATGAATTCTTGTTGAAAACACTCATATAAAATATAAGAGCAGATTTGAACAACTTGAAAAACATTAACTGCTCATAGGTAGGACGAGCCAATATAATAAAATTGACCATCCTACCCAAACACATCTATCTATTTAGTGCCATACCCATGGAACTTCCAAAAAGAATTTTTACTGATCTAGAAAAAAACATAACAAAGTTCATTTGGAAAAACAAAAGATCAAGGATATCCAGGGAAATAATGGAAAAAAAAATACAAAGGAAGGGGGCCTTGCAGTCCCAGATCTCAGGCTATATTATAAAGCAGTGGTCATCAAAACAATTTGGTACTGGCTAAGAGACAGAAAGGAGGATCAGTGGAATAGAGTCGGGGTAAGTGACCTCAGCAAGACAGTATATGACAAACTCAAAGATCCCAGCTTTTGGGACAAAAATCAACTATTTCATAAAAACTGCTGGGAAAATTGGAGGACAGTGTGGGAAAGATTAGGTTTAGATCAACACCTCACCCCCTACAGCAAGATAAATTCAAAATGGGTGAATGACTTGAACATAAAGAAGGAAACTATAAGAAAATTAGGCGAACACAGAATAGTATACATGTCAGACCTTTGGGAAGGAAGAGGCTTTAAAACCAAGCAAGACTTAGAAAGAGTCACAAAATGCAAGATAAATAATCTGGAATACATCAAATTAAAAAGTTTTTGTACAAACAAAACCAATATAACTAAAATCAGAAGGGAAGCAACAAATTGGGAAACAATCTTCATAAAAACCTCTGATAAAGGTTTAATTACTCAAATTTACAAAGAGCTACATCAATTGTACAAAAAATCAAGCCAGGACTTCCGGTTAAGATGGCGGCTTAGAGAAAGCTAAAGCTCAGATCTCCGGAAAACCCTTCCCGACCGATCTCAAATGATAAGCTCCTAAGGCGCCGAAATTCAAAACGATCAACAGCACAGACCCTGGGAACCCTCCTCCTGGACCTGGACCCGGTTCAAAAGGTACGGCTCCCCTTAAAAGCCAGAACCCGAGATCACTCGGACCTCAGGGGTAGGAGCGCAGAGTCCAAGGCTCCTGGAAGCCGCAGCCCGGCGGGCTCAGAGGGCAGAACCCTCAGGGCCTTCTACAGTC
This sequence comes from Monodelphis domestica, assembly GCF_027887165.1. Lineage (NCBI taxonomy): Eukaryota > Metazoa > Chordata > Mammalia > Didelphimorphia > Didelphidae > Monodelphis > Monodelphis domestica. Next base: position 96,605,193 of record NC_077228.1, on the reverse strand, counting down.
CCGGTGAAAGTTACTGCCTGGGGCTTCCGCTGCAGAGAGCTGGTCGAAACAACAGCAACCCTCAGGGTGGGCAAGACAGCCTCACGGGCTGGATCCTGCTATCCAAGTCTCAGTGAAAGTCCTTGCCAGGAGCTTGGGGAAGCTGCAGCCCATCCCCCGCAGGCTGACGAAACAGCCTCACGGCCAGCGATTCTGAAGGCAACTTCCGGAAAGCGAGCCGGGGGGGAGAGTGTGGCCTCGTGGTCCGACCCTTCCATTCCAGTTCCAGTGAGGCATATTCAGTTTAACCCAGGGAAAGCTCATAGAACCATCTGCCCAGGACTGCCTCTGAACACCAGACAGAGGCAAGAAAAGCTAATCCTCCACATTCAGAAATGGCAAACTCCACAGAACCACAGAAGCCCCAAAATACCAAGAAAAATAAGAAGAAAGGGGCGACTTTGGACACATTCTATGGAGCCAAAATACAAAATACAGAGCAGACAGAAGATAATATAAAAGAAAATGCTCCAAAACCTTCCAAAGGAAATGGAAACTCTCCACAAACCTATGAAGAATTTGAATCAGAAATGACCAAAAAGATGGAAGCCTTCTGGGAGGAAAAGTTGGAAATAATGCAAAAGAAATTCACGCATCTACAAAACCAGTTTGACCAAACTGTAAAAGAAAACCAGGCTTTAAAGGCCAGAATCAGGCAGCTGGAAGACAACGATCGTGTAAAAGAGCAAGAATCAATAAAACAAAAAATCAAGCCATTCTCCAATTGATACATGGGCAAGGGACATGAACAGGCAGTTTTCAGATAAAGAAATCAAAACTATTAATAAGCACATGAAAAAGTGCTCTACACCACTTATAATCAGAGAGATGCAAATCAAAACAACTCTGAGGTATCACCTCACAGCTAGCAGATTGGCTAACATTACAGCAAAGGAAAGTAATGAATGCTGGAGGGGATGTAGCAAAGTAGGGACATTAATTCATTGCTGGTAGAGTTGTGAATTGATCCATCCATTCTGGAGAGCAATTTGGAACTATGCCCAAAGGGTGATAAAAGACTGTCTGCCCTTTGATCCAGCTATAGCACTGCTGGGTTTGTACCCCAAAGAGACAATAAGTAAAAAGACTTGTTCGAAAATATTCATAGCTGCGCTCTTTGTGGTGGCCAAATTTGGAAAAAGAGGGGATGCCCTTCACTTGGGGAATGGCTGAACAAATTGTGGTATATGTTGGTGATGGAATACTATTGTGCTAAAAGGAATAATAAAGTAGAGGAATTCCATGGAGACTGGAAAGACCTCCAGGAAGTGATGCAGAGCGAAAGGAGCAGAATCAGGAAAACATACACAGAGACTGATACACTGTTTTACAATCGAAGGTGATGGACTCCTCCACTAGGGACAATGCAATATCTCTGAACAATCTGCAGGGATCTAAAAACACTATCAACAAGCAGAAGATAAACTATGGAAGTAAAAACATCGATGAAAAGCAACTGCTTGACTACAGGGGGGTAGGGGATATTACTGAGGAGAGACTCTAAATGAACACTCTAATGCAAATACCAACAACATGGAAATGGATTCGAACCAAGAACACATGTGAGACCCAGTGGAATCATGCGCCGGCTATGGGAGAGGTGGTGGGAAGGGTGTGGGGGGTTGGAAAAGAAAATGATCTTTGTTTCCAATGAATAATTTTTGGAAATGACCTAATAAAATAATGTTTAAAATGAAAAAAATATATAAGAGCAGGGTCAACAATAAAACTATGCCTTAAACCAATGCACAAAATTTAAGTATATAAGGAACCATATTTAACCCTATAAGAATCATTAAGAATTAATGAGATAAAGCTCATGATTGTATTGTGTCTCTGTCTATTACAACTTAATCACAATAATCAGGAAAAATCAAAGGGGTGAAGAAATTGGTTACAAAGGCATAATAATTTGAGGAAAAATGAAATTAAAGAGGAGAAACAAAGCATTTGACTGAAGTTTAGTAGAGAGACAAATGGAACAAATACCATGACCAGAGTATACCACAGACAACTTAGAAAGAAAAGGAAAATCGTTTAGGTAAAAAAATGACCACTCTGGGACAGAGGCACAATAAGTACTGATGAGAGACTTCTATTTTCCAGAAATTTGCTGGAAATTTATGGTGTCAGAAGCAGAATAGTCAATATCTCCTTGCCTAACGATGATTTTATACTTTAATACAGAATTAACAAAAGGAAAATTTTATTTTTCTGAATCTAATCCTTCCCTTATGGGAAAAACAGGTATTTGAGTGGATCAAATCCCTCTTGATCATCATCATTATCACTGTCATTGATGGAATTTATATAACTCTTCATGGTTTGAAATAAAATCTTTAAAACATTAATTTTATTCTCTCAACAAGCCCATAATGTAGATGCTATTATTGTTCTCATCTTATAGATGAGGAAACTGAGGCAGACAGAGATTAAATGACTGCTCCAGAGTCATATAGCTAACATATAATCTTTCTGACTGAAGTTCCAAGATTCTATCCACTGTGCCACCACAGTATGTGTGTATATATCTAAATCTATATCTTTATATATGTGTGTATATATGTGTATGTATAAATGGAGATTTTGAGCCTTTGGAATTCATCCCCCAGAATTCCCTTAGTATTTCCCAAAATTCCCTTTACCTGAGTCCCCTCATTTTGTGTGATTGTATTTAAGTGGCTGTAACTCCTCCCTCTTCCTCTCTTGGACCTGCGACCAGGCTGAAGTCAAGCAGTTCTTTTGTTTTAGTTATTATTAATAAAACTTCATAAAATATAATCTTTAGTTATTGAATATTAATTTTAAAGCTCACATTTATATATATATATATATATATATATTTTAACATATATACACATACATTAAATATGTACACAGATCCCCTTGAGGTGAGAGCAGAAATGAAGATTCAGGAACATTTGTAGAGATTATGTACTTGATTAATTCAAAGAATGAATGGAAAAGTAAGAAAACAAAAGAAAGGAAAACAGTCTAATATGTATGGAATATAGACTAAATGAAAAGAATTAGTTTGAGATAATACCAGACACATATAATGAAGCCAGATTAATTATAAAAGGACTCAAATTATGCAGGATTTTGATGACCATTGGGGTACCACCCAACATTTCTTCATCTACCCAGTAATACATAGTGGCTATGAACAATAATCAGGGAGAGGTATGGAGGATAGATTGGAAAGGTGATAAACTACAGGAAGGATATCAAATTTAGAAGCTATTTGAATAACATAAGATAAGAGACAAGTACCACTACAAGGATGGTAATATGAATGCAGAAGAGGGGTGAAATGGAAAGAATATTTATGAAATATTATACATTGAGATAATGTAAGTATGAGGATAGGTTATGGTAAATGGAAAAGATAAGAAAATCTATAACTGGTAAGTATACTTTTGAAAAATAATTCTAACATCTTGAGTATTAAATGCATTTAATTTCTATGAAGAAAACATTTTCATTCATATACTCCAATGTATCAATTTAGTAAAAAGGACAATTTAATTCTTATTTATATGATTTTTTATTGTATCAACAATGAAATGTTTATGGAAAAAAGATTCTCCTTTAAACTTTATTAATTATAACTTCTCATTCAGGTCATAGAGCAAGTTTTTCAAAAGAAATGAAAAAGATGTAAATGTTAGTTCAACTAATAGAATGATGAATATTTAAATACATTTTCATTGGAATTACATCATATAATTTAATCCCTCCATACTGTCAGTAGGTTATAATATTCTTAATGTTTAACAGATAATATTCATGTCAAGCTTACCTATTTGGAGTAGATAAAGCCTGTATCCTTCCATAAATTTACCACAGAAGATCCTCTCAAATTCTTTTTAATATCATTCTAAAATTGTTATTGTATGGCTGAAAGTCATGGAATGTGAGAACCTTTGAAGACTGATACAAAGATAATTAGATAGAAGATATATGTGGAGAAAGAAGAATAAAGTCAAATTCTTATGTATTAATAAATTAAGTACTCTTAAGGACCAAGTAAAGAGAGAGTGCATTCTATATAGAAGAGAAAGGCTATACAAAGTTTATGGGGATAGCTGGTAAGTCAATAGTGGATACATATTGAAGTGAAATAGATTTAGAAAAGTAGGCTAGAGCCAGATAGCTTTAAATGAGAAGCTAGGGAATTTGTAATTTATCTTAAAGTGAATATATAACCAATATAGTAAATACAGGGTAGCTAGCTAACCCAGCAGATTATGTACCTGGCTGAGAGTCAGAAAAACCCATCTCCCTAAATTCAAATATGGCCTCAGACTCTAGCCATGTGACCCTGGACAAATCATTTAATCCTTTTTTGCTACAGTTCCTCATTTGTAAAATGAGCTGGAAAAAGGAGGCTTCAAAACATCAGAGTTCCTTTGGCAAGGATACCCCAAATCCTGATTCTTTTCTCAGATATTTTGAAAATATATCCCTTAATGCAGCGGTTCTCAACCTCTCAATTTGTAGCAATGAGAATACATAATACATATCAGGTATTTACATTCCAAATCATAACTGGAGCAAAATTACAGTTTTGAAGTAGCCACCAAAATAATTTTTTGGTTTGGGTCACTGCAACATGAGGAACTGTATTGCGGGGTCATGGCATTAGAAAGGTTGAGAACCACTGCTTAACGCATCACAAATTTTGTTGTCTTCTGCATGGATTTCCTAAACATATACTTGACTTTAATCAGATATTTTTCATATATTTTTTCTCTTTCCTTATTTTCCATTCCTAATTTTTATGGATGCAACATATCAATGATAAGAAAGTTTAACCCAAATTTGCTGCTCAATATATCTCTTTTTCCCCTCATATTATTTAGGTAAAATAAAAATTCTTTGGAATGAAAGTTGATTCAAGGTGAGTCAATTACAAGGGAGGTGAATACTACTGTGTCATTGTATCAATCACATGATAACTCCACAGTTTCTTTCTGAAGAAGACAACATTTGTGCATATGTTTGCATATATGTAAGAATTCTACAGTATTGTGGTGTCTTCCATGTCTCATCTTGAACACTATATTATATAACTTCATTTTTATAATATGATTATTAAAAGCTTTTAAATAAATAAAATCAATAGGTCTAAAATCAGGAAAAAATCATAATTTGGGGAAACATTCTTAAAGATCTCTAATAAAGGTTAAATAAATAAATGTGCTAGGATATAACATTTTAACATTTAATTATTCTTCAGATGAAATGATTTTAAATGTTTTAATAGAAACAACTCATAGAAAATTATTTAAAAACCTACAAATCTAAAAGAATCAAATTAAAATAACATTAATACATCTACTCACAAAATATTTTGCTAAGCTAGTAAAAAATGAGAAAGTTATATGTTGATGGATCTGTAATACACAGAGACACTAATTCACTGTTGGTGGAGCTCTGAATTGGTTCATCTGTTCCAGAAGGTAAATTTTAATTATGTAAAAATATTAATAAATTATTCATTCACTCTGACCCAGAGATTCCACTCTTGGGACTTCATACCAAGAAAGTTACTGACAGTAATAAATGATCCATTTATATAAAAATATTAGTAGCAAAATTCATTGTTATAACACAAATCTGGAGGAAAAGTGCTTAAAATGGAAAATGACTGAAAGTATCTTAACGTGTGACTATGTTGAACTATTTTTTCACCATGAGCATTGAATAATGTGAAAAATTCAGAGAAACATGGGAAAAACATATCTAATCCTATAAAGTCAAGAATGTAGAACCAAATAGTAAATATAATAACTATTGCCTTGGGTATTAAATCAAAACTGAGAGGTAACAAAGTTCTAGTAACTCAGGAAATAGTATGCTATCAGAATTCAAAATGTTTATGTTTTCTATTATCAGCTGGTAAAAGTGACATTCTTTCAGTTGTACTATGCTAATAGGAAGCTTGGCTTTTTAAGCTCTTTTACTTTTGGGCTTCTTGGAAGATGTTCCTTGTACCAAAACAAAATGTTTTATCAATAACCAAAAATAATATATAAATACATATATACATATGTACATGTAAATACATATTTACAGTGACACATTATATATATATATATACATACATATATATATATATAATATATAATCTCTGTCTCTGTTTCTGTCTCTCCATCATTCATCCCCTGAGGTTCCTAAATTCATGTAGCTAAGAAATAGTCAGGGATTACAGTCTTTAAAAGTTAATTGTCATGTCAGTATTTTGCATCCTATGTTACGTGGTTCTATTTTTTGATCAGATGGCCCAGAAGTATTTCATGATCTAGGATATGGAATTAGACTAGAGTGCTTAGATATCAGAAGATCCTTAAGGGAAGTCAATGGCAGACTAGTCAAAACAAAGGATATTCTCTACTGTATTAATGTATAGGCACTCTGAGCTCATAGGGATCAGTATTTCTTATAGAGGAAGGAGGAAAAGCAGTAGTCACCATGCAAATAAGTCAAGGTAGAAAATAGCTAAAAGGATCATCAGCTATAATCAAGGAAATACATCTCAGAGATATCGCAAAGACTTCCCCATCCACCTGTGAGATTTAAAATGGTTGAGGTCTTAAACTGTATTGAGTTAAAATGGTGGAAGATATAAATTGTGATAGACATAAGAGAGGGTGAGTAAATTTAACCGCAGAAAATATGTTTCACTACAGTGTCTTGGTTTTTAAATCAAATATAAGGTGGTCGCCAGGGAAATATTCCCAATTATTCAAATACCCAAGTCAACTGGGTTTTATGAGATTTTTAATTAATAATATAATGAGGAATTAGAGAAAGAGTAGGAAAGGAATAATTATGAAGGGCCTCAAGCCAATATGGCCTAGACCTGAGTCTTAAGAGAGAGAATCAGTCAGTCAGTCTTTTAACACTCACCACAAGGTCTGCCTAAACAAGGATTCTAGTGACACCAGGCCAGCTCCATCTCAGCTGACTTCACCAGAGAGCCTTCCAGTGAGACCTCCTTAGAGATTGTCCTCCAAGAGCTTCCCTTCTCCAGAGCCTCTCTCAAGAGATTCTTCCCAAGCGATCCTCATCAGAGATCCTCCAAAAGGATTTCTCCAAAAGGATATCCTCAAGAGATCCTGCTTTTTCTTATATAGGGTTTTTTCTCCCATGTCACCTCCCCTAAGTTCCTGCATCTACCAATCACTGTAGATGCTTTCCAAAGGACTGCCCGTCTAAATTCCTGCTAAGTTGACCAATCTCCTCAGTAAATCTGAATCAGAAAAAATGCCTCTGTGTCAACCAAATCTCCTCAGTAAGTCTGAAAGAGAGAAAACACAGCTGAGTCAACTAATCTCATCAAGAGAAAACTTGCCCGATCCTTTTAGGTACCTAGCAGCCCATCGTATCAATTCTAAAAACAGGCCTGGCTCAAAAAACTCCTTGCCCCACCATAAGCATGGATCCAAGTACTTTCTTTGTTTAGCAAGGAGTTTTCTGCCCTAAAGTATTCTTAAGTATGGGTGGAATAGAGGTCCTCCCATTTCTGATCCTGGCGAGTTCTCACATCAAAATGGGGAATGTTTCTCAGAAGGGAATTTGAATGTGGAGTAAAAATTTTAACATTCATAAGTCTGTGAAATTTTAAGGTTCACACACCTCAAATCATGTTATACAGAACATTTATTTGAGTTCTGGGAAGACCAGACAACAATAACAAAATTTCTGAAGTCTAGAAAACTTATATTTCCCATTCAGTAGATTCCAAATTTAAGTGGAAATAGTGGAAGGGAGACTCCCGGAAAGAAGGGTACTTTGTCAGAAAATCATTTTACTGACTTGACAAAGGGATCACTGAAGATTTGTAAGTTAGTTCATAGAGTGGCAAGCTACCCATCTTGCCATAATCATAAAAGTATAACTATAGTAGAGGTAATGGTATAAGTAGTATGAACATTAAAATGAAGCCATCCTTATAAAAAAGAGAAAGGAGGAAGAGACCCTCTTATGAGAAAGATGAAATGTTTGCTACCCATAACATTAGTGAATGGAGGAAAGATGTCCACACCCTTCCCTATGTGACCCAGTTATCTTAAGAGATAGGTAAAAAAAAAATCAATGTAACAAATACATTTCTCAGGAAGGTAAATAGAAATTATTGGAGTTAAAGAAGGGGCACTGGAACCACAATTCAAAGGCAGAACTATTGATCTCTGGCTCTAGAAAACTGTAGTTGTTAAAAGTTTTATTGACTTAAGTAGTCGCTTTCCTTACTTAAAGTTGCTTCGAGGCATCCTACAAAATCTGAACTATCCCAAGATTTTGGTCAAGTATTTATAATATTCCTTTAAAAACATATGTAGGCATGTGTATGGATACATAATATAGATAGGCATGAATTTAAAATGAATGAAAAGAATAATTCTAAATGGTATAACCTTTCAAAATATCAAAATACAAAGTGAAAATTACCTTCTAATTAAGAATAATATAATATAATAATATAAGGGGGCTCCCATAAGGATCACACACGACTTAGGGGCTAACACACTAAGAGACCACAAAGCATGAAACAAGATATTTAGAAAGGCAAGAGAGCTGGGTCTCCAACCAAGAATCAACTACCCAGCAAAACTAACTTTATACTTACAGGTGAAAGTATGGGCATTCAACTAAATAGAAGATTTCCAAGCATTTGCTAAGAAAAGACCAGAACTTAGTGGAAAATTTGATATCCAAGCAGAGAAAGCAAGAGAAACGTGAATAGGTAAATATGAAAGAAAGGGAAAAGGAGATAAATCTTATCTTTTTCTTTAAGTCAAACTCTCTTCTATAAGGACTACATTTACATCAAATTATATATATTAATATGTGGGGAAAATGTTTTGTGTAACTCTCAAAAATTTTATGCATCATAAGGGTAATTAGAAGAAACATGCATAGGGAAAGATTGGGGCATTAAGAAGATTTGGGGAAAGTGGGGGCAAAGAAAGGAATAGGGAGCGGGGGAAATGTTGATAACACTAAGACTTACTTCAAGAAATAGGGGGGGACTTAATAGAATAATCTTTCCCATATAAAGATACACATGGGAAGGGGAGGGGAAGAACTCATATAAGAAGGAGAGTAAGAGAGAATGAAGTGGAATTACTTAAACCTTACTCTCAGTGAAATCAAATCTGAGAGGGAAGAACATCTAGATCTAGTGGGATCCTGAATTCTATCTTATCCATTAGGGCAAGAAAGAAAGGAAAATTAAGGAGGAGAAGGGGGGAGGGAGTATAAAAAGGGAGGGAAGGAGAGGAGGGAGGGGAAGGGAGCATAAAAAGAGAGGGGCTAGAAAGGGAAGCATCTCAAGGGAGGGGACTAGGGGGACTGACCTAAAGTAAATCACTGGTTCAAAAGGAGATAGCTAAAGAAGAAAGGTCAGAAATAGGGGAAGCTATCAAAATACCAGCAAATCCACAAATGACAATCATAACTTTGAACATGAATGGGATGAACTCACCCATAAAATGTAGACAAATAGCAGATTGGATTAGAACCCAAAACCCTACCATTTGTTGTCTTCAAGAAACACATACGAGGCGGATTGACACTCACAAGGTTAGAATTAAAGGTTGGAGTAAGACCTTTTGGGCCTCAACTGATAGAAAGAAGGCAGGAGTTACAATCATGATATCTGACAAAACCAAAGCAAAAATAGACCTGATCAAAAGGGATAGGGAAGGTAAATATATTCTGTTAAAAGGGAGTATAGACAATGAGGAAATATCACCAAACAACATGTATGCACCAAATGGTATAGCATCCAAATTTTTAATAGAGAAACTAGAATTGAAGGAGGAAATAGACAGTAAAACCATATTAGTGGGAGACTTGAACCAACCACTATCAAATTTAGATAAATCAAATAAAAAATAAACAAGAAAGAGGTAAAAGAGGTGAATGAAATCTTAGAAAAATTAGAGTTAATAGACATATGGAGAAAAATAATTAGGGACAAAAAGGAATACACCTTCTTTTCAGCACCACATGGCACATTCACAAAAATAGATCATACACTAGGTCACAGAAACATGGCACTAAAATGCAGAAAAGCAGAAATAATAAATGCAGCCTTTTCAGATCATAAGGCAATAAAAATATTGATTGGTAAGGGTACATGGGGAGCCAAATCAAAAATTAATTGGAAATTAAATAATATGATACTCCAAAATCATTTCGTTAGAGAAGAAATCAGAGAAACAATTAATAATTTCATTGAAGAAAATGACAACGGCGAGACATCCTTTCAAACCTTATAGGATGCAGCCAAGGTAGTACTTAGAGGAAAATTCATATCCCTGAGTGCATATATTAACAAATTAGGGAGGACAGAGATCAAGGAATTGGAAATGCAAATGAAAAAACTTGAGAATGAACAAATTAAAACCCCCCAGAAGAAAACCAAACTAGAGATCCTCAAAATTAAGGGAGAAATTAATAAAATCAAAAGTGACAGAACTATTGAGCTAATAAACAAGACTAGAGGCTGGTACTTTGGAAAAACAGACAAAATAGACAAAGTACTGGTCAATCTAATTAAAAAAAGGAAAGAAGAAAGGCAAATTAACAGCATCAAGGATGAAAAGGGGGATCTCACCTCCAATGAAGAGAAAATTAAGGCAATTTTTACAAACTACTTTGCCCAACTATAGGCAATAAATATACCAACCTAGGTGATATGGATGAATATTTACAAAAATATAAATTGCCTAGACTAACAGAAGAAGAAATAGGTTTCTTAAATAATCCCTTATCAGAAAAAGAAATCCAACAGGCCATCAAAGAACTTCCTAAGAAAAAATCCCCAGGGCCTGATGGATTCACTAGTGAATTCTATCAAACATTCAAAGAACAGCTAACTTCAATACTATACAAACTATTTGACATAATAAGCAAAGAGGGAGTTCTACAAAACTCCTTTTATGACACAAACATGGTACTAATTTCAAAGCCAGGCTGGCCAAAAACAGAGAAAGAAAATTATAGACCAATCTCCCTAAGGTATATAGATGCAAAAATCTTAAATAGGATTCTAACAAAAAGACTCCAATAAGTGATCAGAAGGGTCATCCACCATGATCAAGTAGGATTTATACCAGGGACGCAGGGCTGGCTCAATATTAGGAAAACCATCCACATAATTGACCACATCAACAAGAAAAACCAAGAAGAACCACATGAGTATCTCAATAGATGCAGAGAAAGCCTTTGATAAAATACAACACCCATTGTTACTAAAAACACTAGAAAACATAGGAATAGAAGGGTCATTCCTAAAAATAATAAACAGTATATATCTAAAACCAACAGCTAATATCATCTGCAATGGGGATAAACTAGATGCATTCCCATTAAGATCAGGAGTGAAACAAGGATGCCCATTATCACCTCCATGACATTGTATTAGAAACACTAGCAGTAGCAATTAGAGAAGAAAAAGAAATTGAAGGCATTAAAATAGGCAAGGAGGAGACCAAATTATCGCTCTTTGCAGATGACATGATGGTCTACTTAAAGAATCCTAGAGATTCAAACAAAAAGCTAATCGAAATAATCAACAACTTTAACAAAGTTGCAGGATATAAAATAAACCCACATAAGTCATCAGCATTTCTATATAATTCCAACATAGCTCAGCAGGAAGAACTAGAAAGAGAAATCCCATTCAAAATTACCTTAGACAAAATAAAATACTTAGGAATCTATCTCCCGAGACAAACAGGATCTATATGACCACAACTACAAAACACTTTCCACACAACTAAAACTAGACTTGAACAATTGGAAGAACATTAACTGCTCATGGGTAGGATGAGCCAATATAATAAAAATGACTATCCTACTGAAACTCATCTACCTATTTAGTGCCATACCCATGGAACTTCCAAAATTTTTTTTTACTGATTTAGAAAAAACCCTAACAAAGTTCATTTGGAAGAACAAAAGATCAGGGATATCCAGGGAAATAATGAAAAAAAAATACAAAGGATGGGGGTCTTGCAGTCCCAGATCTCAGACTATATTATAAAGCAGCGGTCATCAAAACAATTTGGTACTGGCTAAGAGACAGAAATGAGGATCAGTGGAATGGACTGGGGGCAAGTGACCTCAACAAGACAGTATATGACAAACCCAAAGATCCCAGCTTTTGGGACAAAAATCAACTATTTCATAAAAACTGCTGGGAAAATTGGAGGACAGTGTGGGAAAGATTAGGTTTAGATCAACACCTCACCCCCTACAGCAAGATAAATTCAAAATGGGTGAATGACTTGAACATAAAGAAGGAAACTATAAGAAAATTAGGCGAACACAGAATAGCATACATGTCAGACCTTTGGGAAGGGAAAGACTTCAAAACCCAGCAAGACTTAGAAAGAGTTACAAAATGCAAAGTAAATAATCTGGAATACATCAAATTAAAAAGGTTTTGTACAAACAAAACCAATGTAACCAAAATCAGAAGGGTAGCAACACATTGGGAAACAATCTTCATAAAAACCTCTGACAAAGGTTTAATTACTCAAATTTACAAAGAACTAAATCAATTGTACAAAAAAAATCAAGCCATTCTCCAATTGATAAATGGGCAAGGGACATAAACAGGCAGTTTTCAGATAAAGAAATCAAAACTATTAATAAGCACATGAAAAAGTGCTCTACATCTCTTATATTCAGAGAGATGCAAATCAAAACAACTCTGAGGTATCACCTCATACCTAGCAGATTGGCTAACATGACAGCTATGGAAAGTAATGAATGCTAGAGGGGATGTGGCAAAGTGGGGACACTAATTCATTGCTGGTGGAGTTGTGAATTGATCAAGCCATTCTGGAGGGCAATTTGGAACTCTGCCCAAAGGGCGCTAAAAGACTGTCTGCCCTTTGATCCAGCTATAGCATTGCTGGATTTGTACCCCAAAGAGATAGAGGAAAAAGATTTGCACAAGAATATTCATAGCTGCACTCTTTATGGTGGCCAAAAATTGGAAAATGAGGGCATGCCCATCAATTGGGAAATGGCTGAACAAATTGTGTTATATGTTGGTGATGGAATACTATTGTGCTAAAAGGAATAATAAAATAGAGGAATTCCATGGAGACTGGAACAACCTCTAGGTTGTAGCATATTAAAATTTTTATATTTGAAATAATTCTGCTAAACAATAGTATGTAAAAATGCAAACTGAGAAACCAAACCAAAGCCAAACCTCTTGCTTTGCTTTGCTAGACTATATTTAATGTACAGTGATTATATTATATTATGAAATAAAATATCACATTTTTAACTTTGTAGAATGTATTCTAAGACTAATTTAATTGGAAAATGAAAATATTTTTTACATTCCTGTCAAACATTTTCCCCCCCAAAAATCATAGTATCAAAGTTGTACTCAAGTTTTGGTTGGTCATTTCTTTTTTAAAATTATCAATCATTATGGATCTCCCTACTGTGACATGATAGATTAAACAAATTATGCATGGATGAACTATTAACATATTTACCTATAATAAAACTTTTAATTGAGTCTCTGATCATTATCTGAAAACAATATCCTGGGTGAAATTTTAACTTGCTTTCATATCCCATGGTTGATTATCTATAAATCTTAATTAATAATTGACATACTAAAATCAATAAAATATTTAGAATTAACTAGGTGGTATAGTGGATAAAATGTGAGGCCTAGAATCAGGGAGACTATTCTTCTTGAGGTGAAATCTAGCCCAAGATATTTGCTACCTGTGTGACACAATATGTCACTTAACCCTATTTTCCTCAGTTTCCTCATCTGTAAAAAGAGATAGAGAAAGAACTAGCAAACCACTTTGATATCTTGGCCAAGAAAATCCCAAATAGTGTCACAAATAACCGGACATCACTAAATAATAAAGCCCATGAATAATTTTTTTTCTCATTTCTTTAGATCTGACTTTGTTTCTAAAAATGTTTTATAATTATATTCATATAGTTCCAGTGTTTGTTTTGGCAAATAGAATTCAAAGTATTTTATATTGTCTATAGTAATCTCAAATGGAATTTCTCTTTCTACCTCTTTATGTTAGACATTTTCTCACATATATATATATGTATGTATATATATATATATATATATAAATGTTAATGATTTATGTGGGTTTACTTTATATCCTGTAACTTTGCAAAGTTGTTAATTATTTCAATTAGTTTTTTACTTGAATCTCTAGGATTCTCTAAGTATATTTATATTGTTTATAAAGAATGATTGTTGAGTTTTATCATTGCCTACCTTAAATCCTTCAATTTATTTTTCTATTCTTTTTTATATTTTCTATTCTTTTCTTATTGCTATAGCTAACATTTCTAGTAAAATACTGAATAAATATGGTGCCAATGTGCATTTTTGCTTCACTTTTAATCTTATTGGAAAGGTGTCTAATTAATCTCCTTTACAGATAATCCTTGTTAATGGTATTAGATAAAAACTATTTATCTTTTTAAGGAAAGCTCCATTGATTCCTGTACTTACTAGTGCTTTTTGTAAGGGGATGGATATTGTATTTTGCTAAATGTTATTTGGATCTACTGAGATAATCATATGATTTATATTAGTTTTGCTATTGATATGGTCAGTTATACAGTTTTCCCAATATTCAACCAACTCTGTACCCTTGGTAAAAATCCCACCTGGGCATAATGTTTGATCCTGCTGATATTTTGCTATAATTTATTTTCTATTATATTTAAAAGTTTGCAAATTAGTATATAATTTCCTTCTCTCTTATTATTAATTCTAGTTTAGGAAATCAGTAACATATTTATCTTATAAAATAATTTGGTAGGACTCATCTTTTGCCTATTTAGAAAATGGTTTATATAAGATTAGAATTTGTTATCCTTTAAATGTTTGATAGAATTCACTTGTGAATCTATCTGGTCTTGGGAATTTTTCCTTAGGGAGCTCATTGAAGATTCAAATTCTTTTTTACAAAATGAGGTTATTTAAGCATTTCATTAACTCTTAAACTGAGCAGTTTCTATGTAAATATATATTTCACTTATATTGCTAGATTTATTTGCATATAATTAACCCAAATGACTCCTAATAATTGCTTTCATCTTTATTTGTCATGATTTCACCTTTTTCATTTTTGATATTGGTAATTTAAATTAATCCTTTATTTATCTATTTTTTGTTTCTTTTTCCCATAAAATCAGTCCCTTGTTTTACATATTAGATCTTTGCTTTTCTTTCCATTTTATTAATCATTCCTTTGGTTTTCAGGATTTCCAAATTTGGTGTTTAACTGGGAATTTATTTTTGTTTCTGTCCTTCGGATGTATGCCCAATTCATTGATTTGTTCTTTATTTTATTTATATAAGCATTAGGAGATATAAAATTTCACTTAAGTACTCCCTTGACTGCATCCCATAAATTTCAGTATATTTTATCATCATTGTCATTCACTTTAATGAAATTATTGATTGTTTCTATGATTTATTCATTGACCCACTCATTCTTTAGGGTTAGATTATTTAATTTCTAGTTAACTTTTAATCCATGCTGTTTTACTCTTTCGTTGAATGCAAATTTTATTGTATTATGATCTAAAAATGATGCATTTAATATTTCTGCTTGTTTTCATTTGGTTAGAGGTTTTTATACCCTTTTACATGGTCAATTTTTGTATAGGCACCATGTGCCACTAAGAAAATTAGTGTATTCCTTTCTATTTCCATTCAGTTTTATCCAGAATTCTTATCATATCTAATTTTTCTACAATTCTATTCATTTCTTTTACTACTTTCTTTTTTCCTTTGGTTACATTTATCTACATTAGATAATCTACATGTAGATTTTCCCTATGAAAGGGATAAGTTTAGAATCATTACTAGTATACTTTTATTGACTATTTCCTCTTGTGGCTTATTTAACATTTCATTTAGGAACTTTGGATGCTTTACCATTTGGCATATATATGTTTCACAATAATATTACTTTGTTTACAGTACTTTTTAGCAAAATGTTTTTCCCTTTTTATATCTTTTAATTAGATCTACTTTTTCTCTTGCTTTGACTGAGATCATGATTGCTACCCCTGCATCTGAAACACTATAAATTCTCCATCTTTTCACCTTTACCCTGTGTCTCTCTGCTTCATGTGTTTTTCTTGTAAATAACTTATTTTAGTGTAAGGGTTAAATTAAGGAGTTTGACTAGGTGAGGAGAGCAATTTAACAGAAACATTGTTTAATTAAAGAAAGAAGTACAGATAGAAAAGAGGAAAGAGAGATAATTAATCTTATACCCTATAAATACACCTAAATTTTCTAATTCTACATAAAATTTCCTAAAATTTTCTGTCTTCTCAGGACAGTTTCTTCTTCCTGACACACCGGGCCTAACTAACCTACTCTATAAATTATTCACTATCTAACTCTCTTAAAATAATAGACAGCCAGCACTCACTCACTCATTTAATCAGTTTCCTATAGCAGCCCAACTGGCAGTAGCCCCTTGAGTCAGAGACAGATCTCCTGTTCTCTAGAGATCCCAGAGGCAAAAGACCTCCAACTTTCTATGGCTGCTTCCTTTCTCTCCTCAATAACCAACTGCCCCCCCCCCTCACTTCACAGGTTGTGATCCCCAGGGTTCAAGATTCCAAACAATACACTGTTTATTTCACTCCATCCTGCTTCTCCATTCTCCATTTAACCTTTTCTCTCTCCTTTCACTGTGTCCTTCTTCAAGTGTTTTGTTTTTGACCACCACCTCCTGCAATCTGCCTTCCCTTCTCAATCCAACTTTCTTTTATTCTTTTCTTGTATTTCCTTGTGGGGTAAGATAGATTTCTATACCCACATGAGTATTTGCATTATTGCCTTATTCAGTCAATTACAACCAGATTAAGTTTCAAGCATTGCTTTCCCTTATATGTTACTCCACTTTAAAGGTTCCTTCATGTATTTTATGTGAGAGAATTTACCTTACTCTAACTTTCCTTTTTCCCAGTGCATCCATTTTTCTTAGCTTTTAATTTTATTTTTTTTCTATCATACTATCATCATCTTCTTACAGCCATGCCCTCTGTCTATGTACACTCTGTATAACTCTCCTAAGGGAGAAAAAAGATCTTAGGAGTTTCAAGTATTACCTTCCTCTGTAGGAATGTACATAGTTTAACATTTATTTTTAATCCATTATGATTGGTATTTCATGCTTACCTTTTTTATGTCCCCCTTGAGATTTGTGTTTGAATAGCAAAATTTCTATTTAGCTCTGATCTTTTAATCAGGAATTTTTTCCTCTGAAAAATTATTTTAGTTTTGCTAGGTAGATAATTCTGGGTTGTAATTCTAATTTTTTTGTTCACTAGAATATCATATTCTAAGCCCTCTGATCCTATTATGTAGAAATTGGTCATTCTTATTGTTGTTTCAGTTATATCTTATTCTTTGTGACCCCAAATCAGGGTATTTTTGATAAATATACTATAGTGGTTCACCATTTCTTTTTCCAGCTAAATTTATAGATGAAGAAACTGAGGAAAACAAAGTTAAATGACTCACCCAAGATGTCACAGCTAATAAGTGCCTGTGACCAGATTTAAACTCAGGTCTTCCTGATTCTAGACCTAGTGCTTTATTCACTATGTCAACTAGCTGTCCCAAATTCATTCTCTTTGCAATATTTTCTCATTGATCTGGGAGCTCTGGAATTTGGATATAATTTCCGGAGAATTTACATTTCAGAATTCTTTCAGGGGAAGACTCATGAAGTCTTTCAAATTCTATTTTTCTATCTGGTCCTAAAATATAAGAAAAGTTTTACTTGATAATTTCTTGAAATATGGTGTCCAGACTATTTTTTTTATCATGGCTTTCAGGTAGTACAAAAATTCTTAAAATATCTCACTTGATTCTGTTTTCCAGTTTAGTTGTTTTTCCAAAGATAGTTTACATTTTTCTGATTTTTTGGTTTTATTTTATTATTTATTGATGCTTCATAGAGCTTCCTATCTCCCAATTCTAATTTTTAGGAATCATTTTCTTTACTGAGCTTTTGCCTCTCCTTTTCCATTTTGCTAATTTCTATTTTTAGGAAGTTATTTTCTTCAGTGAATTTTGTCCTTCTTTTTCAGGTTGGCTAATTCTGATTCTGCTTTGTAAGTAATTTGTATATCAATTTTTGATCTGTTTTCTAACTACCTTACTATATGTAGATCGACAATTCTGGAAACTACAATAATTGCTACCACTTTAGTCATCCCTATGGCCTCATGTTCTTTTACTGATGTGGGGCCCTGCCTTAGCACAGCCTATGTTATACTGTTTCCAAATCTCACCCTGGTGAGACACATTTTCGTAAACCTTCTAAGTCATCTTACATGGGAAAAGCATTTCACACTGTCCTTTGATGTGTTGCTCTATAATTCATTTTGAAGCAAATCTAGAGAATTTGGGAGAATGCAGGTGATTCCCTATGTTTACTTCACAACCTTAGTTCCACCTCAAAACAAACTACATCCTGACTACTTATAAACTTAATATATACTAATTATAAGTGAGGAGATTGAGAGGGATCAAAACAAGATACAATTTTAATATAATTTTAATTGTCATTATTTTGATTACTGACATAATTAACTTCATCATTATTTTAAATGATAATGTTGATCCTATGATTTCTGTTATTATTTATGATAAGAATGATTGCTTTGTTAAATCAATTGTGAATGTGAAATTCCCTCCCCCTTTTTATGATTATAATAATATTTTAATAACATAATCATTAGTTTTGGGTGAATATTCAAAGTGATACAGTTTGCTTTATGAAATTATAGAGATTAGCTAAGAAAGTTACAGTTTAGGGTGGCATCAAATCTTGTTTACATATTTTTGACCTGAAGCCTATAACCAAATTTTACTACCAAGGCCACCACACCTTTGGTGCAAGCTCAAGATGGTCATGAAGGAGTGGGAGCCCTGCTTTGGGTTATGAGGTGGAGGCCTGCTTTGTGTGGAATCACAAGATGGTCACACAGGAGGAGGGCTCCTCTTGTTTTTCTAAAAGGTCAGTAATAATGAGAGATATAAGTTACCACTCAAAGTGGTAACTTTTACATTTTACATTCCTTTTTACATACATTTACATAACCTTTTACATTCAGGAGCTTCGTCAGCAGTTGCATCACTAAGAACCACGTCTGTGAAAGATTTGAGCATCTTTTTCTATTTTTAGTGTCATAAGATTTCTTTCTATAACAAAGGCCATCTTCTAAGACTCGGGGTCCCTGGTTCTGATGGGATAAGGATCCAGCTTTATTGTGAGGTGGGCCTCCTCTCAGTAAACATATTATTTAGCTTGGAGTTCTGTATTGGTGTGATAAATTTTCACCACACCATGCAAATGGAACTGATATCTTTCCATCATTAGCTTTTTAATAGGCTAAATAAGAACTTTCAAGGGCAGGAGATGAGGAAAGAGGAGATACTGAGGAAATAGAATAAAGAAGAAAAAACATGGGTGGCTATTTTAAAAGTGACTTTCCTAATGCATAGCTTATTAATATTTTTAGGTGACAGACCAAAGATATAGGTGAGACATATATGAAGCAAAGCAGCAGAGTTCTGGTTAGAATCATGATACCTAAGTGACTCGCCTTCTGTAGGTCTGTGTTCTTCTATGTCACATGTGTCTTTGGAGAGAGTTTTCTATATTGCAAAGAGATTAGTAATACAGGACATAGGAAAATTAATTTTGAGTCTTGATGACCTTTTATCATAAAGACATATATCTTCAGAGCTTTTCGCTACTCCTTTGTGAATTCCTGTATCAGAGATGTTAGAACCTCTCCTCAGGACAAGTCAAAAGTCTAAAGAAGGGATATATCAGAGAAGTTGAGAACTATAAAAGGAATGGTAAGATAAAAGAACTAGAGGGAATGGATAGGATAGGAAAAAACAGCAGTGAAGCCTAGGAAGTAGAAAAAAAAATTCTAGTAAATTTATATGATTTTACTATAATTATGAGCAAATTCTGCTGGAGTATTTGATTGACTAGATTAATCTATTCCTGAATCATACCAGTTTACAGAGATTTTATCACATTTTTCTGTATCTCAAATTTCATTTGATCTAATTGAGATATATTCCCTAGGCTACAGGGAAGCTTGCACTACCAGGCCACTTTACATTTTCAGAGTCACTTAAAAAGCTATGTGAACTATTTGGAAACAAAGGTGAATTGGGCATGTCCAGACAGAGATAAGCATTAAGTCAATGTTTTCAGTAGTATACAGATAATGCATGTCACAACTTCTCTGGACTTACATGAATATTTTCATCTAGTGTTTAAGCTATGACCTGAGATCTATATTTGCTTGAGTCTGTGAAATCATAATGAAGAGATCAATCAGAAAAATGCTCAGCTGAGACAATCAGCAATCATTTAAGCATTTAAGTTTTCCTCAAATACATTTTTCATCATTTCTATTAATTGCAATATGGGAATAAGGACCAGATTCTGAATGTATATTATGGCCTCATTTTATTTATTAAGAGGCCATGGATTACAGTTGATTTCCTTTATTTCTCTAGAATATTCCCCTAATATGAATTAATGCTTATTGAGTCAATGCAAAAAAAAATAAGTTGGATGTTTTTAATAAGTTGGCATCAACAATACTAATCTATCTATATTGCAGCATTATTTTTTCTGGGGAATAACATTTTAGAGAAATGAGAAACAAAATCTTTATATAAAAATGCCTGCAAAAATGTGCCTTCTGAATGAATAACCTTTTAAAAACAAATTCAATTCTGTTGCATTAGCAAGATTTAAAATATTAAAATGTTCTTTTTGTGTATTTGTTTATTGGCAAAAGCACTGTTTGGATTAGTTTTAATGCAAAATTAATGCTTCTGTTTAAGTAGACAGTTTAATTCCAGTACTTTCGCAAGTAGGTAATGCACACAAGATATTTAATTAATGTTGTACTTGTTTCTCTAATTATTTTTTCTAATTGTATTTGAAAAGTTTGAACTGTGCATTAGTGTAAATATTGGTATAATGAAATTTATACTTTTAACTAATTAAAACACCCAAGGGTAATTATGAATAAGAATACTTTCATTTACCTCAAATTCAATTGCTTTTCTTTTAGGTAAATATTTTGAATATTTATATATTTGTATATAAATTAATTATCTTATATTTGCAAATACTAGGCAATTTTGAATTGGCTAACTCCAAAGCATTTTAGATTTATGTCTTTTGAATGCTATGCTTGTTTGGTTAAGTTAATTGATTTTGTATATTCTTCTTGATTTGTGTTTAGCAATTCATATAATGCAAATGCTGACCTAAACATGGAGAGAATTTGAAATCCAAACATTGGTTCTGAATAAAAATAAGTGAAGGTTAGATTATTATTCTTTGGAGACATACAATATTTCTGGTCACACTACTTAAACCCTTAGAAAATAATGAAATTTTAAAATGAAGATATAGTAGAATATATCCCTCATTCTTTTTAAGAATTAATTTCCTACTCATAATTCTAAAAAGGTATATGACTTGCTTCTCTTCTAATTTTTATATGATATTTTATATTAATGTAATATCCATTTTAAAATTAAAAGGAAATATGCTAAAAATGTTGCTATAAGCCAGTTTCTGTGAACTGCTTTTCAGTTTTGATAGCATTTTTATCAAATATGCTTTTCTTTTGTTTATAATTTATGTTTTCAGTTTTATAGAACATTGACTCCATTACTTTTGATTCTTCATTTTCTGTTCTACTCTATTGCTCTACTGTATTTTTAAAATAATGGTACATAATGACTATTTATTTATGAAAAATTTGAGGTCTGGAATTATACTTCCTCCTTGAATCCTTCCACTTTTTATCAATACTGTAGCTTTTTCTAGATTTTCTAGAATCTTATTATTATGTTAATGTATGCTTTTCCAACAGAATTTTATCAAGTTCTATAAAGTATCCCATTTTGATTTGATATTTTGATTGCTATAACTAGTACTTAGACTACTAATTAAGTTTATTAATATTGGCATTTTATTATGTCATGGTCCTTCTACAAGCACTGTATATTCTGCTGGTTATTCATGTTGTTGTCTATTTCTTTAAAGATACTATATAATTTAACTATACAAATATTTTTTTGCTTTGCTTTATTTTATACCTAAACATTTTATTTATTTTGTATTAATTTGGAATATAACTTTCTTTTCTAATACTGTCTTTTGGGTTCTTCTATTATTAGACTAAAAAGTTTTTATATAGGAGAAAGGATTTATTTTGTGCCCTGAAAATTACCAACTTGTTTAATAGTTTCAGTATCTCTCTTGGTTCTCTAGAACTTTTTTAGGGAAACTATCATATCAGATACAAATAGGAGTAGTTTTATTTTCCTTATTTTTTCCTCTTTCTGTTTACCTTGTCTTAATACTATTTCTGCTACCTCTAGAATTATGTCAAATTAGAGTGGGAGAATGTATGTTTGTTTTGCTATTTTATTCATTGAGAAAAACATCTAGTGTATTCCTATTAATGATATTTTCTTTTGGTTTACAGAGGTTTTTTTAATATTCAAAATGTCCATTAATGAATATTCTTAATGGATATTAGCATAAATGTGTGTTGAATGTTATCAAAGGCATGCTCTTCATTGACCTGTATTAAACAAGTATAAACAAGTAGGTGCTTTTGTTTTATGTGATTAATTAGGTTGATAGCTTTCCTAGGACTGAATTCTACATGAATCACTGGCATAAAACTAACTTGATACAAACAAAACCAATGCAAGCAAAATTAGAAGAGAAGTAACAAATTGGGAAACAATCTTCATAACAAAAACCTCTGACAAAGGTCTAATTACTCAAATTTATAAAGAGCTAAACCAATTGTACAAAAAAATCAAGCCATTTTCTAATTGATAAATGGGCAAGGGACATAAACAGGCAGTTTTCAGATAAAGAAATCAAAGCTTTTAATAAGCACATGAAAAAGTGTTCTAAATCTCTTATAATCCAAGATTCAAATCAAAACAACTCTGAGGTATCACCTCACACCTAAGAGACTGGCTAACATGACAGCAACAGAAAGTAATGAATGCTGGAGGGGATGTAGCAAAGTTGGGACATTAATGCATGGCTTGTGGGGTTGTGAATTGATCCAACCATTCTGGAGGGCTATTTGGAACTCTGCCCAAAGGGCGCTAAAAGACTGTCTGTCCTTTGACCCAACCATAGCACTGCTGGGTTTATACCCCAAAGAGATAATAAGGAAAAAGTCTTGTACAAGAATATTCATAGCTGCGCTCTTTATTGTGGCAAAAAATAGGAAAATGAGGGGATGCCCTTCAATTGTGGAATGGCTGAACAAATTGTGGTATATGTTGGTAATGGAATACCATTTTACTCAAAGAAATAATAAAGTGGAGGAATTCCATGGGGACTGGAATGACTTCCAGGAATTGATGCTGAGCGAAAGGAGCAGAACCTGGAGAACATTGTACACAAAGACTGATACACTGTGGTTCAATCGAATGTAATGGACTTCTCCATTAGTGACAATGCTGTAACCCTGAAAAACCCAGAGGGATCTATGAGAAAGAACACTATCCACATTCAGAGGAAAAACTGTGGGAGTAGAAACAGAAGAAAAACAACTGCTTGATTACATGGGTCAAGGGGATTTGATTGGGAATGTAGACTCTAAATGAACATCCTAGTGCAAACATCAACAGCATGGAAACAGGTTCTGATCAAGGACACATGTAACATCCAGTGGAATTGAATGTGGCCTACAAGAAGGGTGGGGGTGGGGGAGGGAGGGATAGAATATTATTCTTGTAAAGGAGGAATAATATTCTAAATTGACTAAATATTTTTTTTAAAGTTCAGGAGATCTAAATGAAAAAAAAAAACTAACAACCATAATGAATGATTTTTTGAATGATATTTTTTTACTCTATTTGACTGTACTTTAATTTTTAGATTGATATTCCTTATTGGTCATTAATTTTCCTTTGCTTTATGTGTTCTTGATTTAACAATTACGACTACATATATTTTATAATAGAGTCTCAGAACACTTTTTTTCTTTCTTTTTTGGAAGATGTTATTTAGTATTTGTATTTTTTTCATTAAAAAGTTTTATAGAAATCATTAGGAACATGATTCATCCTGTCCCCTGGTAGAAAAATAGTTCTATAAAAGCTAGTTTCATTTCCTTTCAGAGATTATATTTTTTCAGAATTCTATTTGGGAACTGTCAGTTCTGGTATTACTTATGTTGGAGGTACTAATTCATTTCTTTTGTGTTTACAGTTTTATTATCATGTGATTGTTAATAATCAGTTCTAATTTGTGGCAATTTCACCTTTTTATTTTTTAAATGGTATAAGGGTTAAAAGAAAAAGGTTGAACTAAATATATAAAAATGTAGTTGCCAAAATAATTACTCAAGTCATAATGACTTTTTATGGTAGTTTATTTACAAAAGGAGAAACAATGAAAGTAATCAGAGAGAGAGAGTAGCTAATTACTCTGGTCTGGTCTGAACCAGGCAGGGCTGAGGCCCCAGCAAAGGGGAAACCCAGAACTAAATTAAACAAAGGTTCTAGCCATAAGGATTCCTCCATGATGAGGGGCCTCTTTGGAGGCTAATACCTCCAAAAAAGTTGGAGTCAGTCTTTTTCACTCACCCACATGGTAGTTCTAAGGGAAAATTGAAGACTATCTAAGGTCCTAAGGTGGAGTTCTTTCAAGGTCAAGTTCCAAGGCAAAAGACCTGGTCATAGGAAGTTCTTGACACTTTTAAAGACCCTTCCTTCCTTCACTTCCTGTCTTCCTTCTACTTTATGTGGTCCAATTGCAGCTATAGCTTTGCTTAGGACTGTCCTGGGGGAAGTAATTTGATTCTGATTCGTCACTCACTATAGCACATGTGGGTCACAGACCTCTCCATACGTAAGGATAAATAGGGTGTATACACTTCTGGTGATTAAATCTAAAAATGGGCAGGGGAGAGTAAATCCCGTCTTCACAACTGATAATCTGATTTTGTGCCTTCTTTTTTTACAAAATTGACTGAAGGTTAATATATTTAGTCTTTTCCCCAAATCAGCTTATTTTTTAAATTATATATGCATGTATATATTAGCTGTTGGTTTACTTATTTTATTTCTAATTTTTAAAGTTCTTTTTAACTTCATATCTATGTTTATGTATGCATATACATACTCACACACACATATATATATTTCCTCTCTAATTTTATCTCAATGTTTTCCATCTTGTTTGCCCTCAGGAACTTAATCCCCTTCCCACCAGAAGCAGAATCCTGTCCATTTAAGCAGAATGATCTCTCAGAGTTAGTTGCTACTATACACAATGAATTCTTGCAAATTATCTACATTTAAGTTCCCACTGTCCATTACAAAATATATCTATCTTCTTATGTGAGTGCTCTTCAGTGGGGCCTACTCCTAACAATGAACTGATGTTTCCCTGTTTTGTCTATGATTTAATTATTTCTCTTGCCATTTGTCCCGAACACAACCATAGATTCATCCTAGTAGAGAGTGGTGGTGGTGATGGAGTATAATGTTTAGTCCATGTTGATATGGATATGCTCCTTTACCATCAGTTCTTTTGTCTCATGTAATTTTATCAGTAAATCTCTTAATTACATATCTTTTTTAATTACATTTTTATTGTCTTAGTTTTCAGTAATGTTATTTCTGTCATTTTTAACACTAACATTGTCTTTATCTTTAAGGTGATTTTTATTATTATTTTTTAATTAGCCATAAATTTTATTGTTTATTATAGCATCTGTGTGGAAGATGGATTGTAAGAGAGAAAAAGTAAAACACAGGGTAATTTGTCCTTAGCAAGGTTGGTTGCAGCAATAAACATCCTAAGTATTCAAGAAATGCAGACAGGTAACACAATGGCCAAAATGCCAGACTTGTAAAATTCTTGGAAAATTTTAATCATTATGAAATGTTAGTTATTGTTACAAGAACAAATTTTAAATACATTTCATAAATATATTAAAATAATAACAAACACTTGTTTTAATACAATGTAATTTCAGTATGGAGGTGGAGACATTAATAGCAGTAGTGAGGTGTTAAGAAAGACTATTTTGGATATGGGATTTGTACTGAAATTTGTAGTAAGCTGAGGATCCAAATACATGATTGTGAATAGGGGAATCATTTCGGGCATGTAGGTGGGGTGTGAATGAGGGAAGGTAGACATGATGAAATACTGGTATTAAAATCACAAAAATAGCTAACTTCATAATACCTAAAAATGAGGAGGTTTCTCAGAGAAATCTTTATTTTCTCACTTGATAAAGACTGGTTTATATAGATTAATATCATTAGGGCACTGAAGCAGAAAATTTATTTTTATAAGGGTAAGTGACCTTTCCAGAGTGGTCATCTCTATGTGAAGGTAAAATGAACATAAGTTGATTGATCAGCTCAGATGGAAATTGACTTCTCTCTTCAGTTTTCATGCTTCATATATATCACTGAAGAATATATATGTATAATTCATAAATACGTACACACATGTATGCATTTTACACATCTCGTGTATTGTGAGATTCTAAGGGCTATTCTATCAATTCCAAGTAATAAGGGAATAATACTTTTAGACATTTAAGAAAAATCACTGCAAATATCTATATACTATCTGCCCTTTCTTCCAGTAAATCTTGGAAGCCCTGATCAATAGTTTAGAGAGGGAATTACCAAGTTATGATATATGGTGCTCAAATTAATAGTATAACTGAGTAAATTCCCAATCTACTCTTTGATCTTTATACTCAGGCTGCATATGGGTCATCTGGATTTGTTATTGTGGTAGTCATTAATTTTTAATTGGTCTCCAAATGTTTATTCTCAGTGCATTGTTTATTAATTCTCTGAGTAGTATTGAGTTCCAAATAAAATGAAATTTTATTTTATATTATTGTGGAATATAAAATAAGAAAGACATACATTTTATAAAAGAGGTATTTTAATATAAAATGGCAAAGTAGAAAGTAACATTTTGTTCAAAAAGATTTTAATTAAGTGTGAAACTATAATGTATTGTGTGAATCCCACTGTCCATAATGAGGCTTTAGCATGGATAGATAGTACTGTTGTGCTGATATACATAATTATGGGTTCAATTTTATTACTGCTCTTCAAATCCCTTATTTCTCCATGGGTTTACAAAAGCTATGAATTGCTTGTTACACATCAGTGACTAGGATATATCCTTACAACATTGGAAGAAATGAATTTCATCACCTTTGAATTTCAAAGCATTTATCACACTATTGGAAATTAATATTTTGAAAAGGGCTTTAGGGAAGTAAGAAGTCAGCTAGAATTGATTCAACTTGGAATCATTTTATTAACTGCACCAATTGGCCAACTCAGGATAGGCACTAAATTATTCTGATCAAGTGTTTGTGATTAGACATATTCTCCTTTCTTCACCTACTAATTTGACTACTAAACTGGCATTTATCAACAATTCCTTCTTACTATAAATAAAATAATTTCATGACTACAAGTTTGAGGTAATGAGTACTTAGAAATACCATCTCCTTTATATACAAGAAGGCAAGATGTTAATAAGTTTGAATAGTGATCTACAAACACAGTAATGGATATTAAAATATAAGCTGATAAGTAGATATTTTCCATTTTTCCCTCTCTTGAGAATAGAATTGTAAGAAACAGACACTAGGGAATTAATCACTCAAACATATTAATTTGTAAGGGGAGGAATGTTAACATTAAATCTTAGTTTGCAGTGTGACATAATGGGTATATTGTTTGGGGTTCAGGAAGATATGGTTTCATTTTATGGCACTGATATATCAAGCAATGTATTTCTGAGTATTTAGTGCTTCCCTGCATTTCTCTGAGTCTGCTTTTGTCCTAGCATATATAGATCTACCTTATGTCTTAAAGGTAATAAGGAACTGCCAATAGAATGGGCATTAAATGACACCAAATAATTTGGGTAATTTTGACTCTTTCCTCATTGGGTTTGGAGACAGGGAGTGTTTATGTCAGAGATTATTGTTTTATGACATTTGGGAATGCTTACCTATATAGTCCAACCAAGATTTTTTCAGTATATAATCTCTCCATAATATTGTTCAAAGGATACAAGGTAAAAAAAAAAAAACTATTGTACATTAGAATAAAAATTCTGGAATCAGAGGAAGGTCTTAGGTCCAAAGCCCACTCATGATGCTCTTACCTGTGTTATCTTACTCAAATTATATAACTGTCCTGGCTTCCAATCTTTTTTAAAAAAATGTTAACCTAGTTAAAGTCAGAAGTCTCCTCAAGATTCAGATCTTTAATCCTAAATGTCTTATACTTGCATACCCCTTCCTGTGGGCACTTATTTTTCCCATAGTAGTTAAGACTTCTAAGAGAATCAAAACTGTGTTATTCAGAGATAGTGACTGTCAAAGAATTGTTATCATTTACCCCAAATACAATAATCATTCCATGGAAAAAAGATACAACAATACTCAAAAGTGCTGACCAGTCTTATGAACTATGCACACCTACCTCCATAAAATATCCTAATCCTAATTCTTCCCATAATTCCATAGATAAAGGCTCATCCACTTCATAAGCCCATCCCTCTAGAGACGTACAACTAGAGTCATCCCTAAAATTACAGAGGATATACCTTCAAACCACAAACCTTCAAACCAGCTTGATTTCTGTATATGGAAGTAATTACAAATAGCTAGGCTGTCATACTCAATTGGCACAGTCCTATCACTGCCTAATCAGTCTCTCTCTTTGACTCCTGCCTCTAATCACTCCAATAGCAACAGTAACTCTTTGTCTTTCTCATGCAAAATATATATAATTCATACTTGATTATACCTATCACCACTGTCCCCAAGAGCTAGTTTTCTGGTTGAAAATTCTTTTTAAATAGTAGATGACTAGCTATGACCATCCCAGGGCCTATAACCAAGAAACAAACAAAAGTATTAGCCAAATAAGTTTAAGAAAAACAGAAATCTATAAGGTGAGCATGGATTTCACAAGGGGTAGTGTTTTGAATAATCAAAAAGTCTTGTTAGGAATATGATGTCTCTGGGGTGGAATAAAGATAGCAGAGTGATCCAGAGCAGGTCCTTGCCACCATGAGAATTCTTTCTGACCAAAATTAAAATATCACCACAAAATGGATACAGCAGTGAAAGAACCAACAAGCAGAGGGGGTGAAAGAACTTTTAAGAAAAGAAAAACCCAAAAGGTAGGCAAAGAATATCTGGGGCATGGGGGTGAGAGGAGAAAAGAGGAAGCAAGGAACTTTATCAAGGAGGGAAGAACAAGCCAAAAGCAAGCCATACACCCCCTATCCCTTGTCAGCTGACCAAGGTTCAGGAACCTATGCGGAAGCCAACACCCAGATCCTGAGCTGACCTATACCCCTTGAAATTTCAAACCTGTGGAGAAGTCTTGAGTCCTAGTCCTGGGAATTCAAGTCTCAATTTGAGTTAAGGACTTATTTCATACTTTGGGGTGATTGATAGTATTAAGTACTAAGTACTAATCTTTTTGCCTAAAACTCAGGTATAGAGCTCTAAGACAGGACACAATCAAGGGTGTGACTGATGAGATCAAGTACACAGCCCCTGACCTGATCAAGATCAGAGTGAGATCAAAAGCTTATACCTAAGCCTGAGGCAGGTCTTTTTTTATTTTTAAACCCTTACCTTCCCTCTTGGAGTCAATACTGTGTATTGGCTCCAAGGCAGAAGAGTGGTAAGGGTTAGGCAATGGGGGTTAAGTGACCTGCCCAGGGTCACACATCTGGGAAGTGTCTGAGGCCAGAGTTGAACCTAGGACCTCCTTCTCTAGGTCTGACACTGAATCCACTGAGCCACACAGATGCCCCCATGAGGCAAGTCTTTAAGTTATCACTATCTCAATGATCTAATGAATCAGCAGGAGGAGGGAGAGCTCAGAGCTCTCAGAAATCAGACTATAACATCATCCCCTGCCCCCCTTGACTACCTATAATTGTATTGGAAAAATAAGCAAACATCCAAAAAAGCACCTAAATCTAATGAATTTTTATGGAGACAAAAAACAAGGTACAGACACAGAAAGAGACAGTGAAACCAAAGGAAATACATGAAAATTCCAAAAGAAAGATATGGATTGGATATAGATTCTGGATGAAATAAAAAATACTTCAAAAATCAATTAAGAGAGGCAAATGAAAAGTGGGAAAGGGAAATGAAAATGATACAAGAAGAAATGGGCCAATTGGAAAAGGAGAACCAAAAATTGACAGAGGAAAATTAAACCTTAAAAATTGGAACTTACCATCTAGAAATTAATGATTTCATGAGAAATCAAGAAACAGTAAAGCAGAATCATAGGATTAAAAAAAAAACAGAGGAAAACATAAAATACCTTATTGATAAAACAAGTGACAAAGAAATAGCTCTAGGAGACACAATTTGAAAATTATTGGACTAAATGAAAGCCATGATCAAGAAAAAACCCTGGATATCATGTTACAAGAAATTATCAAAGATGACTGCCAAGAGATTGTTGAATAAGAAAATAAAATTGAAATTGAAAGAATTCACAGATCACCTCAAGAAAGAAATCCTCAAATGACAATTTCCAGTATTATAATAGCTAAATTCAGAAGTTTATATACAATCCTATCCTATTCTTCAGGGTACATGGAAATGTTCATTTATTTGTTGGTTAAATTATGAATAAGAATTAAATTTGATGTGAAATAAGTTAAATTTAATTAAATAAATACAATGAGGCAAGAATTTGTACTAGAGAGAATTTCCTGGTTCTCAGCTCTGAACCCTATGAAAAAGAGAAAGAAAACTATAGACCAATTTCCTTAATGAACATAGATGCAAAAATCTTAAAGAGAATACTAGCAAAAAGGCTCTAGCAAGTGATCACAAGGATTATTCATAATGACCAGGCAATATTTATACCAGGAATCCAAGAATGATTTAATGTTATGAAATCTATTCACATAATTAACCATATCAATAATCAAACCAACAGAAATCATATGATTATCTCAATAGATTCATAAAAAGCCTTTGGCAAGATTTAAGAGCCATTCCTATTAAAAACATTAGAAAGTAGAGGAATAGAAGGGCCTTTCCTCAAAATAATAAACAGTATGCATTTAAAACCATGGGCAAATATTATTTGCAATGGGAACAAGTTAGAAGTCTTCCCAGTAAGATAAGGAGTAAAGCAAGGATGCCCATTATCACCTCTGTTCCTTAATATAGTACTAG
This sequence comes from Monodelphis domestica, assembly GCF_027887165.1. Classification (NCBI taxonomy): domain Eukaryota; kingdom Metazoa; phylum Chordata; class Mammalia; order Didelphimorphia; family Didelphidae; genus Monodelphis; species Monodelphis domestica. The sequence goes on along the minus strand of NC_077228.1, from coordinate 96,573,768 downwards.
AAATGCTAGCAGTAGTAATTAGAGAAGAAAAAAGAAATTGAGGGTATTAAAATAGGCAATGAGGAGACCAAGCTATCACTCTTTGCAGATGATACGATGGTTTACTTAAGGAATCCTAGAGAATCAACTAAAAAAGCTAGTGGAAATAATTAACAGCTTTAGCAAAGTTGCAAGATACAAAATAAATGCACATAAATCATCACAATGCCTGTATATTTCCTACAAAACTCAGCAGCAGAAGTTAGAAAGAGAAACTCCATTTAAAAATCACTCTAGACAATAAAAATACTTAGGAATCTATCTAGCAAGATGAACACAGGAATTATATAAACACAACTACAAAACACTTTTCAAAACTAGTTCTAAATATTTGGAAAAATGTTAATTGCTCATGGGTAAAATGAGTTAACATAATAAAAATGACCATCCTAACCAATTTAATTTACTTATTTGTTGCCATATGTAACAAATTACAAAAAACCCACTTTTTTATAGAATTACAAAATTTTTTAGCAAAGTTCATGTGGAAGGACAAAAGATCTAGGATATCAAGGGAAATAATAAAAAAAAATGTGAAGGATGGTGGCCTAGCAGTACCAAATATTAAACTGTACTATAAAGCAGTGCTCATCAAGAAAATATGGTACTGGTAAGAAACAGAAGAATCAGTCAATGGAATAGGCTATGGGTAAATGTCCTCAGCAAGCTAGTTTTCAATAAATGTAAAGATCCCAGCTTTTGGGACAAGAACTCACTATTTGACAAAAACTACTAGGAAAATTGGAAAACATCATGTGAAGAATTAGGTTATGATCAACATTTTACACCCTATGTCAAGATAAATTCAAAATGGGTAAATGCCTAAAATATAAAAGTGAAACCATAAATTATTTAGGTGAATATCAAATAGTATATCTGTCAGATATATGGTAAATGAAGGAATTTAAGAGTAAGGAAGATATAGAGAACATTGCAAAATGTAAAATGAATGATTTTGATTATATCAAATTTAAAAGTTTTTTTACAATCAAAATCAATGCAACTAAAATTAGAATGAAAGCAACAAACTGGGAAAACGTTTTTATAAGAAAACTTTCTGACAAAGTTTTACTTTCCCAAATATATAAGGAACTATGTCAGATTTACAAAAAAAATCAAGCCATTCCCCAATTGACAAATGGTCAAGGACATGAATAGACAGTTTTTACCTGAAGAAATCAAAAGTATCTATAAACACATGAAAAAGTATACTAAATCCCTCCTGATTAGAGAGATGCAAATAAAAACAACAATGAGGTACCACCTTACACCTAGCAGACTGGCCAATATGGCATCAAAGTAAAGTGATAAATATTGGAGGGGATATTGCAAAATTGGGATATTAATACAGTGCTGGTAGAATTGTGATTTGGTCCAATCATTCTGGAGGACAATTTGGAATTTTGTGCAAAGGGCTTTAAAAGAATACTTGCCCTTTTATTCCTATGTTATTAATAGGAACAGGTGTTATATTTTGTTGAAGCATCTTTCAAGAGAGACATGTGCTTTCTGTTTGATTATTGATATGGTCAGTTATGGTGATGTTTTCCTAATATTAAACCAGACTTGCATTCCTGTTTATAAATCTCATCTGTTTATAGTGAATAATCCTTGTGTTTTATTTTTTTTCACACTGTTCTTCACTTTATTTCCTTCATTAATTTTTCTCTAGCATAAGTGATGTGTCTTCTTTTTTTTTTTACTTTCAATTGTATTTTATTTTATTTTATTTTTAAACATTTTATTTGGTCATTTACAAACATTATTCATTGGAAACAAAAATAATTTTCTTTTCCTCCCACCCCACTCCCACCACCTCTCCCATAGTCGGCACATGATTCCACTGGGTATCACATGTGTTATTGACTCGAACCCATTTCTGTGTTGTTGGTATTTGCTCTAGAGTGTTCATTTAGAGTCTCTCCTCAGTCATATCCCCTCCAACCCTGTAGTCAAGCAATTGCTTTTCTTCAGTGTTTTTACTCTCACAGTTTATCCTCTGCTTGTGAATAGTGTTTTTTAGATCCCTGTAGATTGTTCAGGGACATTGTGTTGTACCTAATGGAGAAGTCCATTACCTTCAATTGTACCACAGTGTATCAGTCTCCGTGTATAATGATTTCCTGGTTCTCCTCCTTTCTCTCTGCATCACTTCCTGGAGGTTTTTCCAGACTCCATGGAATTCCTCCACTTTATTATTCCTTTTAGCACAATAGTATTCCATCACCAACATATACCACAATTTGTTCAGCCATTCCCCAATTGAAGGACATCCCCTCATTTTCCAATTTTTGGCCATCATACAGAGTGCAGCTATGAATATTCTTGTACAAGTTTTTTTTTTCCTTATTATCTCTTTAGGGTACAAACCCAGCAGTGCTATGGCTGTATCAAAGGGCAGACAGTCTTTTATCGCCCTTTGGGCATAGTTCCAAATTGCCCTAATCCTTGTCTTTTATTGCTATCTTCTCTTTGCTGGTGTTTTATTTAAAATTTTTGCATCAATGTTCATTATGGAAATTGGGCCATAATTTTCTTTATCTGATTTTTGTTCTTCCTGGCTTAGGTATCAGCACCATATTTGTGTCATAAAAATAATTTGGTAGGATTTCTTTGTTTATTTTGCCAAGTAGCTTGTACAATATCGGGATGAGTTTTTTCTTTAAATATTTGCCACAATTCATTTGTGAATCCATCTGGTCCTGGAGATATTTTCTTGGGGAGTTTATGGATGTTTTACTCATTTTTTTCTGAGATGCGATTATTTAAATATTCTATTTTATCTTTTATTAATCTAGTCAATTTATATTCTTACAAATATTCATCCATTTCAGCTAGATTCTCAGATTTATTGTCATGTAATTGGGCAAAATAAGCTCCTTTAGTTTCCCCTTTAAAAATCTGGGTGCTATACCATTTGATTCATATATGTTAAATGATGATTTTTTTCATTGTTTATATCGCCTTTTATCAAGATGTATTAACTTTTCTTATCTTGTTAATCAATTTTTTTTTTGCTCTGGCTTTGCCTGAGATCATGATTGGTACCCCTGTTTTTTATTATCTCAGTTGAAGCCCAATACAGGCTGCTCCAACCTCTTAACTTTACTCTCTGTGTTTCTACCTGTCTCAAATGTGTTTCGTGTAAAGAATATATGGTAGGATTCTGGTTTTTAACCCACTTTGCTATCTGCTTCTGTTATATGGGTGAGTTCATTCCATTTACATTCACTTTTATGATTACCATCTGTGTGTTTTCCTCCAACTTGGTTTCCTCTTTCAGTGTTGAACGTTCTACTTTCACTCTTTCCTTCTTCACTAGTGTTTTCCTATTAATCACTTCCCCATTTCCTTCTCTCTTATATTATCCCCCTTCCCACCACCATCCTTCTTATTCCCCTCCTACTTCTCCATAGGGTCTTTTAATCACTCCTCCCTCCCTATTACTCCTCTATCCACCACACTCTTTCTTTTTCCCTGTATACTTCTCTATAGGATATGACAGGATTCTGTATCCCAGTGTATCTGACTATTTTTCCCTCTCTGAATAAATTTCAATGAGAATAAGGTTTAAACTTTATCCATCACCACCCACAACCTTTCCTCCACTATAATAGTATTCCTCCACAACTTCTTTATGTGATACAATTTACCTCATTTTACTTCTCTACTCCAATTTCTCTAAGTACAATCATTTTAATCACTCCTAGATATTTTTAACATAGCATCTTAAAGAGATTACTACCATATCTTCTGTCTATGTATACTTCTTCTAACTACTATGATAATGATGACAATTTTTACGAGATACAGATAGAATTTTTCTATATGGGAATATAAAAATTTTGATCTTTTTGTAGCCATTGAGTTTTTTCTCTTTCCTATTAGCTTTTTATGAGTCTCTTCAATTTTGTATTTGGACATCAAATTTTCTATTAAAGTCTGGTCTTTTCTTCAGAAATACTTGGAAATCTATTTTATTAAATAACCAAATAATATAGTCAGTTTTGATGGGCAAATGATTCTCGGTTGTAAACCTAGTTCCCTTGCATTTTGGAATATCATATTTCAGGTCTTCAGTCCTTCAATGTGGAAACTGTCAGATTCTATGTAATCATCCATGAAATCTGATTTGTTTCTTTTTAGCTCCTTGAAGTATTTTCTTCTTGAACTAGAAGCTCTTGAACTTGTCTCTACCATTCCTGGAAGTTATTATTTGGGTATTTATTGCAGGGAGTGATCAATGGAATTTTTCAATTTCTATTTTACCCTCTTGTTTAAGAATATCATGGCAGTTCTCTTGGATAATTACTTAAAATATGAAGTCTAGGCTTTTGTTTTGGTCATAACTTTCAAGTAGTCCAATAATTCTTAAATTATCATTTCTGGAACTATTTTCAATATCAGTAATTTTTTCAATGTGATATTTTATATTTTCTTCCATTTTTTCCATTTATTTAAACTTTGTTTTATTGTTTCTTGATGACTTGTGAAATCATTAGCTTCTGTTTGTCCAGTTCTAATTTTTAAAGACTGAGTTTCTTTCATGACCTTTTGATCTTTCTTTTCTACTTGGTCCATTATAGTTTTCATGGCAATTTCTTTTTCATTGGATATTTTGGTCTCTTTTTCCTGTTGACCAATTTTGTTTTTTTAAAGTTTCATTTTCTTTTTGCTTTACTTTTCATCCCCCCCCCCCCCATTTTACTTTGATTTGTCTTATTTGATTTTTGAATTCCTTTTTGAGTTCTTCCAGTGCTGGAGACCAATTTCAACTTTTCTTTGCAATTTTGCCTATGGTTTCTTGGATCTTATCTTCCCCTGATGATTCTGTGCTTTGTTCTATTTTTTCCATAGAAATTTTTTTGAGAGTTCAGAGTTCCTTTTGCCATTTGTTAATTTTCCTAGCCTTTTTTTGCCTGTGGACTAGGAATTCTAAAAACTACTAATTCTGTCTCCTCTGTTGATGGCTTGTAGGACTTGACACCATGAGCTATTTCGCCCTGTGGCTAGGCCTTTGCTACAGCAATACATGCTTGAAAAAGAACAGCCATATGGACTTATAGACCTCACTGTCAGATGGTAACATGGTATGGAACATCAAGGAGTGACTCTGAGGTGCTCTTTTTGGTGTAGTCTATGTCTTGGGATATTGAAGGTTCAGAATCTGGCACAGTAAATGGTGTATTGTAAGGGATGGTCAGTCAGCACTTCTGTGTGCAGTTTTGTTTCTGGTTCCCCCTATCCCGTGAATATCAACTCTCTGCTTACTTTTCAAATTGTATTCAGTTGGAGATAGCACCCCACTCTATCTTGCTGTTGGTTTTTGATGCCTGTTTTTTTGACATGCTTTTTAAAGATTGGTCTGGAAGGATTAGAGTGGTTTCAGTTTTTGCTGCAACTAAGCTGCCATCTTGACTGTGCCCCACTCAGAGTTATTTTAATATGCATTTTCCTAATCAGTAGTGTAGCAAAGGAAAATAAAACTTATAACAGTAGTAATCACTAGACCACTTTTGACTTGCTTATATATGATATTACAATTGAATAACAAACAACTATTTTATCCAGAAGTATTTTACAGATATTTAATAATGATTTGATGATGACCCTCTGCAAACTATATCAATGAGCATCAAAGTCTGATACTTTTTTTAAATCATGTTATAGGGTTTAGAGTACTGTTCTGGTAACATTTTATGTTTGCTCTCTATAGACTAAGCTAGCTAACGTTCAGAGAGGGTCATAGGAATCTTAGATTTATTGTATGATGTATATAACACTGTTACATAGTTTTTATTTTCCCCAGGATAATGAAATTCAGAAATACTCATTGTCCCTTAGCTGCTAAATGTAAAATATGAGACTCAAAATCAAGTTTTCTGACAACCAAGTCTAACATGCTTATAACTGGTTAGGTAAAAATATTATCAGTTTGGGGCACACTACTCCCTTCATTTATATGTTAATGCATAAATATTACTAAGGACAATACTGATTTGGAATATACTGATTCATTAAACCCTAATAAAAAAGGATGCTAAAATATATGCTTGTATCACATCATATAGCAGGAAAGAATGTCAGAGGGTGAGAAGTTTACAGAAAGATTAATTAGAAACCTAAACAATCCAGATAATCATAGAACATTTTAAATAAAATTAAACTGTAATGGTAAAACACACACAAATGGCATGATTTCTATAACAATTTCTCTATCAATGGCAGTATCATATGAATCTGATCACATTTTTATGGACAAACAAGATTTGAAAAATAAGTGACTCCCAGCAGACCTTGCAGACCTTAGGGGTCAGTCAGTGGTAGAGACAGGAAGTGAGTGGAGGTTGAGTGAGAAGTCTAAGTATGCATGAATCACAGAATATGCCTCAGACTCACTGAATTCTCACTTCATTTACCTAGTAACTGATGTTCCTGTTCTAGACAGCTTTCCAGTATAATGACAAGACATGATCTTGTTGAAACCTTCTAATTACTTCTTTTTCATGAGTTCTCACAATTGTCACTCACATTCTGGGGCACAATCCTTTATAAATGGATTATATCTTTAACAAGATTAAAATCATGCCATCTCTGAATAACTGAAGTACATTCATATCTTTTTTGAAACTTGTCACTTTTAAACCAACATCTAATCCCCAAAAGAGAGTTTTTAAGAGAAAAATGTATGAAAGTCATAGTATTAGTAACTAAGGAAGAATACAAACATGAATAAAACACATGATAAAGATATAGACGTGAATTTCCTTGAACTTATCTGAGAATTATTTCCCAATAATAAAACATTAGAGTGAACAATCTTATTGGCTGAAATTGATTCCTTGGGGGAGTGGCATTGTTTTTAGTAGGTTCACAAAATATGTTTTAATTGGTGTAAGAACTCCTGGTGTGGAAACTACCTTTATCAATTCAGACTAGCAATTGTTCTACAACTCTGTTTGGAGGACTGAGAAGTAACTTGTTCAGTTGTCATAGTCACTATGTGTTCCCAGCACAGCTTGAACTCATGCCTTTCCAACTTGGAATTTAAATTTCTATCCACTTTTCCATTCATATTTAGCAGAGCAATAATTCATATTCAGGAGGCAACTATGACCTGCTCAAATTCACTTGCTGTTGTATGACCAAAGAAACACAGTAATGTTTATATTTTTACATTAGAAGTTAGCATTTTATTTAAAATTAAAAACTAAAATAAAAAAGAACAAAAAGTATTTTAGCTGTGCCCTATACAAAAAGAGGCTGGACTCAGATAGTGGTTTGCTGAACCCTTAAGACTTAAATGTTATCTTCACACACATGAAGGGCTGTCAAGTGGAAAAGGAATTGGACTTGTTCTGTTTGACCCCCGGGAACAATGGGTTTAAGATCCAAAGAAGCCAATTTGGGCTTTCTATAAAGAAAATAATTCTAGCTATCCAAAAGTAGAACAAGATGATTTGAGAGGATGTAGGTTTGCCATTACAGAATATCTTCAAGTTAAAACTAAATGGCTACTTTTTGGATATATTGTAGAGAGGATTCTTGTTCATATATGGGTTATACTAGTTGGGCTCTGAAGTGCCTTTCAGATTTTCAGATTCTATGAATCCATATGATTGTGAATGCTCTCATTGGCCCATGTAGGTGATAAAAGCAGATTGAAAACTTGTCAGCATGGTAAATTTGAAAGAACAAGGAGAAATATGGGAAGTGATATAAGAAATATGGGGAGGGTGAATAAAAGGAGAAATAAATGGCAGAAAGAAAGGTTGGATGTGGCTATCTTAGAGAATGAAAGAATCAGTAAGGCACAGATGGAAGATGAAATAATTTTGTAACCTGAGGGAACAAATAAACACTCATCTGTATCTCAATAACCATTGAAAACATTCTTTTGTTGTTCTAAAGGCATGTTCTAATAGTTACTGATCTGTATTATTGCCCTGCTATTTATTTCACGATCCTTTTTACAAGAAATTCTTTGTGCCATGAATTTTTGATGTAAATGTTGAATTTAATGTCAATGATTTCCTCTATAGAGCACATTCACTTGTTTCCACAAGTAAAATATGGTAGTTTTAAAAGGAGACAAAATTATTAACATCTATCCCTTTTCAGATGGATTTGTGATAGTATATGGGTTCCATGGTTTTGAGGTTATAGTAATACTGATAATCTTCTTTGGTGTATATTTTAAAGAGCATCATGAACAATAATCATGTTATGATTTAACACTTCAATTCCTAGTTCTTTTTTGAGGAATTAATCAAATTTCTGACACATTCACTATAGTACAGGGTAACAAAGCTTTGAATTTGAAGAACACTGGTGTTGTACAGTTATATATATATATATATATATACACACACACACTATCAGAAGAGGACTACATTTATTGGAGAAATAATCTTACCTTGTTGATTCCAATTTTTCATTAATGAAAATAGAAGAAAGTCCAACAACAAGTGTCTTAAAAAAAACTAAACTAATTTATTTGACTTTGTTACACACATTTTCTAATAGTTTCAAGCTTTGTTTGACCATAAAAGTTTGTACCTATTGAAAGCAAGGACCCATTCACATTGCTAGATGTCTTGATTCTGGAATCAGAACTGTGCCAAAAAGAAACTGCCATCAACTGATCAAAAGCCAAAAAAAAATGTATTAAATGCCTCCTTTGTACCAGGGACTTTGACATGAGATGGGTAGGGAAAAAAGCAGTGAAAAAACAGCTGAAAAAATATTTCCTTTTAAAAAATCAATTGTTATACAATCTCATATATGAACCCATTTACAAACTAGTCTTTTAGGGTCAAACTTGATCTCATATTAATTAAAGTGTTTATGAATAAAGATCTTAGGCAGGGTAAATACTTATGAATAAAATGTCCTAAGCAGGGTCACCAGTCTCTCATGTGCCTCTGCAACCAGATATCATTTAAATTTAAAAACTAACAACTTTGGTATTTGGAAAAAACATAAATCTCCCAGACATATATTTTTTACTTATAGAGAGGAAATTAATGCATGGAGGCAAAAATGACATATTCTGACCAAATCTACAATCACCATGGAGTTTTATACTCCCTCAAAAAGAAAATTAACTCTGGGGGAAATCTAAACCAGATTTGAAAAAATAAAATAAAATCATGCATCTTGTTGTCCTATCTATATTCTTTCCACACTACACCTTGGATACCTGTACTTTCAGAGAAAGATTACTGTCTACCTAAAGGCTTACCTGAGGATAGCAAAGGCCTTCGATTTCTAGGAAATTATAGAGCTTACCCTAAGGAAACAAGATTAGTGCCTGGTCATATTTTTATCACTTTCCTGACTTCCAGTGTTACCTGATTGGTTTAACCTATGGACCACAATATTATTTGTGCTGTTATAAACATGAAATCTTAATACAGAAGACATTTCTTGAGAAAGCTGATCAATTGTACAGATTTTATATCAGACCTAAAAAATTAAAAATACAAACATTATTGTTTGTACATGGATTTCTCCTGAACGCATTCAGGGGAGTTTGGAAACATTTGTTTTATACTTTTTGTTGAAGTACCATCTTATTCTAGCCATAAAGAGTTTGTCAGCTAACATGAATTCTTGAAATGATGATGTTATTACTACTTTATTCTTCATTTGATCAGGTATAAAGTGGTAATATCTTCAAAAAATATATATTTAGAAAGTCAGATATGTTAATACAGTGCCTAGTATATAGAAGGTGCTCTTTAATAATTATTCCTTGAATTGGAATGTTATTATAATCTTAGAGTTCCTACATATGTCTTCACTTCAGATTTTTTTTTAAATTTGGAAAATAATGATTATGTGAATGTTGTAAAGAAAGATAATGAAAGAACAAGTTCCAGAATGATTCTAGGCATCAGTATCTATATACTAAGGTCCTATACCTGTGTTGGTGAAGGTGTGGTATGCGGGCAGAGCCAGCACTTGGAGAACTGTTTCATTCCTCATCTTCCCAGCACTCAAGGACATTTTATTTTTTGCATGCTTCTCCCCTTTGTCTAGCCTCCCAAAGTGAGAGCTTCCTCTCTCCCCTTTCTAGGCTAATGCAGGGGGCTCACAGACAGCTTGAACTTGCAGATTGTGCATCCAAACTTGAAAACATTCACTAAAGTTGCCCTATACCATCTATGCTTAAATTAGGAAAGGCTACAAAAATAGCATGGTTTCAGAACTGGTGGTCACAATGAGGAGCCAGACCATCAAAAACAAGGTCAACCAGTAAAATGTAAGCACTCCAAGGACAGGAATTTTTATTTTCCATCCTCAGTGCTACCAGAATGACTTGCAGAATTCTTTTTTTTTTTTAAAATATATTTTATTTGATCATTTCCAAGCATTATTCGTTAAAGATCATTTTCTTTTCCTCCCCCCCACCCCCCATAGCCGACACGTAAGTCCACTGGACATTAGATGTTTTCTTGATTTGAACCCATTGCTTTGTTGATAGTATTTGCACTAGAGCGTTCATTTAGAGTCTGTCCTCTGTCATGTCCCCTCAACCTCTGTATTCAGGCAGTTGCTTTTCCTCGGTGTTTCCACTCCCATAGTTTATCCTTTGCTTATGAATGGTGTTTTTTTTCTCCTGGATCCCTGCACGTTGTTCAGGGATATTACACCGCCACTAATGGAGAAGTCCATTACGTTCGATTATACCACAGTGTATTAGTCTCTGTGTACAATGTTCTCCTGGTTCTGCTCCTCTCGCTCTGCATCACTTCCTGGAGGTTGTTCCAGTCTCCATGGAACTTCTCCACTTTATTATTCCTTTTAGCACAATAGTACTCCATCACCAACATATACCACAGTTTGTTCAGCCATTCCCCAATTGATGGGCATCCCCTCGTTTTCCAGTTTTGGGCCACCACAAAGAGCGCAGCTATGAATATTTTTGTACAAGTCTTTTTGTCCATTATCTCTTTGGGGTACAGACCCAGCACTGCTATGGCTGGGTCAAAGGGTAGATATTCTTTTGTCGCCCTTTGGGCATAGTTCCAAATTGCCCTCCAGAATGGTTGGATCAATTCACAACTCCACCAGCAAAGAATCAATGTCCCTACTTTGCCACATCCCCTCCAGCATTCATTACTTTCCTTTGCTGTAATGTTAGCCAATCTGCTAGGTGTGAGGTGATACCTCAGAGTTGTTTTGATTTGCATCTCTCTGATTATAAGAGATGTAGAGCACTTCTTCATGTGCTTGTTAATAGTTTTGATTTCTTTATCTCAGAACTGCCTATCCATGTCCCTTGCCCATTTATCAATTGGAGAATGGCTTGATTTTTTGTACAATTGATTTAGCTCATTATAAATATGAGTAATTAAACCTTTGTCAGAGGTTTCTATGAAGATTTTTCCCCAATTTGTTGTTTCCCTTCTGATTTTAGTTATATTGGTTTTGTTTGTACAAAAGCTTTTTAGTTTGATGTAGTCAAAATTATTTATTTTACATTTTGTGATTCTTTCTATATCTTGCTTGGTTTTAAAGCCTTTCCCCTCCCAAAGGTCTGACATGTATACTATTCTGTGTTTACCCAATTTACTTATGGTTTCCTTCTTTATGTTTAATTCACTCACCCATTTTGAATTTATCTTGGTGTAGGGTGTGAGGTGTTGATCTATTCCTAGTCTCTCCCACACTCTCTTCCAATTTTCCCAGCAGTTTTTATCGAATAGTGGATTTTTTGTCCCAAAAGCTGGGATCTTTGGGTTTATTGTATACTGTCTTGCTGAGGTCACTTTCCCCCAGTCTATTCCACTGATCTTCCTTTCTGTTTCTTAGCCAGTACCAAATTGTTTTGATGACTGCTGCTTTGTAATATAGTTTTAGGTCAGGGACTGCAAGGCCCCCATCGTATGTGTTTTTTTTCATTATTTCCCTGGATATCCTTGATCTTTTGTTCTTCCAAATGAACTTTGTTATGGTTTTTTCTAAATCAGTGAAGAAGTATTTTGGTAGTTCAATGGGTATGGCACTAAATAGATAAATAAGTTTGGGTAGGATGGTCATTTTTATTATATTGGCTCGTCCTATCCATGAGCAGTTAATGTTTTTCCATTTGTTCAGGTCTAGTTTTAGTTGTGTGGAACGTGTTTTGTAGTTGTGTTCATATAGTTCCTGTGTTTGTCTTGGGAGATAGATTCCTAGGTATTTTATTTTGTTTAAGGTGATTTTGAATGGGATTTCTCTTTCTAGTTCTTGCTGCTGAGCTGTGTTGGAGATATATAGAAAAGCTGATGATTTATGTGGGTTTATTTTGTATCCTGCAACTTTGCTAAAGTGGTTGATTATTTCAATTAGCTTTTTGGTTGAATCTCTAGGATTCTTTAAGTAGACCATCATGTCATCCACAAAGAGTGATAACTTGGTCTCCTCCTTGCCTATTTTGATGCCTTCAATTTCTTTATCTTCTCTAATTGCTACTGCTAGTGTTTCTAGTACAATGTCAAATAGTAGAGGTGTTAATGGGCATCCTTGTTTCACTCCTGATCTTATTGGGAATGCATCTAGTTTATCCCCATTGCAGATGATATTAGCTGTTGGTTTTAGATATATACTGTTCATTATTTTTAGGAATGACCCTTCTATTCCTATGCTTTCTAGTGTTTTTAATAGGAATGGGTGTTGTATTTTATCAAAGGCTTTTTCTGCATCTATTGAGATAATCATGTGGTTCTTGCTAGTTTGCTTGTTGATGTGGTCAGTTATGTGGATGGTTTTCCTAATGTTGAACCAGCCCTGCATCCCTGGTATGAATCCTACTTGATCATGGTGAATGATCCTTCTGATCACTTGCTGGAGTCTTTGTGCTAGTATCCTATTTAAGATTTTTGCATCTATATTCATTAGGGAGATTGGCCTATAGTTTTCTTTCTCTGTTTTTAACCTGCCTGGTTTTGGAATCAGTACCATGTTTGTGTCGTAAAAGGAGTTTGGTAGAACTCCCTCTTTGCTTATTATGTCAAATAGTTTGTATAGTATTGGGGTTAACTGTTCTCTGAATGTTTGATAGAATTCACAGGTGAATCCATCAGGCCCTGGGGATTTTTTCTTAGGAAGTTCTTTGATGGCTTGATGGATTTCAATTTCTGATATGGGATTATTTAAGAATTCTATTTCCTCTTCTGTTAGTCTAGGCAGTTTGTATTTTTGTATATATTCATCCATTTCTCCTAAATTGGTTTATTTGTTGCCATATAATTGGGCAAAGTATTTTCTAATGATTGCCTTAATTTCCTCCTCATTGGAGGTGCTGTCCCCCTTTTCATCTTTAATGCTGTGAATTTGCTTTTCTTCCTTCCTTTTTTTAATTAGATTGACCAGTACTTTGTCTATTTTGTTTGTTTTTTCAAAGTACCAGCTTCTTGTCTTATTTATTAAATCAATAGTTCTATCACTTTCGATTTTATTAATTTCTCCCTTAATTTTTAGGATTTCTAATTTGGTTTTCTGCTGGGGGTTTTTAATTTGATCGCTTTCGAGTTTTTTCAATTGCATTTCCAATTGATTGATCTCTGCTCTCCCTTGTTTGTTAATATAAGCTTTCAGGGATATGAATTTGCCTCTGATTACCGCTTTGGCTGCATCCCAAAAGGTTTGAAAGGATGTTTCGCCATTGTCATTTTCCTCGATGAAATTATTAATTGTTTCTATGATTTCTTCTTTAACTAAACGGTTTTGGAGTATCATATTGTTTAATTTCCAATTGGTTTTAGATTTGGTTTTCCATGTACCATTACTAATCATTATTTTTATTGCCTTGTGATCTGAGAAGGCTGCATTCATTATTTCTGCTTTTTTGCATTTGTGTGCTATGTTTCTGTGACCTAATGTATGGTCAATTTTTGTGAATGTGCCATGTGGTGCTGAGAAGAAGGTGTATTCCTTTTTATCCCTATTTATTTTTCTCCATATGTCTATTAATTCTAATTTTTCTAAGATTTCATTCACTTCTTTTACCTCTTTCTTATTTATTTTTTGATTTGATTTATCTAAATTTGATAATGGTTGGTTTAAGTCTCCAACTAGTATGGTTTTATTGTCTATTTCTTCCTTCAATTCGCCTAGTTTCTCCATTAGAAATTTGGGTGCTATATTATTTGGTGCATACATGTTGATTAATGATATTTCCTTGTTGTCTAGAGTCCCTTTTAACAAAATATAATTACCTTCCCTATCCCTTTTGATCAGGTCTATTTTTGCATTGGCTTTATCAGATATCATGATTACCACTCCTGCCTTCTTTCTATCAGTTGAGGCCCAGAAGGTCTTACTCCATCCTTTAATTCTGACCTTGTGGGTGTCAACCCGCCTCATGTGTGTTTCTTGAAGACAACATATGGTAGGGTTTTGTATTCTAATCCATTCTGCTATTAGTCTACGTTTTATGGGTGAGTTCATCCCATTCACGTTCAAAGTTATGATTGTCATTTGTGGACTCCCTGGCATTTTGATTGCCTTCCCTAATTCTAACCTTTTCTTCTTCGGCTCTACCTTTTAGTCCAGTGATTTACTTTGAATCAGTGCCCCTTGTCCCCTCCCTTGATGTTTCCCTTTTTAGTCCCTCCCTTTTTCTTCCCTCCCCCTCCCCCCTCTCTTTCCCTCCCTTTTTGTTCTCCCTCTCCCCCTCCCCCCCTTGGTTTTCCCTTCTCCTTACCCTTGTTGGGTAAGATAGAATTCAAGATCCCAATGGATCTGGATGTTTTTCCCTCTCAGAGTTGATTTCCCTGAGATTGAGGTTTAAGTAAACCCCCCCCCCCTCTCTTCCTCTCCTTCTTATAGGAGTTTTCTTCCCCTCCCCTTCCCATGTGAATCTTTGTGTGAGAACGATTATTCTATTTGGTCTTTCTTTACCCCCTATTTATACATTATATTTTCCCCACATATTAGCATACGTAGATTGATATAAATGTGGTCCTTATAGAAGAGAGTTTGAGTAAAAGAAGAAGATAACATTTTCCCCTTTCCTTGATATTTACCTTTTCAGGTATTCCTTGCTCTTTGATTTTCGGTATCAAACTTTCCACAGAGCTCTGGTCTTTTCTTTGCAAAAAGTTGGAAGTCTTCTATTTTGTTGAATGCCTATACTTTCCCCTGGAAGTATATAGTCAGTTTTGCTGGGTAGCTGATTCTTGGTTGGAGACCCAGCTCTCTTGCCTTTCTGAAGATCATGTTCCATGCCTTACGATCATTCAGAGTAGAACTTGCAAGGTCTTGTGTGACCCTGATTGGCATTCCTTTATATCTAAATTGTCTTTTTCTGGCTTCCTGTAGGATTTTTTCTTTTGTTTGATAGCTTTGGAATTTGGCAATTACATTCCTGGGAGTTGTCTTTTGGGGGTTTAGTGTAGAAGGTGTTCTGTGAGCTCTGTCAGTGGCTGTATTGCCCCCTTGTTCTAGAATCTCTGGGCAATTTTCTTTGATTATATCTTGTATCACCATGTCCAGTTTGGTGTTTATTTCTGGCTTTTCTGGGAGTCCAATTATTCTTAAATTTTCTCTTCTCCCTCTATTTTCCAGATCTATCACCTTGTCGGTGAGATATTTTATGTTCTCTTCTAATTTCTTGGTGTTTTGGCTTTGCTTTATTAGTTCTTGCTTTAAAGCCTGGTTTTCTTTTACAGTTTGGTCAAACTGGTTTTGTAGATGCATGAATTTCTTTTGCATTATTTCCCACTTTTCCTCCCAGAGGGCTTCCATCTTTTTGGTCATTTCTGATTCAAATTCTTCATGGGTTTGTGGAGAGTTTCTATTTCCTTTGGAAGATTTTGGAGAATTTTCTTGTATATCTTCTTCTATCTGCTCTGTATTTTGTATTTTGGCTCCATAGAATGTGTCCAAAGTCGCCCCTTTCTTCTTATTTTTCTTGATATTTTGGGGCTTCTGTGCTTCTGTGGAGTTTGTCATCTCTGAATATGGAGGATTAGCTTTTCTTATCTCTGGTGATCCGAGGCTTTAGTCCTGGGCAGATGTTGGTTCTAAGAGCTTTCCCTGGGTTAAACTGAATATGCCTCACTGGAGCTGGAATGGAAGGGTCGGACCACGAGGCCACACTCTCCCCCAGCTCGCTTTCAGAAAGTTGCCTTCAGAATCGCTGGCCGTGAGGCTGTTTCGTCGGCCTGTGGGGGGGATGGGCTGCAGCTTTCCCAAGCTCTAGGGCAAGGACTTTCACTGAGACTTGGATAGCAGGATCCAGCCCGTGAGGCTGTCTTGCCCGCCCTGAGGGTTGCTGTTGTTTCGACCAGCTCTCTGCAGCAGAAGCCCCAGGCAGTAACTTTCACTGGGACTCGGGTAGAAGGCCCTGAGGGTTCTGCTCTCTGAGCCTGGTGGGGCTGCGGCTTCCGGGAGCCTTGGACTCTGCGCTCCTACCCCTGAGGTCCGAGTGATCTCGGGTTCTGGCTTTTGAGGGGAGCTGTACCTTTTGAACCAGGTCCAGGTCCAGGAGGAGGGTTCCCAGGGTCTGTGCTGTTGATCATTTTGAATTTCGGCGCCTTAGGAGCTTAGATTTTGAGATCGGTCGGGAAGGGTTTTCCGGAGATCTGAGCTTTAGCTTTCTCTAAGCCACCATTTTAACCGGAAGTCTCGACTTGCAGAATTCTTAATAAATGTGTGTTCAAACAAGTTGTGGTATATGCTTTTAATGGAACATCACTGTACCATAAGAAATGAAGAACAGGCTAATTTTGGGAAAAAAATGGAAAGAGTTATGTGAACTTATGAAGACCAAAATGAGCAAAATCTATAGAATGTTATATACAGCAACAGAGATATTATTTGAATAATGACTTATGTCTGCCTCCAGAGAAAGAACTTATAAATAGAAACAACACAGACTATATATATATATATATATGTGTATATATATATATATATATATATATATATAGGTATAGATATGTAATTTGTCAAATGATACTTTCTCTAATGGGGAGGGAGTGGGAGGAAGGGAATTAACTGAGTATTTGAATGCAACAAATAAATATATAAATTAATTTTAAAAAAATAAATGCTTATTCAATTTAAAAGAATTGAACTTTAGCATTTAGATACTCTCCATAATGACACGAAAAACTTGTTAGTTCAGTTTAGTGATTTCATAAAAACTTTTCAAAATATTTTAGCATAAACAGATTATAATTTACTATCTGGAAAGTTCACTTATCCAGCATATTACATACTGATATCTGACTGTGGTCTAGTGATAATGTAGGTTATACATTATTAGTAGGATATAAGCTTATTTAGAGAAATATTTATATCTCCAATGCCTTGTAGAGTCTTAGAACATGGATAGTGCTTAATAAATAAGTTGAATTAAATTGAAAATACGTTGGTTATTCACTGATATGTGTTTTTGCCTTAATAGTGAGTTCAGGACCAGTGTCATTCCAGGACAGAAGATTAAAATGGGAAAAATACATAGAATGTTCTCTTTCTTAGTGTGGTTTGATAGTTCCTTAGAGTGAGACAACATAGGTATCTTGGAAATGAATGACCTACAATTATTGCTATAAGTAATCTTAAGAGCATTTTAGTTACAGTAACACCTGCTTATTCAAAGTATAAATGTACACAGAGAAATAGTGAATGCTTCTAGTTCAAGCATTTTTTAAAATAAAACAATCATTAAGCATCTACTAAGCAGTTACTCTGTGTCATGAAAGAGACAAAGAAAAAACAATTTCATACTCTTGCTAGAAATTACTCTCTGCTATCTGTTTCTATAGTTAGATGAGGACAGTTCAAAAAAGGCTCTGATTTTTCCATTATAGACCTCATATACTTACTTCTTTACCATGATGGCTTGTTTTTATTAATCAAGAAGACACTCATTCCTGTCCTTTCAGTCACAAGACCAAAGGAGACAGTGTGTCCTATAGAGTTGATACAACTAGAAAACTATGATTTCATTGTAGCCCAAGAAGACTTATTTGGCACTGTAATAGAAGAAGTAAACTGAAGGGAAACTACTACTGATTTAGATAGTGAAGTAAACTGAGGGGAAACAGTTTCTTCAGCAATGGCTGTTGTTCTCCAGCTTTGACTGTGACTTCAGAGAGCTGCTACACAGGAACCTAAGGCTGCTTATTTGTAATGGAGGTAGAACAGAGAAATGCTGAGGGATGTCACACACACAGAGTTGCTGGTACACAGGGGACACTACTTATAAGGGACTGCTTGGGGTTTACTCTGGGGTTTACTTTGGGGTTTGCCTATTGATCCCTATTGATTGCTGATGGATCAATCTATTTCCTAACCTCCTTCCTCACTCACTCCTTCCCTTAACCAACCTCTCCCTTTTGCCTCCCTCACCTCCCAAATCTTCTTGAAGTCTTTGCTTCTTCCCTCCCTCCTGAGTGAACTATAAAGATACTCCAGTTCCTTTCTCAGACAAGGGGTTTATTGTGATAACAGGATGGGAAACTGAGGTAAGAGGGATGAGGATTTCCCTAAATTATGGGGATGATTTTAGGAAGGTTTGTAGGAGTTTTCTAGTCACAAACTGTGACTCTGATACAATTAGGGAGATGGAGGACAACTGTTTGAGTCTTCTTTCTCCTTCACCAAGAAAATCTCTTCTTCAGAGTCAACTTCAACTGCCCTGAACCAGAGAAACAGAGACTAAGTCCAAAAGCCCAGTTTTTCTTCTCAGTGTCAACTTCAACTGCTCAGAACCAGAGAAACCCCCCAAAACCAAATCAGCTTCACAAAGGTCTTTCAGCCAGGTTCAAACCTCCAGGGAAAGAGAGAGTGACTTCCAGTCAGAGACAAAGTCCAAAGCGAAGTTTTTCCTCTCAGTGTGACCAGCAAAAGCCCCCAGCTGCCCATCCTGGGAACATTCCATTGGAATCCTGGTTTTTGCATCTTGGTCCACAAGTCCTGCAAAAACTCTCACTCTTCATGTCTCTATCACAGCACCAGACTTCCTAGAATTGGCAAGTACTTTTTCCATTTGATGTAAGGTCTGTGAACTAGGACTTCAAATACGAAAAATATCAGTCCTATCATTTACCATTCCACTATTATAACAACATTTTGATATTACATAATATTTAGATGATATCCCTCAGATGGGTAAGTATAAATAAATGAAAGCTTTCATTGAACCATCATGCCCCTCTAGGTATTTATTACTGAATTTAGAGAACCATGAATTAATAAATAAGGTCAAGTTAACCATTTAGACATATTTGTGGTCTCTGGATCCTCTTGCCCTTGATGGCTAAATCTTTAAAAGGGTTCTTGGTCAATAATTGTGGTTAGGCTATGTCCTTTTCTTAGTCAAAATGGGTTACAAATGAATACCAACAGGACCATATAAATGTCCCTTTGGTTCAGAACTGGATGAAAATAATTTGACTCCATAAGAACAAAGTGTGTTGTATGGAAGACTCTAGGAGGTAGATACAAGTTTGGTGTTAGGTGAAACTTTTCATACTTTATAGTTATCAGGGACATCTTATCCAATTGACTTATATTTTAGATAAGATGGGTGAAACCAGAGTGATTTACCTAAGGGCACTTAGAAAATAAGTAGAACAATTAGAACTAAAGACAAATGAAATCATCAGTGAAATGGGCTGCTAACTTTGAAAGTAATAGAGATAGTTTGTCACTAATACTAAGTCACACAAACAAATCTTCTATGTTGATTATATAGTTTCTACAACATCATAGTATAATTACAGTCTGAAACAGGATGGCTTTCTCATAAAATGCTTCCATTATGGGCAGATAATAGTTCATATTAATATGATAACTTAACATTTACAGAGGGCTTTCTATCATACAGTATTATATCCTAACTACATGGTAGATAGTATGATATTCTTTTTTATACATGAGGTAACCGAGGCATAGAGAGACTAAGTGGTTTGCTTTCAAAATGATTCAGCTAGAAAGTGTCTAAAAGTTTTAAACTTTAAATCATCTTGACTTCTTGCATGTGTCCCTCTGCCTTGTGCTATTTCCCAAGAAATAGTTTTAGTCTGCCTGCACCTCAATAAGGGAAGTCTATCTTGTTTACTTCAAGATATAAACAGATTTTTTTGGTAAATGCAACTCAGCAGACCAGATTTTTAACCTATGTGATATAATGTCAACCTTTTATGTGAAAGTCACGTTCTTTATTTAATGTGAATAACTGATAGTGGAGTTACACTGTCCACAGTTTTCTAGTTTTTCAAGGATCTCTTTTGAGAGAATGAGATATTATCAATAGTTAAAGGCACAGAAGCTTTTCAGTGTTGTTCTTTTGTCACAAAAAACACTATAATGAACAACTAAAGAAATTCAACACTAATAAAATTATATTGCATTTAAGAACTTCCTGGAAAATATTCATAACTATCTTGCTGATCCTTTGGGGCAGAGGACTCTAGTAGACCTCTTGTCCAGTCATGCCATATATATGTAGTTTGGTCTTTATTTGCTTTCTTCTAAGGAAGGCTCTAATTCCACTAGAGTAGAATGCAAAGATCATTCATAAAGAGCTGAGGAAATACTGGTGATGAATGGCATGCTGGAAATATTGTATTATGATGATATTATAGCAAATGGGACAAGTTGTGATAACTTATATGCATAGCCTTAATAACTTTTTTAAATCAATGGTGTCCTTTTCAGTATGATATAGTATTCTTCTAAATATATTTATGAAGCATGAATGTTAGGTTTAATAACCTATGCATTATATTCTTTTTAAAATTATTTAGAATATTTTTCCATGTTTACATGATTCATGATTTTTCTCACCTCTCTTCCCTCCCTGCTGCAGGAGCTGACAAGCAATTCCACTGGGTTATACATATATCATTCTTCAAAACCTATTTCCATGTTCTTCATATTTGTAGTAGAGTGATCTTTTAACATCAAAACACTAATCACATCCCCATCGAATCACATGATGAATCACATGTTTTTTTTTTGTACATTTCTGCTCCCACAGTTCTTTCTCTGGATGTGGATAACATTCTTTCTCGTAAGTTCCTCTGGATTGTCCTGGATCATTGCATTAATGCATTATACTCTTAAACTGAGAATAAAATCATGAGTATGTGTTCAGTATAGCAATTGTATATTATTAATCCATAAAATTGTTTATATTTTCATTGCATTCTTCTTGGATTATATATTTACACAGAAATGTAACATCTTATAGAAACATATTTCTTAAGTTTATTTATTTTTTGTTTTGTTTTGTTAACTGGAAGCAAAAAGCTTGGAGTTCCAACCAAAATATGAGGGAAGGTGAGGGAAGGGTAGAAGAAGGGACACATACAAGCATGAATGTTTATTAAAAATTAACCTGCCTTCTATGCCACCAATGGCTAAAGTAAAATTATAGAGGCATGTATGATAATTATCATAGAGGAAAAATCATTATTATGTGTGTCTTACATGTCATACATCATCATACATATCATTTATGTCTATAGAATATTATTGTGAACTTTGAGTATGAGAGGGTACATAATTTATTGGTTTAATTAATGCATACTCCTAATGGAAAAATTTCCTAGGATGAACTTTATTGAAATTTTATGAGATAAAATATTTGTGTTCCTATAGACCTCAGTCAATATTAAAATGTATGATGTTGGCATAATTCTCTTTGCTAAGTTCATGAGAAAGCTTCTCTCTTCCTTAATTGTAAAAAACAATTTGCTTAGTTTCCCCATTCTATCAAATCCTATTATATCAATTAAACTCAGGAATATATGAACCACACACACACACACACACACACACACACACACACACACACACAAACATAAGCAAAAAAATAAAATAAAATACTATTTTTTAAAGTCAGGGATGTGATGGTAAATGTTGAAGGACTCTCTAAAAATGTTCCCACATACCTTTTTTTAAGTTTAATTTGCATTATTAACATATTTTCCATCATTTTATTAAATCTGGAGCAATAAAAACCAATAAATCCAGACCTTATTTATAGCATTTTGCTGATTCCTGTAATATACATGTAAATATTGAAAATTTAATAATCAGTTGAAGCCAATTTGAGCTTCTTCCAGCTCAATCTTGATTTATATGTCCTAATGTGAGATATGAGGAAGCAAAGATGACTCAACTTTAGATTATTTTGTAAGGCAATGTTATGAAGTTGAGTGTTGAATCCCGAGTTTAAATACTATCTTTATCATTCACTATTTGTGTGATCTTGGGCAGGAGAGTTAATGTGTTGCAGTCTTAATTTCCTTTTTATAAAATGAGGGGGATGGGACTATCTGGCATCTATAGTCAATACAGCTCTCTGTAGTAAAATATTTTAAATACACACATATATGTGAAAATATATAAATCTATAACATAATATGCATACATATGTTATATAACATAACATGTATTAGTATACATATATAACATATATGTCAACATAAATTAAAGAGCCACTTATGTAATGCTTAAAACAGGGCAGCTGTTACTTCCATATAATCAGACTAAACATACCTGATTTTTTGCAATAATGCTGTGGTTATTTTTGAAATACCCAGAAAGCAGAATGTAGAGTTAGTAGAAATTCTTACAGTGGAACAAATATAAAATGTAATACATTGGTCAGAAATAAATGAATTACTGTAACATGTCAATATATAGAAATTGCATTTGGCACAGAACAAACTCACAACATTTGATAAGAAAAATCACCCTTCTGCACTCCATATGTCATTTCCATCCTTCCTATAAGTGGCAAAGTTTTAAATTACATTAAGTTAAGACCCAAAGCCCAGAAGCATCTTTCTGCATTTCTTTGTAATATTCATCTCCAAGTAACAAACACTGCTCCTAGTTATCATATTGGGGTCTTCTCAGCTCTATCCAGGATCTTAGATTGTTGGTATTAATCTGCATTAACATCATATAACTAAAAACAAAAAAAGAAAGGGAAAAGAGGAGAGGCAGACAGAGAGAGAGAGAGAGAGAGAGAGAAAGAGAGAGAGAGAGAGAGAGAGAGAGAGAGAGAGAGAAAGTGTGTGTATCCGAGGAAGAAAGCACTCTGGTGTTGAAAAAGCAATAGGTCCTGAATCAGAGCTCCTAGGTTCAATGATAACATCTTATATTTTGTGTCTGTGTGATCTTGGACAAGTTATTTAAATGATCTCAGTCTCAGTTTCCACATCTTTAAAAAGAGGGACTTGAACTAGATTTTTTGGGGGATTCCAAAGTATTCTAAATCCCCAATGCTATAAACTACACATAGCCTGAACAAAAGAAATTTATACAATTTCAAGTATTTTGGAACATGTTACAAAGGAAAACATGGAAAAGAGGTAAGACTTGTTCTTCTCAGTTCCAGGAATAGAATCAAAATTGACTCTGAACAATTTTCCTAATAATTAGATCTATCAAAAAGTATTTGGGGTTACGTTAGGAGGTTCCTCCCACTAGAGGCCTTTATAAAACTGGATAAAATCTTTTTAATATTTTCTAAAAGAAACTTTTCTTCCTGCATGGCCCAGTCTAAATGGACTCTGAGGAAACT
The DNA here is from genome assembly GCF_027887165.1 of Monodelphis domestica. NCBI lineage: Eukaryota > Metazoa > Chordata > Mammalia > Didelphimorphia > Didelphidae > Monodelphis > Monodelphis domestica. The sequence continues at coordinate 96,550,184 of NC_077228.1, read as the reverse complement.
TTTACATATGAAATTATGTGATGGAATAAATTATCTATAAAGGGATGCCTGAATGGATTTAGCTAAAGAATTCAGGATGATGTTTCCTAATTTCTACCTTTTAATGGGAGACATTTTTTTTTGGTTGAGCTGAAGAAATGGAGAAAACAGGTACATAGACTGGGGCACAGAAACTTATTTCCTTTCTGGCATTATGACATTCTATTTGGTCATGTCTTCACTACCATCAGCTTAAGAGCCTCAAGGCCCATTCTTTTTTGCTCTCCTGGATCTTGAAATACCTCTCAGACACTCACCATTTCATGTGAAAAGATTCAAAATTTGAGATCTTTCCCTCTACATCAGGGGCATTAAAACTGAGGAATAAAAAAGACACAAGTACTTTATTGATGCTAGGAAGGAAGAATTGAAGTCACTTTTTCATTGTAGTCATTTCTAGAAGAATCATCAAAACTTCTAAAAAACACCCAAGTCCTTCAACTGCAACTCTATTATGAATGGCTGATATAATAACATCTTGTTAACAGTGACTAACGTAATTCTCTACTCTTGGGAAATGTGAAAATTACAGGTTTTCAAGTGGTTAAACAGTTATTATTTTTGTCTGCATCTCCAAAGTCAGAGGGGAGAGAATTGAAGGACTGGTTTTTAGCCTAGGGGTCAGCAATTGAGATTTTTTCCCCCAAGTCTCTTTACTAGAAACTATACAGCTAAAATTATCCAGATTTTACAAATTATTTTTTCTTTTCATTAAAATATGATATTTAAATTATTTTAATCAATATTATTGATTAGAATATATTTTGTTTTTACAACTCCAATATTATTCAAAATATCTGCCTTTTGACTAGATCCCAGAGAGCTATCCTTTTTAACAATGAAGGAAAAATTCATTTCAGCAAAATAAACTAACACATCCAAGAAGTCTAACATTTTGTTCAATGTTTTACACTGGCCTTCCCCAACTCTGCAAACTAGGAAGGAAAGAAATGTCTTTTCATATCTCTTCTTTAAAGTCAAGCTTGTTCATTATAATTTCATAGAATTCAATTTCAATTGTTTTGTGGTAGGTTTCCATTTACATTTTTTGCAATCATTAGGAAAATATTTTCTTAATTCTGTTTATTTCACTTGGCTTCTGTTCATATAAGGTTACCTATGCTTTTCTATATCCATCATTTTCAACTTTTCTGGTAACATTCATGTGTTACAAATTGTTTAGTCATACTTTAAAAATTGGGCATCAATTCACCCCACCCCAATTATTAATGATGTAAATGTTTTGGTATGTAAGACATTTATTTTTGTCATTAACCTCTTGATAGTCTGTTCAAAGAGTAAAAACATTTTAGTCCTTTTCTTTATCTAATTTTATATTATGTTTCAAAGGTTTGGATTAATTTACAGATCCATTAAATTAAGCAGTACAATCCTGTTCACAATTCTTAACAGTTTACAGAAGTTGATACAGAACTATATACAAGTTTTCACTATATTTCTCATTATTAGTGATTTGGAGCATTTGTTCATATGATTACCAAATAGTTTGCATATCTTCTTTGATCTAAATGATTTTTAGTGACTAGCCTAAAATAATAGAACTTCCAGTGAAATAATGGTAGAGTGAAAAGGAAAAAATAAAGGTAGTGCTAAGGAGGATACAGACTTTTATTCCCAGAAAAAGAATGTGACTTGTGGAAACCTGGCATATTATTTGGGGTAATTATTTTTATACACAGATATGTACTTATATTTACATATATGCACATGCATTCAAACATGAATATGTTTATCATCCATTTATACATTTTTGTAAGAATAATAAAATATTGAATTAAGGGAAATTTTTATTTTGAAAATCCTTTCAGATCAATTTTAGCCATCAATTAGTTTTTTTCCCTTTCCATTTCTAATTACTGACACTTCTAGATTCTTCAACCTGGTATTTAATGCTACCTATAGTTTCACTAAAAAATATTTCACTTTTGACCCCCTTCATTTTTTAAAAACAAAATGGAATAAACTTTTTATTGTTTTCCAAAGCTTTCCAAGTATGACTTTATCCCTTTCAACTATGAATTTTTTATCTGTGTTGAGGCATTTGTATATAATGATAAAACTTAAAAATTTCATGTTTGTGTATATAAAGGGATACAGATTAAATAAGTATGTGTATCTATTAAAACTATAAATATAGGTATATACATAGCTTAAAAATACAGACATATATATATTTAGACACATATATTATATAAATATAAATATAGAGATAGATAGAAACATGGATATTGCCTTCTTTGACATCTGCTTTGCTGAAATGTGGTTGATGCAATGTTATTTTTCCCCCAAAGGAGAACTCTATGTCTTCATTTTGGGGAACTGCTACCAAATTATGTTTTAAAAAAAATCTGATTGTAAATATGTTTTGAATCTCTCTCTCTGTCTCTGTCTCTCTGTCTCTCTGTCTCTGTCCTGGTGTATGGGGTGAGGGGGGTTCCCCCAAACAAATGAATGTTTATTCTCAATTATTTAACAAAAGCAGGAACTATAAACTTAATCTTAAGTTCCCATAGGAAAGGAAACCTTTGGACTTTTATGCACCATGACAAATGTCCCTATAATAAAAGGGCCCCTACAAACATTTTATCTGCATCACAGCCTATTGCTCTTTATAAGCTCATCTAACTTGATATAGTGAACAGAGCACTGAACTAAGCATCAGAAAGCTTTGTTTTGAGTCTCAGCTCCACTCTAGGTGTGACATCATAGAAAAGTTGCTTAACTTCTCTGATTTTTATTACTATCATCTGCAAAATGGGAGAATAATAGTAACATTACCCACTTATAGTATTAAATCAAATATTTATTAAGGAAACACCATGTATAGAGTGTTGTGCTACACATAGGGAGAGGAACAAAGTTAAGTGAGATATGTTTCTTTTTTATTATTTTGTTAAATTTAAAATACATTTGATTTAGTAATATTATCTTTAATTTTCAATTCAGTTCAATATACATTTATTAACCACTTATTACATCCTAAGTTCTGTAATAAGTGTTGAGATACAAATAAGAAAAAGAAAGACAATCCTTGCCCTCAAGAAAATTACAAATAAATGGGGTAGGAGTAAAAATAATACTTGAATAGGAGCTGGAAACTTTCTATGTAATGACCAGGGGAGACTTGGGGCAGGGACAAGATTTTGGGGAATAGAAACACAGCAAAATTACTGATGATGAATGAAAATTTAATTGAAATTCTGATCTCTCTAGATGGGAATTTTTTGGAAGAATTTGCACCACTGTCCATCCAGGTTTAAAGCTCTCTATAGTTTATTGGTTTGTATTTTCTTAAGAAATTATTCTCAAAGAAACAAAGGTTTATCTTTCTTTTTTTCACATTATGAATATTTACAAAGCTAAATTTTCTTGTTATATGTGAAAATTGATTTTGGAACCAAGAAGACCTGAGTTCCAGTACTGCCTCTGACAGTCACTTAACTGACCAACATTCTGGGAAATTCTCTAAAACTATAAATTTCAGAAAAAGGTACCAGCATAATTTAGTAGAAGAAGTTTCCACAAACAAGTGTTCTCTTTATCAATGAAATTACAGGTCTAATTACTGTGTTATAACAAGTACAAATTGCAACATTTTAAAAACATTTTTGTTTATATCCTAATGCAATACCTGTCTCATATGACCCCAATGAAACCACGATGCTACATATTTATTCCCTAGCTTTCACAGAATTTAGAGGAGCTTCTTGATGAATAAATAAATAAATGCTTGATGAATAAACAAATAAATAAATAAATAAATTGAATAGAACTGATAGAAGTTTTGATATGCATAAAAGAACAAGCATTAGAAAAAAAATTTCTCTTCCTTATAAGGTCACAAAAGATATTACTTTAAAATGATGAGAAATTAATGAGTACTATAATTTTAATTAATCAATATTAATTATAATTAGTAATTAGAGAAATTTCTGAATAATGAATTATAGAATCTTAAAATTGGAAGACAATGGCATCCTCATATACAGTATATTTGGCAAGTGTTCATGTTGCCTTTTAAAACTAACAATAATATTTACATAGTCTTTACACTTTGTATTGTTTTGTATTTTGTAACTATTATTTCAGTTTCTTCTACTGACAACCCTGGGAATTTGGTGCTATAATTATCCTGGGTAGGATAGGTTACATGTCCAGGGTTGCACAGTATTAAACATCGAAAGCTGATTTTGAGCGCAGGTCTTCTTGATACTATGTGTGGTGTTATATCCACTTTGCCTTCTGACTTAAGCTTCCTTAAATATCTCTAGTGAAATGAAATGCAGTATTTCTTAAAGCAGCTTATTCTATTTGGGGGTCACATTTAACAGTCCTTTCTTAAACTGAGTCAAAGTCTATAAGCCCATTCTTTCCAATGGGCTATTATTTTTTCATTTTGCCATTCAAAACCAAACCAAACAAGCCTTCTACCATATAACGAGCCTTAAAATATTTAAACTTAAAGATTATTTCTCCCTAAGGATCTCCTTCTTGGTTAACTCCACCAATTTTCTTTAATGAGTCTCATTGATTTAGGTCCCATCACTATTTTCTTTTGCTTTCTCTGGGATTATTTCAGTTTATTTGTGACCTGCAAATTATCAGATATTGGGAACTGAAAATTGAACAATTTTCCTTTAAGGATCATATCAGAGTAGAAGACAATAAGAATACTTAACACTTTACTTGTATTCTTACAGCCTAATATTGAATTCCTTTGACTGCCAGTTCTGCTTTTGAGATGAATTGAGCCAATTCTATAAATACCCTTAGAAAATCCACATGGGCATCTGTCTATGTGTTATAAGCTAACAGATTTATAAAGTGAGAGCTGCAAGTGACCTTTTAGACCATTAATTCCAAACCCTTAATTTTACATATGAGAAAACTGAGGCTTAGAAAGATAAAGTAATTTGCTTAGTATGACACAGCCCATAAGTTTCTGAGACAAGATTCAACACTATTTCATTTTGTTACTGTGAAAAATATTATTACTCAAGGACCCTTATAAAATGTGGATTCATAGTCTAGAAGCAGTCTTTGGGATACCAATGCAATGTGAGGCAGTAAAAAATAGAAAAGAACAGAGAACTCAAGGACTAGAACCAGGGGTCCCCAAACTATAGCCCAAGGGCCACATGTGGCCTCCTGAGGCCATTTATCTGGCCCCCACCACATTTCCGGAAGAGGCACCTCTTTCATTGGTGGTCAGTGAGAGGAGCACTGTATATGGCAACACCTCATTACTCATGTACAGTACTATATCCAGTGACATAATCCTTTGCATGGTGCCTTTTTCTGAGAGTAACTGAGTGAGAACAAAGCACCACTCAAAGGTTTATGTGGCTGCACAATGGAAAATATGTCAGCATAGTGAATGGCGATCTGAGGGAGGGGATTCTGCACTATGTATACTGCTGCCTGGGGATTTGTTCATAGTTTGTTTTTTTTAGTCTGGCCCTCCAATGGTCTGATGGAGAGTGAAATGGCCCCATATGTAAAAAGTTTGGGGACCCCTAGAGCTATAACCTGGCATGGGTTTCAATATGAAGAATGTGGCAGAAAAGAGAACAAACTACAAATGACATCTTCTTCAGAAACTTCCTACAAAAAACTCAGAAATTATGCACATACATACACATACCCCCCCACACACACACATATACATAGAATCTTAGATCTTAGAGAACTGCCTAGGCAGTGAATAGTTAAATGACTTAGAGTGGGACTTGGACCCAGGACCCCCCCACTAACTTCAAGACTTTCCCTCAACTTATCTTAACATGATGTCTCTCTCTCTGTCTCTCTGTCTCTGTCTGTCTATCTGTCTGTCTGTCTGTCTCTCTCTCTCAGAAAATTATTGTACATGAGATTTTTTTGGTATAAGTAACTACTGTATAAGAAAACTCCCCCTACCAATTGAGGTTGGCACATTCTCTGTAATATAGGCATAACCTAGTGATTCTATTCATAATATTAAGAGGCAGGAGCTAGTTTTAATGCCTACCCTGATTGTAAATAGATGCATAATTAGTACACAATGCAGTGAAGCATATGCCTTCTATCAGTGAGGCAAAACCTCTATTATTCTCTGAGCATGGGAATAATGCCTTCATCTAACTGAGAGGTGCTGATAAGCAGTCATATTTCTATTCCATGCCTTCAAGAGCCAATAGAGGTATGAGGAAGAGATCTTGAATTTTAACACTAATAGGAATATAATTTATATGAACAAAAGATTATATTATTCCATTTAACTGGTCAAAAATATGGATAAAATCAGTTACATGGAACATCCCATCCTGGTTAATTTTCTACATTTCTTTACCACATGAAAGTCTCTATTTTTCCATTTTATCTCATTTGAGATCTAACAATATGTAAGATGAAGGCCAGATAAATTAGACAGTAGACCTTTCCCATTTTCAAGCAGAGAAGCACAAAGTCTACAATAATAGCTTGTAAGCTGGCAAGCTCCTCAGAAGATAATTAATATAGAGGCAACAATAGAATCCTGTTTCCAAAAGCAGTCCTCATGGGACCATAACTGTTCTCTTAACTGTGGTTGGTTCCATAATAGATAATATTACCAAACCACAAAAGGGTTTTTCACAAGGTCAAAAGTAATAATGCCTTTTATTTTGACTCGTCTTAGACTCATTTAAACTTTGTGTCCCTGCACTCCTAAAGATTTTAATTTCACTTAGTGACTGGCAAGAAATTTCAAGTCAACTAGTATGTTGTTAATACTGTATAACTTGTTAACTTGTTTATACATGAAATCCACAGTTTCAGATGTATGTATGCATGCAGCTAAATATATAACCAGGCATATATACCTACAAACATATGCTTTTATTATACACATTACTGTCTTTCCTCAAATACATAGAAAACTGATATGTTCCAAAAACTATTTTAATCACAGTGTTAAATGTTGACTATTTTCAAGTCAGATTTTTATATTAATTGTAGCTGCTTTTTACTTTGGTCTTTATTTATCTAACAATCTTTTCATTCCTTTATTTTTTTGCTATTGTTTTAAATTTTTATGGTTGATATCTATGCATGATCCAAGTTTCGGAGGAAGCTAATTTTATTTTTTTGCACAGTATCATTCCTTTCCAGAAGTAGATTTCCAATCCTTTCCACATGGAAGATGGTTTCCCAAGTCCTATCTCAACAAGTGATCCAGGTATTTTTGTGCCCAGAATATGGGCTTACATTACAGCTTGAGGACAGCAAAATGATTTTCCAGCTTTCTCTTTTCCACATTCCAAAAACAAACATAAAAACATGTAACAAAATGTCATTTTTTTCACTTGCAGACCTACTGCTTCTAAGGCAAAGAGTCAATGATCAAAGTTTTGAAGGAGGAATTGGCACATAAACCATTTTCTCAACTTCCCCTGTTTCTGTTCTGCCCTCTAAACTGGTGCTATGTGGTTGAGCTGCTAGTCATTTTGGGCTCAACCTGATGGAAAAGAAAACAGCTTAGGCAACAATTACCCTTCTGTAACCCCCAATGGTGCTATAGAACCCCAAGGGAAAGATAGAGCCTGCTTGGTCTTAAAAAGCTTAAAATATTGGACTAGTACTTATGAATATATTTATTTGATTTTAAAAAGACATCTTTTAGCCAAAATTGTCTGAGAAGAAAACATGTAAGAGAAGTAAACATGAACAAATTTTTGTTTGTTGTTATTGTTAGCCCCTTGCTAATAAAGGCATACTCATTATAAAGAAGGATGCTGACACCACTGCTTCATATTCAAATTTTAAATAGTAATTCAGAGGTAATTGATAGAGATAATATTTCAGGGTAAAATTATCTCTCTGTAAGATCACAAGCACAAAAGGGGGGAAAAAAGCAGAAATAGACCCTGGGAATTTTACAAGTGATAGGTTTTACTGAAAAGATACCTTCCCACGAATCGGAGGAAAGTAACTTAATGACAAATATGAAGATCATAAAACATACAGAGGTTACTGGAAGTAGAGAGACAGAGAGAGAGAGGGAAGAGAGAGAAAGAGAGAGAAAGAGAGAGAAAGAGAGAGAAGGAATAAAGTTCTGCCCTAATTAAAGTTGGTAAAATTGACTATTGAGCAACAAGGCAAATCAATTACTTCCTTAATCAGTATAGACTCTTTAATCTTCAGTTCTCCTAAACCAGTTCTCAAGTTCTGAGGAATGTAGAAATGCCTTTGTTCAAAATAAGGAAGTATAATATATAATATGTGTATGCACACACACACACACACACACACACACACACACACACACACACACACACACATATATATATATATATATATATATATATATATATATATATATATACACACACACACACATTAAAACATCTTGCCTGCATTTGTGAAAAGGATTAAAGTCATTTAGCAATGAAACAAAAATGAATCATGAAAGGCACCCTAATACATTACCCAAATTATGATAATGAATAATAGAATGACTCAGATGTGTTCTTTGAAGACTTCTACTTTAATTTTCATTAAATATTTTCATGACTTATGAATCATTCCTAATACATTTGCATTCAATCTATCTTTAGAATAAATTCTGTCAATGGAATTCTGTAAACTTCCGTTACATGTTGACCAAGCACTTCCCTATTCTATAAAAGGTTATTTATATCCACCTAAAATAAAGTCATGCTTCTTCAATTTATTCCCATAACTTATGTTACTTTTTAAATTAACTAATGATAATAATTAGTCCTTTATAATGCTTCATATATGTTCGGAAAAGAAGGCATCTTAGTGCTTCAGTGGTTAGAGTCCTGGACTTGATATCAGGAAGACATGTGTTCAGATCCAGCTTCAGATATTTCCTAACTGTGTGACCCTGGGCAAGTCACTTAAATTTCAATTGCTTGACGCAAATATTTGCTGATTTCACAGAAGGAAATGTCAGACCATTCCAGCATTTTTACAAAGAAATCGCCTCAGAACGCCATGGTCCTTGGGATAGGGAAGGGCTTGATGTGACATAATGACTGAATGGCAATGAACTGGCAAAATGTATTCTGATAGGTCTATCTTTTCTCAAGTCAAAATGTTACACTCTGACTACTTCACAGATTCATAGTTCTGTTTGAGTCTATTTTCTTTCAAATGCAGAGTACTCAGCTCACGTTTTTACAAGTCACTCAAACCAAGCAAGCAGACAAAAATACAAATAAGAAAGCTCTTAATGAAACATAACAAGATGAAATGTAAGAAAAAATGAAGGAAAGGGAAAAGGAAAGAGTCAAGATTATACCTAAATAAAAAGAAATAATTCTTTATTTTAGACTACTCATGCCATTACTCTCATACACTCAATCTCAGTCTCCTCTTAGGCTTCAAATTAAATCAAAGGCATGGTACTATATTTATTTGACTTTTTCTATTTATTTATCTTTTAGAATCTACAAAATACTCACTAGCAAATAATATATTGGCTAAAAGGGAAAAAAGAGTTTGGGGAATTGAAGAACAACTCTTCCATTTGTTAATTATTGAGCATACTTCAGAAAAATACAACATTAATACTGGCTTTATTGATTATCACAAAGTTTTGATCAATTTAATACTTATGGATTATTCATGTATTGAAAATACATAAAATATACCCAGACATAGTAAGAATATTGGATCAGTTACTATGCTAATGGAAAACTACCCTCTTTAAAACATTCTGCCAACAGAAATAATGCCAAGAAGAAATAACATAAAACATGGCATTTTTCAGAGAGGATTTAAGCCCCTTATGGTTCTTCATAGTGTTAAATCCATTTCCATCATTCCTAGATAGAGCCAATTATGTCTCAATTCTAAGAAAGGGCCATACCAAAATATTAAATTAATCACTTGATTTATATTGATTAAATAAGGTTATAGAATTGGGAAAGACATTGAACAATTTCTTAATCTACATCAAATGCAGAATATTCTCAATTATTTATGAGTTTTCTTTTAAATTTTTCAATTGGGAAGGGTGATTAGAAGGAGAAATAATAAATATATTTATGTGTGTGAATATATACATAGATATACACATATATGTATGTGTGTGTATATATGGAAATTTGAAGAGTGGGAAGAGATAGTTAAAGTGTTTTCTTCAGTCCTCTCAACTAATAGTTTATGATCACTCTGATTAAGGCTGTGAATTATATATACATATACATATATGTATACACATATATAATGTAGTTATACACCACTAAGTCTCATTTCACTTTGAGTTAGTTCATAGAAGTCTTCTGAGATTAATCACCTATTCTGTTATTTTTAATGTCTCAATAATATTCTATAGCATTCATATGCATACTTTGTTCAAGTTTTCCCCAGTGGGTAGATAGTGGTCAGACCAAAAGTTGGTGAATTAGAAGGAAGCATTGAAACTAGACTTCTTCAGTAACTAAATGAACAAAGATCCTAAACAAGTGCCAGACAGCAGAGTGGTCAGAAATCCAAGGACAAATCACAGTGGATCTTCTTTCCAGCCCACAGTCATAAATTTAGACAATATTGAAGTGACCATGGCAAAAAGTAGACTAGCAGCATATTGGAATCAGACTTCAGGATCATCCTAGGGCCACAATAGCTATGCTCTGATGCCAGAAACATCTTTAACAGGAAGCGGCAGGAACTCTGTCACTCACTTCTGTCACTCCAAAACTTGGTTCCCAGACAAAGAACAGAATCTCAACTATTTCACTGACACAGAAAGAGCAAAATTTATGACCCACATCCCAGGCACAATGACAGCAACACAATTGATGTCAAACCCAAGAGAGAGGTTCTCATAGCCAGAGCCTGATATAAGAATAGGGCCATATTGCTATCACTCACATCTCAATAGAATTACACCCATTAAGACAGAATAGAATCACACAAAACCTAAATAATCACTCCAGAAGTTTTTGTTATTGTTTACAATCATATTCAAGTCCTGGTGACCTATTGGTCAATAGCACACTAATACTCTCCATGAAGTTTCCATAGCAAAAATATTAGAGCAGTTCTCTATTGCCTTCTCCAGTGGAGTACTTCACCAGAAGTATGATGAGTCAAACCATAATATAGTCATTTTAAAAAACTCTTAGTTTTAAGGCAGATGACTGGTAAGGTCTATGCAATAGTGCTTAAGTGACTTGCCCAAGTTAACAAAACTAGGAAGGGTCTGAGGCTAGATTTGAACACAGGACCTCTGATCTCTTGGCCTGGATCTCAATCCACTGAGTCACCTAGTTGCCCCTGTCTACCACTCAATTACATAAAGTCTTAATCCAGAAAATAAGGCTGAAAGAATGAGTAAAACAACAAAGACAAAGAACTATTATAATGTGTAATGGTAGAAATTTTAGGCTTTTGGGAGAGGTTATAATATTGTAATGGTTAAAGTGTGGCTACAGGATTTATGTAATATTGAACAATGGCTGCCAAGGAATTTACTTATGAAATTCCTAAAATCAAACACTCAAGTCAGAATGGAGTTTATGGAGGTTTAATCACACTGGGAGTAGGGAAGGAGAGGGAGAGAAGGAGAGAAGAGAAAAGGGAAAGGGCTACTCAACCTCTGACCAAGGCAGAGAGAGTTTTAGGCCCAAAGGGCCCAGGTGGAAAGAATCAGTCCTTAACTCACGTGACCGCTCTGAAGGAAAGCTGTCTGCGGGCGTCCTTCCTGTCCAAGCTCCTAACACCAACTTTTCTCTCGCTCTCCCCACAGGAAGTGAGTGAATTCCAGAGGCTGTTCCCTACCTCACTTCCTGTGTCTCACAAATGCCAATGGTTGGCTCTAGCTTGGCTTAGGACAGCCCAGGTGGGCAGTTAGTTATTTCTGATTTGTCATTGACTAGCACATGCCCGTGTAGTGTGGGTGTGCACAATTTTTGGGTGCTAGACCAAGATGGAGACTTTTAAAATTCACAAATGTCAGAGATGCACATTGATTATAAATCTTTAAAATAACTATAAGCAGAGCATGAAATAAAAACATAGCTTGCTTACAAAATTGATGTGAATTAGTAGAAGAAGTCCATAAATAGGAAGTGTTATAAGGAAAGCATAAGCAGGAATAATGCTACAAGGCAGAAGAGGAAGGTTCCAGAATTATGGGTGTGTGAGAGCTTGGCTTTTGACTGGTGACAGTTAAAGCTAAGGGTAGCTTAGGTAAAGCTTGGGTAGACCTCATGAGTTGGACTAGTCTCCCTCTCTTATGACTGTATACCTTATCCAATGGCTGGTTCCTGTGTCCCTGTGTGTGTGCATTTTGTGACTGATAAAGTGATTTCCAACAGCACTGCTCAAGACATCCAAGTGCCATCTGTCAGTGAGACCTTTCCTTTGTAAAAGAGAGAATATGCATGCATGCAAAGGACATCATCTGTCAATCAAAAGGTAACATTCCAAATGGAATGCAGGAAAAACAGTTGAAGCTAACCCCACAAATGAATTGAACTGGACTCTCTTGACTTCTGAGAGAGGCGGGAAGAGGTTTTTGTGTGGCTGAGGGTGGTGACTGCACCTGAGGAGCTAATTGTATATCTGAGATTTGAGTTTGAAGAAGAAGAAAGAAGAAAACAATTGTCCTCATAGCTTTCTGACTGTCCCTGATAGTGACTGATTGCCATACTCCCAATACCCTTCTAACTCTTTGCAGAGACTAGGGAAAACCCCCATCCCTCTTACCTTATCCTCTATCCTTATCCTGTCTTCCCCAATAAACCTCCTTTCTTGAGAAAAGAGAGAAAAGAGTATCTTCTCTAAATCTCATAGTTCACCTTGAGTTACTTAGAAGGTTGCTGACTAAAAGGGGGGAGGGGAAGGGAGGCAGGAGGAAGAGGGTGGAAACCAGGAGGTATTGAGGGAGGAGGGTAGGAAAATCTTGATCCATAGTCATCCAGTATTGATCAATAGATACTCTCAGTAGTATCTCTCTATCTCTGAAGTATCCCCTTTTATTATATCTTTGAGTCCTGTTCCTGATACCTTCAATTCCTTAAAATTTTTATATATTAACTAAGAATGGTTAATTTAGCTAGTTGTAGGAATTAGATTTGTAGGTAGAGAATTATTAAATAGTATAGGTTATCAACTTGATTTGGGGGGGGAAGGTTATTTATAGTTTTTAGATAGGTCATCCCAATTCCCTTTTCTTATTTCCCTTATCTTATATAATTATTTTAGTTATTTTTGTATATGTATGTATACATATATACACACATATATATATATGGAAATTTTCAGTAAAATATTTAAGAAGGCAGTCCCATAGTTTCTTTTTTGGGACTACTACCAAAAAATTTTACTTTTTCTTTTCCACAAGTATAGGTGTTTTCCTCTTTCTGTAAACACTTTTTATAGAGGACAAGTAATGGTATTGATGACCCAAAGGTTACATAAAACTTAGTAAGACTTTGGGCAGAGTTACAAATTAATTTCCAGAATGCCTAGACAAATGAGGATGTAAGAAGAGAATGTAAGAACTGTATTGAAGCTCAAGAAAATAATAATTAAAAAAAAGACAAAAAAACTAAAATCTTGTCAACTGGTCCCATCACTTGCTGACAAATAGAAAAATGGAAGCAATGTCAAATTTTATATTCTTCTCCTCAAGCCCCCCCACTACATATGAAATTAAAAGACAATTGCTCTTTGGAAGGCAAGTTATGGAAAATCTTGACAGCACACTAAAACTCAGAAGCATCACCTTGCTGACAAAGACGTGTATAGTCATAGCTCTGATTCTCTCAGTAGCAATGTATGACCATGAGAATTGGATTATATACGGAACAATGATGCTTTTAAATTATGGTGCTATAGAAGACTTTTGAGAGTCCTTTGGACAGCAAGGTGATTAAATCAGTTAGTAAACAAAGAAATTAATTGACTGTTCACTGGAAAGTCAAATACTGAAGCTAAAGCTTAAATACTTTGGCCACATTAAGAAAAGTCAGCGCTCATTAGAGGAGACTTTGATGTGAAAGACTGAAGGCAAAAGGAGAAGATGGGAGCAGAGGCTGAGATGGATAGATAGTCTCATGGAAACAATGAACACGGACTTGGAAAATTTTTGAGAGATAGTGGAGGATAGGAGTATTTAGTAAGTTATGGTCCAAGGAATCACAAAGAGTTGGACATGACTGAATGACTGACCATAAACAAGAGTGCATTGTTGTAACCTCTAGGGAAATATCTTAGTCTAGCCTATATTTGTCAATTTTCTCTATTGTCATTTTCAACAATCTGATGGTTGGTTATTAGGTGGAAGTTCAATGTTGATTAAATTATAAATCTCACATTTTTTTTTAATTTGAGACATTTCTTTTTCAGATGACTGATGATAGTTTTGATTTCCTCCCTCAAAAACATCACATTCATATTCTTTGGCCATTTATTGATTGGGAAATGTATTTCAATCCTAGATATTTGAATTGGATCTTTATATGTGTGTGTTTAAAAAAAAAAACTACCCTTACCTTTGAACTTAGATCTAAGGCAGAAGAGAAGTAAGGGCTAGGCAATGGGGGTTAAGTGACTTGTCTAGGGTCACACAGCTAGGAAGTATTTGAGGTCAGATTTGAACTCAGGACCTCCTTTCTCTGGGCCTGGCTTTCAATCCAATGAGCCACCCAGCTAACCCCTCTTTAAAAGATTTAAATATAATTTGAATATAACAAATTCTCTTCATAAAAATTTGGAAAAAAACCCAATTATCCATTTTTATTCTAATTTTATTTTACTAGCTATGTTCTAGGAAAAAATAGTTAACTTTCTTTTTGCTATATTTGTGTATCTAAAAGGAATAAATTGAACCCCATCCCCTCTATTAATTTGACAATCTCTCCTTTCAATTCAATATTTTCTTCAAGAATTTAGATGATATATTATTTATATGTTAAGCACTGATATTGAGTCATTGAGACTACCTTTAAGAGTAGTGAAATTTCATAATTTGGAGATTCTAAACCTGGGATCTACAACTTTTAAAAATATATTTTAGTGAGTATATTTTGGTAGAAGTAGTTTCCTTTGTAACCTTATGCATTTTATCTCAAATATTTTTAAAAAATTATCCTAAGAAGGGTAGGCTTTACCAGATTAACAAAGGGTTCTAATTCACAGCACAATTAATATACTCTAATCTAATTAAATATAATAGTTATTACTCTTTAAGAAAAATTATATTTAGCAAAGAAAAGTAAAAAACCTTAAGGTTTTAAGCTTAAATTTGGAGGCAAAATCAAAAAATTAATGAAGTTAACAATTTCAAATACCTAGCATAAAACTATTACTAAAAAGGCTAAAGGCTAAATCTCTGATTTTCAAAAGGCTCTTTGGTATTCTAAAATCAACTCTCAATGGAAAAAAAAACACATTTGGAGCAATTATCACCAACATAATAATAATACTAGTGTATACTTTTGATAATTTCCTGTAATATATTGTCTAGGATTTTTTTTTGGTCATGCTTTGCAGGTAGTTCAATAATTCTTAAATTGTCTCTCCTGAATATATTTTCCAGATCAGTTTTTACCCCAATGAGATATTTCACATTTTATTCTATTTTGGCATTCTTTTGATTTTGTTTGTTTTGTTTCTTGATGTCTTGTAAAGTAATTAGCTTCTGTATGTCCAATTCTAGTTTTCAAAGAGTGAATTTTTCATTACCTTTTGATTCTCTTTTTCCATTTTGTCCATTCTAGTTTTCATTGAACTTTTTTTTATTTTTTAACCTCTTTTTTCCAGTAGGTGAATTCTGTTTTTTTTAATAAAAAATTTTTCTTCATTGTATTTTTGTGCCTCTTACCCCAGTTGATCAATTTTGCTTTTTATGCTGTTATTTTCTTTTTGCACTACTTTTTTTTTTCATTTTTCTTCCCATATTTCTTTGAACTGTCTTATTTGATTTTTGAACTCCCTTTTGATTTCTTTCATGGTTTGACCCCAATTTCCATTTTTATTTGAACTTTGCATATGATTGTTTGGATCCAACACTGAGTATGCACTTTGTTCTGTGACTCTATAGACATTCTCTAGGATTAGGTGTTTCTTTTTTTGTAGTTTGTTCATTTTCCCAACCTTTTTCATTTCTTTCCTTTTTTTGCCTATAGCCTGGGAATTCTGAAAGCTGATGATCCTGTCTCTTTTGCTGATGTCTTACAAGACTCAATACTGTCAGCTATTTTTCCCTGGGGCTAGGTCTTCATCACAGTGTAGACTTGAAAGGGCCCAGCACTATGGACTTTCAAGTCTCACTTTGGATTGATGCCAGGACCTGGTACTTCAATTGGTGGGTCTGAGGTCTGGAGTTCTCTGTTTTTGCTGTAGCCAAGGTCCCAGGATTCTGAAGTTGGTCTATACTTGGGTTCAGAACCAGACATGATAGGAAGTGGGGTGGCTGTCCAGTATATCTCTGTGTGCATTTTTGTTTTTGGTTCCACCATACCCTATGAAAATCAAATTTCTCTACCTATGTAAAGATTAAAATTTGGGGGAAACTAGGGCAGGTAGAAATTAGTTTCTCTCTACAAGAAGTATTACATTTTTAGAGTTTTATTAAAGGTTGAGAATTTAAGAAAATACAAGTAAGAAAGGCACATGCTAGGTGGGCTGAGAGGCCCAATTCAATTTCACTCATATCATGAGGGACCCATCTGCTCCAAAGCGGAAGTAGGAAAGAGGGCACGTAGCCTTTAAAACCAGGTTAATACCCCATCTCGATCTTGGCCCAGGTGAAGTTACAAGGCATTTTGTGAAGTGAGCAAGGACTTCTGGGGAATGTAGTCCTGGATTCAAGTCTCCATTTTTTACACCTACCTTTCAAGTAGTATTCAGTAAGAGAGACATTCACTCCATTTTGCTGTTGCTTTTTGACTCCTGTAATTTTTAAGGCACTTTTTAAAGATTAATGAGAAGGGATTGTCAGGGTGGTTTCAGCTTTTGCTGCAACTAAACTGTCATATTAGCTCCACTCAATGTGTTCTTTTGTCGTAGTAAAAATTTTACCCAGTTAAAAGTATCCATACAAAAATCAATGTAATATTAACAAAATAACTCATCCCCTATGCCAGTATAGATAGAGTAGTGCTTCCACATCAAAGTAAAAAGAAACTGATGATTAGATGTTCTAAATACATCTCCAGGAGGGAAAGGTCATTTCATGGGAATATCTAATGGTTATTTGTCAGTAAGATAGTTGTCAAATATATACCCACGAATTTAAAGGAATAAATAACAATTTCATCCTCACAAATAGTTTTATTTGTTTTTTTTTTCAATCAAGCCAGCCAAATCTAAAATATAAGGAAATCAAAGTTGTAAACTCTTTTTCTTTTCATTTATGTTTTACTTGACATTACTAATGGTAGAAAACATTGATTAACACTAAAGCTTATATCAACAAATTTCTTACATACTTTGTATACATGTGTACTTAACTATTTGCATGATTATATTTGTAATAAATAAGTTATAATAGATAAGTTCACATCTTTATCTAAGATGCTCTTTGGATCCTTTCAAGTTGGAAGGCACTTCTTTTTTTTAATAGTTCATTGAGCAATTAAAATAAACATATTTATAGGCAGTAATAATAATAAATTAGTGATGATAAAATAGATCACATTAATCTAAAACTTACTATGTACCTGATACCTTAATAAGACATTACACTTATTATCGCTTTTGATCCTGAACATAACCCAGAGAGGTAGATGCTGTTACCCTCATTTTACACATGAGGTTGACTTGCCCAGGATTAAAGTTAATTAGTATCTGAGACCAAATTTGAACTCAGATCTTCCTGATCAGAGGCAGCACTCTATGTATTACATTGCCTAGTCATTTGGTACTGATAAATTTTCCTACAGAGAGTTCTCTAGACTACTGAAATCACCAATTAAATGGCCAATGTATAACCCTTTTTCTTTTCATTCATGTTTTACTAATCATTACAAAAGTAGATAAATTAACCATAAGGTTATATCAACAAATGTCTTATATACTCCTTATATACATATTTGCAAAACTATGGAAGTCTTGAAATACTAATTGTTGATACTAGTTTCCATGGATAATCAGCAATAGAGTCTTTTTATAAAGAAAATATTTTTTTTTCATTTACATGCAAAAAGGTTTCAATATTTTAAAAAGAATTTTGAGTCTCAAATTCTTTCCATACCTCTCTTCTTTTCCCAGCCCCTAATGATATGATAAACAATATGATTTGGTTTTTACATGTGCAATCATTTAAAATGTTTTTTCATATTAATCCTTTCATGGAAGTAAACTTGAAAAAAATATTAAGAAAGTGAAAAAAGTTTGCTTTGTGTCTGGATTCAGACCCTAAGTTCAACAATATAGTCTTGTTAAATTCCCTTCCTTTTTCTTTTAAGTGTTTAGTTCTACAATTGACAAAAGTTTTTTTAGTAACATTCATAACAAGCCTAAAGTAACAAACAATAATATATATTTGTGATCTTTCATATAAAAATGTTCCTGAAATACCCAACTCATAAAGAATAATGTCAGTATTAAAAAAGCTATAATTACTGGGATGCTTGCCTGAATTCTCTCCATATTACAGGTCATGCAGAATTACTCTAAATTTAGAAAGACCTCAATTTTCTTCAGCATTATGACAAATGAGGCAAAGGCAATTCGTATTGTATCTATTTATTTAATAATAGAAATAGTCAGTTTTATAATTTTATTTGCATAACTGAAGTGATCATCTAATGAAGACTGACTGTCATAATTATACTTATTTTTTATAAATGGCTGTAGATGGAAGGGTAGGCTATGATAATATTCCTAATTCATTAAAATCTAAACTATTTGTGTAAATGAAAGTGTTGTATGAGGATTTTTCTTATATACCATGTAATAAATTATATGATTTAATTATATATATATATATATTCATTTCATTTAACATACTGATTCTACCTCTTCCATTTTATGCCTTTTCCATTTTATGTATTTATTATAAACTAAGAATTTTAAAAGGATCTAATCATTAGTACAACAGATTACCCAAAGTTCAAACAATATTGACAATTAAATTTGACAGTAAAAATCAGTGAACTTCAAAAATCAAAGAAGTGTTCAGGCAGAATCTGAACAAGCTACTTCTTAAAACGAATAATGCTTGGAAATGATCAAATAAAATATATTAAAAAAAAATAGAAAATAACTAAAAAAATGCTACTTTTCTCCCATGTTCATTCAGTTAACAAATTTCTGGTTAATACATATCTGTTTAATTATATGCTTTTTATACCTTTGATATTGTCAAATGCAACAACTCACCATTAACTGTCTTTGCTGTTTACCTTGAAGTCTGTAAATTATATTATTATAGCAACAGATTATAGCTGTTTTGTTCCTGTGGCCAATCATTGCCTGAGGGCAAACACTCCCCCACCTTCCTAAAATCTGGCTGCCCATATTAATATCCTTCTCTAAATGCAATATAACAGCTTCTCTAAGCTTTGCCTCCCCAGGAGTCTGCTCCCTGCTGCCCATCCTGGGTACCCCAATCCTCTTCCACTGAGGGACACCCCACATTATAATCTCCTTGCCTTGATTATAGACCATTTATCATGGCTACTTTGGTAAAAAAAAATCAGGTTGACATATTTTGGAGATCCCACCAACATTTTAAGTCTTCTGACTGGCCAGTCACCAATCTCAACTTCATATGTTTGGAACTAGTAAGGACTGAGTTGATATTTGACTGGGCAGGTTGACCTGGGTAATGGATTCTTACATGTCAAAATTCTTCTTTTTTTGACTTGAATTCTTGAGTCTTTGATCATGGGCTTATTAAATGGCCCATTGGTGATTTTGTCCACTCTTTTTCCACCTACAGGAGTTGCCAACTATATTTTCAAAAGATGGATATGCATTTGCAGTATTTGGATAATTCTGTAGTTTTGTCTCTTTCTGAAGCACATGTAGTCATTCTGATAGTTCTCATCTACTCTAAAAGGTGGCTAGAATATATGTTTTGTGGTGATGTTGTTGGTTTTTTTGTGGTAATCATACTGTGTATATATGTGTGTCCATGACTAAAGTAAGCTGTTATTTTTCCTGGTTCTCCACCTTGTGACTATAAGTAGCAGTGAGAAAGAAACAGTTTTGAATAGATAAACTTTAAAGATGGTTAATGAGGATAGCTTTCAATGGAGATCTATATGCCAATATCAAATGATTTAAAGACCATTAAAACATTTATATCAGTCCAATAATGCTGTATGCCTAATGCTGTTGACAGTTTGGATCAAATGCCTAGCAAAGGAAATTAATGATGTACTGATGAAATGTACAATATTAGGGGGTTACCTTTGTCTTTCATGTCTCCATTTTGCCCTCATAGCCAACAAAGGGGTGATAAGAAGCAGTATTTGGGTATAATCTCAATAAAAAGAATATCTACTTGAGCCCAAGGAAAACTATTCACTATCCTAATAATATAATTCTATGATCCAACAACTGAACCTGAAGAGGCTAAAGTAGTTTATTTTTGAAGATCTATAACACCTTGTAGACATGACATTCATCATAGAGTATTAAAATGCTGCAGTGGGCAATAAAAAGATAATTAGAATAGCAGACCAAGTTGGGTTTGGAGTATGAAATGAATGAAGGCAAAGACTAATAGAGTTGTGTCAAATTGACTCATTGGTCATTGTTGTTATTTAGTAATTTTTAATCATGTCTGAGACTTAATGAACCATTTTGTGGCTTTTTTGGGCAAAGATACTAGAATAGTTTGCCAATTCCTTCACCAGATCAATTTACAAATGATGAAACCGAGGCAAATAGGGTTAAGTGACTTGCCCTGGATCATATAGTTAGTAAGTGGCTAAGGTTTGATGTTAGTCAAAGTCTTTCTAATTTCAGGCCCAATACTTTATCTACATTATCAGATATCGCCCCTTTGTTGGTCATAATGAACACATTTTCTTAACAAATATCTGAAAGTTGTCAAAAGACAGCACTACATAAGGTTACCATGAGAGAGCCAATACCATAATAAAATTGAATATATATTCTGTGTCTAAAGTGGTGAAGCTCTACACAGTCAGTTAAAATAAGGCATAGAACTAACCATGACTGAGATTGAGAGCTTATAATTGCAAAATTTAGGCTTGAGTTGGAAAAAAAGCAAGGAAAACTATTAGACAATATAGGTTAAGAATATGTAGAGGAGGTGTGAAATGATTTAAGGGTATTATGAATCTTAAAATTGCTAAGACTATGCCTTAGAAGATTTGGTTAAGCTAGTTCCCTATTGTAACAATATATGTACTTGGTCAGGAATGTATTGAGAACTTTAAAATTACTCCACCCTGCTCAGACAGTGTTTTAGGGGAAGATAAAGTTGTAAACTCCTGATGGAAGAATGAAAAGTCCCTAACTCATACTTATAGTAAAGCTAGAACCTTAAGCTAGGTCTATTTTTAGATTTAATACAAAAGGGTGCAAAGTACCTATAAAGATTAAATTAATCACTAAAAGGTCAAGCAACTTACAAAAGGCAAGCTTAACAAAAGAGGTGTGAAGTTTTAGTCTACCCAGAGAAGGTGAGAGCTAAAGAGTAGTGAGAACTAAGAATGGGCAGTCCTGGGAAAAGCGTCTACTGTGATTGGTAGACATGAAAATTTAGGGGAGGTGACATAAGAGAAAATTTCTTTAAAAGGAAGGGATTTTGGGGTTGAGGGAGTTGGAGTTCATTGTGGAGGTTGGAGTTTGGAATTAGTTGGAGGAACTGGGTCTCTGAACTCAATTCAGGAGTTGAGGTTTTCAGTTAAGAATTGGAGTTTTGCTTGGGACAATATTGAGGTGAGTGATAAAAAGACTGACTAGTCTCTCTTAAGGCTCAGGCCTAGGCCATTTAGCCTATACCCTTCCTACTATTTCCTCTTACTCTCTCTCCCTTCCCTTAATTCCTTCATTTGTATTAATTAAAATCTCCATGAAACCCAGCTGACTTGGGTATTTTTTTTCATATTTGGGAATTTTCCCATGGTGTCCACTTATTTTTAATATAAAATCAAGACACTAAAATTATCTTTACAGTTTTGGCAATTCACAGTCTTGAAAACCATATTTTCACAGTTACAGTTTATGGCAGACCACATAATTTATAATGACAACCCTTAAAATTTTCTGGGAAATCTCATTCCTTTCACTCTTTATTACTTGCTCTGTAAGTCTGTCTTTTTAAATGTGCTAACTAGGCTTCAAAACATAGCTTCAAGAGCAGGTAAATAAAAAAAACATTTCATTTTCTCTTTAAATTAAATAGAACACAGCTGTTTAAAATCTTAGCAACAGGGCCCTAAGGTTCTGGCTAGGAGAGCTGTTTCTAAATATCTTTTCCTTTAGGGAACAACTGCCTAAATTAGGATTAAAGGAAACCTGGGAAAAGCTTTTGGCCTTGTCCTGCTCCTCATGATAGAGTACTTGAGTTGTAGATAAGGTTCACGACTGTAATGTTCAAATTGTAATCAATTAAAATAGTGATTAACATTGTTTATTAATGAGGGGCATGAAATTCTTTTAACAAAGAATAAATATTCAATTAGATTTCTGAGCAAAAAGACCCCTTGTGAGTCCTGCCTCTTGCTTATAATTGGAAGCCCTGTCCTCTTTCTAATTTACCTGATACTTCTAACTTTGGACCTCCCCTGAAAGTCACTATTGGTGGATATTTCAAGAGGAGGTAGATTTAAGAGACCTCAACTCCTCCCTCATTACTTCATCAAAAGGAAAATGGCAGCATCATGTGGCTTGCCTACCATATTCTCAAATGGTACAAAGTTTCTAGAGAAATGTGGGATATATGCCCTTCTCTGATATATGGAGAAAATGAATGACAGAAAGTTAATGAAACTCAGATTCCTCTAATAATCTTTGGCTAGAAAATATAAGTTGAATCTTGCAGGGTTTTAAGTGGCTTTTCCATCTTATTCCAGGAACTGTTTACCATAAATCTAGATGATGTATTGAAGAAGGACAAAGACTTTTTCTTTTAAATACCTTAGAGAATGCTTGATTATAAAGGAGCAGTCTCTATCCTGCCTAGAGTGGAAGATTTTCCAACGTGGGAAATTTCTTTGAATTCTCTTCCTAGGGATTCCTATAGGGATGAGGAAAGAGTCTGAGCCTTAAAGAGAGAGGTTCATAAATAGAAATAGTTCAATATAAGAAATACATTCTCTTACAGTATTGCACAGAAGGAAGCAGCAACAACAACAAAAGTCAAAGAAAAGGATAAGTGAGAAAGCAAAATGGCAATTTGATAAGAGTTTAGCTGAAGAAAGAAGGAAAGTAAAAAATAATGAAAAAGAGAAAGCTATACCCAACTGAATACTGAATTCTAGACAACAATAAGCAGAGATAACATTTTTTTCCAAAATGAACAATTTTATATATACATATATATTTATATGAAAACTGTAGCATGGGAAAGGCAAGATATCTTTTCAGGAAAAGTGGAGATATCAAGGAAGATTTAATGGAAAAATGGGTGTGATAAAAATAGTAAGGAATTAATAGAAGAAGAGATTAAGAAGAGGTGCAAAAAATATACAGAACTCTACAAGAAAACTCTTAATATCACTTAAAACAACAGTGGTGTGCTTGTTGACTTAGAATCATACATCCAGGAGGCCAAAGTAAAGTGGGTGTTGGGAAATATTGCTAATATTAAGGTAACAGAAAAGATGAATTCCAGTTGAGCTATTTAAAATCTCCAAAGATTGTGCTTTTAAACTGTTGCAGTCACTATAATTTGAAAAACTCAACAGTGGCTACTGAATTCATTGGCTTATGAGAAAAGCAAGAGAATTTCAAGAACAAAAACAAGGCATGTATTTCTGCTTCATTCACTACCCTAAATCCTTTGACCATCTTACAAGAAATTATGGCAAGACCTCAATGAGATAGGAGTCCCAGATGATGTTACTTGTTTCTATATGTAATTCAAAAAGCAAAAGCTAGAACCATATGTGGAACAACTGATTGGTTCAAGTTGAGAAGAGAATAGGAGAAGGTTGTATATTGTAATTTTATTTTTTAACTTACATAAAAAGTACATCATGCAAAATGCCACACTGGATGAAGTAAAAGCTGAAATAAGGTGACTGGTAGAAATATCAACAATTCAGGATGTGCAGATAGTACTGCTCTGATGGCAGAAGTGAAGATAAATTCAGAGGTATATTGGTAAAGGGGAATGAAGAGATGTGAAGGATGATTTGAAACTTAACATTCAAAGAAATAATAACTAAGATCATGAAATCTTATCCTAATATTTCCAAGCAAATAGAGGGAGAAGATTTGAAAGTAATATTAGATTTTTTTAAAATATATTTTATTTGATCATTTCCAAGCATTATTCGTTAAAGACATAGATCATTTTCTTTCCCTCCCCCCCACCCCCCATAGCCGACGCGTAAGTCCACTGGGCATTAGTTGTTTCCTTGATTTGAACCCATTGCTTTGTTGATAGTATTTGCATTAGAGTGTTCATTTAGAGTCTATCCTCTGTCATGTCCCCTCAACCTCTGTATTCAGGCAGTTGCTTTTTCTCGGTGTTTCCACTCCCATAGTTTATCCTTTGCTTATGAATGGTGTTTTTTTTCTCCTGGATCCCTGCACGTTGTTCAGGGATATTACACCCCCACTAATGGAGAAGTCCATTACGTTCGATTATACCACAGTGTATTAGTCTCTGTGTACAATGTTCTCCTGGTTCTGCTCCTCTCGCTCTGCATCACTTCCTGGAGGTTGTTCCAGTCTCCATGGAACTTCTCCACTTTATTATTCCTTTTAGCACAATAGTATTCCATCACCAACATATACCACAGTTTGTTCAGCCATTCCCCAATTGATGGGCATCCCCTCGTTTTCCAGTTTTGGGCCACCACAAAGAGCACAGCTATGAATATTTTTGTACAAGTCTTTGTGTCCATTATCTCTTTGGGGTACAGACCCAGCAGTGCTATGGCTGGGTCAAAGGGTAGATATTCTTTTAGCACCCTTTGGGCATAGTTCCAAATTGCCCTCCAGAATGGTTGGATCAGTTCACAGCTCCACCAGCAATGAATTAATGTCCCTATTTTGCCACATCCCCTCCAGCATTCATTACTTTCCTTTGCTGTTATGTTAGCCAATCTGCTAGGTGTGAGGTGATAACTCAGAGTTGTTTTGATTTGCATCTCTCTGATTATAAGAGATGTAGAACACTTCTTCATGTGCTTGTTAATAGTTTTGATTTCTTTATCTGAGAACTGCCTATCCATTTCCCTTGCCCATTTATCAATTGGAGAATGGCTTGATTTTTTGTACAATTGATTTAGCTCATTATAAATATGAGTAATTAAACCTTTGTCAGAGGTTTCTATGAAGATTTTTTCCCAATTTGTTGTTTCCCTTCTGATTTTAGTTATATTGGTTTTGTTTGTACAAAAGCTTTTTAGTTTGATGTAGTCAAAATTATTTATTTTACATTTTGTAATTCTTTCTATATCTTGCTTGGTTTTAAAGCCTTTCCCCTCCCAAAGGTCTGACATGTATACTATTCTATGTTTACCTAATTTACTTATGGTTTCCTTCTTTATGTTTAAGTCACTCACCCATTTTGAATTTATCTTGGTGTAGGGTGTGAGGTGTTGATCTATTCCTAGTCTCTCCCACACTGTCTTCCAATTTTCCCAGCAGTTTTTATCGAATAGTGGATTTTTGTCCCAAAAGCTGGGATCTTTGGGTTTATCGTATACTGTCTTGCTGAGGTCGCTTTCCCCCAGTCTATTCCACTGATCTTCCTTTCTGTTTCTTAGCCAGTACCAAATTGTTTTGATGACTGCTGCTTTATAATATAGTTTTAGGTCAGGGACTACAAGGCCCCCATCATATGTGTTTTTTTTTTTTTCATTATTTCCCTGGATATCCTTGATCTTTTGTTCTTCCAAATGAACTTTGTTATGTTTTTTTCTAAATCAGTGAAGAAGTATTTTGGTAGTTCAATGGGTATGGCACTAAATAGATAAATAAGTTTGGGTAGGATGGTCATTTTTATTATATTGTCTCGTCCTATCCATGAGCAGTTAATGTTTTTCCATTTGTTCAAGTCTAGTTTTAGTTGTGTGGAGAGTGTTTTGTACTTGTGTTCATATAGTTCCTGTGTTTGTCTTGGGAGGTAGATTCCTAGGTATTTTATTTTGTCTAAGGTGATTTTGAATGGGATTTCTCTTTCTAGTTCTTGCTGCTGAGCTGTGTTGGAGATATATAGAAAAGCTGATGATTTATGTGGGTTTATTTTGTATCCTGAAACTTTGCTAAAGTTGTTGATTATTTCAATTAGCTTTTTGTTTGAATTTCTAGGATTCTTTAAGCAGACCATCATGTCATCCGCAAAGAGGTATAACTTGGTCTCCTCCTTGCCTATTTTGATGCCTTCAATTCCTTTATCTTCTCTAATTGCTACTGCTAGTGTTTCTAGTACAATGTCAAATAGTAGAGGTGATAATGGGCATCCTTGTTTCACTCCTGATCTTATTGGGAATGCATCTAGTTTATCCCCATTGCAGATGATATTAGCTGTTGGTTTTAGATATATACTGTTTATTATTTTTAGGAATGACCCTTCTATTCCTATGCTTTCTAGTGTTTTTAATAGGAATGGGTGTTGTATTTTATCAAAGGCTTTTTCTGCATCTATTGAAATAATCATGTGATTCTTGCTGGTTTGCTTGTTGATGTGGTCAATTAAGTGGATGGTTTTTCTAATGTTGAACCAGCCCTGCATCCCTGGTATGAATCCTACTTGATCATGGTGAATGATCCTTCTGATCACTTGCTGGAGTCTTTTTGCTAGTATCCTATTTAAGATTTTTGCATCTATATTCATTAGGGAGATTGGACTATAGTTTTCTTTCTCTGTTTTTGACCTGCCTGGTTTTGGAATCAGTACCATGTTTGTGTCGTAAAAGGAGTTTGGTAGAACTCCCTCTTTGCTTATTATGTCAAATAGTTTGTATAGTATTGGGATTAACTGTTCTCTGAATGTTTGATAGAATTCACAGGTGAATCCATCAGGCCCTGGGGACTTTTTCTTAGGAAGTTCTTTGATGGCTTGTTGGATTTCAATTTCTGATATGGGATTATTTAGGAATTCTATTTCCTCTTCTGTTAGTCTAGGCAGTTTGTATTTTTGTATATATTCATCCATTTCTCCTAAATTGGTGTATTTATTGCCATATAATTGGGCAAAGTAATTTCTAATGATTGCCTTAATTTCCTCCTCATTGGAGGTGCTGTCCCCCTTTTCATCTTTAATGCTGTGAATTTGCTTTTCTTCCTTCCTTTTTTTAATTAGATTGACCAGTACCTTGTCTATTTTGTTTGTTTTTTCAAAGTACCAGCTTCTTGTCTCATTTATTAAATCAATAGTTCTATCATTTTCGATTTTATTAATTTCTCCCTTAATTTTTAGGATTTCTAATTTGGTTTTCTGCTGGGGGTTTTTAATTTGATCGCTTTCCAGTTTTTTCATTTGCATTTTCAATTGATTGATCTCTGCTCTCCCTTGTTTGTTAATATAAGCATTCAGGGATATGAATTTACCTCTGATTACCGCTTTGGCTGCATCCCAAAAGGTTTGAAAGGATGTTTCGCCATTGTCATTTTCCTCGATGAAATTATTAATTGTTTCTATGATTTCTTCTTTAACTAAACGGTTTTGGAGTATCATATTGTTTAATTTCCAATTGGTTTTAGATTTGGTTTTCCATGTACCATTACTAATCATTATTTTTATTGCCTTGTGATCTGAGAAGGCTGCATTCATTATTTCTGCTTTTCTGCATTTGTGTGCTATGTTTCTGTGACCTAATGTATGGTCAATTTTTGTGAATGTGCCATGTGGTGCTGAGAAGAAGGTGTATTCCTTTTTATCCCTATTTATTTTTCTCCATATGTCTATTAATTCTAATTTTTCTAAGATTTCATTCACTTCTTTTACCTCTTTCTTATTTATTTTTTGATTTGATTTATCTAAATTTGATAATGGTTGGTTTAAGTCTCCCACTAGTATGGTTTTATTGTCTATTTCTTCCTTCAATTCGCCTAGTTTCTCCATTAGAAATTTGGGTGCTATATTATTTGGTGCATACATATTGATTAATGATATTTCCTCATTGTCTATAGTGCCTTTTAAAAAAATATAATTACCTTCCCTATCCCTTTTGATCAGGTCTATTTTTGCATTGGCTTTATCAGATATCATGATTACCACTCCTGCCTTCTTTCTATCAGTTGAGGCCCAGAAGGTCTTACTCCATCCTTTAATTCTGACCTTGTGGGTGTCAACCCGCCTCATGTGTGTTTCTTGAAGACAACATATGGTAGGGTTTTGTATTCTAATCCATTCTGCTATTCGTCTACGTTTTATGGGTGAGTTCATCCCATTCACGTTCAAAGTTATGATTGTCATTTGTGGACTCCCTGGCATTTTGATTGCCTTCCCTAATTCTAACCTTTTCTTCTTCGGCTCTACCTTTTAGTCCAGTGATTTACTTTGAAACAGTCCCCCTTGTCCCCTCCCTTGATGTTTCCCTTTTTAGTCCCTCCCTTTTTGTTCCCTCCCCCTCCCCCCTCTCTTTCCCTCCCTTTTTGTTCTCCCTCTCCCCCTCCCCTCCTTGGTTTTCCCTTCTCCTTACCCTTGTTGGGTAAGATAGAATTCAAGATCCCAATGGATCTGGATGTTTTTCCCTCTCAGAGTTGATTTCCCTGAGATTGAGGTTTAAGTAAACCCCCCCCTCTCTTCCTCTCCTTCTTATAGGAGTTTTCTTCCCCTCCCCTTCCCATGTGAATCTTTGTGTGAGAATGATTATTCTATTTGGTCTTTCTTTACCCCTATTTATACATTACATTTTCCCCACATATTAGTATACATAGATTGATATAAATGTAGTCCTTATAGAAGAGAGTTTGAGTAAAAGAAGAAGATAACATTTTCCCCTTTCCTTAATATTTACCTTTTCAGGTATTCCTTGCTCTTTGATTTTCGGTATCAAACTTTCCACAGAGCTCTGGTCTTTTCTTTGCAAAAAGTTGGAAGTCTTCTATTTTGTTGAATGCCCATACTTTCCCTTGGAAGTATATAGTCAGTTTTGCTGGGTAGCTGATTCTTGGTTGGAGACCCAGCTCTCTTGCCTTTCTGAAGATCATGTTCCATGCCTTACGATCATTCAGAGTAGAACTTGCAAGGTCTTGTGTGACCCTGATTGGCATTCCTTTATATCTAAATTGTCTTTTTCTGGCTTCCTGTAGGATTTTTTCTTTTGTTTGATAGCTTTGGAATTTGGCAATTACATTCCTGGGAGTTGTCTTTTGGGGGTTTAGTGTAGAAGGTGTTCTGTGAGCTCTGTCAGTGGCTGTATTGCCCCCTTGTTCTAGAATCTCTGGGCAATTTTCTTTGATTATATCTTCTATCACCATGTCCAGTTTGGTGTTTATTTCTGGCTTTTCTGGGAGTCCAATTATTCTTAAATTATCCCTTCTCCCCCTATTTTCCAGATCTATCACCTTGTCGGTGAGATATTTTATATTCTCTTCTAATTTCTTGGTATTTTGGCTTTGCTTTATTAATTCTTGCTCTTTTAAATGATCGTTGTCTTCCAGCTGCCTGATTCTGGCCTTTAAAGCCTGGTTTTCCTTTTCAGTTTCATCATACTGGTTTTGTAGATGCGTGAATTTCTTTTGCATTATTTCCAACTTTTCCTCCCAGAAGGCTTCCATCTTTTTGGTCATTTCTGATTCAAATTCTTCATGGGTTTGTGGAGAGTTTCCATTTCCTTTGGAAGGTTTTGGAGCATTTTCTTTTATATTATCTTCTATCTGCTCTGTATTTTGTATTTTGGCTCCATAGAATGTGTCCAAAGTCACCCCTTTCTTCTTATTTTTCTTGGTATTTTGGGGCTTCTGTGGTTCTGTGGAGTTTGCCATTTCTGAATGTGGAGGATTAGCTTTTCTTGTCTCTGTCTGGTGTTCAGAGGCTTTAGTCCTGGGCAGATGGTTCTATGAGCTTTCCCTGGGTTAAACTGAATATGCCTCACTGGAACTGGAATGGAAGGGTTGGACCATGTTGCTTTCAGGAAGTTGCCTTCAGAATCGCTGGCCATGAGGCTGTTTCGTTGGCCTGCGGGGGGATGGGCTGCAGCTTCCCCAAGCTCTGAGGGCAAGGACTTTCACTGAGACTTGGATAGCAGGATCCAGCCCGTGAGGCTGTCTTGCTCCAGGCAGTGACTTTCACTGGGACTCGGATAGAAGGCCCTGAGGGTTGTTGTTCCGAGGACCCTGCTCTCTGAGCCCGTCCGGGCGGCTTCCGGGAGCCTTGGACTCTGCCCTCCTACCCCTGAGGTCCGAGGGATCTCGGGTTCTGGCTTTTAAGGGGAGCCGTACCTTTTGATCCGGGTCCAGGTCCAGGAGGAGGGTTCCCAGGGTCTGTGCTGTTGATCGTTTTGAATTTCGGTGCCTTAGGAGCTTATAGTTTGAGATCGGTCGGGAAGGGTTTTCAGGAGATCTGAGCTTTAGCTTTCTCTAAGCCGTCATCTTAACCGGAAGTCGAAAGTAATATTAGATTTATATTCTAGGTTCAAATATCACTGTAGGTGGTGACTGCAGTCATGAAATTAAAAAATCACATGCTCCTTGGAAGAAAGCTATGGAAAATTTGAGAAGTATAATAAAAATCAGAGGCATCATCTTGCCATAAGCATTCACCTACTCATAGGCATGTTCTTTTTTCCATTCAGGAGTAACATATGACTGCGAGAGTGAGAATATAAATAAACTATAGACACATGTATAACATATGTCATATTACCTACCATCTTGGGGAGGAGAAAGTGGGACAAGGGAGGGAGAAAAGATGGATCTCAAAATGTCAGAAAACTATTTTTAAATTGTTATTCACATGTAAAAAACCAAACAAAAACTGAAAGTACACACACATATCTGAAAGCCAAATTCCATAGAATTGATGCTTTTAATTGTGGAACTAAAGAAAGCTTTGGAAAGTCCCTTGGGAAGCAAGGATATCAAATCAGTCAATCCATAGAGAAATTCATTCTAACAGTTCTTCGGAAGAACAAAAACTGAAGCTGAAGCTTACATACTATGGCCACATGAAGAGAAGGCAGAACTCATTGACTTATTGGAAAAGGCTTTGATACTGGAAAAGATTGAAGGCAAAAGGAGGAGATAGCCGAGAATGAAATTGAAAGAATGCTATGGAATCAAAGAATATAAACGACAGAAGGGTCTGACGAGCTATGGTCCACAGGGACAAGAAGAGCTGGACATGACTGAATGACTGAACAATAACAATATACAAATTTCCATGGAATGGTTATGTGATATATACTTGCAAAGTATTAAAAAAATCCTGTGATTCCTTGCCCTCAAAGAATATATAACCCACTACAAGAATGCAAATTAAAATCACTCCCTGAAAAAGAAAATTTGTAATTGTATATTTGAAAGGAGAATCAGAGCTTATCTGGTTCAAGTCCTAAATAAAATGTTGATCTCACCAATTAAACCCTTGATAATTTAGGTGTTGGTTGATAATCTCTACTGATTGGAAACTAGATAATAAGCAAGATAACATTCCATTTTTGCTCATTTTAAGTATTTGAAATGATTTTTCCCTCCTTATGTTGAGCCCAAATCAATCTTTCTGTAATTCCTGACAGTTGTGTTCACTTGTGGCTCGCTAAATAGAACCCTGGCCCTGGTAGGAAGAAGACCTGAGTTCAAATCAGACATTACCAAGTATATGTCTCTGGACAAGTCACTTAACCTCTGCCTCAATTCCCTCATTTGTAAAATGATGATGATAATAGTGACACCAGTATTGTTGTGGGTATCAAATGAGATTATTGTAAAGTACTTGACACAAAGTAAACAGTATATAAACATAATTAATAACTCTTTGTTATTCACTAGGTCTGGTTTGTGGGGCTAATCCAGTCATTTCAAAATCTACTTCTCTAGGACAGCACTTTATCTATTTGAACTCAGAAATCATAACTCTTCCCACAGTTTCCTTTTTGTATTATGTAAGTTAAATAGCCAGCTTTCAGTGTTCTTCCTGGAATGTGCTGGCCAAAATTAGATATAATATTTCAGATGTGGTCTGACTAGGACAGAGTACAGTGTAAATGTTAATTCCCTCACAGTGGACACTGTAATTCAATTAATTCAGTCTGAAGTCATATTAGTTTTTTCTGTTGCCACTTCATACTGATGAAAATTATTGAATTTGCTTTTCAGTAAAATTCTGGGGTCTTTTTCACATGAATTACTGTCTAATCAAATTATTTGCCTTATTTCAGGAATGTAATTCATTCTTATTTTAATTTGATCTTCTTAGTGTAAGTCTACTCTCTTATGCTAAAAATAAAAAAAAAAACTTTTTCATTCATTTAACTAATCTTTAAAATATATTAACTAATATATAAATATATTGTACTTGATATGATTTTGATAATTAGTTTAGCATGTCATATATGTTTTCCTCAAAGACCCTGATTACAATTTTAAATAGAATAAAGTCAATGAGAACTATTTGGCATGCTTCTTGAGTCTTTTGTCTAGGCTGATTCTGATCCATTTATCTATTAGTAATTCAAGATGCAGTCAAACTTTTCCTGCATGCTTGCCTACTATGTGCTAAGCACTTTTCTATTGTTAAACCCATGACAAATTACAAAAAGGGCTCCTCAGTCTCAAGTAGTTCATAGTTTAATAGAGCATGCAACATGAAAACAACTATTTATAAATAATATATGTATATATATATATATATATACAGGATCAGTTGAAGGTAATCAAAAGAGATAAAACAGTATTAATAATAATTACATTTATATAGCTTTTTATGATTTAAGAAGGGCTTTACAAAAAATGGTCTAATACTATCATTACAATAACCCTGGAATTAGTTGTGACCATTTTGCTTTTTTACAGAAGAAAAAATCAAGACATACAGAGGTCAGGTGATCTGCTTTTAGTCTGAATCTATATTGTACCTCTGGTCTTACTAAGTCTAGGTTCAGTGCTCTTTCAACTTCGTTCTCTTTTTGTTTCTGCTATTTTGACTCGAGTTATTTTTGCATTATCCACTTAAAAGCATTCCTATTCAAATAGGAGGTTTTTTTTTCTCCTTTCAAATTAATCTTAATTTCTGCCTCTTCTCTTGTTTGTCACTTCATTCTCTTGTCTGGGCTTTTTACTTATTACTTTATCTTTCTTTTTCTTTTATCATGTTATCTAATTATTCCTTTCTAATTTGTTTCTATGTTAAGTAATTAAAATTTCCCCTCCTTTCCTCTCTCTTCCTTCCCTCTTCTCTCTCTATAGAAATGTATGTATGTGTGTATACATACACATATGTACATATATTACATTCTTATTTTCTAAGCTTCTATTTTTAAATCCAACTTTATGCTTATTAACTCATTTTAACTTCTATATTACTTGTGGAATTAAAGCTTCTAAAGCATTTGTTTTGAGTTTTCTCTTCTAAACAATTTTAAGTTATTGCCTTGTTGATCTTGATCCTTCTATCCTTTGTTCTTCTGTTCTTTACTATTAGAAATATCAGTTATTGTATTAGATAGAATTATAATTGCTTCACAATAGAAATGTTTTCATGTCCCTGATTATATAGTCAATTTTTACCCTTTACCATCAGTCAAAACAGCATTTATTAAGTGTCTACTGTGTGTCCAACACTGGGGATACAAAGAAAGGCAAAAACCAAAGAAACAATCCCTGATCTCAAGGAGCTTATGATCTAATGGAGGAGAAAACATAAGTGCCCCCCTCAATTTCCATTACAACCCCCTTTTTATTTCATGTACCCTCACCTTTTGTAGAGATAATTTCTTCCAGAAAATCTGATTCTCCTCTTCTCCCACTGTATAATATCTGTCCTCTCTATAGGGACATTCTTACATCACTGAATTAAAATGTCCTTTATTCCTCATGCTTTAACCCTCCCCATTGTCCCTTACCCATTCTCCTGTAGCCTTCTTTCTTTTGGAGACTATAGGATCTATATTATTTTAGATTTTTACTAGTAACATGAATTATTCTTCTCTCTCCTTCCCCTTTCTCTTTTATGTACTCTCTCATTCTGTAGGTATTCTCACCAAAAACACAGCTACAAAGCCATACACACAGAGAAAAGAGCAACAGAAATCATAACCCAAACCCTTTGGGATTTATGTGTTTCAGGTTTTCTCTACCATCACTTCTATTTCAATTCCACTTTCATTAGAGGACTACCACTTCTGGTGTGAAACTCCTTTGCAAGCCTGTTCATCATCATCCATCTTTGGTGTTCACCTGTCACCCAATATTCACCTGTGCCCCCAAGACACTGTAGCATGTACCATACCCACTTTCTAGTAAAACCCTCTCTGCAAACTGGCTAAATCAGGTTAAAGGTAACCAATAGACCTTAAAACCTATTGGTAAGTTAGGAGGATGCTTACCCTAAGCAAATGAAAACTTCTCCTGACAGAATTGTATAGATGAGACAATTTGTTCCAGCAGGCAAGAAGACAGATGAAGCAGGTTCTGTGGAGCAGCACTTAGAGCTTGGTCAGACATAGAAGATGAAAAGGCCATTCACTACCCCCTGTACTATTGTCAGTTATCTTGACTTCTGTCATTACACTGGACTTAGATGATTCTGGAAGAGAGAGTGAGGTAGATGACTTTACTCACCTTGGGATGTCATTGGTCTCCTTTAAAAACAAAGGATGAAGAACTGTTTTAGAAAAAATATCATTTAATGATCCCTCTATTGTCATCTAGGTATGTTGTTTTAATCCTGTGTGTGTCTATTTCTAATATTTGATTTCTTTTAATATCTTCTTGAGACAGGTGAAATATTTCAATACTTTCTTTTCCTTAGAGGGTACATTTATTCATCTTTGCAATTCTGTTGATATTTTTTTTAATTGGTTGCAAAGTGGATAATCTAATGCATCTAGTTTTGTTTGGAAAGTTTTGGTTTTCCTATAATGTTCTTCCTTTGAAAAGGTGAGGAGTGAGCAGAGTTGAGGATTTTAACATATGCCATAGAATGATTGTGAGAGGATATAGGCCTAGTGTCCTGGTAGAAACTAGAAAAAAATGAATAGAATGTTTCCTGCATCCACGAGCACAGACCTTCAAACCATTGAATTGTACTCCCTTATAAGTGTATAGAGGGCTGGTGGGTCAGAGGTCAGCCTTCTCTGCTGTTAAAACATCAAGTTTCTCCCTTATTCTGCTTCTTTGTCTAGGAAAAGAGTTGTAATTGTTTCCCCTGTCGCCCATAACTCTTATTTTGTGATGTTTGGAGACTTATTAAGGTCTAAAGAAAATTCTACTCCTCTATTTTGATGGTACTTGACCTAGACATTCACACAATTTTTCTAGGATTCAAATCCAGCTCAATTGACTAAGTGTTTACTTAAAAACCAGGAAAATGTTTTCTCAACCCCTGTCTTGTGTTATCTCCTCAATTTTCTATGATCCTTCAAATATCACCGCCATTGGCCATTAATCACATTCATTAAAAAAGGATGTAGCCATATGCATTAGGTGACTTGAATTCATCAAATACACCTGAGTGCTTTCTTTCAGTTCCCATTTTTGGGATTTTGTTTGTTTATTACATTTTTGTTTTGCCACATTCAGGGCAAGTCATTCTCTTTGGCTGATAAAACAGAAACAATATTTTAAAAAATAATAAATAAAAAAATTAAAAGCCCAATTTTCTCTCTGGGATTGGGTTATCATGATTTCTCAATATTGGCTTAAAATAAATAAGCAAAAATATATAAATGAGCATCAAAGACAACTCTTTTGGATCCTCTCCTTACTAGCTTGAAGTAGTTCTGAGCTTTGGTATTCTTTCATTAATTTTTATAGAACATGTAGCATATTCATCCACTACTTAACTAAACTTTCTTGCTTCCACATTCTATACATTTCTTCTTTTTAAAATGTAAAATGGTTGGTGAGGTCCCTATGCATCTACATTGATCTCTCTAGTCAAATTCCAGTTTTCTTCCTAATTAGATTTGTTTCAATTTGTGTCTTCATGAATTCATTCTTGAGGGCCTCTAATCCCTCTTGGGAGATGAAGATGAATTTTTGTTAATGGGATGCTACTTATTTTCCACAGAGCCCTATGAAAATCTATCATCTAGATTTTATGGTACCTGTGAGACTTTGTCTGAATTTCTTCTCATTTAGCACCAATAAATTGACACTGGGATTATTATCATTTCTACATAAACAACTAGTTTTTCCCTGTTAATGAGAATTATATCTAAAATAGAATTCCTCATTATTGGTTCTACTTCATTTTGACAGATAAAAATATCATTAAGCCAAATCATCAAGTTATTAGCAGTTCAGTTTTTGGGCAGAAAGCCCCAGCAGATGGCAAAATAATAGACATCCCACATCACTACAATAGAATGCCTCTATTCCAGTCTTGTGATATGTTTCCTAAATTCCTGAGTTCTTTCTGTTCAGTGGTCTGGATATACTCCAATAATAAAATATTTCATCTCCCATCACTGACTATGGAATAATCTCCATTAAACTCAACCCACTTATTCCGGGCTTTCCCCATATTCTAACTATAGAGCATTACACTAATCCCCTACACATATCCTGTCTTTGAACAAGGTATACCTATCCAAAGCCAAAGACCAGTGATGGTTTTCATCTTAACAAGATGCAGGAATAGCTGTGAGGTCAAATATGCTTCCTTTTCCATTTGGTTATTTATATATTTGTGGTATAAACATATCTTCTCTCTGTTGTACTTGGACCGGATCCCACTAATTTGAATTAGTTCCCTGGAAGAGAGACTTCAGAATGAAGAAGAAATATGGATTCAACTTAAAAATATATCAATCCATCATGCAAAGGTCAATTGAACCAAGTTAATTCAAATAGCTTTTATTAAGTGCATATTATTATATGATAGCTACTTAGGTGGCTATGTGGGCTCAAAGATCACTGGTACTGATGACTGGTCCTTGGAATATAAGCCATGACAAATACAGACAGCATAATAAAAAACCAGATGCACTGCCTGAACAACAAAGCCCTATATAGTCAAAGATATGATTTTCCTAGTAGTAAATTATGTTTCAGAAATTTAGACTACAAGGAAAGTTGAGTGTCACTGAATCAACACCCTTGAGTTGTGAAGCCTTTTAAGAGTCCCTTGACAGCACAGAAATCAAATTAGTCAACGCATGAATTCATTCAGACTTTTCATTGGAAAGACAAATACTAAATCTAACGCTTAAATACTTGGCTACATAATGAGAAGACAGGACTCCTTGGAAAAGATGTAGGGAAAGATTGAAGGCAAATGGAAAAGGGGATGGCAGAGAATGAGATGGATAGACAGTCATAGAAGTAATGAATGTGAACCTGGATAGACAGGGAGATAATTAAGTATGGAAAGCCCCACAAGCTCTATGTTCCTGTGTTAGAATTGTATTAGAGAGGGGAGTTTGAGAAAGATGATAATGGAAATCAATAGATATTACTCCAGGAAGTAATTGAAGGAAGCTGATTTCTGAACCCCTCCTTTACTTCCTGTTCTTCCTCACTAAGTAATCTAATGGAGAATTTCTCA
This sequence comes from Monodelphis domestica, assembly GCF_027887165.1. Taxonomy (NCBI): domain Eukaryota; kingdom Metazoa; phylum Chordata; class Mammalia; order Didelphimorphia; family Didelphidae; genus Monodelphis; species Monodelphis domestica. The sequence continues at coordinate 96,512,368 of NC_077228.1, read as the reverse complement.
CAGATGGCAAGTCTGCTCCTCCCTCTAATAACAAAACTCTTCAGACCAATTTCTTTAGTTAAAGGATCTATTTATTCTCTTGGGGGGAAGGAAATAAGGAGAACACTGGGAAGGAGGGAAAGAGTTTCCCTATTTCTAAATTGTAACAATTGTTGAAGGCTGTGAAGTAAGTCTCTTCAAAAAAAGGAAATGAAATATCTTCCTCTGAGGGAAGATGACAATAACCCTGCCAGGGTCTTTTCTGGGCAAGATTATCTATTTCTTCAGCTCACAATAGAAGTAGAAAGGTAATGGCCACAGAGAAGATTAAGTGGTCTGTCTTCAAACCACCTTCAAGCAGAAGTGAAGTCCAGTTAGCTGGGGAGTCCAACTGTCCCTTCTTCAAACTTCCATGGAATTCTCTCTCTCTCACCTCACCTGATGATCTGGGTTCCAAGTGTTCTTGAGCTCTGCCTGCTTTGCATGACATTTCTCCTGTCTGTGCCCATATTTCCCCAATCACAGTTCCACAGAATCATTAAAAGTCAGACAAGACTGAACTACTGAACAAAAACAAATCTATATCCATATCTCTCCCTCTCTGTTTCTGTTTGTTTATCTGACTGTCTCTGCCTCTCTGTCTCTATCTCTATTTTTCTGTCTTTTCCCATTTTAGGCAAGATGATCAATATAGGAGCTTAAACTTGCTTGCTTTCCAACTAGGATTAGTCTGACCTCTCCTTAGACAATATGACATAACCACAAACACACTCTAGAGATTAAGAGATCTACTAATCATATCTTCCAGAATACCTGGCATTATTGATGTAAACTACCCTACCTGTCAGATTATTATTTTTAGATAGGATAGATCAATGCAAAATAAAAGTTCAATTATTATTATGTTTTCTTATGTTTCCATCATACCTTTAGTTATCAAGCCATATGCCTTTCCTTTTCTTCATTCTCTACCCCTCCCCCAAATAATACCCACCATAAAAAAGAACTTGTCATTTTTATTATCTTTTAGAAGCTCCAGCTTAGGAAGGAACACAAGGCTAGGAAATAGTGGAGGAAGGTCACTTGCCAGATCTTCTTACCCACATTTCATAACTTTTTGATTTCCTGTGGTTTAGTAAAAAGAACACTGGATCTGGAATCTAAACAAGGAGTACAATAGCTATTTAAATAGTTAATATAAAATCATGATATAAAATTTTATGAATATAAACTACCTCATACACTCAACTACATTTATATACTTGAGAAACTCAAAGAGAAAAAGCACTCTGTAAACTCAGTGCCAGTGCAAGTATTTGCCTCATTTGAGGAAAATGAATTATATCTATAATTATGTCTAACATTCCCTTTTAAAAAGCCATTATATGTCTTTTCTTATTTAAAACTTGGTATTTCTTGAGCATAATAGTGGCCTTGGCAGCAATAGAAGGAGCTAGCCTTATTTTTGATAGTTGATGGTAAAAGACTGAGTGCTTACTGGGAGGGACCACTTATGCCCATTGACTGTTAAGCTTATTTTTTTCCCCACTCTTGCCTAGCTGAACCATCTGCCTGCTTTGATGCAAAAAAATAAAATAAAATCCTTTGCCCCATTTCTGATGATGTGTGGATTGTAGAGAACAGTATCAGCAACAAAAGACAATCAGGTTCATATAGCCCAGAGAAATACAGGCTTTTTAAGATTTAAAAACTTTCCTACCAAGCATCTGCTTCAATCAATCTGTCTTGGGGCCTCTTCTCTTCTACCCCTAAACTGTCATATTGATCTCATCAGCTCTCATCATTTTAATTATCATCGCTATATAGATGATTCTTGAATTTATTCATTTATCTCTAATCTTTCTTCTGACCAATAGTTTCATATAACCAACTACTTGTTGGATATCTTTAATTGGTTGTCCTATAGATATCTTAAACTCAATATTTCTGAATTGCTCGTTGATTTAGTTTGATCTTTAGAACATAAGGAATGAGGTATTCTGTTCCCTTTTGCTTTCCACTACTGGATTCATAGCCCCATTCTTTTCTATGGTAGGTGCAGCTATGAACAGATATTCTCTGCCCTGGGCTCCTCTCAAGTCAGGGTCTTAAGGAAGAGAACTGATAATGTGGCTCTGGGTACTGAATCCACACAGTAATTTGGGAACCCTAATGGAAAGACCACAGAACAAAGGGAGAGTAATTCAATGATTCAAATACAATTTAATAAGTCAGTGTTAGGGGTAAAACTTATGGTTGGACTGAATATATATATATATATATATATACATATACATATACATATACATATACATATACATATACATATACATATTTTTAGTTGGTTGCCAGGGATTTAAATTCTAAATCCCAATGAAATACTCAAGTCAGAACCAAATTTTATGGTGGTTTATTTACAATAGAAGGAAGAAATTAAGAATGAGAGAGAAAAAGAGGAAGGATAGGTGCCCCAGCATGGTCTGAACCCAGCAGGAGTTCAGAGGCCTCAGTCAGGGGGCCTTTCCAGAGGCTGTTGCCTCCAGAAAAAGTCAAGGAAAGGGGGAGTAAGCCTTGAACTCACCAGGTGACAGTCTAAGGGAAGCAGTCTGAGGACTCGTGCTGAAGCTCCTCCACAGTTAAATTCCAGTTCTCTCTCACAGGAAGTGCCACAAAATATAAAGACAGTTCTTTACATCACTTCCTGTGTATCACATGTACCAATGGTGGCTTAGGCTTGGCTTTGAACAGCCCAGGGGATCAGTCAGTTGTTTCTGATTTATTACTTGCTAGCACACATGGGTCACAGACCTTTATCCCCTCATACTTAATCCTTAAGGGGAGGTGTATACATTCCTGGTTGCTAAAATTCTAAAGACTAAGTAGGGTGGAGTAAATCTAAAATTCACATCAGAGTGTACAGAGGCTAATGTCACGGGAGTACAGGGGAAGTAAGAGTAACTCTTTTCCAGGTAACTGTGAAGTTAATTCATTAGTATATCAAAGTTATTAATTCCACCTTAGGTTTCTCTCACTTATATAATGTATTGTTGGTATTACTGTTCATGTCTAGAGTTTATTTTCAGCTTAATGACTAAGGCCATTAGGGAGACAAGGGGCCATTACATCAGAGTCTATTTGACTAACCATAATTTAGCGCATAGTCTTAGGGCATGGTGTTGGTTAATTTTGGAGGCCATTGACAATGGCTCTTAGGATTCCTTTACTTATGGAACTATTTTTTTAATTTGGAAAATTTTATTTAATTAATTAATTTAGAATATTTTTCCATTGTTACAGGAATCATGTTCTTTCCCTCCACTCTCCATACTCCCTCGCATAGCCAACATGTAATTCCACTGGATTTTACATGTGTCATTGATCAAGACCTATTTTATGGAACAATTTTTAAATGATTTCTATATTCCTCTTCTGCAAGCTTATTTTCAATTATTGCTATCTTATACTAGCTACTTGTAGACCAGAACCAGATATAATTTCAGCACAAAAAGCAACTGTTTCCTTTAAAATCTCAACTTCACTTAACTTTCCTATTACTGTAGAAGGAAATTCCATCCTCTCAGTCATTTGTGTTCACAATATAGATCTCATTCTTTACTGTTCATACATCTAATCTGTGGCATCTTGCTATCTCTACCTTCATAACATCTATCATATATGTCCCCTTCTCTCTACTCACATAACTACCATGCTGGTATTGGCCTCATCACCTTAAGGCTATAATTCTGCAATAGGTTTTTTTCTCTGCTTCAGCCTTCTTTGAGGGGGCAAGTAGGTGGTATGATGGATAGAGTGCTAAGCCTGGAGTCAGGAAGATCTGAGTGCAAATATGACTTAAAATACATACTAGCTCTATGACCCTGAGCAAATCACTTAAAACCTGCTTGTCACAGTTTCATTGTGAATGACCCCAGTCTCCCAGGATTATTGTGAATCAAATGAGATACTGGAAATTAGCACAATGCTAGTCACATAATAAGTGCTATATAAATATTAGTTATTCCTCAATTCCTCATTTTCTCTCACCTACCACATACTTTTTGTATGGCTTTTTCTGGAGGCAACAGCCTCTGGAAAGGCCCCTTGGCTGAGGCCTCTGAACTCCTGCTGGGTTCAGACCATTGCCATGTCCTATCATTTTTACTTTTGCAATATCTCTTTTTTATGCCCTTTTTTCACTTCTGCTAATTCTAACATCCTGATGATGTATCCTCATCACCTCAGGAATGGACTATAGAATTACCTTCTTACTATTATTCTTCCTATTTCAAGTCTGTCCCCTACTCTAGTCCATTCTTTAAATTATTAACAAAAAATGATATTTTTAAAGCACAGATCTGCCTATGTCACCTCCTGTTCAAAAAGCTCAAGTGGTTACCTGTTACATGTAGGATCAAATATCAATCCCTCTTTTGGACTTTTAAAAGTTTCTACCCCTTTTCTCCTTTCTAGCTTTCTTACATTTTACTGACACCCTCTCCCACCATGGGCTTTAAAATCCAGCAAAACTCACTTTTTCTTCAGAGCCAGGAGCAGCTCTACATGTCCTGAGGCAATTAAACCAACAGAGGAAAGAAGAAGCTTGAACAGATCCCTGAGCAACTGCCTAAGGCAATGTGAGAAGGCTGAGTAGAGGAGCAGCCCCAAACTGGCCTTTCCCATTTTCACATGGATTGAAGTAACAAAATCAAAAACGCTAGAGTAACAACAGCCTAATTTAGGAGGCAAGAGGGAAACCAAAAGGGGGCTGGGGAGGGAAAAACCAGCTGGAAAAAATACTGCAAGCCTTTCAATAAGAAAGAAGCTGGTGCACCCACTAGAAGTGCATACTGAGGGACCCAATAACATTCAGAGTGCCAGAGGACCCCAAGGATACAAAGATACCCCAGGCACTGGAGTTGGCTACACCACAAACTTGGAGTAGCACTTCCACTACCCCAAGAGCAGAAAACAACCTCAAGAAATAAATAAGGTAATTGTTGTGGGAGAAACACATCCAAATGTGTAATGGGGTCTCTTCACAAGAATGGGACACTTAAACTTCATTCAATACAGAAGTCAGAAAGTAATTTTATTTGAAGAAGAGGTTTGTGGAGGTGTAATAGCATAATTGCTGGAGAAATAGTATGGGGGCTAATCAAGTAAAATTAGGGCTAATGTACAAGCCCAGGAGCTAGTACAATAGCTTCTCTGGAACAGATGGGATAGTAGCTCTCTAGGTGTGGACTAGCAGCTCCAGGTGTGGAATTGAAGCTCTATAGCCCTGGACTGATAGAGTAGCAGTGCTCAAGGTGATAGAGTTGCCTAATAGGTAATGGAGTATCAGTTCTAGCTGTAAAGCGGCAGCTTCTTTTGTAGAGTAGCAGCCCCAGCTGTAAAGTAGAAGCTTCTGTGCTCTATGGATCAGTTTTGGCATATTTATTAAGGTCTAGATGCTAGTCATATCCTATTCCAGAGAAATCTTTACATCTCTTGAAAACCCTGGAAAATGGTCATGGATGAATTCAGACAAAGGTGTGCTTTTGGGGTTTGACATATGTATCGTAGGGAAAAATAAGTTTGGGTGATTCTTCTGGAATGCCTAAGTCCCCAGTGTGCAAGTTCCATTTACCCCCATTGTCTACATTATCATCATTTATCAATGTGGGAGAGGTATCACCACCCTTCTGGAATGAGAATATGGGGTTGGGGGATATGGTACATTGGAGAACCACTATAGGCAATTAATTATATCTTAAGCTTCAAAACTAAATATAGACTAATATAAACAATTAATAAAGCAGATAAGACACAAAGCTGATGCCCAATATAGAGTATTACTGAATCAGGACCAATAATTAATGCTTGACTAATACTGCAGTTTATGTTTAACCAATTCAAACTGGTGAGAAAATTCAAGATTTCAGAATATGCGGGTCTTGTTTCAATTATTTCCCACTGCCCATATCCCTCACAATGAAGGGGGAAATGATAACAAGGAAAATGAGCAAAACAAAGAAAAAAACTAACATTTGTGAAAGGAAATTTTTTATTCTCTTTGTCTATTTTGAATTAATCAATCAAGAAACCACTACTTAACAGTTTGTTAGCCATCAAGTAAGAGAATTCAAAAGTCATTTACTTAGGGAGCTCCACACTTAATCAGTCATAAACTTGTGAATCCTTTGGTAAGAATTTACACCCTCAGAGGACTGAGGTGGATCCCACAGACACTGCTTCCCTGCTAGTGTTAGGCAGTTTGGAAGCTGTTATTGGCCCCTCTGAAGAGAGAAAGTGACAGGAAGTAACATGGAAAAAGGACTATAAAAATTCTGAAACATCCTGTCCTTATGTCTTCTCCTTTGGATATTTTCTTTGGAGGGTGACTTCACCTTTGGACTTCTGGTTTGGAGAGATTCCTACCTTGGTGGCTGTGTGAGGCGACTCTCTCTGCTCATTGGCAATTCAGTGGGACACTCCCTTCAGCATGAGTTCTGTGTAGAGACTCTTTTCCATGGATCTTGAATCAGCTTGATGGTGAGTGACTTGGACTTCCACATGGAGATTGGAATTTTGTCCAGGAGCAAGTTGAAGTATATCAGATCAGCAGTTAGAGTAGACTAAGCAACTCCTTACCTCTTTACCACCCACATTTCATACTTCAACTCTTTCCCTTCCTCATTAAAATAAAAGCTGCTAACACTCCCTATCTGTGTGACCCTGTACAAGTCACTTAACCCCCATTGCCTAGCCATTACCAGTCTTCTGCCTTGGAACCAATACCCAGTATTGATTCCAAGACAGAAAGTAAGGGTTTTAAATGAAAAAAAAATTAAAATAAATTTTAAAAAATAAAAATAAAATAATTTTTAAAAGCTGCTAACAGTTTTTTTCCCTGACTTAGGGATAATATTTTAAATTCAGCAACCATAACATTGAATTTATAACTCTTATTTAGTCAAAACCTGAATTTAACCCTTATAAGTTAGAAAGTTAATTTAGTGATAGAAATATCAAAATACAAATTCAGAAGAGAAAAACACTGGCAAATGTGAAGTCTCAAAGGAAAGTGAGAAAGAATGTGAGACCTTAGAAGATCTCTTGGAAGAACTTGTAAAGAAGCTTAAAATAATCAAAAGAAATAATAGAAAGATTCAACAGCTTGGAAACTAGAATTGGCCAAATGGAAATGGTGTACAAAATAACCTGACGAAAATAACCCCCTAGAGATTAGAATAGGACAAAAAATATAATTATAAACTGATTTTTACACAATTAAAGAAAGATTTAAATAATTGAAGAAATATAAAGTATTCATGGTGGACAGATCAGTATAATTAAAATTACAATTCTACCTAAATGAATCTACTTATTCAATGTCTTCACTATATATATATATATATATATATATATATATATATATATAATTGAAATAGAAAAAATAATCACAGTGATCATTAAAATTATCTGATACTGGCTAAGAAATAGAAAGGTAGGTCAGTGAAATAGGACACACATAAAACAAACTAGTAAAAATTTATAATAACCTTTTATTTGACAAAATCATAGGTGCAGGTTTTAGGATTCTTATCTAGTATAAGATATCTCTATTTGGTAAAAATTTCTGGAACAACTATAAAGCAGTTTGGCAGAAACTAAGTGTAAATCGATATTTTACACCATTCCTGAACATAAGATTGAAATGGATACATGATCTAGATACAAAAGGAGATACTATAAGTAAATTACAACAGGAAACTCATTGAGATTTATGTGCACAATCTCTGGCCTTTGACACTACCATGGCAGATACGTTGTCTTCTTTCTTGCTTGACCTATAAGGCAGTCCACTTATTTCAGGTTCTCATTGAACCACATAATCTAATAAATTAATCCACAGCCTACTCTTTGCCCTGCCCACATCACCCTTTTCCTTCCTCTGTAAAGAATCCTATACAAGGATCAGATGCTTAGTCTTGCAGGGTTTCCTATTCTAATTATATTGATGAAGTCAGTTACAACTTCTAATATTTGACATTTCTCCTCCAAAGGAAGACATTGTCATAGATATAGGTATCAGCTCTCTAAAAATAATGACTATATAATTGACAAATTGTTAATTCTGTAAGAATGTTGTGCTTCCTGCTGGGTCTGTACCCCAAAGAGATAATGGACACAAAGACTTGTACAAAAATATTCATAGCTGTGCTCTTTGTGGTGGCCCAAAACTGGAAAACGAGGGGATGCCCATCAATTGGGGAATGGCTGAACAAACTGTGGTATATGTTGGTGATGGAGTACTATTGTGCTAAAAGGAATAATAAAGTGGAGAAGTTCCATGGAGACTGGAACAACCTCCAGGAAGTGATGCAGAGCGAGAGGAGCAGAACCAGGAGAACATTGTACACAGAGACTAATACACTGTGGTATAATCGAACGTAATGGACTTCTCCATTAGTGGCGGTGTAATGTCCCTGAACAACTTACAGGGATCCAGGAGAAAAAAACACCATTCATAAGCAAAGGATAAACTATGGGAGTGGAAACACCGAGAAAAAGCAACTGCCTGAATACAGAGGTTGAGGGGACATGACAGAGGATAGATTCTAAATGAACACTCTAATGCAAATACTATCAACAAAGCAATGGGTTCAAATCAAGAAAACATCTAATGCCCAGTGGACTTACGCGTCGGCTATGGGGGGTGGGGGGGGGAGGGAAAGAAAATGATCTATGTCTTTAACGAATAATGCTTGGAAATGATCAAATAAAATATATTTTAAAAAAAAAGAATGTTGTGCTTCTATGCTGCTAGAATCTCTAATTTCATCATTCTTAGTACAACCTCTGCCAATGCAGATTTAAATTTTCCATGTCTTAATGGAGAGCTTTGATTAATAGGTGTGTTGAAAAGCTGGCTCTAGCCAGCTGAAAGATGAGTCTCTGACTCTAAAAATACAAGAGAAGTTTATAAGTGCAAATTCGATAAATGGCTTGGTAAGTAGTGGGTTACAAAATAAAGCCACATGAATCATCAATATTTCTATTTACTACTAACAAAGTTCGGTAACAAGAGATACAAGGAGACATTCATTTAAAAATAATTGTAGACAAATGTATGTTTTCCTACCAAGTAAAACCCACCAAATAAATGAACACACTTAATGATACTTTTTCACACAAATAACATCAGATGTAAATGATTGGAGAAATATTAACTGCTCATTGATAGGCCGTACCAATTTTTCCAACATCCCATTCAACCTTTATCATTTTCCTTTTATATCATATTAACCAACCTAATAGATATAATGAAAAATTCTATAGGTAATTCAATTTACTGATTAGTCAGGTTGATGTTTAAAATCAAATATTTCATAGTGGTCATACTGATATTCTTATGTGACCAAGTTAAAAATTGGTGGGGCAATGTAGCCCTTTATTTGTTTTTCAGGTTTATATAATTAATTACATATTAGACAGCACACAATGTCAAGATGACCTGCACCAATCCTTATGGGAGTGCTTGAAGAAAGTCAGACATCTTCTTAGATAAATTTGACCTTTGCCTGTGGAAAATATATACTGGCCATTGTTGAATTGATGGTTGTTAACCTAATTGAGTGAAGAAATAATTTTAATCCATATACTTTCATAGGGAAAGAATAATGTAATCATGCTAAAATTTGATAACAATTATGAGATAAATATTTTTAATTTTCAACAGAGTACAGAACCATTGAAATATTTTAGAATTCCCATTTATTACTCAATAAAATGTGAGTACAACTATTTTGAAGTTAAATCATGGTTGACTTGTGTACTTGCAATGAATTGCTTAAAATTTTATTTAGATTCTATTATATAAAATAGGCATACTTCAGTGGATCTGTGTAATTTTCTTTTGAAGAACTAAGTTAATATATTTAATCAACCATAGCTTTTATTAATAAGACTATATTTTATTCAATATGGTATAGCCTTGAGACATATTTAGGTTTTTTCATTTATTAAATTCAGAGCTCCCTTTGCAAAATGCACATTTGAATCAAGTAGTGTGCAACATACCAAAAATGATTTTTGAGAAAAATTTAAATGGAAATGGGAGAGGAAGTCAGATACTGAAGCAGATAGTGACACTATTTGGTACTTCACAGAAGAGGAGGGGTTTAAGTTCTCCTGATGTGTGACAAGAGTACTTGCTGGTAACTCCTTATTTTAGCTAATTATTTTTGCTAACTACAATATGTTCTTTGTTCAATTATTTTTATGCATCAAGTCAATGGAAAGTATTGACATTGACTTCCTTAATTTGGTACCCTGGTTTGAAGAACCAGGTACCTTTCATACCAGTAACTGATCTGAATAAATCACTTGATATATATCCTTTCCCTTGTAATTTTACACATTCTTTGGTATATTTATCTATAGGATAGAAAATTAAATGGGTTTTCTGGAATAAATGAACAATTATGTGTATAGTCCTAACTGTCTACAAGCTAATCCTCTTCAAAAACTTAATTTAATTGATTTAAGAGTACTGAATTTCAGCCTAAAAATAATACCCCCCATTTTTAAGTTAAGTACCATATATATGCTCACCCCACAATGATTAAACATATACACACACATTACACATCCAAAAGCATTATTCCTATAAACAACTGTTTTCTCTGGCTGACCTAATTGCTGTCCACCATGTAGATGGTTGCAGAACCCTAAATTTAAAAAAAAATGGTTATCATATTGACACAGTATGAGTCCTATAACTATTCTCAATTATATTATGACATACTGCACAGGCATAAAACATTTTTACATTTACATTTCATTTAACTTTGCCTTTGCTTAAATATTCAAGAATTTCCCCAATCTTTAGTATTTGCTATGGATAACTCAGATTCATGATGATGGCCTTTCTGTGCTTTGAAATGTTCCTGTGTCTGAATTTCAATCATACCAGTCATAGTATAATGCCTGTTGGTGATTCAAATGTAGGAAATTAATTTTTAAGATTCAACTGGCAGCTGTGTTTCAAGCCTCCCAATGTATAAATATATATTCCTTTGGTACAGAGAAATGACAGTAATTGTCTGGTGCAGTGTGGCACCACATTGGCTTCTGGGAGTTTATTGTCAATCAGTTGGTTTATTTCTCCTTACTGAGCTAGGTTTGAGTTGGAATGTTCAGGAAATTCAGGCATACTTCACTGGAATAAACAGATATATTGTACAGAAATGAGTCCTAATGAAAATATTTTTGTTACAAAGATAAATATACAAGTCAAAATTTAAAAAAAATAATGGAATATTCTGATCAGGGTTTCATGTCTGTGGACTGTACAGTGTAGAAAAAATGTCTAAACTGCCAGTTGTTTGTATCATTGTATTTTAGTTCTGTTAGCTATACAAGAATGTTAGAAAAAAGTTAGGTGAAGCATATATGTGAATGTGGATCTATCTATCTATCTATATATCTATATATCTATCTGTCTGTCTGTCTATTTTTCTTCCTTTCTGTCTATCTATATATGTACAGTATAATTTAACAAACATTTATGACATGCCTATTATACTTAAGATACTGACAAGAGATACCAATTACAAGTATAACAGTCTGACTTTAAGAACCTTATATTTTACTGAGTTATAGAACTTGTATTACATGTATATAGACAAACAAATACAAGATAACTTGAAGAGGAAAAGAGAACTATCAACAAAGGGGCTCAAGAAAGATTTCACTATATTAGTGGAACCCTGCACTGAAGAAAACTGGGAATTTTATGAAGAAGTACATTCCAGGAACTAAAGTTAACTTCTATAAAGGCTAGCAGATTGGAAACACATATCTAAAGTAATTAGTAGAAGTTCATTTGGGCTGGAATATTGAATTTATGAATTAGGTTGAGGGAAATTATAAGAATGATGGTAAGATAGTTTGGAAAGATAGATGCTAGATTTTGATAAGGCAGTGATAGACAGGCATTTTTATTTCTGCTGAGAAAATAGGGAACCACAAAGATTTTTGAGATAGGATAATGACATGATCAGCCTTGCATTCTGGAATTTTTAATTTTGGAGAATTTTGGAAATAGATTGAATAGAAGAGAGATTAAAAACCTGAAAATATTGATATGCCCATATAAATAAACATAGATTTACCTCTATATGTACACACAGTGTATATGTATCAGTTACTAGTCTACATATATTTCAATTCAACAAAAAATTCAAATATGTCCTTATACTAATGGTTAAGACATTTTTAGACATTGAGATACAAACATATGATGATATAGCCTTTTTTAGTTGTTAGTATATGACATTTACAGATATGCAAATACAATGTGATATAGCTAAAGGAGGAGACCAAATTGCTATAAGAATCATGAACTTAGAGCTCAAAGAAATCTTCCTGAAGAGGGTAGTATTAGAGCTGAGTCTTAAAGGAAGAGAGGAATTTTATTGAAACCTCTTAAATACATATGTAAATAATTAATTCTATAAGTTGAATTATATGTTTGGATGTGCATATAATTTTAAAAAACATTCTAAAATGTAGATTGAGGAATCCAATTTTTAATATATTGACTATTAACTTATATTGTTAATTTTCATTGGTAAGTGTTAAGTTACACCCTTATGTACCTTACATATATGCTATCCTCTTCCATGTGCTTCACATTTGCAAAGTCCTCATATGGCTTTCAAATTATTACCTGCATTAGTAGTGTAGATTTATATTCATGTCTTCAGTATTTTAATTACTTAAGCATATTGATATGTTCCTCTTGTCTATTTGTTCAACCATAACCTTTCTCCTGTCTTGACTTCCAATATTATATTACAATTAACTATTGGAAATCTTGAAATTAATGCTCCCAAAATATTTGAAATGGAAGAGGTTAAAAGCCAAACTCATTATCTTTCCCCATATCTACTCATCTCTTTGAAACTTCACAGTTTTGGTAAGAACCAGCAGAATTTTCCCCATTACCTAGCTAAGTATCTATATGAGAGGCAGAGTCAAGATGGCAGCTAAGAGGCAGCAAAATTTCAGTCCTCCACAGATCCCTTCCTTGCTGATCAAAAACACAATGCTTCGAGGGGACTGAAAATCAAATTTAACAGCAGGACAGAGCTAGGGAACCCTCTTGCTGGACTCTATTTAAAAGGTACAGCTACCAAAGAAAGCCTGAATTCTAGAACACTTGGGTTTAAGGGGAAGGAAGAAGGAAGGTCCCAGGATCCATTCTCCACCTACAGTGCTGACCTCCAGCAGTGGCTGGAATCTCTGGGCTGGCAAAGGCAGTAGTCCTGAGGGAATACCTTGCTGGCACAGCTGTGCCAGACTCAGGGCATTGAACACAATGAACACAGGTGGCAGGGAGGCAGCTGGAGGAAAAATGCAGAGAAGACAGCAGAGAAGGCAGCCTAGTAACAGCAAAGATACTTCATCTTGTTCCCTAGCCTTTCTCAGGATGTTTTGGCCTCAAGGCACACCCAACATTGCAGATCAAATCCTCCCTAGCTCAGTCTTATCAAAGGGGCAGATAAGCTCTCAGAGAACAGAGAAGCTGCAACACCCCTCCCACAGATTGCTCTGAGACCCATTTTGACTAACTTTCAAGGGCAAAGGCTGCAACCAATACAGGCTACAACCTTAACAACTGGATGGGAAGCCCAGCTCCTTTTCAGCTTCTGATGCCACCTTGGGAAGATCTGAAATCAGGACTCATTAATACCATCAATGTAACCTGACCAATCAGCAGAGCAGAGAAGAAGCCCCTTCAGTACAGAACAGCCCAAACCCACAGTTCCAGCACATGATCAAAGGAGCAAGATTACAGGCAATTATAAGAGGGAAAGAAGAGGAAAATATGAGTAAATAAAAGACAAAGAAAAAAAAAGAAATTACAATTGACAGCTTCTAGCCAGGCAATGAAGAAAGAGCAAATGGAACAGAGGAGGAACAGAGGAACAACAAGCAAAAACACAGGAAATACAGCAAATTAGACACAGGCTGTGGAAGAATTCAAAATACAATTCCAAAAACAATTTAGAGAGGATGAAGACAAATGGGAAAAGAACCTTAAAAGCAAGATAAGTCATCTGAAAACAGAGGCACTTGAACTAAAATGAGAAAACAGTGCCAAAATTAACCACCTCAAAAATGAGGGAAAGAAGATGAAAGATAAGGAGAAGGATGACCAAAAGAACACGGATGAAATTCAGTCTTTAAGAACTAGAATCCAACAACTAGAAGCAAATTATTTCACAAGGCAGGAAGAATCTATAAAATAAAATAAAAAGAATGAAAAAGTTGGGGAAAATGTGAAACAATGATAGACCTTGAAAACAGAGCAAGGAGAGATAATTTAATAATTATTGGAATACCAGGAAGAGCATGGCAAAAAAGAAAAGTTTGGACATTATTCTACAGGAAATTATCCAAGAAAACTACCCCAACATTCTTGAGCAAGAGGGAAAAGTATAGATTAAAAGAATCCACTGATCACTTCCTGTATTTAATTCTGAGTTGACAAAGCCCAGGAATGTTATAGCCAAATTCAAGACTTACCAGACCAAGGAAAACTATTTCAAACTGCTAAGAAGTCATTCAGATACCATGGAACCACAGTTAGGATAACATGGATTATGGCTGCATCTACACCAATGCACCAGAAGGCATGGAACATGATATTCCAAAAAACAAGGGAACTGGGTCTAAAATCAAGAATCAACTACCAGCAAAACTGACTATATTCTTGCAGGGTAAAATATGGCCATTTAATAAAAATAGAAGACTTCCAAGCATTTATAAAGAAAAGACTGTATTTAAACAGAAAATTTGATGCCTAAACACAGAACTCAAGAGAATCACCAAAAGGTAATTAAAAAAGGGAAAACAAACAAAAACACTTTTTAAAAGATCCAATAAGTTTAAATTATTTGTACTCCTATGAGAAAAGATGATACTTTTAACTCTTTAGAATTGCCATTATCACCTATATAGGTACAAGAATTATACTTAGAGGGAACAGTGACAAACTGTATAGGATGAAATTTCAAGATTAAATATATACATATATTTGTATGTATAAATTTGTGTATGTATAAATATGTATAAAACTAGAGGTAAAAAGAGAATAATACTAAAAGAAATAGGAAAAGAATCAAAATGGGGTAAATTTATATTTCATAAAGAGGCATATTTTGGGAATGGGAGAGAACACCAATATACTGGAAGGGTAATGAGGTTGGAGACAGGCAATACTTAATTCGTACATGCATTGAAATTTACCCTAAAAGGGAAGAACAAAGTAGAAAGGTAACAAATGGACTGGTGGGGAGGGGAGCAAAGGACAGAAAGGGTGGGGGATAGTTTTAAAAAGACCATAAAGAAAATAAGAGGAGAATAAGAAGGGGGTGTAAAATAAGGGTGATAATTAGGGGAACTGATTATAAACAATAACACTGATATAGAAGGAAATCATGAAAGTAAGAAGGGCAGGACTAGGAGTAGAAATCAAAATGTAGGGAAATCCACAGGGGATAATTATAACTCTGAACATGAATGGGATGGGCTGACCCATAAAATGGAAGCAAATAGCAGAGTGGATTTGAAACCAAAATCCTAACATATGTTGTCTACAAGAAACACACATGAGGCAGATAGATCCACACAGGGTAAAGTTTAAGGATGGAGCAAAATCAATTAGGTATCAAATGAGAAAAAGAAGACAGGAGTCTCTATCGTGATATCTGACAATGCCAAAGTAAAAATAGATCTAGTTAAAAGAGATAGGGAAGGTAATTAAATCCTGATAAAAGGCAGTATGGACAATGAGGAAATATCAGTACTCAATGTGTATGCACCAGATGGTAGAATATCCACATTTCCAAAGGAGAAACCAGTGGATTTCAAGGATGAAATAGATAGAAAAACTATACCAGTGGGAGACCTGAACCTTCCTCTATCAGATGTAGATAAATCAAACCAAAAAATAAATAAGAAAGAAGTAAATGTGTGAATGAAATCATAGAAAAATTAGAGTTAGTAGATATGTGGAGAAAAATAAATAGGGCCAAAAAGGAATACACCTTCTTTTCAGCAGCACATGGAAAATTCACAAAGATTGACCATGTACTAGGGCATAAAAACATTGCAAACAAGTGCAAAAGTGCAGAAATAATAAACACAACATTTTTCAGATCATGATGTGATAAAAATAATAATCAGTAAGGATACATGGAAAGCCAATTCAAAAATTAGTTGGAAATTAAATAATATGATTCTACAAAATCAGTTAGTTAAAGAAAAATCATAGAAACAATTAATAATTTCATTGAAGAAAATGACAATGATGTGACATTCTTTCAAAATCTATGGGATGCATCCAAAGCAGTACTCAGAGAAATTTACATCCTTCAATGCATATATTAACAAAATAGGGAGGGCAGAGATCAATGAATTGGGCATGCAACTTCAACATTTAGAAAGTGAACAAATTAAAAATCCTCAGATGAAAACTAAATTGGAGATCCTAAATATTAAAGGAGAAATTAATAAAATCAAAATAAAGGAAGTATTGAATTAATAAATAAGATTGGAAGCTGGTACTCTGAAAAAAACAAATAAAATAGAAAAAGTACTGGTCAATCTAATATAAAAGAGGAAAGAAAAATAACAAATTAACACTATCCAAGATGAAAAGGCGAGAGCTCGCCTCTAATGAAGAGGAAATTAAGACAATCATTAAAAACTATTATGCACAAATATGTGGCAATAAATATGGCAATCTAAGTAATATGGATGAATATTTACAAAAAATATAAATTGTCTAGATTAACAGAAGAAGAAATTGAACAAGCTATCAAAGAACTCCCTCAGGAAAAAAAAAAAACCCAGGACCAGATTGATTAAAAAATGACATCAATCAAACATTCAAAGAACAACTAATCCCAATATTATACAAATGATTTGACATAATCAGCAAAGAAGGAGTTCTACCAAATTCCTCCTTTGACATAAATATGGTACAGATTCCAAAACCAGGCAGGTCAAAAAAAGTGAAAGAAAACTATAGACAAATCTTCCTAATGAACATAGATGCAAAAAAATCTTATAGAACACTAGCAAAAAGACTCCAGCAAGTGATTATAAAGGTTATCCATTATGATCAGATAGGATTTATAACACGAATGCAAGAATGGTTCAATCAAACCATCCACATAATTGACCATATCAACAAGCAAACCAACAAGAAACACATGATTATCTCAACAGATTCAGAAAAAAAAATTTTGAGAAAACACAAAATCATTCCTATTGAAAACATGAGAATGTATAGGAATAGAAGAGTCTTTCCCAAAAATAATAAACAGTATATATCTAAAACCATTAGCAAACATCATGTGCAATGGGGATGAAGTAGAAGTATTCCCAACAAGATCAGGAGTGAAATAAGGATGCCCATTATCACCTCTATTATCTAACATTGTACTAGAAACACTAGCAGTAGCAATGAGAGAAGAAAAAGAAATTAAAGGTATTAAAATAGGCAATGTGGAGACAAAGCTATTACTTGTTGCAGATTATATGATGGTCTACTTAAGAATCCAAGAGAATAAACTAAAAAACTAGTGGAATAATCAACAACTTTAGCAATGTTGCAAGTTACTAAATAAATCTACATAAATCATCAGCATTTCTATACATTTCCAACACATCTCAGCAGTGAGAGTTAGAAAGAAAAATTTCATTCATAAGCACCCTAGACAATATAAAATACTTAGAAATCTATCTGCTAAGACAAACTCAGGAATTATATGAACACAACTACAAAACACTTTCCACAAAAATTAAAACTATATCCCAACAATTGGAAAAACATTAATTGCTCATGGGTAGGACAAGAGAATAATAATAAAAATGACCATCCTACTCAAACTTATTTAATTATTTAGTGCTCTGCCTGTCAGACTACCAAGAAACTTTTTTAATGAATTAGAAAAAAAAAAACTTAACAAAGTTCATTTGGAAGAAAAAAACATCAAGGATATGCAGGGAAATAATGAAAAAAATGTGAAGGAAAATGACCTAATAGTACCAGATCTCATACTATACTATAAAGCAGTGTTCATCAAAACAATATGGTATTGGCTAAGAAACAAATGGGAGGATCAATGGAATAGACTTGGGTTAAGTGACCTCAGTAAGACAGTATACGATAAACCCAAAGATCCCAGCTTTTGGGACAATAATCTGTAATTTGACAAAAGCTGCTGGGTAAATTGGAAGACAGAATGGGAGAGATTGGGTTTGGATCAACATTTCACATCCTAAACCAAGAGAAACTCTGAATGGGTGAATGACTTAAATATAAAGAAAGAAACTATAAGTAAATTAGGTGAACACAGAATTGTATACATGCCAGCCCTTTGGGAAGGGAAAGATTTTAAAACCAAGCAAGACTTAGAAAGAGTCATAAAATGTAAAATGAATAATTTTGACTACATCAATTTTAAAAGTTTTTCTACAAACAAAACCAGTGTAACTAAAATTAGAAGAAAATCAACAAATTGGGAAACAATCTTCATAACAAAAACCTATGACAAAGGTCTAATTACTCAAATTTATAAAGAGCTAAACCAGTTGTACAAAAAAAAATCAAGCCATTCTCCAATTGAAAAATGGGCAAGGGAAATGAATAGGCAGTTCTCAGCCAAAGAAATCAAAACTATTAATAAGCACATGAACAAAGTGTTCTAAAGCTCTTATAATCAGAGAGATGCAAATCAAAACAACTCTGAGGTATCACCTCACACCTAGCAGATTGGCTAACATGATAGCAAAGGAAAGTAATGAATGCTGGAGGGGATTTTGCAAAGTTGGTATATTATTTCATTGCTGGTGGAATTGTGAATTGATCCAACCATTCTGGAGGGCAATTTGGAACTATGCCCAAAGGGCATTACAAGACTGCCTGCCCTTTCATTCAGCCATAACACTGCTGTGTTTGTACCCCAAAGAGATAAAAGGACTTGTATGAGAATATTCATAACTGAGTTCTCTGTGATGGCAAAAAATTGGAAAATTAGGGGATGCCCTTCAATTGGGGAATGGCTGAACAAATTGTGGTATGTTGGTGATGGAATACTATTGTGCTCAAAGGAATAATAAAGTTGAGGAATTCCATGGAGACTGGAACAACCTCCAGGAAGTGAGGCAGAGTGAAAGGAGCAGAGCCAGGAGAACATTGTACACAGAGATTGAGACACTGTGGTACAATAAAAGGTAATGGACTTCTCCATTTGGGGCAATGCAATGTCCCTGAACAATCTGCAGGGATCTATGAGAAAAAACTCTATCCCGAAGCAGAGAACAAACTGTATGAGTAAAAACACCGAGGAAAGGAAACTGCTTGACTACAGGGGCCGAGGGGATATGATTGGGGATGTAGACTCTAAATGAACATACTAGCACAAATACCAACAACATGGAAATGGGTTCAGAACAGGGACACATGTGACACCCAGTGGAATCATGCATCAGCTATGGGAGGGGTGGCAGGAGTGGGGTAGGGGGAGGAAAAGAAAATGATCTCTGTTTCCAATGAATAATATTTGAAAATGACCAAATAAAATGATATTTAAAAGTAAAAAAAATACTTATTAAATAAATGGGTTTCATAGCCTAAAAAAAAAAAGAAAGAAAGAAAAAAGAAAGAACACTATCCACATTCCAAGGAAAATCTGGGAGTAGAACCACAGAAGAAAAAACAACTGCTTGATTATATGGTTTGATGGAGATATGATTGGGAATATAAACTAAATTTTCACCCCAGTGCAAATATCAACAATATGGAAATAAATCACGATCAATGACACATGTAAAACCAAGTGTAATTGAGCACTGGTTACAGGAGGGTTTGGGGAAAGGGGAGGAAAAGAATATTATTCATGTAACCAAGGAAAAATATTCTAAATTGACTAATTAAATATAATTTAAAAATAAAAAATAAATATCTATAAGACATTTTAAAATCGTCATTATCCTCCACCCTTATAATATCTCATTGGTTGTCAAATTCTAACACTACTTTTGCAACATTTCTGATATATTTCTCTATTTATTGCTATGACAATGATACAAAATAAATGCATACTCTGATAATTTCATACATAGACTACTAAATTAGCCTTCTAACTGATGTCTCTGACTCTAGTATCTCCCTACTTCTCTACTAAGTTTCAAAGTGACAGTTCAGGTCTGACCACATCATCATCTCCTCAATAAACCTTCATGATTCCTTATAGCTTCCACATATTTTTCTTTTTATTTTTTGTCTTAAAATCCTTATATCCTGGTCCCGTCTTATATTTCCCCTCCCTTCTAAGCAACTAATGTATAATTGTATTTCCCTTTTTGCTCTTCTCACATAAGATCTTATCTTAACATTTGAAGGCCATCATTCATGTATTGGATTCTTTCCTTCCTCACTTTTGCCTATAGACTTCTCTAATTTCCTTTTCCTTCATCATTTCTGCCTAAAGGCTTTTTTAGTTTCCTTCAAGAGTTAGCAAGGTAAGTTAATGTCAAGATGACAGATTAAGGGCAAGAGCCCTCCAAACACTCTGAAAAACCTTTACAAACAACCTCAAAAAAAGGTTTCAAAACCCAAAAATGGAAAGGGAAAAATGGAGAAAAGAATCGAAAGTGATACAAGAAGAAAATACCAAAAAAAAAAAAGCAGAATTGGCCAAACAGAAAAGGAGGCACAAAAATCCAAAGATACAAAAATCCAATAAACTAAAGAACCTTTTAAATTATAAAATTAATCTAATTGAAAAGGGCATTCAAAAGGTCACTAAAGAAAATAACACATTTAACAGTAGAATTGCTCAAGTGGAAGCTAACAACTTCATGAGGCTGTAAGAAACAATCAAATGATTTCAAAAGAATGGAAAAAAAATAGAAGAAATTTGAAAATCTCTCACTGGATAAACAACTGATACGGAAAAGAAATCCAGGAGATATAATCTGAGAATAATTGGGTTTCCTGAAAGACATGATAAAAAATAAATGAACCTGGATATTATATTGAAAGTAATTATCATGGAAAAATACACTGATTTTCTTGAAGAAGAGGCAAAAGTAGAAAATAAAAGAATTCACCATTAACTCTTTGAATGTATCTCCAAATACTATAAGCAGTCAGAAAAAAAATCAAATATTTTGAAAACTACAATCACTATTAAGCAAGACCTAGAAGTTTCTACATTAAAGGATCAAAAAGAATATGGTATTTTGTTGTGAAGATTGAATTAACTCACCCCTGTGCATTTTTAGATTTTGTGGTGAAGATTAAATTAACTCTCCCTTGCCCATTTTTAGATTTAATCACCAGAAGCATATACACCCCTCTTACAGTTAAGTGGGGGAGGTCTGTGATCCACATGTGTGATAGTAAGTGATGGATCAGAATATGACTGCTCCCTGGGCAGTTCTAAATAAAGTTGTAGCTGTAATTGGTACATGTAAAATGTAAGAAAGTCATAGAAAGTGATGAAAAGGAGTGATCTTTTAATATGCCAAGAACTTTCTGTGAGTATTTTTTTCAGCCATTCATCTTTCTACTTTCCTTAAAACTACCAATGGGGTGAGTGAAAAAGGCTGATTCCTTTCTGAAGGGACTAGCCTCATGAGAGACCTACCCTTTTGAGAGAGGCTTCCTGCATCCCCATGTCCTTGGCTTAAGGCTGAGGCCCCTCCAGCTAAGGGCTAATTAACCCTGTCTGAGTTGAGCCAGGGGTTGGAGCAAAATACTTAGTTTGTAGGCTAGATATGTTATCCTATCCACTCTCTGATTTTCTTACTTTATCTCTTTCTACAATTAAATAATTTGTTAAATGAACATCTCTTTGGAATTTGACTAAATACCTGGTGACCCTATTCCTAAATAATCCAGTTCAACCTTTTATATTAACCACTTACATTCTACCCCTTACACTTTATAGCAAAGGATCTAGGACTACAAACAGAAATCATCTGTCCAGCAAAGCTGATGCTGGGGAAGTCATTTAATTAAAAAGGCATCTTTTTAGGTATCTCTGATGAAATGATAAAATGTAAAATGAAAATTCAATATTGAAACTCAAAAAGAAGTATAAAAAGATCAATAAGGAAAAAACACTAATCACATCACTTCATTGGAAACTGATGTAATTAAAAGAGATAAGGAAGGAAATTACATATTGTTAAAAGTAACATTAGATGATGAAGTAATATCAATTATATATATATATATATATATATATATATATATATATATATATATATATATATATATACACCAAATGGCAAAGCATTAAAAGTCCAAAAGGAGAATCTACATGAGTTACAAGATGAAATAGACAATACATCCATATTATTTTAACCTTCCCTTCTCAAAACTAAATAAACAAAACCAAAAACATAAGGAAACAAACCAGTGACACATCTGGTAACACTGGATGGTGTCCTGGCTCCAATATGTAGGCCTTGTTCCTATACCAAGTTAGAATTCCTATTTTACAAATGAATCCTCAAATATGTAATATTCAGAAGAATTAAGTCCAAAATGCTACTTGAACTGTTTTTAATGCAAAAATATATTTCAAACATGACTCTCTAATTCTTACCATTATAAGAACAAGAGTGTTATAACTATATTGAAAATAATAGGCAACAGTTGACAGTTGTAATCAGAATGTCCTATATAAATGTTATACTTTTGCCATCATCTTTTGTTCTTTCACTCACATTTTCAAATTTTATTCTCTCATATTTCCTATGGGTACTAGTGTTAGAGCCACAAAATCTGATATTTAAGTTCTTCCACTGACACAGTCAACTAGTTAATCAACCAGTATTAAGTACTTGTTATGTGCCAAGTACTATAATAAAGTTGAAAATACAAGTACAATTACAAGAGTTTCCATATAGGAACTTATATTCTATGGAAGAAAAGGACACATATTCTAAGAGAGAAAACTCAATATTTGTGGGAAGGATTGAAGAAGTAAGATTCATACTTGTTCTTGGCCATGATGGAGGAGGCAGGATGATAACCTGTTGAGTAATGAATAGATAACTATGATAGTGCCCTTCTTGAATGTAATTTCTGAAAGAATTCATTGAGACAGAGGTGCTGCAGGAGTGGAGTCAAAATGGGAGCTTATGTGCAACAAAAGCTGAAACCTCTCTAGCTATTGCTTCAATAACAATCTTTAAAAAGTGCTTCTAAAAAAAGGGAAATCCAAACCCAACAATAAGAGAGCCACAAAATTCTACTGATAAACATAACTTGAAAGATAGCCAGAGTCAATTTCCATGGTATAAGGGAAAGACTCTGGACACCCTTCCCCCACCTACTGTGCTGAGACCTGAGATCAGATTTGACCTGACTGTGGGATTCATGGGTTGGGGCTGCAAACACAACAGAGCACCTTAGATCCAGTGAGCCTCAATAGCACCAGGCTACACTGAAGATTTGGACTCAGGAAAGATTAACATAGCAGGTCAGCTAAACAGATCTAATCCAGTGTAGCAACAAAAGAGAGAGAAGACTAAATGCCCTGTTCTAGTAAACCAATAGAGGGGCAAGTTTATAGTCCACAATGAGGGAAAATGAATTAAAAAAGGAGGTAATGATTAATAGCTTCTTTGGTGATCAAGATCAAAGAACAGAATTAACAGAGGGTGATAGGATCCAAAGAACATTAAGCAAAACCTCAAAAAACCCAAGGAACTGGACTTAGGCTCTGAAAGAACTCAAAAAATTAAAAAATCAAATAATACAGATAGAAGAAAAATGGTAAAATGAAAACAACAGCTTTAGAAGCAAACTAGATCATCTGGAAACAGAGGCACATTAATTAAGACAAGAAAATAGAGCATTAAAAGCCAGAATAGATCAACTTGAAAATGAGGTTAAAAAAAAGTCAATAAATGAAAAAAATGGACCAATTAGAAAAGGAAGATCAAAAGGTCATGGAAGAAATTCAATCTTTAAAAATTAGAATTAGCCAATTAAAAGCTAATGATTTTACAAGACATCAAGAAACTATAAAACACAATTAAAAGAATGAAAAAATAGAAGGAAATATGAAATCTCATTAAAAATGTCTGACTTGGAAAACAGATCTAGGAGAGATAATTTAAGAATTATTTGACTATTTCAAAGTTCATGATGAAAAAAAAAAGCCTAGACACAACACTATAGTAAATTATCCAAAAAAGAGCCCTGAAATTCTTGAACAAGAGTAAAAAATAGACATTGAAAAAAACCACAGATCACCTCCTACATTAAATCCCCAAATGACAACTCCAAGGAATGTTATAGCCAAGATCGAGAGCTCCCAGGACAAGGAAAAAATACGACAAACAGCTAAAAAGAAACAATTTAGATAGCATGGTGTATCAATCAGGGTCACACAGGAACTGGCAGTCACTACATTGAAGACCAGAAGGTTTGGAATATATTCCAGAAGGCAGGGGAACTGGGTTTACAATCAAGAATCAACTACAAAGCAAACCTGATTACATGCTTTCAGGAAAAAAGTATGGTCATTTAAGAAAATAGGAAATTCCGCGGGTAAACATGGCTGCAATTAGATGCCACACACTTCCTCTCCCCGGCACGGAACGGATTAGACTACATCAAAGGAGCATAAAAATCACCTTCGGAGGAACAGAAGGACTCCCCAGTACCGCAAAGAGGCGAAGGTACATGGGGTTTGGACATTTCTACACTATAAAAAGGAGGAAAAGCTTGCACAGAAATGAGAACTGAGCCTCCCTTCCCCCCTTACAATTCCCCACCAAACCAGAGTGAGCTACAGGAACACACACTGGGACAGCGAGTGAGTGGTGAATGTCTGTCTGGGGGGGGGGGCACTCCAGGGTCCTTGGAATCTGGGGGATGCCAGGAAACAACATCTCAGTGCAGGTTCATGGGAGAATCCTGCGCTGAGCACAGGGGCTGCGGAGCTGTACTCAGGGTGGTTGCATTGAGTATCTGGGTGGAGCTAAACACCACGAGCAGACCAAGCACTGATTATCTGGGCAGGGCTGAACACCTGGGTAGTTTGGGTGTGATCAGAGCTCCAGCTCTCTAAGAAACCTTGGAGGCTGGGAAGAACTAGTCTGAGGCAACCTAAATTCACAGAAAACCTGCCCATGTCACCCAGACCCCAGACCAGAAAGGAAAGGGGAATAAAAGCACCAAAGGGATGGCTCACATGGCCCAAAATCAAGCCTCCAGGAAGAAAGGGAAAAAGGTGACTATTGAAAACTTTTTTTTTTTTTTGCTGGGAGTACCCAAGGCAAAGAAGAGAATGAGGATGAAATACAAAAAAAATCAGAACATGGCTCCCAAAAAGGAAACTATCAACAAGCTCTGGAAGATCTCAAACTGGAGCTTACCCAAAAGATGGAAACCTCCTGGAAAGAAAAGTGGGAGAAAGAGATCAGCAGTCTGACAGATAAGACTTCTGAATTGGAAAAAGAGCTTGAAGCATCCAATAGAAGGGCAGACAAAGCTGAAAAGAAAAACTAGTCCCTAATGACCAGAATTAAGCAACTCGAGAAAGTGAGATCATAAAACATCAAGAATCAATAAAGCAAACCCCAAAAATTAATGAATTAGAAGAAAATATAAAATTTCTCACTGAAAAGGTCACAGACTTGGAAAACGGAGGAAGAAAAGACAGCCTCCGAATTAGTGGTATCCCAGAAAAACCAGAGATAAACAATAACCTCAATGTTATTCTACAGGACATTATTGAAGAAAATTGCCCACATGTTCTGGAGCAAGGGGGTTAAAATAAAAATACAAAGGGTTCATAGAACACCCTCTATACTAAATTACCAAAAGACAACCCCCAGGAATGTAATTGCCAAATACAAGAGCTTCCAAGAAAAGGAGAAAATCCTTCAAGAAGCCAAGAAGAGGAGCTTCAGATATAGGGGGGCTCCCATAACGATCTCACATGACTTAGTGGCTAACACACTAAGAGACCACAAAGCATGGAACACGATATTTAGGAAGGCAAGAGAGCTGGGTCTCCAACCAAGAATCAACTACCCAGCAAAACTAACTATATACTTCCAGGGGAAAGTATGGGCATTCAACAAAATAGAAGATTTCCAAGCATTTACTAAGAAAAGACCAGAACTTAGTGGAAAATTTGATATCCAAGCACAGAAAGCAAGAGAAACATGAAAAGGTAAATATGAAAGAAAGGGAAAAAGAAATAAATCTTATCTTTTTCTTTAAGTCAAACTCTCTTCTATAAGGACTATATTTACATCAAATTATATACATTAATATGTGGGGAAAATGTTTTGTGTAACTCTCAAAAATTGTAGCATCCTGAGAGTAGTTAGAAGAAACATGCAGAGGAAAAGATTGGGGCATTAAGAAGATTTGGGGAAAGTGGGGGCAAAGAAAGGAAAAGGAAGAGGGGGAACCATCGATAATACTAAGGTTTCCTTCAAGAAATACGGGAGACTTAATAGAATAATCTTTCCCATATAAAGATACACATGGGAAGAGGAGGGGAAGAACTCTCATATGAGAAGGAGAGGAAGAGAGCGTGAAGTAGAATTACTTAAATCTTACTCTCAGTGAAATCAAATCTGAGAGGAAAGCACATCTAGATCCAGTGGGATCCTAAATTCTATCTTATCCATTAGGGCAAAAAAGAAAAGAAAATTAAGGAGGGGGAGAGGGAGGGATTATAAAAAGGGAGGTAAGGAGAGGGGAAGGGGAAGAGAGCATAAAAAGGGAGGGGCTAGAAAGGGAAGCATATCAAGGGAGGGGACTAGGGGGACTGACCTAGGGTAAATCACTGGTTCAAAAGAAGATAGCTAAAGAAGAAAGGTCAGAACTAGGGGAAGATATCAAAAGGCCAGCGAATCCACAAGTGACAATCATAACTTTGAACGTGAATGGGATGAACTCACCCATAAAACGTAGACAGATAGCAGATTGGATTAGAACCCAAAACCCTACCATTTGTTGCCTTCAAGAAACACATATGAGGCAGGTTGACACTCACAAGGTTAGAATTAAAGGTTGGAGTAAGACCTTTTGGGCCTCAACTGATAGAAAGAAGGCAGGAGTTGCAATCATGATATCTGACAAAGCCAAAGCAAAAATATACCTGATCAAAAGGGATAGGGATGGTAAATATAGTCTGTTAAAAGGGAGTATAGACAATGAGTAAATATCACTAATCAACATGTATGCACCAAATGGTATAGCATCCAAATTTTTAATGGAGAAACTAGGAGAATTGAAGGAGGAAATAGACAGTAAAACCATATTAGTGGGAGACTTGAACCAACCACTATCAAATTTAGATAAATCAAACCAAAAAATAAACAAGAAAGAGGTAAAAGAGGTGAATGAAATCTTAGAAAAATTAGAGTTAATAGACATATGGAGAAAAATAAATAGGGACAAAAAGGAATACACCTTCTTTTCAGTACCACATGGCACATTCACAAAAATAGATCATACACTAGGTCACAGAAATATGGCACTCAAATGCAGAAAAGCAGAACTAATAAATGCAGCCTTTTTCAGATCACAAGGCAATAAAAATATTGATTGGTAAGGGTACATGGGGAGCCAAATCAAAAATTAATTGGAAATTAAATAATATGATACTCCAAAATCGGATAGTTAGAGAAGAAATCATAGAAACAATTAATAATTTTGTTGAAGAAAATGACAACAGAGAGACATCCTTTCAAATTTTATGGGATGCAGCCATGGTAGTACTTAGAGGAAAATTCATATCCCTGAGTGCATATATTAACAAATTAGGGAGGACAGAGATCAAGGAATTGGAAATGCAAATCAAAAAACTTGAGAACAAACAAATTAAAAACCCTCAGAAGAATACCATACTAGAAATCCTAAAAATTAATGAAGAAATTAATAAAATCAAAAGTGATAGAACTATTAAGCTAATAAATAAGACTAGAAGCTGGTACTTTGAAAAAAACAGACAAAATAGACAAAGTACTGGTCAATCTAATTAAAAAAAGGAAAGAAGAAAATCAAATTAACAGCATCAAGGATGAAAAGGGGGATCTCACCTCCAATGAAGAGGAAATTAAGGCAATCATTAAAAACTCCTTTGCCCAACTATATGGCAATAAATACACCAATCTAGGTGATATGGATGAATATTTACAAAAATATAAATTGCCTAGACTAACAGAAGAAGAAATAGATTTCTTAAATAATCCCATATCAGAAAAAGAAATCCAACAGGCCATCAAAGAACTTCCTAAGAAAAAATCCCCAGGGCCTGAAGGATTCACCAGTGAATTCTATCAAACATTCAAAGAACAGCTAACTCCAATACTATACAAACTATTTGATATAATAAGCAAAGAGGGAGTTCTACCAAATTCCTATCATGACACAAACATGGTACTAATTCCAAAGCCAGGCAGGCCAAAAACAGAGAAAGAAAACTATAGACCAATCTCCCTAATGAATATAGATGCAAAAATCTTAAATAGGATACTAGCAAAAAGACTCCAGCAAATGATCAGAAGAATCATTCACCATGATCAAGTAGGATTCATACCAGGGATGCAGGGCTGGTTCAATATTAGGAAAACCATCCACATAATTGACCACATCAACAACAAAAATCACATGATTATTTCAATAGATGCAGAAAAAGCCTTTGATAAAATACAACATCCATTCCTATTAAAAACACTGGCAAGCATAGGAATAGAAGGGCCGTTCCTAAAATTAATAAACAGTATATATCTAAAACCATCAACTAATATAATCTTCAATGGGGATAAACTAGATGCATTCCCAATAAGATCAGGATTGAAACAAGGATGCCCATTATCACCTTTATTATTTGACATTGTATTAGAAACACTAGCAGTAGCAATTAGAGAAGAAAAAGAAATTGAAGTCATTAAAATAGGCAGGGAGGAGACCAAATTATTGCACTTTGCAGATGACATGATTGTCTACCTAAAGAATCCTAGAGATTTAAACAAAAAGTTACTTGAAATAATCAACAACTTTAGCAAAGTTGCAGGATACAAAATAAACCCACATAAGTCATCAGCATTTCTATATAATTCTAACACAACTCAGCAGCAAGAACTAGAAAGAGAAATCCCATTCAAAATTACCTTAGACAAAATAAAATACTTAGGAATCTATATCCCAAGACAAACACAGGAACTATATGAACACAACTACAAAACACTCTCCACACAACTAAAACTAGACTTGAACAATTGGAAAAACATTAGCTGCTCATGGGTAGGATGAGCCAATATAATAAAAATGACCATCCTACCCAAAGTCATCTATCTATTTAGTGCCATACCCATGGAACTTCCAAAAATTTTTTTACTGATTTAGAAAATACCATAACAACGTTCATTTGGATGAACAAAAGATCAAGGATATCCAGGGAAATAATGAAAAAAAAATACAAAGGAAGGGGGCCTTGCAGTCCCAAATCTCAGACTATATTATAAAGTAGCGGTCACCAAAACAATCTGGTACTGGCTAAGAGACAGAAAGGAAGATCAGTGGAATAGACTTGGGATAAGTGACCTCAGAAAGACAATATATGACAAACCCAAAGATCCCAGCTTTTGGGACAAAAATCCACTATTTCATAAAACTGCTGGGAAAATTGGAGGACAGTGTAGGAAAGATTAGGTTTAGATCAACACCTCACACCCTACACCAAGATAAATTCAAAATGGGTGAATGACTTGAACATAAAGAAGGAAACTATAAGAAATTTCGGCGAACACAGAATAGTACACATGTCAGACCTTTGGGAAGGGAAAGACTTCAAAACCAAGCAAGAATTAACAAAATGCAAAGTAAATAATCTGGAATACATCAAATTAAAAAGGTTTTGTACAAACAAAACCAATGTAACTAAAATCAGTAGGGAAGCAACAAATTGGGAAACAATCTTCCTAAAAACCTCTGACAAACGTTTAATTACTCAAATATACAAAGAACTAAATCAATTATACAAAAAATCAAGCCATTCTCCAATTGATAAATGGGCAAGGGAATAGGCAAATTTCATTTGAAGAAATCAAAACTATTAAAAAGCACATGAAAAGGTATACTAAATCTCTTATAATCAGAGAGATGAAAATCAAAACAACCCTCACGTATCACCTCACTCCTAGCAGATTGGCTTATGTGACAGTAAAGGAAAGTCATGAAGGCTTTAGGGGGTGTGGCAAAGTCAGAACATTAATGCATTGCTGGTGGAGTTTTGAATTGATCCAACCATTTTGGAGGGCAATTTGGAACTATCCCCAAAGGGCGATTAAAGACTGTCTGCCCTTTGATCCAGCCATAGCGCTGCTGGGCTTGTAACCCAAAGAGATAAGGAAAAAGGCTTGTACAAGAATATTCATAGCTGCACCCCTTGTTGTGGCAAAAAAATGGAAAATGAGGGGATGCCCATCAATTGGGGAATGGCTGAACAAATTGTGGTATATGTTGGTGATGGAATACTATTGTGCTAAAAGGATTAATAAAGAAGAGGAATTCCATGGAGACTGGAACAACCTCCAAGAAGTGATGCAGAGCAAAAGGAGCAGAACCAGGAAACCATTATACACAGAGACTAATACACTGTGATAACATTGAAGGTAGTGGACTTCTCCATTGGTGTCAATGCAATGTCCCTGAACAATCTGCAGGGATCTAAATAATACTATCCAGAAGCAGAGGATAAACTTTGGGAGTAAAATCAATGAGGAAAAGCAACTGCCTGACTACAGGGGTGGAGGTGATAGGACTGAGGAGAGACTCTAAATGAACACTTTAATGCAAATACCAACAACATGGAAATGGGTTAGAAACAGGAACACATGTGATAACCAGTGGAATTGTGCATCACCTATGGGAGAGGGAAGGGTGGTGGGAGGGAGAGGAGGAAAGGAAAATGATCTTTGTTTCCAGTGAATAATGTTTGGAAATGACCAAATAAAATAATGTTCAAAAAAAAAAAGAAAATAGGAAATTCCCAAGCATTCCTGAAGAAAAGACTAGACTTAAACAGAAAATTTGAGGCCCAAATATAAAATCCAAGAGAAGCATAAAAAGGTAAATAAAAAAGAAAGAAAAATTAAGGGCTTCAATAAGGCTAAATGGCATCTATGCCTATATGGAAAGATATCTGTAACTCTTAAAAATTGTTATCATCATCTTAGTAGTTAGAAGTATGCATAGAGGATATGGTAGTAAGCTATTTAGGATGATATATCAGAAATATAAAACTAGGGGTAAAAAAAGAGGATAATATTATGAAAAAATGAGAAAAGAGAAGTAAAATGTGGTAAAATATATCACCTAAAGAATTTTGAGGGGTTGGGGGGAGAAGACTAATAAAATGGAAGGGAAAAAGACATTGGTGACCAGTAATACTTAAAGTTTACTCTAATTGGAATTGACTCAGAGAGAGAAGAACAGCTAGATTCATTAGGGTATAGAATTGCATTTTACCCAACAGAGAAGTAGAAGGGGAATATGAAACAGAGTTGTGGGGAGGAAAATAATACAAAAGAAGGAAAGGCTCGGTGAGTTATCAAAAGGCTCTGTAGTAAGAGAGGAGTAAGAAGGGTGGTGGAGGTAAAGGGAGTAATGTAAGGGATGGGGAAGGGGGTAGATTTACCAAAAGCAAAACAGTGGAGGTGAGGGGAAGAATGAAAGGAGAAAGGTCAGAATTAAAGGAGAAACTCAAAATGGAGGGGAATACACAGACAATAATCATAATTGTGAATATAAATGGGATGAATTCACCCATAAAACAGAAATAGATAGCAGAATGAATTAAAAAGCAGAATCCTACCATATGTTGTTTACAAGAAACACACTTGAGGCAGCTAGATATATACAGAATAAAGGTAATAATCTGGAGCAGAATCTATTGGGCTGCAACTAAGGCAAAGAAGGCCAGAGTAGCAATCATGATCTCAGACAAAGCTAAAGTAATAATAGAGATAGGACCTAAAAAGGCTGAGGTCCCTAAAGAGCAAATTAGTAGTTAAATACTTTCCAAAATTATCTTTCATTTAGCCTTCGATTATTATTATTTTTTAATCATTATTTAGAGAGCCAATATATATGTGTCTCTCCTGTTCTCTAGGACATATAAAGTGAACCTTTTTTATTTCTACCATCCTTGGATGTTTAAGGGAAGTCTCAAATTATTCATTGTTACAAGCATAATTTTTTATCTAGTTACAATCTTTTAAGCAATCCCAATTCACCAACTTAGTGCTTCAACTTTTTATGCAAAATATGTGCTTATCTGTTCATTAGATTTCTTGAAATTGAGAATGAGAATAGCTATTTTGTGTTCTTTATGCCATGAATAACTAAAGGATAACTCCTAAATATTTGGCTCATTCCCCCTTAAATCACCTTAATGGCACATATGAAACAAGAGTAGTATTTTTTTTTTATTTAATCATATGGCACTATCTATGAGCTAGTACAGTGAGCCAAACAGACCAAATGTTTCTTTCTTGTTTGATTCAGCCAGAGTAGTATAGACATACTCTAATGTTTTGTTTATTTGTTTTCTTCCTACTAGAAATCACTAAGTCATTCAAGGATTATTTAGTCATTGCCAAGAACTGATTGTTGCCTGACAAGTATTTTCATTTTCATAGCATTTCTGAGTCTTAAAATTTGCTATTTTGCAATTACAGAATGATTAGATGTTCTCATTTTTAACAAAATTTCATTTTCTGCAGATGTACATATGAAAGTAACACAATATGAGGGAAAATTGTTCAAAACAATAGAAGCCACAAAGCATTTTGTAGTAAAAAGGGTGTTTCTATGGTTTAACAATATGATATCTCCCAATTGCAACATAAAAACTGTATTTTAACAGAAAGCATCAACAGAAGCTTTTCACACTGACAGATGCAGTGGGTCAGAAAAATATACATTTCTCTGAGTGAAACTGACTTTACAGCAAACAATTTACATGGTTTGTTTTGATTAAAAACAATGTGCACTTTGCTCTGGATAAATTTCCTGAAGAGTGAAGACAGCCATATTGTGGTAATTGCCATGATTCTAGATGGTTAGAAATAAATATATATTTAGCCCATATTATGACAAAAGGAACTGTTTTAATAAAATGCATGCTTAATTTTAATTTAATTTAAAAAAGAGTAATAATTGTACATGTATATAAAACAAATTATTTTATTTTTACTAATTTTGATATTTATTAGGCCATATATATTACATATAGATATAGATATAGATAGATTACATATATATAGTTTTCTCTCTGGTATTTAAAGTTAGGTATAGTCAGTTTTTATTTTTTTGTTTTGTTTTTTACTAATTCTTTAAATTTTCTTGGCATAAAGAAATCATTATGAGAAAATCATTATTTTTTTCTCAAAGCATATAGACAATAGCTCAGAAAACTATAGACTTTGACTTTCAACATTATCACAACCAAATAATCAAGGAAGACTCTGAGGCTCAGACAATGAAGCTTCTTTCCTCATGCCACAAAAGTTATTAAGTGACAAAACCAGAGTTCAAAATCCATATCTTTTGACCCCCAAGATCATTGCACATAATCCACTGTACTATAGTACCTCTCTTTGGAGAAGGGTTCTACTTATTATTAATAATGTGAATAAAGATAATATTAATTGAAGAGTTGAACCTCAAAATGTAAATGAATATAATATATAATATAATGAACAGATAAAATATAATTGCATCCATCATATATATATATATATAATAAATAATAGATATTATATAATCTTATTCTATAGTTATGCCAGTAGATGTCAGTGAATCAGTCAACAAGTATTTTCAAGCATTGCCAAGAATACTGTTAAGTACTGAGGATCCAAATAAAGTTA
Organism: Monodelphis domestica; assembly: GCF_027887165.1. Lineage (NCBI taxonomy): Eukaryota > Metazoa > Chordata > Mammalia > Didelphimorphia > Didelphidae > Monodelphis > Monodelphis domestica. Next base: position 96,478,399 of record NC_077228.1, on the reverse strand, counting down.
TCAAAGAATCCTTGCCCATAATGAACTCAAATTTTACTGGCAGCTACATCATGCAAATGTACAATATATATCCAAGGTAAATAGGAAATAATCTCAGAGAGAAGGAACAAGTAATGGAGAGGACACAACAGGGTTTATTGAAAATGGTAGTGTGTAATTTGTATCTGTTGCCCTAAAAACTACAATCCCCAACAAAACTACATTTTGCTGCACCCTACTCTCTTCCTGTCATTACATGCTGACATAGAAAGGAGATAAACTTTTGGGAGAAAAACTTAGTCACATGGTTTTAAAGCCCAGAATGCAAGGGGTTGGACTAAATTTATCAGAGAGTATGGCTGTCCAAATAATTTTTTAAATTTTATTTATAAAATAGAGGAAAGTGAAAGTAGAGAAATGAGAAAGAGGGCAGAGTAGGAAATCTAACTTAATGAGCTAGACTATTGCTCAAGCCCTGGCTTTACTCTGGCAGGGCTCCAGAAGCCCCTGCCTGAGGGACTAAGGGTTAATTAACAAAGGTTTTAGCCAAGAGGTTTCCTCCCAGGTGAGGGGCTAGTCCACAGGATAGTACCTCCAGGAAAGGTAGGGAAGGGAGTCAGCCTTTTCACTCACCCACCTGGTAGTTCTAAGGGAAAATAGAAGCAGTCCAACGTCCTCAGCTGGAGCAGTTTAAGTAGATGCTAGTACCTCTTAGAACAAACCAGGGATGGGAGTCAGCCTTTCTCACTCACCCACATGGTAGTTCTAATAGAAGTAGTCCTCAGCCAGAGCTCTTCCAGGGTCAAGTTCAAGGTGAAAGCCTTGTCACAGGAAATTCTTGCCACTTTTAAAGACCATTCCTTTCTTCACTTCCTGTGCCTTCCTTCCACTCTTTCACGGAACAATTACAGTTTTTAGCTTTGCTTAGAAATGCCCAGGGGGTAGTCAGTGGGTTTTGATTTGTCACCCACTATAGCACATGTGGGTCACAGACCTCCCCCACTTAAGGATAAGTGGGGTATACATGCTTCTGGTGATTAAATCCAAAAATGGGTGGGGGAGAGTTAATACCATCTTCACATGGTTCTATTTTGTCAGATACTAAACTTTATAAAAATGATATTTGAAGTATTTGAGATTTAATTTAAATCCTACATTGAGATCTGTGCTGATTTTAAAATATACATTCATGTGTTCTCAATTATATGAAATAACAATGTTTTGCATGTTTCCCAGAACCATGATAGCCCCTTGATATTTGAATTGTTTCATTCTGACTTCTTGCAATTTTTTCTCCTTGGCCTGGGAGCTTTGGATCTTGCCTAAGATATTCCTGAGAGTTTTCCTTTTAGGATCTAGTTCCTGAATGGAAGATGATCAGTGGATTTTTTTTCCCTTTAATATTTTTATCCTCTTGTTTAAGAATAACAGATCAATTTTCTTTGATAATTTCTTATATTGTGATGTGTAGATTGTTGTTGTTTTTATCATGGCTTTCACAAAGTAGGATAATTCTTAAATTATCTTTCGGGATACATTTTCCAGATCAGTTATTTTCCAATGAAATATATAGTATTCTTTCTATTTTTCTCTTTTTAAAAAAATTGTTTTAGTGTTTCTTCATGTCTCACAAAGTCATTAATTTCCACTTGCCCAATTATAATTTTTAGAAAATTATTTTCTTTAGTGACCTTCTGAAGCTCCTTTTCCATTTGGCCCATTCTGCTTTTTAAGTAATTCTTCTCTTTGGTGAATTTGTATGCCTCCTTTAGTATTTAGTCAATTCTGCTTTTTAATGTGCTATTTTCTTCTTGCATAGCTTTTATTCATTTTTACCTTTGCTTCTCATTTGATTATTGAAAACCTTTTTGAGATCTTTCAAAGCCTCAGACAAATTTCCATATTTTCCTTTGAAGTTTTGAATGTAGCTGCTTTGATATCATTGTCTCATACTGAATTTGTGCTTTGCTCTACCAATAATAATTTTCTATGATTTCTATGGTCGGTTTAGATTTTTATTGTTTCCTCTTTTTCTGAGCCTTCCTCCTTGACTTTATTTTTTATCATAATAGTGAGCTTTATTTCTAGAGTAGAGAGAGCATTCTCTTGAATTTTAGTATTTTTTAAACTTCTATTTGTCCAGTTCTAATTTTTATGGAGACATTTTTCCCTTCATGGTTTTATGCTTCTTTTTAGGGAGTTATTTATGTATTTGATGCTTTATATTTCCTTTTTAGGCAACTGATTTTTTAGTTGTTTTTCATTGTAAGTTTTTGTTTTTTCTATCATTTCTCTCCAACCCTGCAAAATTTTTCTTCTAGGTTTCTTATTATTGGTTTTTGTTTAATTTTTAGAGGTCTTACAGAAGTTCATTTTGGACTTGATATCCTTTAACATTTTCTTTGAGACATTACACATTTTCATTTTTATATTGCTGTTCTTTACTGAGCTTATAGTTTTTCATCTTTCCTGTTGAAATAGTTTTCTAGCATTAAGCTTTTTCACTGTCTTTTGCTCATTTGGGTCCCCCCACCCCTTTATTTTGAATATATGTTGAAGCTTAGTTCCATTCTTGGATTGGAGGGAGTATTGTCATGTACTTGTACTGTGGCCTGGGATCAGTTCAGTTGTCTCATTCTTATACTGAGCACTCTGAGGAGGTAGGCCTACTATGTGGAGGTTTGCTTGCTCTTCAGTTCAGATGGTTCAAGATGGGCTATGTCTCATAACACTGAGATTAGAACTTACTGGTTTGAGTTCCTCCCACTGCTGCCTAGGCTGGGTTGCAACAGGTTTCTTCTAACTAGACTGTGCAGGGCTGCTTTCTTCCCATTGCAGCTTGGTCTGTATTCCATTGGTTTTTGTTCTTACTCTAGTGAGACTGGAGTGAACCAGCTTGGCTCTTTCCCCTGACACTTTTGCTATAACATGTCCAAGTTCCACTGATTTCTTCAATACTCTTTCCTCATAATACAGTGAAACAAATCCTCCTTGCTGTATCTCTATATTGTTTTAGGCTAGGGCATTGCTTTACTCTTTCTTCTTTGGGTCCTGTTACTCCAATATTCATTTGAATCTATTTTGGCTTTTCTCTGGTCATTAGGAGAGTGGCTGGTGGCCTTTGAGTGTTTATTACTTTACCATCTTGGTTTGAACTGCAGCTACTGTAGCTGCTGTGGCTGACACTGCTGCTACTGTGTCATTTTTTGTATAATTCTGTCTCCTTGAATTTACTTCTATTGGAAGGTAGCCTTATTTACAGAAGGAAAGCACAGAGTGGGTTAGTGGGACCCATCTTCTCTTCCGGAAAATATATTTTTCTTATTTACAAAGCTTCCCAGCTATATGTAGTTAAATATGGAAAGACTCATCTAGAGGGCCCCAAATTTTCTCATATCAATTAGGATCTCAGGAGTATAAGAACATATACTTACATATATATATATATATCAGCTCCTTACTTTACATCTATATTTGTATCAAATGACATAAAATTCATTTTTTAAAATATATATCTGTGGTTAGATATAGATATAAGTGTCTATAATATATCTATATCTCAACATATAGATATTGAGATGTAGATATATCTTCACCCAGATACCTTCAAATTACCAATCCTTATGCTAAATACTAATAAAAGTTTTTTTTTTTTTCCAAATTGTAAAACAAGTAGCTCTATTCTCACTTTATACCAGTAAACAGTCTTTGGAGATAATTGGCAGGATAATACATTCCAAAGTCCTACACCATAAATTCCAATTCATTTTAATTTATTCATTCAATGGATATTTATTATATTCCAGTGGATGGGAGTTTTTTTTAAAAGGAGCTTAGAACATTATATCAAACCATAGGGGATAGGACATTTAAGTTGATACAGCAACAGAGATAAAAAGGAGCAGATAGGGCAGAGTAGAGAAAGTAGAAAGAGAACCTGGGAAAACAAAATATAATGAAAATTCACACTGGAGAGTATGAACAGAGTTAACAGGACTTCTTTACTCTTTGTCTTACTTTCTAAAGCTCACATCATGGGGAACATAACTATCAGTTCTAAAACTCTTTGTAATCCTTGAAAACCTGATTAGTGAATGTTTAATATGTGACTCACTATATCAAAAAGCTCTTCTATTTTCCTTTTATTATCTTCTCATCACATCATTAACAGCCTCATTACTACCATACCCACTATTTCCTGACCCTCTATCTCTTTGTAATCCTGAAAAAATAAACCAATACTTCAAATGCCAATGCAGAATTTTCAATCTATGCCCCTATTGCTCTACCTAGCATCTCTATTAATCTCCAAATTAAGCCACTTATATGTATTGTCTCCCTCATTAGAATATAAGCTCATGAGGGCATAACTTCATTTTTATATTTGTATCACTGCACAGTAGAAAAACAATCCAGTTGAAAAGTATATTTCATTTTTATTGAAGATCTGCTCCATACTATCTTTTTTAATTGTTTTTTTTTAATTTAATCAATTAATTTATAATATTTTCCATTGTTACCTGATTCATGTTCTTTCCCTCCCCTCATACCCCCTACCTCCCATTGGCAATGAGCTATTCCACTGGGTTTTAAATATGTCATTGATCAAAACCCATTTCAATATAATTAATATTTGCAATAGAGTGATCATTTAGAGTCAGCATACCCAATCATATCTCCATCAATCCATGTGATCAAGCAGTTGTTTTTCTACTGTGGTTCTACTCCCACAGTTCTTTCTCTGGATGTAGATAGCATTCTTTCTCATAAGTCCCTCAGAATTGTCCTGGATCATTGCATTTCTACTTGTAGAGAAGTCCATTATATTTGATTGTGCCACAGTATATCAGTCTCTGTGCATAATGTTCTCCTGGTTCTGTTCTTTTCCTTCTGTAACAATTTTTGGAAGTTGTTCCAGTTCATATGAAATTCCTCCAGTTCATTATTTCTTTGAGAACAATAGTATTCTATCACCAACAGATACCACAATTTGTTCAGCTTTTCCCCAAACAAAGGGCATCCCCTCATTTTCCAGTTTTTTTTTTTTGCCACCACTAAAAGCATAGCTATGAATACTCTTGTACAAGTTTTTTTTTTCCATATTATCTCTTTGGGATATAAACCAAGCAGTGGTATGGCTAAATCAACGGGCAGGCAATCTTTTAAAGCCCTTTGGGCATAGTTCCTAATTGCCTTCCAGAAAGGTTGGATCAATTCACAACTCCACCAGGAATGCATTACTGTCCCAATTTTTCCACATCCCCTCCAGCATTCATTACTCTCCTTTGCTGTTATGTTAGCCAATCTGCTAGTGGTGAGGTGGTACCACAGAGTTGTTGTGATTTGCATTTCTCTAATTATAAGATATTTAGAACACTTTTTTCATGTACTTATTGATAATTTTGATTTCTTTATCTGAAAATTGCCTATTCATGTTCCTTGACCATTTATCAATTGGGGAATGACTTGATTTTGGTACAATTGATTTAGCTCCTTATATATTTGAGTAATTAGACCTTTCTGAGAGGTTTTTGTTATAAATATTTTCCCAATTTGTTCTTTCCCTTCTAATTTTGGTTTCATTGGTTTTGTTTGTAAAAAACATTTTTAATTTAATCAAAATTATTCATTTTATATTTTGTAATATTCTCTAACTCTTGCTTGGTCTTAAAATCTTTCCTTTCTCAAAGATCTGACAAGTATACTATTCTATGTTCACCTAATTTACATATAGTTTCCTTCTTTATATTTAAGTCATTCACCCATTCTGAATTAACTATTAACTTGGTGTAGGGTGTAAGATGTTGATCTAAACCTAATCTCTCCCATACTGTTTTCTAATTTTCCCAGAAGTTTTTGTCAAATAGTGGGGTTTTGTCCCAAAAGCTGGGATCTTTGGGTTTATCATATACTTTCTTGCTGAAGTCATTTACCCCAAGTCTATTCCATTGATCCTCCCTTCTGCCTCCTAGCCAATATCATATTGTTTTGAAGACTACTGTTTTCATTACAGTTTAAGATCTGGTACTGCTGGCCCCCATCCTTGCCTTTTTATTCATTATTTCCCTGGATATTCTTGATCTTTTGTTCTTCCAAATGAACTTCGTTATCATTTTTTCTAATTCATTAAATTTTTTCTTGGTAGTTTGATAGGTATGGTACTGAATAAGTAAATTAATTTGAGTAGGATTGTCATTTTTTATGTTAGCTCATTGCTCCATATTTTCTTAACCATTGAATGTATTCCATAACTTTCTTGACCTTTAAGAGAAAGGTGAATAGAGTCTTGTCTCTCCCTAAAAAGCACTGTCAGCATTCCCACATACTTCTCCACCTCTTTCTCTTTTTGTCACATTTCATAACATATGCAGTAGGAGCTATGGAATTTGGACTCATGACTATCATAAACATTTAAAACAGATCAGTGTTGATTACTTACATGTTTCTTTGTATTTTATAATACTTCAAATTTAATAAACACAGAGGTGAGTAATTGTAATAAACATGCTAGACAACATAACATCACTTCATGTGAATTCACAGACATCTCTCCAAAGCAGAATACTGAGGATGAATCCGAGCAGGATAGACACTAAATTGTAGAGCAATTACTTTATTTGTTGTTTGGTTTTTATGTTAGTTGTCTTTGCAGGTGTGTGTATCTTTGTGCTCTCCTCATCTCTATATATTTTAGTGGTTAGGAAAAGTGAGAATGGTAGAATGAAATTGTGTCCATACTTAAGTTTCCATGATCCAGTATTCTGGAAAAAAAACTCACTAACTTCCCTCACCCACAGAAATGCCTACCTTCTTCTTTTCCTTTCTCATTGGCTCTTTCTATTATAGACAATAAATAGAGAGAGTTGGATGGTTGAGAGTATAAGGGACACTAGGAATATAAGGTCTAAAATAAAGTAGACATATATAGAGCTACTATTTTATGTAATTATAAATAGTTCCCATCTTATTGTAAAAATAGATTCAAAAGATTCTGATGGTAGACAAGGGCACATTTCCTTTGAATATGTTTGGCTCCAACAGAAAGTCAATCTTATGAATTTTATTGAATATAAAGAAATTTCAAAAGTGTATTAATGAGGTAATGATAAAGATATTTCTTTTTATTATAAAATAAAGGAAAAAAGTAAAGCAAGAAGGTAGCAAAATCAAGAGACTTATTCAATACAGAGAAGATTTTCTTATAGGTAATGAATACATGACAGAGATTCTGACTAAATGCTAATTATATTTGTTAACTTGGATCCTTAATTTTGTTAGCAAGACCTAATTTTTATAGATTTAAGGGTGAAACAAAACTGCAACAAACAAATTGAGCATCATCTCTGGATTGAAGTTTGGTATAAAATAATTACATTTGGTAATTGATGACAACTTAATTTCTTAAAGTGCTTCATTTTAGGGCAATTTTTATGCTAGCTAATAGAATGAAGAACATATTTCTAGTGTCTGCACACAGAACCTCTAACACTAATTTTAAACTATGGAAACTTCAGATTGAATTCTAATTATACTGAAGATATTATTAAACTTTTTTAAACTGATTAGGATCAATCAATGAATGAATTGTATAATGGGGAATAGGTATGAAAAATAAAGGAAACTTGTGGCCAGGAAAGGTAAATTGGGAGGACAGGAAGGAGAGGAAAAATGAGCAAGGCAGATGATGACAATGATGAGATAACCAAAGAGTCAGAAGTGAAAATGAATCATGGCATGGGTTTTTCCTAAAATACTCATCAAGGAGATGTAGTCATCAATCAAGAGATCCAAGTCCAGTATGCAATTCTTCAGGTTGTTCTGAGGACCCATTTAAGCTTCCATCTATTGACACCTTAATTGAAAAATGGGGAAAAAAAGAAAGAAAAAGTAAAAGCCAACCCTTATAACAAACATGCATGGTTCAGCAAAACAAATGTCTATGTTTGCCATGTCCAATAATTTATGTATCATTCCTTTTTGCTTTAAAACTTACCTCCCATCTTAGAGTCAATACTGTGTATTTGTTCCAAGGTAGAAAAGTGGTAAGGGCTAGGCAATGGGAGTGAGGTGACTTTCCCAGGGTCACACAGCTAGGAAGTGTCTGAGGCCAAATTTGAACCTAGAACTTCCTATCTGTAGGCTTGGCTCTCAATTCGCTGAGCCACCCAGTTGCCCCCTATATGTATATCATTCTGCATTCGAAATTTATTGCCTTTCATGCAAGCAGAAACCTGTTTCTTCCTTAATCATCTTGACTCATGGTCATATGATTACATTTTTTTAGAGTTTTGAAGTCACCAAAGCCTTGATTCCTCATCTGTAAAATAAACTGAGGATGGAAATAACACAGAAATCCAGTATCTTTGCCAATAAAACCTCAAGTGGGCACACCGAGAATGAGACACAACTAAAAATAAGTGGATAAAAACAACTCAATAACTCAGGTTTAGAAATGTGCCTAGAACACAGAGTGGTTCAGTGACTTAATGTTCATACCGGCAATCTGTCAGTGTGGCTTCAAAGTTCTATCTGTTATAACAAAGTATATATCAAACATACCCAGGAAATATAAAAGAAAAGAAAAATGTAAATTGGCTTATTTCATTGTTCCTTTTACTTGTACATGCATGTTTGAGAAAGAGTGAGTTTGTATACACATGCAATCTGTGGATATTGTTTTAAACCCTTAAGTACCAGTAGCCTCGTTATTTTCATTCTTAGCCAGCAATGTTGACTGGCATATTTATCTAAAGCTTTATTTGTCTTCTTTGTGGTAATAGAAAATATCATAAGTGACTCAGACTTTGCTAAACTCTGAAAACTTAATCTACTTTTATTAACACATGAGAGAAAATATAGTAGGTAGAAGCTGATAAAAAAGAAGAGTAAATTAGATGAATGGTTACCGATAGTGCAACTCTCTTTAAAATACTTGCTAAATGATAACAGTTAAAACTTAGAAAAATGAGTGAGTGAAATAATGAATTTATATGATGGCATATAAGTGTACAATAAATTTATTTTCTAGTTTCAAAAACAGGTGACCTAAGTAAAAATGATAAGCTTATTGATCTTATCCCTTTTCCCAAAATATTTTGCAAAGTGTTCTGCTAAAAATGATGATATAACTCTTGTTGACATGTTACTTTTTCTAAAAATAATATCTTTGACCCATATATAATATATCATAGGAATAATTCATTTACTAATTCATATAGCAGAATATGATTACAGAATATAGCAAACCATGAATCTAAAAAGATCTAGTTAAAGTAAGTATTTAGAAATGTGTGCATTTAATGAAGATGTTCTATTTGCCAAATAATTGTTATTTGTATATCCCTTGAAAGACAGCCATCATAGAAAACAAAGGTAATTAATAAGGTGTCTTGAGAGTATAGACTTATAAATACAGTCTTTTAGTAGAAAGAACAAAAAATCTAAGCCTCACCAAGTTCAAATGAAATCTTAGGAGAGGAGAATAATTCCTGATTGCTTTTATTAAAAGTATTTTTCTCTACAAATTGAAATCTTTGACACTTAGATACCTCATAAATAATGTCTTGCACATTATGATAAAAGATTGTTTTCAATACCATGTAATGAGAAAAATAAATATAAAAATGCAAGGGAATCTCATTATCGTACAGCAGTTCCAAAGTCTAGCTTTTTCTTCCTTTTCACTCTCATGTACCAGATAGGAAAGAAGACAGCAACTAATGCAGATAACTCTTAGGATTTCACCTCCTTTAAAATATTGATAGGTCTGAAAGACCAAAGCTAAGCTCAGAAGACTTCAGCTCTCTCTCTTTTGGTCAGCCAATCCACAAAGCAATGTCTTTCTTCAAAATATCGGATTGTAAGACAATTGTTGAAGTCTTTCTGTCAGCTGATTTTTCAACTTTCTGAATTCTTCACAGCCACATCCTTTATGATTGGCTCTTCCCATCACTTGCTGCTGGCTTTTTATCTATTTCTATTACTTCAAATCATAACCTCCATGAGGCCAGAGACCTTTTCTTTATGAACTAAAACTCATTTATTGTTTTTGAGTCAAATATGAACAAAGCAGTTCCTATTTAATCTTCCCATAGTTTCTAGTTATTTGATTTGACATTTTGTTATTGATAACATTGATAACTATAACTATTCACATGTGAACAAGCTGAACAAATACAAAACCCTGTAGCCTCAGTCCTTTATCTGTCTTTAAACAGGTCTTTTCAGTAAGTTTATTTGATGGTCAGTTTTTTATTTGGTCCTCCAATTGGCCTTACTCTTTCACTTTTTTCTTTGAGAAATTATTTTCTCCTATTTTAATTTTTTTACATTAATACACAGATGATTTTCTGCACTTTTCAATAAGCAAACTGATCATGAACTAAAAATGATGTGCTTTTTATATATACATATTTACATATATTTTACATTTTTACATTACATTTATATATACATATTTGTATGTATTTGTCTTTATGTAGTTTGTATTTATTTATGTGTATTTAATACATAATATTATTTATTAGCTATATGTAATATATATATATACTTAAAATCTTCATCTTAAAGGATTTTAGGCAGTTAAGAAGTCAGGAGGGAGAGCCGAAAAAAGCCAGCTGTGAGTGAGCAGTGTGTGAAAAATTCAAACTGTAGGAATTGAACTTTTAAGAATCAGAGTCGACTTTAGAGATCATCTAATCTAATCTCTTTAATTTATAAATGAGAAAATTGACCCATGGAGGCAAAGTAAATTGACAGAGATTATCCAGTTAGTTGATAGAGCCAGCTGTCAAATGCATGCCTCTTGACTTAAAGTCTAGTTTTGGTTTATTTTCCTTTAAGTAAAGACTGAAAAATAATCATTATGTTAATATTGCTTAGGTGCTAACTTTACTTTAATGTTATAGATTTCATTTGCTTTGCTTTAGTCACTTTATTCTTCATATGAGCTTTCTTGTTTTTTTTTAATTCTCATATTCAGAAGAAGAGAAAGAATTAAAAAACATTTTTTAAAGAGTTCAAGGTACAAATCTGTTTTCAATGTGGCCTCAGTACTTTAATTTTTTTTCTTTATTTTAATCTAGTAATAAATTTACGCCAAAGTTTTCCAAGGTTACAATGATTCATGTTGTCTTCCTCCCCTCTAACTTCCTTCCTCCTGGAGCTGACAAGCAATTCTACTGGGTTTTACAGGTATTATCACTCAAAACTTATTTCCGTATTATTTTATTTTTTAAAGTTACCTTCCATCTTAACATCAATACTGTGTATTGGTTCTAAGGCAGAAGAGTGTAAGGGCTAGGCAATGGGGGTCAAGTGACTTGCCCAGAGTCACACAGCTAGCAAGTGTCTGAGGTCAGATTTCAATGTAGTTCCTCCCATCTCTAGGTCTGACTCTCAATCCACTGAGCTACCCAGCTGCCTCCTCTATTATTCATTTTTGTAAGTGAATAATCTTATAAAACCCAAACCCCAAATCATATACTCAAATAAACAAATAAATCATTTGCTTTCTTCTGCATTTCTATACCAATAGTTCTTTCTCTGGAGGTGGATAGTATTTCATAAATCCCACAGTATTGTCCTGAATCATTGTATTATGGTTAGCAGTAAGGTCTATTACATTTGATCATCAAACAGTGTTCAGTGATGTAAGGAGGTCCACATGTTTTCCATGTATAAGTATCCCTTATGAAATGTTTGTAAAGGTCAATTTTTCTGAATGTTTTCTGGTTCAGAAAAATGAACTCAAGGGATTATGAAGTGGAGATATTTAAGTATCAATTCATGTTACTATTTAAATATACTCTTTTGGAACAGGAACTTTCATTTTTGGTCTTTGTAAAACCAGCTCCAGCAAAGTGTATAACATATAATAAGCACTTAAATCTATGTGGATTGATTGCCTTTATAGAACTAAATGTTTTCTGTGGCTTATAATTAAAAAAAAATAAAACTCACTGGCATGCAATTGTGATTTATGGTTTAGAGAAGATTGCCACTCATAAAATAACTAGACTCTCAGATAGGCCCAAGGAATCCAGAATGCAAAGGTTACATTAGCATTATAAAAACCTCCAAAAAAAACCTTCTGATTTAAGAAAACTTTGCTACTTCCTGTCGTAAGTATAGTTTTAATGGGGTAAAAATGTATATGAGAAAATATTTGAAATTAAATTACTTTTTAGAACATCAGCAAGACTGGGTGTCTTTTGGTCAGTTAGGAATGTTATCAGAAAACCTTAAATTTGAGACTCTACCCTTTCACATCACATAGGCATCACAGATCAGGTGAGAAAGGACAAATCAATAATAAATGCTGTTATCCTTCTTGCCTGCTATTCTCTATGTAGTGCATCATTCATGACCTTGTCTATTTATTTTTAGAAAGTGACATACATGCTTTTTAATGTTTTAATCTGTCTAAATATAGTGGAATTGAAAAGATAAAATCTAGTATCTAAAAAAATTAGACATACATGTTAAGCATATATGAAATAATTTCTGAATAGAGTATTCATATTTAAAGGAGAATAAGAGTATAAGACCTAAATCTAAAAAAGTTATTCACTCTCATTAGTTATTTGTTTCTATTAAATATCTCCAGGGAGTTCTCTAGCCCAGCAGCAGAATAATCCTCCAAGTTAATCTTAGACAAGATCAATTATTTTTTTTTCTCTAGAATATCCAGGTTGCTAACAACCTTTTAGTTTTAGAAATAGAACTCTTCATGAACTCTTTTATTACTAACATTTTTGAACCCTTACTCTCTGTCTTAGAATCAATATTTCTTGGTTCTAAGGCAGAAGAACATTAAGTGACTTGTCCAGGGTCATACAGCTACAGAATGTTTGAAGCCAGATAGAATCTAGTACATCCAGTCTCTAGACTGAGCAACCTAGATGCCCCTGACACATTTCTTAAAGGCATTTTCAAGTAGAATTTTCCATTTTGTCAAACACATTTTAAATTGTTTTCTATTTTATAAGTAACCTAATTCATAAATTTTGCATAATTCAGTAATGCCCATATTCCCTGGAATGATTTTTCTAAGGGTCATCTACACCTCTCTATATTAAGTCAAATTTAAAAGAATTGAGGAGATAAAATGAATATAAACAAAGGTAAAAACCAATAAAATAAATCCTAGAGATGCAGACATTTATTATTGAAAAAACTAATAAAATTGTGTTTTGTAGTCAATTTATACTAACCTTTAAGAAGAGAGATTTTTTATCCTAGAGATATTCTTTTATCCTTTGTTTCCATAAAAAAAAAACTCAGTGGACTCAGAAATATGGGGATGAAATTTTTTTCCGAATTTTCTGAATTGTCACTTTTTGGATATGTAATGGGGTAAGGGGGCTATTTTTAAAAGGGTTGGACTTGATTTTTAAAGAGTATTTCAACTCTTTCCAAATTGTTTCCATGAAATCATTAGTTTCTTCCTCTTTTACTTTGTTGTCTTTTGAAACATAAACATTATTTTTTCTCAATTCATCAAGATACCTTTCAGGCCATCTTGGGCAGTGAGTTCTAAAATAATCCCTGATCACTTTGAAAGAGTTATTAACAAAGTGTCTTCTAATTTGTCTCATGTAATTTTCTTTAGAAAGATCAAAGTCTAGATATTGACCCCCAAACTCAGTGAGCCTATCCATGAATCTGAAGTGTCTCATCACAATTTTGCTTAATTTTTTCAAATTCTGTCCATTTACCTGTGATTTCAGAGCACTCTCTCATTGCAGTTAGAATGTCCTCCCTACGACAACATAGTTGTAAGTAATCTTCAGATATTATAGTCCCATTTGGGATCTTGTGATGGTCAGCATGATGCATTGCATCCCCAGATTTTATTAACATGAGAAATTATTTTATTTTTCTCACATTTTGTTAGGAAAGCCTGGAGTAGATTTTCAAAGTCTTTGTAAGACAGATCATACTAAAAAAATGTCAGCCATCTTTTTTGTTACCACAAATGGATCTGCTTCAAAAGTGGATATATTGCATATCAATTCTTTCATGTCTTGGGGAGTAAAAGGTATATGGTGTCTTAGTGTCACCACATTCTATTTCAAGCATTTCCCTTAAGGGAAAAAGGTCTTTATTTGAATTAGGTAATGGTGAGTCAGCTTGGGAAGGAACAGTTTTGCTGGAAGAGATTTCCTCAGGGCTGGAATTGGTCTTGGGTTGATAGAAGGAACAGGATGGGATTTCAGGAGAAGGATCTTGGGAAGTAAGGTCAGCCAAGAGCTGCAGAACATTTGAGAGATAGTTCTGTAGCTGAGATATAGGAGAGAGGTTTTCCATCTCTATTTTGAGGGAAGGATTTTCCTCATTTAGAGGTTCAGGAACAAGTTTGTAAAAATCAGACATGTTTTGGATGGGGTCAGCATTTGCCATTTGACCATGTAAAAAGTATTTGACCATGTAAAAAGTAAAAAAGTTTAATTGGATTTGTGTGTCTGCCTGCATTTCATCTTTAATTTTTCATATGGTAGCATTTCTTGTCACAATATTTAGGAAGAGAAAAATAAAATTACATAAGAACATAAGGAATAGGAGACATTCTGAAACCTTTAAGTTTCATAATTGTTCAAAAGCCAAAGGACATTCATGTAATGTAGCATCAATTTTTTATTTATTATACATGTATATTTTGTTTGTTAAATTGTTTATAATTTTGGTTTTAGTCAGTAGATGGAGTTACTGTCTATGAGTTAAAGTCAGGGTATGAAAATTAAAGTTTAGGGTGTGGTCCCCTTAAGGATGTCACACTTTGATTTGATTAACTTCTTGGTTGGAGGGTGGGAGAGGATTAACGCCTTTTGTTTTAGGCTAAGTATAGGAGGTACAGCTGGAAGCAGCTGACATCCCCCTCAGGGTGAAAATGCTAGAATCATGTGTTTCTACCACATGCTTCCAGGAAGCAGCTTCTGCACAGTTTTCTTGAGTTGGCCATGTGTCCAAAAGATTTGTATAAATCAATTTTTACCTTATTTGGGCTTTGAAAGCCTCTTGGGATAAAGAGGACCCTTTTTTTGTTGTTGTTGTTTTTACTTTAACACACCTCTTCCTCACTGATCTTTCCAGGTTTTACGTCTCACTTAAGTTAAACTCTATAAATGGTGGGGATTGGAAAAAAAGAAAATAGATTTTCTGTTGGGGAAGATGGAGGACTATTTTTTCCCTTCTCAAGAGGAGTGAAATCTTTTCTTCACAGGTTCTTGCTCTCATAGCTAATTAAGAGACAAGGCAATACAGATAAAAGATAGAATCTTCTCAAAGTGAGAACTTGAGGTTCTGCTAATTGTGTTAATTGTGGGGGGGGGAAGTTACTTTCCCCAGGTGAGGTCTCAGGGTCCAACCCCTAAAATTAAAGGCAACTGTGCTATATTTTTTAAGTAGGATGAAGGGGAAAAATGAAATTACCTTCCATAGCTCATTTATGTAGACTCAAAATAAACTATTAAAAGCTGGCTTAGGGATAGTCACAACAGCAAAGGAAAAGTTTAGGAAAGTTAAGAAGATTGAGGGTACTTCATCACAAATGACATGGTCTGCCAATTAAAAAATTATTATTTTTAAAGGGGTTGGACTTGATTATTTAAGAGTGTGGTTGTCAGGAATTTAATTGATTCCAAAGAGATTTTATTTTCAATTTATTTACAAAATGTAGAAAGAGTGAAGTAAGAAAGCAGAGAGAGGATAAGGTAAGATATCTAGCCTAAACACTGAGTAATTTACTCCCAGCCCTCCCTGGGCAGGGAGAGTTATTTTCAGCAGACCTCAGCTAGGACCCAGGAAGTTTCTCAAGTGGATAGGTCTTTCTTGATGTGTCTTCAGAGAAAAAAACAGCAGTTAGAGTCAGCTTTTCACTCACCACATGTCAGTACAGTCAGGAAATAGGGTCTCAGGTCCAGTTAGCAGTTCCTTCTGCCCCTCTTCACCAGACATAACTCAAAAACATGTAGAATTTCCTTCCTATAGGAAGTTGTCACTCCCTTTAAAAGACATTTTCTCTCGCACCACTTCTTGTGTCTTCCCCTAATTTAACATCTACCAATCACAGTTGACACCATGCTCAAGGACTGCCCAGAAGGCAGTCAGTCAATTCTGATTCAATACCCACTGTTACACACATGTTTCACAGAACTTCCACTCAATTATTAAATGGGAAATTTACACTTTTGGTGATTAGGTCTAAAAATGGGCAGATCTCCATACTCAACTTTTAAGTTAGGTATTTACAATTTTGGTGATTAAATCTGAAAATGGGCAGGGTTTACAATATTAATCTTAACAATCAGGGGAGAGTTAATTTTAATCTTCATACATAAAAGGTATAAATTATGGACCACTAATTTTGGAACATTTAAAAATCTGAGTGGGACCCACAGCAGACCATGAATGAGGCCCTGGGAATGTTTTCTGTGATTTGGGCTTAAGTTTCCTGGAACATGGTTCTGTGAGTCTGTGATTTGATCAATAATTATTATGCAGAGCAGTAAATGAGTCCATGAGGAAAGAGAAACACCTGGACAATTTTTTTTTTTGTTTTTTGTTTTTGGTTTCTTATTATATATTTTATTTGATCACTTCCAAGCATTATTCATTAAATACATAGATCATTTTCTTTCTCTCCCCCACACCCCATAGCCAACGTGTAAATCCACTGGGCATTACATGTTTTCTTGATTTGAACCCATTGCTATGTTAAAAATATTTGCATTAGAGTGTTCATTTAGAGTCTCTTCTCTGTCATGTCCCCACAACCTCTGTATTCAGGCAGTTGCTTTTCCTCGGTGTTTCTACTCCCATAGTTTATCCTTTGCTTATGAATAGTGTTTTTTTTCTCCTAGATCCCTGCAAATTGTTCAGGGACATTACACCGCCACTAATGGAGAAGTCCATTATGTTCGATTATACCACAGTGTATTAGTCTCTGTGTACAATGTTCTCCTGGTTCTGCTCCTCTCGCTCTGCATCACTTCCTGGAGGTTGTTCCAGTCTCCATGGAACTCCTCCACATTATTATTCCTTTTAGCACAATAGTATTCCATCACCAACATACACCACAATTTGCTCAGCCATTCCCCAATTGATGGGCATCCCTTCGTTTTCCAGTTTTTGGCCACCACAAAGAGCACAGCTATGAATATTTTTGTACAAGTCTTTTTGTCCATTATCTCTTTGAGGTACAGACCCAGCAGTGCTATGGCTGGATCAAAGGGTAGATATTCTTTTGTCGCCCTTTGGGCATAGTTCCAAATTGCCCTCCAGAATGATTGGATCAGTTCACAACTCCACCAGCAATGAATCAATGTCCCTACTTTGCCACATCCCCTCCAGCATTCATTACTTTCCTTTGCTGTTATGTTAGCCAATCAGCTAGGTGTGAGGTGATCCCTCAGAGTTGTTTTGATTTGCATCTCTCTGATTATAAGAGATTTAGAACACTTCTTCATGTGCTTATTAATAGTTTTGATTTCTTTATCTGAGAACTGCCTATCCATGTCCCTTGCCCATTTATCAACTGGAGAATGGCTTGATTTTTTGTACAGTTGATTTAGCTCTTTATAAATTTGAGTAATTAAACCTTTGTCAGAGGTTTCTATGAAGATTTTTTCCCAGTTTGTTGTTTCCCTTCTGATTTTAGTTACATTGGTTTTGTTTGGGCAAAAGCTTTTTAATTAGATGTAGTCAAAATTATTTATTTTACATTTTGTGATTCTTTCTATGTCTTGCTTGGTTTTAAAGATTATCCCCTCCCAAAGGTCTGACATGTATACTATTCTGTGTTTACCCAATTTACTTATGGTTTCCTTCTTTATGTTTAAGTCACTCACCCATTTTGACTTTATCTTGGTGTAGGGTGTGAGGTGTTGATCTATTCCTAGTCTCTCCCACACTCTCTTCCAATTTTCCCAACAGTTTTTATCGAATAGTGGATTTTTGTCCCAAAAGCTGGGATCTTTGGGTTTATTGTATACTGTCTTGCTGAGGTCCCTTTCCTCCAGTCTATTCCACTGATCTTCCTTTCTGTTTCTTAGCCAGTACCAAATTGTTTTGATCACTGCTGCTTTGTAATATAGTTTAAGGTCAGGGACTGCAAGGCCCCCATCATATGTGTTTTTTTTTTTCATTATTTCCCTGGATATCCTTGATCTTTCGTTCTTCCAAATGAACTTTGTTATGGTTTTTTCTAAATCAGTGAAGAAATCTTTTGGTAGTTCAGTGGGTATGGCACTAAATAGATAAATAAGTTTGGGTAGGATGGTCATTTTTATTATATTGGCTCGTCCTATCCATGAGCAGTTAATGTTTTTCCATTTGTTCAAGTCTAGTTTTAGTTGTGTGGCGAGTGTTTTGTAGTTGTGTTCATATAGTTCCTGTGTCTGTCTTGGGAGATAGATTCCTAGGTATTTTATTTTGTCTAAGGTGATTTTGAATGGGATTTCCCTTTCTAGTTCTTGCTGCTGAGCTATGTTGGAGATATATAGAAAAGCTGATGATTTATGTGGGTTTATTTTGTATCCTGCAACTTTGCTAAAGTTGTTGATTATTTCAATTAGCTTTTTGGTTGAATCTCTAGGATTCTTTAAGTAGACCATCATGTCATCTGAAAAGAGTGATAACTTGGTCTCCTCCTTGCCTATTTTGATGCCTTCAATTTCTTTTTCTTCTCTAATTGCTACTGCTAGTGTTTCTAGTACAATGCCAAATAGTAGAGGTGATAATGGGCATCCTTGTTTCACTCCTGATCTTATTGGGAATGCGTCTAGTTTATCCGCATTGCAGATGATATTACCTGATGGTTTTAGATATATACTGTTTATTATTTTTAGGAATGACCCTTCTATTCCTATGTTTTCTAGTGTTTTTAATAGGAATGGGTGTTGTATTTTATCAAAGGCTTTTTCTTCATCTATTGAGATAATCACGTTTATCTATTGAAATAATCATGTGATTTTTGTTGTTGATGTGGTCAACTATGTGGATGGTTTTCCTAATATTGAACCAGCCCTGCATCCCTGGTATAAATCCTACTTGATCATGGTGAATGATCCTTCTGATCAATTGCTGGAGTCTTTTTGCTAGTATCCTATTTAAGATTTTTTCATCTATATTCATTAGGGAGATTGGTCTATAGTTTTCTTTAGCTGTTTTTGACCTGCCTGGTTTTGGAATCAGTACCATGTTTGCGTTGTAAAAGGAGTTTGGTAGAATTCCCTCTTGCTTATTATGTCAAATAGTTTCCATAGTATTGGGATTAACTGTTCTCTGAATATTTGATAGAATTCACTGGTGAATCCATCAGGCCCTGGGGATTTTTTCTTAGGAATTTCTTTGATGGCTTGTTGGATTTCATTTTCTGATATGGGATTATTTAAGAATTCTATTTCCTCTTCTGTTAGTCTAGGCAGTTTGAATTTTTGTATATATTCAACCATATCTCCTAAATTGGTGTATTTATTGCCATATAATTGGGCAAAGTAATTTCTAATGATTGCCTTAATTTCCTCTTCATTGGAGGTGCTGCCCCCCTTTTCATCTTTAATGCTATTAATTTGCTTTTCTTCCTTCCTTTTTTTAATTAGATTGACCAGTAATTTGTCTATTTTGTTTGTTTTTTCAAAGTACCAGCTTCTTGTCTTATTTATTAAATCAATAGTTTTATCACTTTTGATTTTATTAATTTCTCCCTTAAATTTTAGGATTTCTAGTTTGTTTGTTTTTTTTGCTGGGGTATTTTAATTTGATTGCTTTTGAGTTTTTTCATTTGCATTTCCAATTGATTGATCTCTGCTCTCCCTAGTTTGTTAATATAAGCATTCAGGGATATGAATTTACCTCTGATTACCGCTTTGGCTGCATCCGGAAAGGTTTGAAAGGATGTTTTGCCACTGTCATTTTCCTCGATGAAATTATTAATTGTTTCTATGATTCCTTCTTTAACTAAAGGATTTTGGAGTATCATATTGTTTAATTTCCAATTGGTTTTAGATTTGGTTTTCCATGTACCTTTACTAATCACTATTTTTATTGCCTTGTGATCTGAGAAGGCTACATTCATTATTTCTGCTTTTCTGCATTTGTGTGCTATGTTTCTGTGACCTAATGTATGGTCAATTTTTGTGAATGTGCCATGTGGTGCTGAGAAGAAGGTGTATTCCTTTTTATCCCTATTTATTTTTCTCCATATGTCTATTAATTCTATTTTTTCTAAGATTTCATTCACTTCTCTTACCTCTTTCTTATTTATTTTTTGATTTGATTTATCTAAATTTGATAATGGTTGGTTTAAGTCTCCCACTAATATGGTTTTACTGTCTATTTCTTCCTTCAATTCTCCTAGTTTCTCCATTAGAAATTTGGGTGCTATATTATTTGGTGCATACATGTTGATTAGTGATATTTCATCATTGGCTAGAGTCCCTTTTAAAAAAATATAATTACCTTCCCTATCCCTTTTGATCAGGTCTATTTTTGCTTTGGCTTTATCAGATATCATGATTACCACTCCTGCCTTCTTTCTGTCAGTTGAGGCCCAGAAGGTCTTACTCCAGCCTTTAATTCTGACCTTGTGGGTGTCAACCCCCATTATGTGTGTTTCTTGAAGACAACATGTGGTAGGGTTTTTGGATTCTAATCCATTCTGTTATTCGTCTACGTTTTATGAGTGAGTTCATCCCATTCACATTCAAAGTTATGATTGTCATTTGTGGACTCCCTGGCATTTTGATAGCCTTCCCTAATTCTAACCTTTTCTTCTTCAGCTCTACCTTTTAGTCCAGTGATTTACTTTGAATCAGTCCCCCTTGTCCCCTCCTTTGATGTTTCCCTTTTTAGTCCCTCCCTTTTTGTTCCCTCCCCCTTCCCCCCTCTCTTTCCCTCCATTTTGTTTTCCCTCTCCCCCTTCCCCCCTTTGTTTTCCCTTCTCCCTACCCTTGTTGGGTAAGATAGAATTCAAGATCCCAATGGATCTGGATGTTTTTCCCTTTCAGATTTGATTTCCTTGAGATTAAGGTTTAAGTAAAAAACCCTCTCTTCCTCTCCTTCTTATACGAGTTTTCTTCCCCTCCCCTTCCCATGTGAATCTTTGTGTGAGAAAGATTATTCTATTTTGTCTTTCTTTACCCCCTATTTATTCATTACATTTTCCCCACATGTTAGTATACATAGATTGATAGAAATGTAGGCCTTAAAGAAGAGAGTTTGAATAAAGGAAGAAGATAACATTTTTCTCATTTCCCCTTTCCTTAATATTTACCTTTTCAGGTATTCCTTGCTCTTTGTTTTTCAGTATCAAACTTTCCACAGAGCTCTGGTCTTTTCTTTGCAAAAAGTTGGAAATCTTCTATTTTGTTTAATGCCCATACTTTCCCTTGGAAATATATAATCAGTTTTGCTGGGTAGCTGATTCTTGGTTGAAGACCCAGCTCTCTTGCCTCTCTGAAGATCATGTTCCATTCCTTATGATCATTCAGAGTAGAACTTGCAAGGTCTTGTGTGACCGTGATTGGCATTCCTTTATATCTAAATTGTCTTTTTCTGGCTTCCTGTAGGATTTTTTCTTTTGTTTGATAGCTTTGGAATTTGGCAATTACATTCCTGGGAGTTGTCTTTTGGGGGTTTAGTGTAGAAGGTGTTCTGTGAGCTCTGTCAGTGGCTGTATTACCCCCTTGTTCTAGAATCTCTGGGCAATTTTCTTTGATTATATCTTGTGTCACGATGTCGAGTTTGGTGTTTATTTCTGGCTTTCCTGGAAGTCCAATTATTTTTAAATTATCTCTTCTCCCTCTATTTTCCAGATCTGTCACCTTGTCAGTGAGATATTTTATGTTCTCTTCTAATTTCTTGGTATTTTGGCTTTGCTTTATTAATTCTTGCTCTTTTACACAATCGTTGTCTTCCAGTTGCCTGATTCTGGCCTTTAAAGGCTGGTACACCTGGACAATTTAAAGGAGCTTGATATCAATTTTTCAGGGCAAGTGATGTCAAAGAGTGTATTTTTCTAAAACTAGAAAAAAAGAAATAAAAGTATCTGAAAGCAAGGATAGTGAGTCCAAGGATGAGTACATTTTAGAACAGCAGGAAAATATCAGTTCAAAGAAAGCTTGTTTTAATAGCAAAGTTTCACTTATCAAGTTCAATCACTCAGTCAACAAGAATTTATTCTTTGTGCCTACTATGTGTCAGATATAGTGCTAAATGCTATACTTACAATAAGTCAAGAATACTTATTTTTTTCAAAAGTTTGGAACCTAATCTGGTATAGCAGTGCTGATAAAATGCAAACAACTACATATGAATCAGAAATATATAGGATTTATTAGAGATAATTAAGGGAAAGAAGGAACTATTATTAAAGGGGATCAGGAAAGGTTTTTTGAGAAGGGTAAGACTTTATCTGGAACTAGAAGGAATTCAAGAAAACTATACATTAGAAAAATGAGGAAAGAGAATTCCAGGTGAAGAAAACAATGAAAATGCAAGAAGTTGGCATATGGAGTCATAAGTAAATAATTACAAAATAATCCATAACTCTGGATTAGCAGAGTAAAGGAACATGGTAGGTAAATAAGGTGAAAGAAGTCTGGAAAGGTAAGAAGGAGTCATATTATACCAGATATAGAATTTCAAGATTAGGATGTTATACTGGATCTTGGAGGGCTTATATTGTTAACCAGGAATTTCAAATAGATTCAGCAAACATTCACTAAGCACTGATTAAATAAAAGTAATTGTTCTAGGTCCTGTGGATTGGGAGTCAAAAATCAATCCATGAACTACAAGAACTACTCTTTTGCCAAGAACTGGTATTATAATGTATACTGGTCTATGTCTCTCCTATGATATGGAAATACATGACTATGGTGATGGGGAAGGTATTTGTTTAATTCCTGGTCCTCATGCAAAGTATCACTTCAGATGGGAAGACCTCCAAACTATAGTGTGGTAGTGAATGGAAGGGAACTTCAAAAATATTTTGTCAAATCTCTTATTTTATTACAAGATAATTGAGAAATGAAAGACTAAAAAACAGAAGCAATGAAAGCACTTGTTTGGCATATAATGATAAAAATTATTTATTATGAAGCATAGAAGAAAATAGGTTCATTAAGTTACAGAATATGAAAGATATACACACAATACACATTTGTAAATGGAGATTTTGAACCTTTGACTTCATTCCCCAGAAGTCCATAGTATTTCCCCAAATTCCCTGTAATCTCTCCTGTCTACACTTTGACAAGATCAAATTATTGGCATTTAACTGGTTTTTCACAGGGAGAGTAGTTAGTCCAAGTCAGTGGATTTTAAGTCAATTTTGAGAAGTAATTCTTTTTTATTTTCCTTCTGTCTCTAGACTCAAAACACAAAACAAAAATGCCATTCCTTCATATGCAAATATGCTATGGTTTCCCATAAGTTTTTCCTCCTAACTTGTTTACTCTATAAACAAACCTCATTCAGTTTTTTTTTTTTTGAGGAATAAAATGCTCAAACAGCTCCCATTTCCACAGAGCCTTATAGAGCTCAGGCAGCTCAAAGTTTGGAGTATCTGTTCTTACTACTGGTCATTGCATTTAGCTTGAATAATCCTGAGATTCAGAGGGGAAATTCATCTTCCTGCACACTTTTTGGCATTTGGGCCTGTCAAACCTCTATAATACATCCAATTTGAGATCCCTCCATACTATGTTCACTTCTCCCTCATTATGATGAACTTCAGAGCTCTGACAAAAGAAATGTGAATGGATGATAAATACTGGGGTAGGGGAAGGAAACTTTAAAAGAGATCTGGAAGTTTATTGTTCACTATTTTGAGTTTGTTCTCCTCCTAAAATATAGAACAAGTCTATTGGAATTGGTTTAAATGATTTTTAAGCTACTATGTTTTGTGTGTATTGATCTTTAATTTGTACCTTTACCTTTGCTGAAGAACAAAATGTCATTGTATAAGCCCATGTACATCTTGCCCAAACCCTAATCAATCCATCAAAGATCACAAGTTGCCTTTGTGAATTGTCAAATAGATGATGATGGATGTAATTCATCAAAAGCTATATACAACCTTTGGAGAATTTAATGAGCTAAGAGTTTAAATTGTAACTTTAAGGGGTCTTCAGAAATAATTTTAGATAACTAGTGGTTTCTGAATGGATGATTTTTTTATACTTATATATACATTATAAGGAATGGTGTATTAAAGGTAAAAAGTTCATATAAAGCATGAAGTCAAAAAGAGCTTCAATTCATGCATAACAATTTTACTCTTCAGTTTTAATTTACTTCCAAGAGAAAAATCTAGGTTTCATAGTGATGTTCTAGACCCAAATAAGTTTTACTTTGTTTAAAATATATCTTTGTCAAGGTTGAAAGATTTGCTACAGCAATAAAAATTGCGACAGATATCCATCAGTTCAGAGGGTTTTTTTAATGTCATACAGCAACTTCTATAAAATATGATAGTAGGTTTGTTGGAGTTATCTGGGCTACTGTGAATTTTGGAAACTTTGGTACTTCTTTGAATGTGCATTATCTACTGTATTTCTGTTTTATTCTGAAAATCATAATATATCTACATAGTGGTTCATGACCAAGTTAAAAAGGAAATAGATCTCATTTTTTAGTGAGGAACCTTTGTATTCTACCTCTCCTTGACTGACACAGTGTGTCACTGATTATAAGCTACATAAATTTGATTTTTAAAACTTTTTTATTATTGTTTTTCCTTGCATGTGTAATAGAGCATCTGAGTTTTAATTTTTATCTTCTTTTTGTATTCAAAGCACATGTTAACAGTATTGAGAAGATTTTTCTTTAACTTTTTTTTCATTTTGCAGCAATATAAGTTTAAAATATACTTTTAATATTAATGCATAACCAAAAGCCATAGACTATAAAAATCATGCCATTCATTGTTTAAAAATTATGGGACTTTGCTTCATGATTCTGTCTGATTCCAGAAAAAGAGAATATACAAAAGAGCCACTGTACAGTGCTAAAGAAGCACAGAGCACCTGCATAATGCCTATGGAGCACAAGGTCAAAGAGACTGATCCCAGTGGGCTTGATGTAACTTTAAGCCAAGTCAAGAGGACTTGGACTTGTTTGGGGTTGGACGTTACAGCCATTTTGACATATGTAAGAAGCTGGAATTCCTCTGAGTCATATTCTATCAAGCACCTCCTTTTTGCTGCCATCCTAGCTTCCATTTGCTGCTGAAATCTATTCCCTTTTCTGTCTTTCATAGTGTGGCAAACTTTCTATACTCCTGGCAACTGATTGGGTAGTGTATAATTTCTTAAATCATTTTAATTGGGCTCTGATTCAAGGATCTTTTATTGGTTTGTTTTTCCTTTACTTAGATTTATTTTTTTAGACATAAGACTTTTACATTTTGTATTATATCCACAATTAATTTTTCTCTTTTATTTGGATTTTTTGATGATTTTGATTTTCTTTTGCAAATTGATTCACATACCTCATAACTCAGCCATGTATCCCTGAGTGATCCCTGTGTTTGTTATTATTCACCTCAGTGGGGCCAAGTTTTTGTTTGAATTTTGATTTAAATTTGAGCAATTTTAGGATAAGAAACTTGCTACCTCTCAGGATCCAGAATGTGCTATGAAGATAGATGCCTGCAGAGACCATATGAAACACCAGAAGATCCAGAGTGAACTTTGGTGAATTGAATTATGGGGGGTTGAAATGCCTTTGATTTGAATGTATACTCTTATGCCAAAGGGGACTGCTCCCAAATTGGATTTTTGTCAACCTAGTTATCATTGGTTTTGTTCTTTTTTTCCCCTTTTATCCACAAATTATTGCAATTTTTAAGTTGATTATGTCTCCATGATGCTCTTGGGAAGACTGATCTCCCAATAGGATCACAGGGGATTGATATAAATGGAGATTATAAAACCTCGACTTCATTCCCCAGAAGTCCTTAGTATTTCCCAAAATTCCCTATAATCTCCCCTGGGTTTCCACTTTGGCAAGATCCTATTATTGGTATTTAAATTGGCTATAAATCCTCCCATGTTTTTTTTTTTTTCCACATGACTGGGTTGAGTTCAGATACTTCCTTTGACTTTAGTTATATTAATAAAACTTTTAAAACATAATACTTAGTTTCTGATTATTAATTTTAATCTTGACAACATATACATTTCCATGTACACATGCCTCTATCATATATGCATGTATAAATACAAACCAATGGATGAAGCACTACTACACTGGGAATCAGAGAGACTTGAGTTCAAATTAGACAGGAAATATTGTAAGGATCCAGATTGTAAAATACTTTAAAAATCTAAAAAGATTTATGTTTGATCTTTAAGGCAAAAAAGACAGCCACCATAGTAGAATTCTGTCTCTCTCTCTATGTCTCTTTGTATCTCTTTGTCTGTCTGTCTACATCTCTTTTGCCTTTCTTTGTCTCTCTGTCTCTCTAATATATAGCTGTTTGCATGTTATCTTCCCAGCACTGGAATGTGAGCTGCTTGGGGTTAAATGTGTTTTGCCTTTCTTTGTACACCCATACTTATGACAGTTTCTAACACTAATCAACACTTAAAAAAGGCTTGTTGATGTGATTTGTTGATTGACATGTGTATATACACATATTTCCTTGTTACTATGTATATAAACACACACACATATATATATATATAACAAGAAGTTCAAGTTAATATATGCATGTACATATTTGCATATATATGTATATATGTGAGGAAACTAAGGCAAAGCCAGTTAAGTGATTTGCTTATAGTCAAAGAGTTATTCAATGTCTGAGGCTAGATTTGAACTCAGATATCTCCAACTTCAGGCTTATATACTCATCCTTGAATATCTATATCTAGGGTAAGATTTATGATGTAGCTTGGGAGAAACCTTCTTTCTTCCTAGTACTTCTAAAAGAGAATACAAATTTTTAATTCCCTCTTTAGGGAGAAATCTGTTGAGAAAAAAATATACTTTAGAAGATAGCAGACATATAAAGAAATCACATGAACATGACCCTGATTTTCTGGAACCCACCTAGAGAATTGAAAGAATTTCCCCAGGGAACAGAGCAGGAACTCTTTTTCACCTTTGAGCTAAGATACCTCATTCTCAGTAAGAGAGCTCATTCACACTATGTATTTTCTTTTCTTCTGTTTCATTTTATTTTTTTCTTTTTATTTCTTTTCCCCTCCCTTCCTTCCTCCCTCCCTCCCTCCCTCCCTTCCTTCCTTGCTTGCTTGCTTGTTTGCTTGCTTGCTTGCTTGCTTCCTTCCTTCCTTCCTTCCTTCCTTTCTTTCTTTTTTTCTTTCTTTCTTTCTTTCTTTCTTTCTTTCTTTCTTTCTTTCTTTCTTTCTTTCTTTCTTTCTTTCTTTCTTTCTTTCTTTCTTTCTTTCTTTCTTTCTTTCTTTCTTTCTTTCTTTCTTTCTTTCTTTCTTTCTTTCTTTCTTTCTTTCTTTCTTTCTTTCTTTCTTTCTTTCTTTCTTTCTTTCTTTCTTTCTTTCTTTCTTTCTTTCTTTCTTTCTTTCCTGTCAGTACCAGGTACAGTCTTAAGTGCTTTATAAATATTATCTCATTTGTTATATCATTAATGTGTTATCTTCAATAAAGCCAATCTGAATCCATTCATGTCTGCATATTCTGTACAAAACTTTTTTAAATTTAATATAATCAAATTATTCAAAATTATTTGTTTTACATTTCGTAATGCTCTGTCTCTTGCTTGGTCTTAAATTCCTTCCTTTCCAATAGATCTGATAGATATACTATTCTATGTTCACCTAATTTATTTATGATTTCACTCTTTATATTCATGTCATTTACCCATTTTGAATATATCTTGTTATAAGGTGCAAGAACATTTTTTTCCATTTTTTCCAATTTTCTGAGAATATTTCTGTCAAATAGTGATGTTATCATCCAAAAGCTGGAATCTTTGGGTTTATCAAACACTAGCTTGCTGAGGTGATTTACCCCTAGTCAATTCCATTGGCCCACCCTTCTATCTCCTAGCCAGTACCATATTGTTTTGATGCTCAGTGCTTTTTAGTATAGTTTAATATCTGGTACTGATAGGCCCCCATCCTTCACATTTTTTTCATTAGTTCCCTTGATATTCTTGATCTTTTTTTCTTCCAAATGAATGTCATAATACTTTTTTTTTTTCTAATTCTATAAAAAAAGTGTTTTTTGTTTTTTTGGTTTTTCTTCTAGTTTGATAGGTATGGCATTTAATAAGTTAATTAGTTTAGGTAAGACTGTCATTTTTATTATTTTAGCTTGTCCTACCCATGAGCGATTAATGTTTTTCCAATTGTTTAGATCTAGGTTTATTTTTGTTGAAAGTGTTTTGTATGTTTGTCATTTCTTCTGGCACAATTATAAACTATAACATGTTTAGACATTCCTCAATTGATGGACATCCAGTTCTTTGGTACCACATAGAGACTTGCTATAAATATTTTTGTATGAGTAGGTCCATTCCCTCTATTTTTTATCTCTTTGTGATCCAAACCTAGACATTTTATTGCTGACCAGATTTAATTAAAAGAAAAAAATATGGAGAGACCTATATGAAATTACAAAGAGCAAAAAGAGCAGAACCAAGATAACATTATATACAGAAACAAAAATATTATTTGAAGTATAACTTATTTATATCCACTTTCTAAGAAAGAACTTACAAAAAGAAAGTAATGATATAATTTTCTATATAAATATATTTTTTGTCAAATTATGCCTTCTCTCAGTCAGACCCAAGTCAGTTGAGTAGAGACAGGAATACCTGAATTTCTCTGAAAATCCCATCCAACTTATCTTAAAATAAATTTCAAAATTAAAACTATAGAGTGAGAATCAACAAAAGGATTGGATTATAAGGGATAAAAGTAGGAGTTCAATAAAGTGAGGAGAACAGTTGAATAAAAACACTTAGTTGAGTTTTCAAAGTACAGATAGAAAATAGAAAAGAGGAAAGAGATTATAATTCTTAAACCCTATAACTATGCCTAAAATTCCTAATAACTACCTCTAATTGTCTTCTGAGGACAGTTTCTTCTACTTCTTGCCTTCTTCTTTTACTCTTATCTACAAATGATTCACTAACTACCTAACTACTTATATAATAGACAGTGTAAACCTTAAAATTTCTTAGACTTATGACTGTTGGAAATTTCACCATTGGGAAATTTCATACTTGGAAAAAGTTTCCTACTGATAGTAAGAACTCTATTGGAATGTGAAACCCCTTGGCATGGGAGGATCCTTCTCCTCCCTACTTAAGACTACTTTAGGACAGAAACCTTTTGCTAAACAATGGAAAGGGCTTTGACCTATGCTTAAGCATAGAACAGGAAGTTCTTTGAGTCATGATTGATTTTAGAATTGATACAATAGAGATACTTGGAATGACAGAACCAGGTCTTGGAACTTCCAATCTCCACCCTACTCAGAGTAACAGGATTTAGGAAGGGCTGCAGCAAGATCAAGATTTAATTATTTGAGAATATGACCTTCAACAGACATGTGCAAAGCCACAGACCTCTGGGTGGTCCTGGGTTAAACTAGTGCCACCACTGGCACAGGGGAGACATGAACAGTGATTGGTAGATGTGAGAACTGAGGGGAGGGAACTTAGATGGTTTCCTTAAAGATAGCGGGGTCTGAGGACAGAGAGGAGGAGAGTTTTTTGCTCTGAGGAGGTTTTGCTCTGAAGGAGTCTGAGAGGAGAGAGGTCCTGGAGGGAGAGCTCCTGGAGAGGTCTTGAAGGAGGCTGTGGAAGGAGAACTCAGGAGGAGTCAGGAGGAGAATTCTCTGGAAACACTTCTTGAAAGGATGCTCTCTTGAAGATGGAGCCTGAGGTTGGCATGAGAAGCCTTACCTAGAGAGATCTTGGGTGAGTGATAAAACCAACTGACTGATTTATTCCTTCTTATTCCTTTCTTACTTTCTCTCTTTTTCTATTGATTAATCAGTGTATTATGAATTAAATTTCTCTATAAAACCCAGTTGGCTTGGGCTTATTCATAAATTGGGAATATATTCCCTGGCGACCATCTTATATTTATATAAAACCAAGACACAGTAGAAAACATATTTCAGTGGTCATAATTGTTATATATTTCCCTTGCTCCCAAAACATTTTAATTATCATAACAGCCACCACCCACTAACTCCTTCAATTATCTTCTAACACCCAACTGTCAGTAGCCAAGTGCCAGGAGCCCTTGCCTCAGAGATAGACCTCTTGATCTCTCAAGATTCAGAGGCAAAAGCCCCTAACTGTCCATGGCTCCTTCCTTTTCTCTGTCCTGGTCTTCCTGGTAATAGAATATTCAGCTCTAGCTCACTGACTCTTGTCAGTTCTGATCTATTTAGAAATCCTGTTCTTTTGCCTCTTAAGGAGACAGAGAGAGAGATTAAGAAAATCCCTTTAACAACATAAAGCAATTTTTTGGCAACTTGGAAGGAGGGGAGAGAAGTTTTCTTGCACTAGGGTAAAAGGGGAGCACCATCCACAACAAAGTCACACAAACAGTGTGAGACAACAGCAAATCTCCCACCCCCACCCAACTGCTGGAGGTTCTCAACATTGGACTCTGGTCAGCATCAAGACACTGAGACTCTACTTAAGCCAATAGCATAGGACACTTATAACCACCCTTTGAAGTTGTGAGGCCTAACCCATCATCACCCAGGGAGCCTAGACTGTAGAAGTCTGTGAAGGTTCACTGGTGAGGCCCCAAGTACCAGCAGAAGCCAGATAGTGGCCTTGAGAACTAAACAGCAAGACCGTAAAAAGACTGAATAAGGAGTAAGATCTGGCTTCTAGAGTTCTCAGTACATTGACTAACATGTCATCATGGAAGAATTAAAACTTGCAGACATTCAGAACTAGACCTGAGTGTAACAGGAAGAAAGTAATGAAGGCCAAGAAATTGTACCTCTACCCTGGAAAGAAAGTCCATCTTTAAGATTAAAAATAAAAGTCAAGAAAAAGGCTTGGAAATTTGGCAAAATGAAAACAAAAACACCTAAGCACAGAAAATTAGTATTGACTCAAGAAAGAGCAAGAAACAAACTCAAAAGAAAACATGGAAATCAAAACAGTTACATTTGAAACTTCAAAGATAAATGGGAGGTAATCATGGCTGCAATCTAGACACCACACACTTCCTCTCCCCGGCACCAAATGAAATAGACTAAATCAAAGGAGCATAAAAATCACCTTTGGAGGAACAGAAGGACACCCCAGTACTCCCCAGTACCCCACAGAGGCGAAGGTAAGTGAGGTTTGAACATTTCCACACTATAATAAGAAGGAGGGTAAGCTTGCACAAAAACGTGAACTGAGCCACCCTTCCCCCCCCTTACCCCCTCCAAACCAGAGTGTGCTACTGGAGCGCTCACTGGGACAGCAAGTGAGTGGGGAACGTCTCTGTCTGGGGGGGGACTCCAGGGTCCTTGGGATCTGGGGACTACCAAGATGAAAGGTCTCAGGGCGGTTTCATGGGAGAACCCGGCGCTGACCACGGGGATCCGCGGAGCTATACTTGGGGCGGTTGCGCTGAACATCTGGGAGGAGCTAAACACCAGGGGCAGACAACGCACTGATTATCTGGGCAGAGCTGAACACCTGGGCAGTTTGGCTGTGAGCAGGGCCCCAGCTCTCTAAGAAACCTCGGAGGCTGGGAAGAACTAGTCTGAGGCAACCTAAATTCAAAGAAAACCCGCCTATATCACCCAGACCCCAGACCAAAAAGGAAAGGGGAATAAAAGCACCAATGGGATGGCTCACATGGCCCAAAATCAAGCCTCCAGGAAGAAAGGGAAAAAGGTGACTATTGAAAACTTTTATGGTGGAAGTACCCAAGGAAAAGAAGAGAATGAGGAGGAAATCCAAAAAAAATCAGAACATGCCTCCCAAAATGGAAACTATCAACAAGCTCTGGAAGATCTCAAACTGGAACTTATCCAAAAGATGGAAACCTGGAAAAAAAATGGGAGAAAGAGATCAGCAGTCTGACAGATAAGACTACTCAATTGGAAAAAGAGCTCAAAGCATCCAATAGAAGGGCAGACAAAGCTGAAAAGCAAAACCAGTCCCTAAAGACCAGAATTAAGCAACTCGAAGAAAGTGAGATCATAAAACAGCAAGAATCAATAAAGCAAGCCCAAAAAATTAATGAATTAGAAGAAAACATAAAATATCTCACTGAAAAGGTCACAGACTTGGAAAACGGAGGAAGAAAAGACAACCTCCAAATTATCAGTCTCCCAGAAAAACTAGAGATAAACAATTACCTTTATGTTATTCTACAGGAGATTATTGAAGAAAATTGCCCACACATTCTGGAGCAAGGGGGCAAAATAGAAATAGAAAGGGTTCATAGAACACCCTCTATATTAAATTACCAAAAGACAACCCCCAGGAATGTAATCTCCAAATTCAAGAGCTTCCAAGAAAAGGAGAAAATCCTCCAAGAAGCCAAGAAGAGGAGCTTCAGATATAGGGGGGCTCCCATAAGGATCACACATGACTTAGCGGCTAACACACTAA
Organism: Monodelphis domestica; assembly: GCF_027887165.1. Taxonomy (NCBI): domain Eukaryota; kingdom Metazoa; phylum Chordata; class Mammalia; order Didelphimorphia; family Didelphidae; genus Monodelphis; species Monodelphis domestica. The sequence goes on along the minus strand of NC_077228.1, from coordinate 96,445,839 downwards.
GAGACCACAAAGCATGGAACACGATATTTAGGAAGGCAAGAGAGCTGGGTCTCCAACCAAGAATCAACTACCCAGCAAAACTGACTATATACTTCCAGGGGAAAGTATGGGCATTCAACAAAATAGAAGATTTCCAAGCATTTGCTAAGAAAAGACCAGAACTTAGTGGAAAATTTGATAGCCATGTACAGAAAGCAAGAGAAACAAGAAAGGAAAATTAAGGAGGGGGAGAGGGAGGGAGTATAAAAAGGGAGGTAAGGAGAGGGGGAAGGGGAATGGAGCATAAAAAGGGAGGGACTAGAAAGGGAAGCATATCAAGGGAGGGGACTAGGGTGACTGACACAAAGTAAATCACTGGTTCAAAAGTAGATAGCTAAAGAAGAAAGGTCAGAACTAGGGGAAGATATCAAAATGCCAGCGAATCCACAAGTGACAATCATAACTTTGAACGTGAATGGGATGAACTCACCCATAAAATGTAGACAAATAGCAGATTGGATTAGAAACCAAACCCCTACCATTTGTTGCCTTCAAGAAACACATATGAGGCAGGTTGACACTCACAAGGTTAGAATTAAAGGTTGGAGTAAGACCTTTTGGGCCTCAACTGATAGAAAGAAGTCAGGAGTTGCAATCATGATATTTGATAAAGCCAAAGTAAAAATAGACCTAATCAAAAGGGATAGGGAAGGTAAATATATTCTGCTAAAAGGTAGTATAGACAATGAGGAAATATCACTAATCAACATGTATGCACCAAATGGTATAGCATCTAAATTTTTAATAGAGAAACTAGGAGAATTGAAGGAGGAAATAGACAGTAAAACCATTTTAGTGGGAGACTTGAACCAATCACTATCAAATTCAGTTAAATCAAACCAAAAAATAAACAAGAAAGAGGTAAAAGAGGTGAATGAAATCTTAGAAAAATTAGAGTTAATAGACATATGGAGAAAAATCCCCAGGGCCTGACGGATTCACCAGTGAATTCTATCAAACATTCAAATAACGGCTAACTCCAATACTATACAAACTATTTGACATAATAAGCAAAGAGGGAGTTCTACCAAACTCCTTTTATGACACAAACATGGTACTAATTCCAAAGCAAGGCAGGCCAAAAACAGAGAAAAAGTCAAGAATCAAATAAATCATTTTGTTCATTTGTGAGTATAAGCAGGTAAAACTTTGTTACATTTTGAAAAATGTTGTTCATATATAAATACAAATAATATTTGTCATTGAAATGGCACATTTCATAATAGGCTTTACATTTGTTATCTTGCTTGAATCACACAATGATTTTATGAAGAACTTTATATTAGTATTTTTTTTTAGAGGGGGAAAATTGAAACCAAGATAATTTGTAGGGTTTTTTTTCAGACTTGTGTGGTTAGTTAGTATGTGAAGCAAAATTTGAATTATTTTGAAAAATACGAGCCACACTTTAATAGAGATGTTTTTAATTATATTCCATGTATAACTATTTTGCAATGGCTTTATGAGTTGTTGTATAAAGCATGGTAAGGGTAAGATGGAGCAGGTAGAACTAGGATAGAATGGCCTGGGGACAGTGATGAGACAAGAGACATGAATTTATACCCAAACACACACAGGTTAGTGGACTTCAAAATATATATTAGCTTCCCCTAAAAACTCAACCATATGGGGCAGCTAAGTAGTTCAATAGACTGAGAACCAGGCCTAGAATGGGAAAGTTATGAGTTCAAATGTAGCCTTAGACATTGTCAAGATGTGTGACTCTGGGCAAGTCACTCAACTCCAACTGCCTAGCCCTTATTGCTCTTTTGCCTGGGAAGCAGGACACACTATTGATTCTAAGACAGATGAGGAATTTTTAAAAAATCCCTAACCACACAGGTCCTCATATTACTTTTTACATATGATCTATTGTTGTAGCCACAGAGAAAATGATCGTGCACATGATGTTTCTTTTTTTTAAATAATTATTTTAAACAATTATAAGTAATAGCAAATTTCTACAACAGTTTTCTGAAGTTATATGATCCAAATTGTCTCCCTCTCTCCCTCCCTCCCCTATTCCCAGAGCTAGCAAGCAATTCAGTCTTGGTTATACATGTATTATCATGCAAAATGTGATTGTTCATTTTAGTAAATGAATAATCGTATAAAACCAAAACCCTAAACATATACCCAAATAAAGAAGTGATAAATCTTATGCTTTCATCTACATTTCAACCTCAACAGTTCTTTCTCTGGAAGTGGATAGTGTTCATTTTCATAAGTCCCTCAGAATTGTCCTGGATCATTGTATTGCTGATAAGTTTATCATGTTTAATGATTTCACAATTTTGCTGTTACTGTGTATAACTTTTTCCTTGTTTTGCTCAACTCAGTATGCATCACTTAATGTAGATCTTTCCAGTTCTTACTGAAATAATGATGTTCATTATTCTTTATATCATAATAGTATTTCATCACCATCATATACCTCAATTTGTTCAGACATTCCACAACTGATGGATATCTTTTTAGTTTTCAATTCTTTAATACTTCAAAAAGAGCAGCTATAAATATTTTTATATTTGCATATAAAATTATATATACATAGATAGATAGATAGATAGATATATAGATAGATAGATAGATAGATTAGGTCCTTTCCCATTTTAAAAAAAATTTTTGGGAATCAGATCAAGGGGTATGAATTGTTTCATAGCCTTTTGGTCATAATTCTAAATCACATGTTTCCATCACCCACAAATATACCACCTCCATATTCAATAATTCCACTCATCACTCTCTTTTCTTCCCCACATTGATCAGTTGATGAGACAATCCAAATCTAAATTGTCCTGCTCTATCAGAATACCATATCACTGCTGATTTTACCTTTCCAATTCTCAGGCTTGGAATCTCTCTCACAATGTACTACCTACATTTCTATATACATCCTGCTGAATCAAAGTAGAAAAAAATCACTCAGCCATTCTGACTTGGTCCACTACAAATGTATGCTACATTACCTCAAACAGGTCCTCAGCTGCTATCAGGTAATCCTTCTATACATGACAGATCAACTCACTATTCCACTCTCCAAAGTTACTCTTATAAACCTTTTTTAATTCTTTCTCTGACCTCTCATGACTCCCCTTCTCCCTACCCTCTTAGCTAAGATCCTTACCCCATTTTTAAAAAAAAGTCATTTAAACTTATAACTGTATTCTCCCTTCTTCCTAATTTTCTATCATTTAGATGCCTCTTGCCTCCTTCTCCTTCTTCAATGATAACTTACAGGATAAGATGACTACACTTCTTGTCAAGGTTAATTTCTTCATTTGTTCAAAGGATTCCAATTCATCCCATCTACTCCAACAGATTTCTTCTTCTGTGTTCTCCATTCTATCAATTAATTTCTACTCTCCCTACTGCCTATAAATATGCTCATGTCTCCCTTGTCCTGAAAAAAAAAACCTCACTGAATACTTCCATTCCAACTATCTATCTATATCTCTTTTGTCCTTTGTATCTATACTCCTAGAAAAAAAAGCTGTTTACAATAGGTGCTTCTATTTTCTTTCCTATAATTCTCCTTTTTACTTCTTACAATCCAACTTCCATTTTTATTCCACTAAAACTACTCTCTATAGTTATCAGAAATATATTCACTGCCAAATACTACGATATTTTCTCAATTTTTATTCACCTTGGCCTCTCTGTAGTTTTTGTCACAATTTATCATCCTTTCTTCTGTAACATTCTCTTTCTGTGTTTTCAGGATACCACTCGATCTCTCCTGGTTCTCCGCGTGTGTATCTGACTACTATTACTACTAGTTTCCTTTACTAAATTCTTATATAAGTCATGACTGCTCACCATAGGTGTCCCAAAGGGTTCTGTCCTGGGCCATGTTATATTATCCCTTTTACTATTTACTTGGCAATCATAAGTTTCCATGGATTTAATTATCATCTCTATATTCATCATCTTAAAATTGATGTGTGTACTTGTGCATTTGAAATTTAGCTTCATTTTCCCTCTTAAAAATAAATTTAAAGATCGCTGAAGTACAGATAAATATGGAGTGACATATTTTGTTTTAGAAATCTCATAAATATAATCAAGAAATTTAGTCAATTGATTACTTAAATGAAATTTTATAAGGGTTATAAAAGAAGCAAAGAAGTTAAATATATATATATATATGCATATATATATATATATATATATATATAGTCACTTACAGGAAATCATGAAGCCAGAAAATAATAGTAGAATGATTTCTCTATATATTTTAAGCCCTGATTCCTATTCATTAATAATCACACTTATAGTCCCAGCTCTAATAGTATGGTAATTACACATTTTCTTTTCTTTTGCATTTTACAAAATTTAATGATAGCTTTTATTTTTTAACTAATCTACATTTCTTAATTTTTTCTCTTTATTCTTTATTATAATAATTAAAAAGAACACACATACAGTTCATTTAACATATAGGAAAACATGACACATCTAGCATTATAGTATTTCCCACCCATAATCCCATACCTCTACAAAGAAGAAAATGATGTTTTTCATCTGGGTGTGTCAGGATTTTTCACTAGAATTCATTTCAAGTGTTTTGGAATTCTTTCCTTTTATAGAGTGGTACTCAGTGTGAGTACTGTTTTTTTCTGGTTCTGTTTACTTTACTTAGTAATAGTTTATTAATCTTTTATGCTTCTCTGTATTTATCATTTTCCTAGTTTTTTAAGAGAAGCAATAATATATTACATTCATTTATTTCAACTTATTTAACCATGTCCAAATTTATGAGTATATATTTAATTTCTAGTTCTTTGCTACTACAAAAAATGTAGCTATAAATATTTTGGAGTATATATAGACTTTTAATCTTTTCTTTTTTCTCCTTGGAATAAATAGCTATTGCCAGAAATGCCAGGTTGATTGTTTATACATTTTAGTCATTTTTTGTACAAATTTATCAGAAAGACCAATTCACCACTTAGTCACTGCTCAGTCATATGCTTTTCTTTCCATAACTTTTCTAGCAATTAATGTTACCTTCTTTTGTTGCTTTTGTCAATTTACTCTGTGTTGGATGAAATCTCAGAGTTGCATTGATTTGTTTTTTCTCATTATTAGTGATTTGAAGCTCATGGTTCTTAATGGTGTGGGTTTTTTTGCAGATTATTTTTTTCAAAATTCTTTGACATATATACGATGGGAAATGACTTTTACTGTTGATGTTTCCATTATTTTCCTGTGTATCTTGCCTATTAGTCCTTTATCAGTTTCTCTGCAAAGATCTCTCCCCCAATTAACTATATTTATTCTTATATTAGGATTTTTATTTGTGCAAATATTTTGCCTTTTAATGTAATCAAAATTATACACTTTATCTTTCATAATCATCTCATTGCCTTGTTTAGTTAATAAACATATAAATTCATATAGATATACATGCATGTGAATGTATACACACATATACTTGGCTGATTGGTTAAGTATTTCTCTCAGAGCTATGCCTATGAAAGACATCTAACTTGTCTATCTATTTTATATGATCTTTAATATTCAGGTAATGCATATATTGAATCTGTGGTCATCAATATATATTGAGTATTTTATTATTATGATTTCATTTTGGATCCAAGAGTTCTAAATCTTGGGACAGGAAAAAAAAGCTAAAATCTGAGCAAACCAGAGTTTATAATTCTCATTAAACAGTCTCCTAACAAAAACTTCTAAAGTTTCCTTGTTTATGCACTTAACTTACAGGTAATATAGCTTTTAGCCTATCTACATTTAAAACATATTAAAAAGTTAATGTGTTCATTGTAAATCTGTCCTCTATTTTCAGAAGCAAAATTCCTCATTGTTTATGGTCACACAAGAATTTACTATGTTATATAGAATGCAAATCATGTGACATTATTGATTTAATTCTTTCATAGTTTATCCTTTGGAGAGGAAATGAAACTCCCATTATGACTTTATTTAAAAGCTTACATTCATCAAAGGTATCATATCATAAAACAAAGGAAAGGTTGGGTCCACTTTTTTCTGAACTCGGTTAGAATCATGTGTAGAGTGATGCCTTTACTTCTGAGCACCATATTTTAGAAAGAATGTTGACAATTTGGAAATTGTCTACAGCACTGGAAAGAGAAAAGTGAGAAAATTGGGAAAAATGTGATAAAACAAGATGGGCTGTGGAAATTTTTAGCCTATAGAAGACCTGGGGCAAATTTCATAGCTGGAAATAGGATGGACCATAGATCTGTCTCCAGATATTTAAGTCCTTGTTGGGTGGAAGAGGGGTTAGTCTTGTTCTGCTTGGTCTTGGCCATAAGAATTATGAGAAGTGGGGAGTTTTGAAGAGGAACAAATTACATAGGAAAAAACCAAAACCCTATATCCTACTAATTCCTTTCATAAGTGGACTGGGCTACCTCAAAATTGAGTGTAGACCTTCAACTAGAGACTGAAAAGCCACATCAGGCACATAGTAGAGGGTGTTTCTCTTTAGATCCAGGTGGAGCTAAATGACCTCTGAGGTCTTTTCTAACTCTAAAATTCTGTGATATGACATATGCCATGGTGCTCTACATTTAACTTCTAATTGGCTGTACCCTAATGATTAGCTTTTGCTAATTACTAACAGGTGCTCATTTTAGCCTGAGTGCATAATAATATAAATTGTGCTGAATGTATTGCTTTTTTTTTTTAGCAACTAGCAGAAGTGTCTTTGACCTCTTCCTCATCCATTTACTGAGCCAATGATTCCTGTATTTTCTTTGCAGCTTCTTCTCCCCAAGGGCATTCTCAGGTCAGTATGGCCTTGAAGCATGATATAAATCTGTCAGATCCTCTTTTTTTGCATTTCCTTTCACATTTCCCTGGGACTTTAGCTCATCCTTATTCTCTTGCTGTCACTAGCAGTCCTAATACTAGCTATCCCTTTCATCCTTACCTAAAGAATATTTCAAAAACATAGTAGGAAATAAAAAAAGAAAGATTTAAAGGTCATAGGTGAACACAAGCTCAATGTGAATCAGCAAAATAAGGATCTATTAATTAAATATATGGGCTCTGATCAGACCCCCTCCTCCACTTTTACAAGTGGGTTATAAAAATAAATCCAGATTTCTTAATTCCCGGGTATGTCTCTTTTCACTAGAGAATGCTTGCCTTTTTCCCCTTCAGTATCATAGTAGCTGATAGGCTTTAAGGCTTACAAATGCTTCCTCCCCACCTCCTATAGCACTTTAAGCCAGGTAATGTTAAGTATTCACCATTCTGTAGATGAGGAAAAGTGAGCTTTAGTTTGGTAAAATGGTTCAACTCAAGTAATACAATCAAAATACTTGGATTTCTTTTGAAATATTTAAATCCTAGGGCTGTCTTCTTTCTACTACTCTATTACATTTTCCCTTTCAAATGTATCTGACCAACAATAATGGCTATAAAACAAAAGAACAGTAACAACAAGAACTGGCTGTCCTTGCCTGAGAAACTTCCTTTATTTTTGCACATTAAAAAAAAAAAAAGATGTCCTTTAAAAGTAAAAGAGAGTAGAGGGCAGAGCTGAAAATGGAAGCCTCTTTCTTGGATACAGCCACAACCACCACCAGCACCACCTCCATGGTCACCAGCAAGAGCATCCCACCAGTCCAGCTGGCAGCCCCAACTATCTTCCTTACCTCACATGCTTCCAGGACCAGGACAGCTTCCAACATAGCCATCTCTGCAAGTTCTCACATGGACAAAAGTATCATGAGCCTGCCTTAAGGCAATAAAGTCCTATGTATATCTGAAATGATGGCACCAAAGAGGGACTGTGCTATAATATGTGGACTCTATACTGTAAACTGAAGAGCACTGATAACCTACCTGCATGGAACTGTGATGGCTCCAGGACTTTTCAGTCAGAAGGCTCAAACAATAACATGTACCTTATTCCTGTTGCTCTGTTCTGAGACCCATTTTGAAAGGACTTCAACAAACTGGTTTTCTGTGAAGTTTTCTAGTATAGCCCCAAATCCTGTAGACCAATTTGAGGCATTCCTGTAAATGGATAATGGATATGGTCTGCAACCACAGAGTTTGGGTTGGCATGGAGCAAGAGTATACTCTCATGAGAACAGATGGACACCCTTTTTGGTTTACCTTCCAAAGACTTTACTAGACTCCAGGATCAGTATTATTAAGGAGAGGTAGCTGAAAAGTCCAGAGAAGAGATAGAGAAGAAGCTCATTGCTATGCTTTCGTATATGCTGGAGCCAAAACTAGTGAGACAAATGCTGAAGTGATGCTCGATCAGTCAAGGTCCATAGAAGACTGTGTGAAGGAATTGAAATGAGAGATCACCCCAGGGATGCTTGCTTCATCCTTCACCCCATGTGTGAAGATTTCAGAATGATTCTATCATTTGATCCCAAGGCAATTCCTGGGAACTGGGAAGGAACTAGTTGCCACAATAACTCCAGTGCCAAGGGCATAAGAGATGAGAGTAGTCTAAAGTATATTAAGTGGCAATCTAGAGACTAAATAAGCAACATCAGTGTCACATCTGAGCCTTTAATAGTCTATAATTCCAAAGGGCATCTGAGTAATGCTTGGTGCCTGACAGGTTCCAATGAAACATACAAAATCAATGAGTTCTCTCCTGGAATGTCCAGCTACCATGCCAACTTTTATATTCCCGGGATGGTTGGGCAAGAGAAGAAAGTCTATTTTGAAATCATTGCTCCTCTGCCAACTGGGACCTTTATGGAGTCAGAGTTGCTTATCTGTACCTGTCTCCTTAATGACATAGGAGATGAACTCTTTCAGTACAAAAGCTAAGCATATTAGACCTACAGATACCTTCTGTAATCCCCAACACATAATTCGTTACCCATGCCCTCTTCCATGTCACCTCTCTCCTCTTCCAAGTTTTCCTACTAGATACAACAGAGGGTTGCATAATGTTTTTATTTTTTTTCTTTTCATATCACTCATGACTTGACTGAGAAATAGTATGTTAGTGGGAAAAAGAGTTGGGGAGCATAACTTCTGCTTCCATATAATCAAGTCTGTACTTGTGGCTTCCAAGGAAAAAATAAAGGAATCAATGTTTGTGAAAAAAAAGAATACAAGAAAGTAGAATATAAGTTTATCAAACTGAGCTATCATTGTTGTTAGAAGCAACTATGTTAATGTTCTTGTCCATCCTTCATCTTCCAATTTGCTTCCTCACAGTGTTTCTCACAGTTCCTCACAGAAGAGAAGCATAATACATGCATACATATGCACAGTATATATATATATATATAATATATGAATGAATACACTCTAATATGTGTATACCTATGATATATTCTATATTTCTTCATATATAATAAATAATGATTATGAAATTTGTTCTATAAGTATGATATTCATAATATAAAGTGTTCTATGAAATTAGGGGAGTTAAAAAGAGAATACTGTCAAAAATGGTAATAGACCAATGAATAAAAGTATGAGGCCTGAAGTCAGGAAGACTTGAATTCAAATTCTTACTTGAAATAATGACTATGTCAAAAATGTCAAGCCACTAAACCTTTCTTAAAACATTAAAATTAGTGGATTGGACTTGATGGCCTCCAATTTCCTTTCCAGTTCTAAATCTATTAGGCTATTTTTCTTCTGGAAACTTTGTGAAAGACCTAATATTTAAGCTGGGCCTTGAAGAATAGGTAAAATTATATCTCTTTGGATTTGAGATCTGAAAATAAAATCCCAAAATCTAGCTGTGGCTCATAATGATAACAAAAACAAGTATTTCCTATAGTGTTCTATAATGTGTGCAAAGTATTTTAAAATATTATTTTGTCTTCACTAAAACTCTGGGAGGTAGGTGTTATTATTATTATTATTATCTCCAGTTTATAGATAAGGAAACTCAGCAATCAAGGGTCAAGTGACTTGTATTCATGACTAGATTTAAAATCAGGTCTTTATGATATATGATGCAGTAGCACTCTATCTACTACACCACCTAGGTACCTATTTATGGACTAGGGGGTAAAAAGGAAGATGTCTGACATTTTACATCACTCAAGATATCACATACTATCTAAATCCATTTCATTGCATCAATGTCAAAAGATTATTTTTTTAAATCCAGATCTATCAAAATCCTTCAGAGATACCTGACTATAACTATTTATAACTAACTTTTCTGCCCTGACAACAGAATTTGGCTTTCTTGTGTTTCTGATGTCACTTATTTCCACTGTTTTGTTCCAGACTCCAATTTCTCTCTCTTTTTTAACTCTAGTCTCTTAAATTTACTTCATTCATGCCATTATTCTATTTACTCTAAGTAAATTATTCAACATGGGAAACCTGACTTCCTAACTGATTGAGATAAGGCCTGTATTGTGGTTTCTGGGATATAAGAAACTCACAAAGAAGGAATAACTCTCCCTCAGGAAGGAAGGCACTTTTTTTACTCTTATTTTTTTCTCTCTTTCCCCCTCCTTATTGGCTGTATTCTTGCTCCTATGTTTATTTGCTGGATCTGTGGGTTTGGGATATTCTATCCTGAAGGAGATCCTTCTCTGCTCTGCTGATTAACTGGATTAGGATTGTGGAGCTGACCTGTTGTATTAATGAGCCCTGAGGCTAGATCTTCTCCTGTTGCCAGCAGAAGCTGAAGGTGAAAGTGAAGGTGTGGAGGCTACAGGTAGCTACCCTTAGTCCTCCCCTCTTCCTTTCTGTCAGCCACCCCCATGCCAGCTGCCCAGTCAGAGCCCTGAGCTTCCCATAGTAGTACCAAGGTACTCTCTTGTGGTTGCAGCCTCTACCCTGGGATCCCAGTCAGATAGATTCTTACTGTAGGTCTTAGCTCAGTAGGTGGGGGAGGGATGTTGGAGATTGAGTTTTTCTGCCCTCTGAAGGCTTCTTATCTGCACTTCTGATAGACTGGATTAAGCCAGTTGAGCTGATCTGCAGACCTGGATGTGCCCTGATGGCAAAAGTTACAGTGGCAGAAGTCCAAGATGGAAGAGTGGTGGCTGAAGGCTGCAACCAGGCTGCCTTCCTCTCTGCCCCTCTCTTCCAGCTGTGGTCAGAGCCCTGAGCCTCCCATAGCTAGGTACTCCCTCTGGGCTAAAGCTCTGAGATCCCACCAACATCCAGAGTCTCAGCACAGTAGGTGGGAGAAGAGCCCTTTCTTTTTCTTACACCCAAGAATTCAACCTTCTCTGAGTACCCTTTAAGTTGAATTGAGCAGGCAGGTGCCCTGGCTCTGTTCTGTTGTTGTATTTGGTTTTCTGTCCCCCTCCAAGAGCTTTGTTTTAGATTGGTGTGGATGGGTTTTTACAGAGGGCTTGACTTTTTTTGCTTCTAAGCCATCTTGACTCTATCCTCCTGGAAGGCACTTTTTTTTTTTTGCAATATGTAGTCTTAGAAAGTTGCCTGAGTCACTGAGTCACTTAGTCACTGAGTCACATCTGGTTCTTGAACAGGATCATGGACCAATTCCTAACAGAGGTGAGACTAGTGCTTTGGTCTTCCTGGCCCTGGGGACACTCTGTATCTCCTAAAACCAGCTGCCTCTCTCCTCACTGATAACATACAAAAATATGTTTTCTAAAAATAGGTCTCCAGGCAAAATGAGAATTCAGAATCTCTTTGAATATGCCTAATGAAGTAAACTTTGACCTGTGGGCATTGCTTTCTCAAGTCTGTTGTCGGTTTGACCTTGCTTCAACCCTAGCAGTATGAGGGGAAAAAAAAATTTAACTTAAAAAATGGCAAACAGGGAGCTGAGCTCTGCTAGGAAATTAGGAAATCAGCAAACAGGGAATGAGACATAAGGAGAGAAAGTTGCAAAGCTAGAGAAAATGAGATGAGCCAGTAAGTATCAGAGTGTCTGCTAGCACAGCTAAGGGATCAGCACATCCATTAATAATAACACCATCACATTTTGCTGACTTATGAAAAAGAGAGCTGATTGGACAGGCCAAGACATTGAGTGCAGCTGTGATGCTGACCACAGTAATCAATCTGATACAACTTCTAAAGCATGCAAAGGAAAGGGGATCTGAGGCAGCTAAACAGTGGCTGTTTTCTAAGGATGTGATTAGATCATGCACAACCCAAATAAATGACAATGATGTGAACATAGAACTGTGCTATGTAAATAAAGTCCTGATTCCAGAAATAGAGTAAGAAAAGTATCTGTGATAGAGTTTGCAACTAAAATATAAACAGCTGTTTACAGAGTTGCCACCTGCTAAGCATGTATTAAATATACCTGCTTTATATTCATGGATCCTTTGAATTGTTCAGCAAAGCAAAAATAAATATTTTGAAAGTTTGCAGAGATCGAGTGATAAACCGATTATGTGAATAGCACAAAGAACTATAATTCATCTGTAACCATGAAAAAAAAGTATTTTAGGCAACACTGATTAAAACTGAAGGAACAGAAGTCAAAGGACAAAGATAACTAATATATTCACTAGTCTATTCAGTAAGATTATGTATTTAGCAACAAAGTTAAAAAGATGCTCGAGAAAAACACTTATGAAAACAGAGAAGGATATGAATTGTTTGCCAGTTTAAAATCTATTCCAAAGGGTGCATTAATGAATAACAAAAACATTTGAGTGAAATTATTTTCATTTTCAATTATCATATTCAAATATTCCTGCTGATAATGCTTATTTAACCTGGATGAAATTATACATACAAATCATTACACAGTTTACAAATAATTTCAATGGGTTTCACAGCTAGAATTATAATTAAAAAATCATACTTCTTGCTAATCTAGCTATAAATTCCAGCTCAGCCAGATCATCCCAACTCTATTTGTGGATAAAAGGCAGGCAAATAGACATGACATCCCCTGTCGATCCTATTATAGTCTCCTCTCATCAATAATTGTAGTGGTTTGAAAGGCATTTGAATGTTGCCACCTTGATGACTCATTATTCTCTAAAATGATATATAATAGTCATATGGAAAATGCTATTGGACATGACATTGTACATGCTGGAGAAATCAGTGTTGGAGATCATACAAGCCTAAAGGCGTATGGTAATTGATTTCCAAAATCTAATAAGAACTACTAGTAAAGAAGTGTCTGAGCTCCCATATCTTATGAACCAAGGCTCACCTCCCTCAATACTCCCCTTTGGATGTCGTTTCCCCCATAAAATATAAGCTCCACAAGAACTCTCTGCACTTTGTATTTGTATCTTTAGAGTTTAGTGGAAGGCTGGACATAGTAAGAGTATACAAGTATACAAGTATTCAATGTATCAGTGGTTATTTTATCAAAGAAATTCACTTTACATCCCATAATCTCTGCAAAAACAACCAAGTTTCTTCAAATGCCAAAGATGTCACCAAGACTGGATATATCCATTTTGTAATTGATGTTTCATTTCAAGATATCAAATTCAATACACATTTGTTAAGCATCTACTATGTGCAGGCACTGTTCTGGTCAGCTCTGCTAAAGAAAGAAAATACACGAAGGAAAAACCATCCAGGACCTGAAATGAAAAGCCTGCCTAAAATAATAGAAGCAGTTTAGCTGCATTTTTCTCATCATTCACCCTTTCCCTACTATTTAGGGAAAAACTATGGAGAAAGAATATGTAGCACATGTTGCAAAGAGAGAAAAAAAAATTGGAATGTTTTAGAAGCTGCTACCCATTTGGAAAATTGTTCAATGACTCTCCCATCACTGTCTCAAGGCAAAAGGATCAATGAGGGAATTATATATTGTCTACTGTTATAAAAAAGTAAGTTCTTGATGGCAAGGACTGTCTCTCAGTTTTATTTGAACACAGAGTTTGGTACTGTGCCTAGTACATAGCAAACATTTAATGAATTATTTATCTTGTCATTCATAATCCTTGACATTGATACACTATTATTTCATGGCTGAAATATGGATGAAAGTTAGAGTTAAAAACATTTTAAGTCTAAATGAGACACTTGGTTTTCTGAAGCAAATCATCTCTTCTCAGCGGCACAATTGGAGAAGGCTAAATATAGAGAATGTACATTTACATATGTGTATATATAAGAAACTTTATATACATATATGCAATATGTGCATACATACACACATGTACATTATAAGCATTCTACTTGTTATAAAACAAAATAGATCTGTAAACACTCCCCTTAGATAGATTTGAAATGCATGTTAAAATTGCATACAATGTGGTGATGAATGGAACAAGAATCACTTGATCAACAATTATCTAAGTATTAACACCAATTACATTCTATTTCAAAGATGTATAATTTGATTATAAGTACTCCTTTCACAAGAGCAACCTCTCTATAACTCAGTAGATAGTACTGTATTTCAGAGATACCACGACAAAAACTTTAATCGTCCTGTGAGCAATCTTAGGACATTGGGTTTAAAGCTCGAAGGTCCTTTAAAGTTTGGAATCGATAATCCTTTAATCCTATTCCTTCAGGTCTCTGCCAGTGACATTGAAGGTGTCCTAAGTGGAGTTGGAGCAGAAAAAGCATTACCTATTGTTTGTTCTACAAATACTCCTTAATGCAGATGATATTATTTTAATTGCATAAAGCTCTGAAAACACTTGAAATTCTTCTCAGAGAAGTTCATATATATTCACGAAAGAATGGTCTAATCATCAAGAATGAAAACTGCATACTAAAGTATGTAATGGAATTGGGAAGGAGAGTCCTTTAAGTCAGTCCCTCTAATGTGTGTATGTGCATATTGAAGGAGAGGTGGGGGAGAATATGTATATACATACACATACATGTATGTTTACACACAACACATATATGTACATATATATATTTCTATATACATACAAATTTGAAAAATAAAGAAAATTTATTAACATTTAGTACAATAATCAAGGGACTTATTTTACTGAATTGAATTTTTGGACAGGAATGTAGTAGCTTAATGATCATTAGTTGTTCATTTCCCTTTTATTTATTGTACTTATTACTCCTTCATAGTCTAAGACTACAAATTTTGGGATATCATGAGCTTTGCAAAACCAAAATTATAAAGGGGCCTAAAGGACAATACAAAGGCTGATGAATAGTTTAAGTAAGCTATGTCATATTACCAACTATGGGTAATACAGAAGAAATGAAAGAAAAATCATCCATCATAACATACTTTTCATTTAATAAAGGAAGTGGTGGACCCACCGTGCTCTAATAAGAGACAGAAAATGGCTGCAACTGATGCACTGGTAACCTGAAATATGAAAAGAGAAAATATAAAGCCTTCTTTTCATGGGCTAGATTCTCTAAGGAGCATATATGGAATTACACAAACAAGATTCAATATAATTAATTATATAGCAGTGAATAAAGCACTTAACCTGGAATTAGAAAGGTATGAGTCAAAACTCCTCTCAGGCATTTCCTAGCTGTGCTGCTCTGAACAAGTTTCCAACTACTTTTTTTTTCCTCATATGTAAAATGGAGATAACATCACCTATCTACCTAGGTTAAGAAAATAAAAAAGAAATTATATATATATATATACATATTATATATATATATATTATTTTGCAAAAAGAGATCTATGTAAATGCTAGCTAGTTGTGAGTTATTTTTCTTCTTATTTTTGAAAAGAATCCCAAGATGCTCTTCAAAGATAAGGAAAAATATTTTAGAAAGTACAATGCTCATCTGAATGAATCAGAGGATATGTATTCTATTTTCGGCTCTGCCACTTAGTGGTCTGCTACAATGAACCATTTTTTAAATCTACCTGAAAATGTATAAACTGAGAAAAATGACATATATGTGTGTCTCTCGAAATACAGATACATAAATACATACATATCCACACATGAATAATATATTATTAAATATATGATGTTAACACATAAAGATAGATTCAAACATATTATTAATTACCTTATAATAAAATGCTGTATAGCACCTTTGATTAATAGTTAGTTCCCTCTTAGCAGCCCTATGAGTCAGGTAGTATATACCTACATATACATGTATATATGTGCAAACATGCATGCATATATATATATATATATAGAGAGAGAGAGAGAGAGAGTAAGGTTACTAATATATATTGATTATATACATATATATATATATATATAAACATGCATGGTTGCATTGTGATATTAATTATATCATAATATATCTCTGAGGGCGGCAATGAAGAAAACAATTGGTTAACTCAGAGATGCTGTACAAAGTAACTGTAACTTGTTAATAGTGTCAGTGTTAATATTATAAAGCAGTTAGCAAAGGTTAAAGATCACATGAGTTTAGGGAAAAAGGATAAAACAAGAAAAAATAGAGCATGTACATTTAAAGGAGTTGCAACCTGACCTGCAAGAATTTAGTTCTTCAACATATTATAATGGATGATACATTTTGATCCTGATGCTGTGTCTAACGTTTTGCCTCACCACCCATCTGCTCCCTTTCAAATTTTACAATTTTTGTTTTTGCATAATTATGCTATAAATGACTTACCCAAAGGCACAGAAGCCTTCTTGCATTCCTATTGATATTGCCTGATTTTCTGCATAATACTTGGGCTTTCAATTAGTTATCCACATCTCTTGCTATAGAACTAGTATACCCCATAATACATTCCTGAAAAACATATTTATTGTTCTTTTTACCCGTAACCCATTGTTGGAAAAATTCTGCAATCTAAGTATGACATGAAAAATTTGTAGCTAACTAGAAAAATTGCTCATAAATTCTCCTTGGAGAGTACAATAAAGAAGTTGGAGAATTTAGCTTCATTCAAAAAGCAATAAGCAATAACATCTCATTAGACACTTGGTTATTTCTTTGCCTTACACACGCTGTACATAAGCAAAAAAACAAAACCCCAGAATGAATATAAATGCATTTCAGATACAAACATATGTTGCACTCAATAATGAAGAGGAATTGCATGAATACTCCAAAGAGTATGTGTGTTTGTGAATATGATCGTGTATATGTATTCTACACATTTAATATGGCAGAACATATGTGTATATTTGTCTCTTTATCTCTGAATATTCATCTACATACATATCCATGCACTAGATAGATTGATAGATAGATATACACAAATACTGAGAGATATTTATTTCAATGGAAAAACAGCAAGACATTCAGGTTGTCATGCATATAGGAATGATTGTATAGGTATATGAATACATACATATGTATGTTTACACAGATATAAATATATATATATACACATAATTGTTGTGAAATCTTATTCAGAATTAAGTAAAGAGTCCAATGTCTTGTATTCAGGAGTCTCACATCTACATAGCATGAAAAGATTAAACACCACCAACAAAACTATTGGTTTAATAGGCTCACTTCTTCGACTTTATAAAGCCTTTATGAGGATGTTTTGTGCATACTTTGAAACTATCTTTGAAGAAAGTATGAGTGATGAAAAGGATACTTTTGCCAGTGATATTTTATATTAATAAATACAACAGTATCTTATATTCTTATAACCCATCCTTCAATTCTATATGAGACAATATATTGTTTTGTTTTTTTATTTAACCCATACTTTCTATTCTAGTTAAGACTCTAAGACTGAAAGGCAAGGGAAAGGCAAACAGGGTTAAGTAATTTTCCTAGGGGTCACATGGCTAGGAAGTGTCTCAGGTTAAATTTGAATTCAGGTCTTCTCGCAGCCAGTACTAGTGCTCTATCCACTGTGCTATCTAGCTACTTCCACATATTCAATCTTGCAATTGATATAAAGGTATTGAGAATAAGTACCTATTTGAGTTTATTGATTACAAAAAGAGATATGGTTGAATTGGGGGGAAAACATCCTATGTATTTTTGTCTAAGAATATAGCAGCCATAAATATATTGATTTTTCCAAAATTATTGGGCACAAAAATTTTTCTGTTAGATACACATACTCTAATATTTGTATTTTCATCATACATGTGCCAAAATTTTAAGATCCAAATTGTTTCCCTCTATTTCTTCCCTTTCCCCTCTCAGATAGGGTAAGCATCTAATATTTATATTTCTAATATTAATATAACATGTGAGGCATACAGTTACATTCATCAAAATCTTACTGCTGACATGTTAGATGACAAGGATAGAACACACATTAAAAAAGAAGATTCACCTATATAATCATATATACAAATTACTTTGTGTAATTCTCATTGATGTCTGGAAAACTGTAGAGCTTTCTGAATGAAAATTTCAAGTTCTTAAATATTTTATCCTAATAATTAACTTCAGAACCAAAAGAATTAAAGAGTTCCATTGAGGAAAAGAGAATTTCCCCTGAGAAGGAATTGCATAGGGTGAGAGAATACCTTGACCTGGGTTTCCCCGAACCCCTATTAAAAACACTCACTATGTTAGTAGAAGAAATAAACTGGAGAAGATAAGGAAAATCCATTCAAATCTCTATGAATGACCTAGCAACAAAGCTATAGCATTTCTTTTTTTTTTAATATATTTTATTTTATCATTTCCAAGCATTATTCGTTAAAGACATAGATCATTTTCTTTTCCTCCTCCCCACCCCCCATAGCCGACGCGTAAGTCCACTGGGCATTAGATGTTTTCTTGATTTGAACCCATTGCTTTGTTGATAGTATTTGCACTAGAGTGTTCATTTAGAGTCTGTCCTCTGTCATGTCCCCTCAACCTCTATATTCAGGCAGTTCCTTTTTCTCGGTGTTTCCACTCCCATAGTTTATCCTTTGCTTATGAATGGTGTTTTTTTCTCCTGGATCCCTGCAAGTTGTTCAGGGACATTACACCGCCACTAATGGAGAAGTCCATTACGTTCGATTATACCACAGTGTATTAGTCTCTGTGTACAATGTTCTCCTGGTTCTGCTCCTCTCGCTCTGCATCACTTCCTGGAGGTTGTTCCAGTCTCCATGGAACTCCTCCACTTTATTATTCCTTTTAGCACAATAGTATTCCATCACCAACATATACCACAGTTTGTTCAGCCATTCCCCAATTGATGGGCATCCCCTCGTTTTCCAGTTTTGGGCCACCACAAAGAGCGCAGCTATGAATATTTTTGTACAAGTCTTTGTGTCCATTATCTCTTTGGGGTACAGACCCAGCAGTGCTATGGCTGGGTCAAAGGGTAGATATTCTTTTGTCGCCCTTTGGGCATAGTTCCAAATTGCCCTCCAGAATGGTTGGATCAGTTCACAGCTCCACCAGCAATGAATTAATGTCCCTACTTTGCTCATCCCCTCCAGCATTCATTACTTTCCTTTGCTGTTATGTTAGCCAATCTGCTAGGTGTGAGGTGATACCTCAGAGTTGTTTTGATTTGCATCTCTCTGATTATAAGAGATTTAGAACACTTCTTCATGTGCTTGTTAATAGTTTTGATTTCTTTATCTGAGAACTGCCTATCCATTTCCCTTGCCCATTTATAAATTGGAGAATGGATTGATTTTTTGTACAATTGATTTAGCTCATTATAAATATGAGTAATTAAACCTTTGTCAGAGGTTTCTATGAAGATTGTTTCCCAATTTGTTGTTTCCCTTCTGATTTTAGTTATATTGGTTTTGTTTGTACAAAAGCTTTTTAGTTTGGTGTAGTCAATATTATTTATTTTACATTTTGTGATTCTTTCTATATCTTGCTTGGTTTTAAAGCCTTTCCCCTCCCAAAGGTCTGACATGTATACTATTCTGTGTTTACCCAATTTACTTATGGTTTCCTTCTTTATGTTTAAGTCACTCACCCATTTTGAATTTATCTTGGTGTAGGGTGTGAGGTGTTGATCTATTCCTAGTCTCTCCCACACTGTCTTCCAATTTTCCCAGCACTTTTTATCGAATAGTGGATTTTTGTCCCAAAAGCTGGGATCTTTGGGATTATCGTATACTGTCTTGCTGAGGTCGCTTTCCCCCAGTCTATTCCACTGATGTTCCATTCTGTTTCTTAGCCAGTACCAAATTGTTTTGATGACTGCTGCTTTGTAATATAGTTTTAGGTCAGGGACTGCAAGGCCCCCATCATATGTGGTTTTTTTTTTTCATTATTTCCCTGGATATCCTTGATCTTTTGTTCTTCCAAATGAACTTTGTTATGGTTTTTTCTAAATCAGTGAAGAAGTATTTTGGTAGTTCAATGGGTATGGCACTAAATAGATAAATAAGTTTGGGTAGGATGGTCATTTTTATTATATTGGCTTGTCCTATCCATGAGCAGTTAATGTTTTTCCATTTGTTCAAGTCTAGTTTTAGTTGTGTGGCCAGTGTTTTGTAGTTGTGTTCATATAGTTCCTGTGTTTGTCTTGGGAAGTAGATTCCTAGGTATTTTATTTTGTCTAAGGTGATTTTGAATGGGATTTCTCTTTCTAGTTCTTGCTGCTGAGCTGTGTTGGAGATATATAGAAAAGCTGATGATTTATGTGGGTTTATTTTGTATCCTGCAACTTTGCTAAAGTTGTTGATTATTTCAATTAGCTTTTTGGTTGAATCTCTAGGATTCTTTAAGTAGACCATCATGTCATCCGCAAAGTGATAACTTGGTCTCCTCCTTGCCTATTTTGATGCCTTCAATTCCTTTATCTTCTCTAATTGCTACTGCTAGTGTTTCTAGTACAATGTCAAATAGTAGAGGTGATAATGGGCATCCTTGTTTCACTCCTGATCTTATTGGGAATGCATCTAGTTTATCCCCATTGCAGATGATATTAGCTGTCTGTTTTAGATATATATTGTTTATTATTTTTAGGAATGACCCTTCTATTCCTATGCTTTCTAGTGTTTTTAATAGGAATGGGTGTTGTATTTTATCAAAGGCTTTTTCTGCATCTATTGAGATAATCATGTGGTTCTTGCTAGTTTGCTTGTTGATGTGGTCAATTATGTGGATGGTTTTCCTAATGTTGAACCAGCCCTGCATCCCTGGTATGAATCCTAGTTGATCATGGTGAATGATCCTTCTGATCACTTGCTGGAGTCGTTTTGCTAGTATCCTATTTAAGATTTTTGCATCTATATTCATTAGGGAGATTGGCCTATAGTTTTCTTTCTCTGTTTTTGACCTGCCTGGTTTTGGAATCAGTACCATGTTTGTGTCGTAAAAGGAGTTTGGTAGAACTCCCTCTTTGCTTATTATGTCAAATAGTTTGTATAGTATTGGGATTAACTGTTCTCTGAATGTTTGATAGAATTCACAGGTGAATCCATCGGGCCCTGGGGATTTTTTCTTAGGAAGTTCTTTGATGGCTTGATGTATTTCAATTTCTGATATGGGATTATTTAAGAATTCTATTTCCTCTTCTGATAGTCTAGGCAGTTTGTATTTTTGTATATATTCATCCATTTCTCCTAAATTGGTGTATTTATTGCCATATAATTGGGCAAAGTAATTTCTAATGATTGCCTTAATTTCATCTTCATCGGAGGTGCTGTCCCCCTTTTCATCTTTAATGCTATAAATTTGCTTTTCTTCCTTCCTTTTTTAATTAGATTGACCAGTACTTTGTCTATTTTGTTTGTTTTTTCAAAGTACCAGCTTCTTGTCTTATTTATTAAATCAATAGTTCTATCACTTTCAATTTTATTAATTTCTCCCTTAATTTTTAGGATTTCTAATTTGGTTTTCTGCTGGGGGTTTTTAATTTGATCGCTTTCGAGTTTTTTCAATTGCATTTCCAATTGATTGATCTCTGCTCTCCCTTGTTTGTTAATATAAGCATTCAGGGATATGAATTTACCTCTGATTACCGCTTTGGCTGCATCCCAAAAGGTTTGAAAGTATGTTTAGCCATTGTCATTTTCCTTGATGAAATTATTAATTGTTTCTATGATTTCTTCTTTAACTAAACGGTTTTGGAGTATCATATTGTTTAATTTCCAATTTGTTTTAGATTTGGTTTTCCATGTACCATTACTAATCATTATTTTTATTGCCTTGTGATCTGAGAAGGCTGCATTCATTATTTCTGCTTTTTTGCATTTGTTGCTATGTTTCTGTGACCTAATGTATGGTCAATTTTTGTGAATGTGCCATGTGGTGCTGAGAAGAAGGTGTATTCCTTTTTATCCCTATTTATTTTTCTCCATATGTCTATTAATTCTAATTTTTCTAAGATTTCATTCACTTCTTTTACCTCTTTCTTATTTATTTTTTGATTTGATTTATCTAAATTTGATAATGGTTGGTTTAAGTCTCCCACTAGTATGGTTTTATTGTCTATTTCTTCCTTCAATTCTCCTAGTTTCTCCATTAGAAATTTGGGTGCTATATTATTTGGTGCATACATGTTGATTAATGATATTTCCTCATTGTCTAGAGTCCCTTTTAACAAAATATAATTACCTTCCCTATCCCTTTTGATCAGGTCTATTTTTGCATTGGCTTTATCAGATATCATGATTACCACTCCTGCCTTCTTTCTATCAGTTGAGGCCCAGAAGGTCTTACTCCATCCTTTAATTCTGACCTTTTGGGTGTCAACCCGCCTCATGTGTGTTTCTTGAAGACAACATATGGTAGGGTTTTGGATTCTAATCCATTCTGCTATTTGTCTACGTTTTATGGGTGAGTTCATCCCATTCATGTTCAAAGTTATGATTGTCATTTGTGGACTCCCTGGCATTTTGATAGCCTTCCCTAATTCTAACCTTTTCTTCTTTGGCTCTACCATTTAGTCCAGTGATTTACTTTGAATCAGTCCCCCTTGTCCCCTCCCTTAATGTTTCCCTTTTTAGTCCCTCCCTTTTTGTTCCCTCCCCCTCCCCCCTCTCTTTCCCTCCCTTTTTGTTCTCCCTCTCCCCCTCCCCCCCTTGGTTTTCCCTTCTCCTTACCCTTGTTGGGTAAGATAGAATTCAAGATCCCAATGGATCTGGATGTTTTTCCCTCTCAGAGTTGATTTCCCTGAGATTGAGGTTTAAGTAGCCCCCCCCCTCTCTTCCTCTCCTTCTTATAGGAGTTTTCTTCCCCTCCCCTTCCCATGTGAATCTTTGTGTGAGAACGATTATTCTATTTGGTCTTTCTTTACCCCCTATTTATACATTACATTTTCCCCACATATTAGTATACATAGATTGATATAAATGTAGTCCTTATAGAAGAGAGTTTGAGTAAAAGAAGAAGATAACATTTTTCCCCTTTCCTTAATATTTACCTTTTCAGGTATTCCTTGCTCTTTGATTTTCGGTATCAAACTTTCCACAGAGCTCTGGTCTTTTCTTTGCAAAGAGTTGGAAGTCTTCTGTTTTGTTGAATGCCCATACTTTCCCTTGGACTTCCAAGGGAAGTTTATAGTCAGTTTTTCTGGGTAGCTGATTCTTGGTTGGAGACCCAGCTCTCTTGCCTTTCTGAAGATCATGTTCCATGCCTTACGATCATTCAGAGTAGAACTTGCAAGGTCTTGTGTGACCCTGATTGTCATTCCTTTATATCTAAATTGTCTTTTTCTGGATTCCTGTAGGATTTTTTCTTTTGTTTGATAGCTTTGGAATTTGGCAATTACATTCCTGGGAGTTGTCTTTTGGGGGTTTAGTGTAGAAGGTGTTCTGTGAGCTCTGTCAGTGGCTGTATTGCCCCCTTGTTCTAGAATCTCTGGGCAATTTTCTTTGATTATATCTTCTATCACCATGTCCAGTTTGGTGTTTATTTCTGGCTTTTCTGGGAGTCCAATTATTCTTAAATTATCCCTTCTCCCTCTATTTTCCAGATCTATCACCTTGTCGGTGAGATATTTTATGTTTTCTTCTAATTTCTTGGTGTTTTGGCTTTGCTTTATTGATTCTTGCTCTTTTACACGATCGTTGTCTTCCAGCTGCCTGATTCTGGCCTTTAAAGCCTGGTTTTCTTTTACAGTTTGGTCAAACTTATTTTGTAGATGCGTGAATTTCTTTTGCATTATTTCCCACTTTTCCTCCCAGAAGGCTTCCATCTTTTTGGGCATTTCTGATTCAAATTCTTCATGGGTTTGTGGAGAGTTTCCATTTCTTTTGGAAGATTTTGGAGCATTTTCTTGTATATCTTCTTCTATCTGCTCTGTATTTTGTATTTTGGCTCCATAGAATGTGTCCAAATTCGCCCCTTTCTTCTTATTTTTCTTGGTATTTTGTGGCTTCTGTGCTTCTGTGGAGTTTGCCGTCTCTGAATGTGGAGGATTAGCTTTTCTTATCTCTGTCTGGTGTTCAGAGGCTTTAGTCCTGGGCAGATTGTTGGTTCTATGAGCTTTCCCTGGGTTAAACTGAATATGCCTCACTGGAACTGGAATGGAAGGGTCGGACCACGAGGCCACACTCTCCCCACGGCTCTCTGGGTCGGGTTGCTGTCCGGAAGTTGCCTTCAGAATAGCTGGCCGTGAGGCTGTTTCGTCGGCCTGTGGGGGGATGGGCTGCAGCTTCCCCAAGCTCCGAGGGCAGGGACTTTCACTGAGACTTGGATAGCAGGATCCAGCACGTGAGGCTGTCTTGCCCGCCCTGAGGGTTGCTGTTGTTTCGACCCTGCTCTCTGCAGGGGGTGCTCAGAGGGCAGTGACTTTCACTGGGACTCGGATAGAAGGCCCTGAGGGTTGTTGTTCCGAGGACCCTGCTCTCTGAGCTGGGCCGGGCTGCAGCTTCCCGGAGCCTTGGACTCTGCGCTCCTACCCCTGAGGTCCGAGTGATCTCGGGTTCTGGCTTTTGAGGGGAGCCGTACCTTTTGAACCGGGTCCAGGTCCAGGAGGAGGGTTCCCAGGGTCTGTGCTGTTGATCGTTTTGAATTTCGGCACCTTAGGAGCTTATAGTTTGAGATCGGTCAGGAAGGGTTTTCCGGAGATCTGAACTTTAGCTTTCTCTAAGCCGCCATCTTAACCAGAAGTCCCGCTATAGAATTTCTAAGAGGATTATCCTGAGGACTCCAGCAAGAAATTTCCAAAACCACTTGTTATGCCTTTGCCACATGTG
This sequence comes from Monodelphis domestica, assembly GCF_027887165.1. Lineage (NCBI taxonomy): Eukaryota > Metazoa > Chordata > Mammalia > Didelphimorphia > Didelphidae > Monodelphis > Monodelphis domestica. The sequence continues at coordinate 96,420,922 of NC_077228.1, read as the reverse complement.
CTTTCTAAGTTTGAGCTTATTTTTCCATCAGCTTCATTTATACTTGTGATATTTGCCACATATTTATTCCTTTCTAAAAACTGGATAATTGATCATAACATTATCAGGAGATATAGAAATATAATACCAGAAGGTCTCCCAAAACACCTGCTAGTTTTATCGCTCACTCTTGCTTTCAAAGAGCAACAATGACATCATAAGGTGATGTCTTGCCTTGAGTATGAATTGCATTTAAGAAGCACAAAGTTGTCAGTCTCACTCTTTTCCAGGATCATCAAAGTCCAATGACAAGACAAAAGTCAGGACGACTGGTAGTGGCCTGGGATGGAGTGGATATTTGGTATCTTCAATGTCTCATCAAGCTCTAAGGGCTCCATAATGCTTACTTCAGTCACCTTCATGGCCATTAAAACACATTGTTCTCATCAGGTCATTCTATTATCACACTGTTTGACAGTATGACTAGGGATTTGGTCTCCCTATTGCTCGAGAGAATGTACTGCAAAATTCAAATAAAATATACATTATAGAAGTTCATTTTGTTATACAATTTTCTTGTTCTTCTTTATAACTTAAAAAATGTTTGAATTCACTGAATGTATCTCAATGAAAATTAAGGGTGTTTTTGTAACAAATGGATTCTTGATTAATTCCATGGAGATTCAAAAATGATTGTTATATCCACTTCCTCGGTGTAGAAATCTAGTGGATAAAAATGTCAAGATTATTTGACATGCAAATTATACTTTGGTAGGCTATAGACAGGACAGTTTTTCAAGCTAATTCATTTTCATATGTATATTATATATATTCTACAGATGGATAATGAACTGAATATAGAATTGATTGGAGTGGAAGGTTAATTTAGATCACATTTTGGAAATTAAAGAGCAGAGATGTAAAATAAAAGGCCACATTCCAGTCTTTGACTATTTTGCATGTTAGCTGAAGCAGATTAAAACATAACTGGGAAATATTTAACAAAATAAATAAAAATGCAATATAATATAGATAACATTGCTATGTAGTTTTCTAAGACAATACACAAGATAGTGTTCAGGAAGGGGTAGTATATCTGGTATGGAGGGCTTGTCATGCCCTTCTAGGGAAGCTCTCCAGCCTCTGACCCTCACCTGACACCCAGCTCTCACTTGTGGCTCCCTAGCTGCTAGCATGCGGCAGCGGCCACACCCCGGGCAACGGCTTCGACAGGCCGGCTAAACCTTGTGAGGCTAGCCATCAGATTGTCATGGACCCCTGGTGAACTAGGGCTTTGCTCACCCAGCATGTGAAGACTGCTTCGGCTGAACAGAAGGACGAAACCAATTAGAAGGTTCAACGGCTGAGATGGCGACACAGCAAGGCACTGTGGAATGCTTAGGGCGTGTTGGAGCACAAAAGACAACATGGCCATCCAATGCAGCTGAGGAAGTCTCCAGATGTAACATCTTTTCGTGCCACTGGACCCAGGCTTCCAAAGCCGAGAGAGTGGGACTGTCTCTGTGCATCGACTTTTCCACTTAAATCTTCATGCACAAGTGTCTTTGTGCACAAAAATGCACAAAGACAATAGTCATCCTCGGTTACCGAGAGACAACTACTACACAAGATACAGCCATCAGGCATCCTCAAGAATAGTTTAGAGGTCCCTAATTCAATTTGTATTTTACACTATTATTGTCTGTATACTTTTAAACTATCATTATTATTCTCCACCTTTTGAGCAACAGTATTCTTTTGAGTGTGGTTGCAAATAAAGTGATTATATCTTAGATAAAACAAAATTAAGCAGATTGAAAAGTAGGATTGATTTAACAGGCTGTATCATGTTGTCATCATTAATTTATGTATTGTAAGAAGCAGATTAAAAATGTAAGGATATGTAGCACTAGAAAAAAGAGACAAACTTGCCATGTAATAAAAATGAGAAATAAGAAACAGACATCCTAAGAAATATATTGCTATGCTAAAGATATAAAATTAAAGAGGAAAACCTTTTAAATATTGCGTAGAGACTCTAAATGCTTTATGGCAGAGTAGGATTCCTTCTTGCATGACAGTAGTACAGGTTGAAAAGAACAAAGTTTGTAAGGTTCCGTGTTAGAAGTAATATTCATAAAAAAAGAATCTGAAATAAAATAAGATTTAAAATTACAAGAAAACATTCCCATTATACCCTAGAATTGTGAAAAAGTTGTCTATTCATACAATAGAAAAGATAGGGATTATCATAAAATTGTTCTTTAAACTTAATTTTCCTGGACCAAAACAACAACAACAACAACAACAACAACAACAACAACAACAACAACAACAACTACTACTACTACTACTACTACTACTACTACTACTACTACTACTACTACTACTACTACTACTACTACTACTACTACTACTACTACTACTACTATTACTACTACTACAACTATAACAAACTCCATCAATGGTTCATGGTTTATACAAGAGGATTTTGGCATGTTGGGTCTAAATGCAGCAAAGTATGACAATGATGCTTCATTTCATCCAGTATCAAATAGGGCAAAGAAACATGTTTTTCTTTAAATCATTAACCAGGAAGTCTTGCAACTGTTATGTTCCATTTAAGTATTTTGGCTACTTTAACCTCTCAGGCAAACTCAATTTGTCACTCGAAGTAACATATACAAATAGGTTTTAAATAAAGAGGCAAGAACAGATATTCTTGTAGAAATTACCCTTTGTCTAAAGAGGTGATGGATTCTTGAGAAAGTCACTTTTATTGGAAATCCTTCATCTGTTATGATTATTTTTTACAAGATTTTGTCTGTGTTTGTGTTTATGTGTGTATGTGTATATGCATGTGCACAAGTGAACATACCAGTATGGGGAGAGTGAGGTTTGTGTATATTTTCTTTTGTGAAGCTAGACTCATAAGAGAATCTGTATAGAGAGCACTCTATTTGAAAAAGGAAAAAAATGTTTAGAAACATTCTTTTATTAGTTTCATGAAGAGAGTATGGAAAACTTGTGGTGCTTTGAAAATGATACATCAATTAAACTGCTTAAAGTGTGGGTTTAGAGTTTATATTTATATATCATTTGATAATATATTATTTCCTATATACTTTGTCTGACCTTCCCTGTAGAGAGTATACTATTTTATGAGAGTTTACAGAGAATGAGAGCAGTATTTGGTTTCAATCCCAAAAATCTGATAATTTAAGAAAATCTCAAGAGAGTCCTAGAACTAGCAGAGCATGGGTGAATGAAGTCACGCCTTGCAGTTAAGATGAACTGGTATAACCAGTTCAATTTTTTTCCTCCAATTCCACTTTTTTCAATTAGCAATAAGACTACACAATATATTGAGCATCCATATCTATTAGAGTTTAGGAGTTTATATTTCTATATATATGTGTGTGTATTCATGTTGGAAGATACCAGATGTTGGGATGGCTGTTTCCTCAGCTGTAAAATGAAGAAGATAATAATATCTACATTCCAGGTTGTTGGGAGGATTAAATGTGATTAATATTTATAATGAGGTTTTCAAACCTTAAAAAGTGCTATACAAATAACAGCCACCACCACCACCACCAAACCATCATCATCATCATCTTCATCTTCATCTTCATCATCATCATTACAAAATTAAAGTTCAGATATGGCCAATAGACTGCAAGAAGACCATAGAATGAACTAGTGCTGAGGTATGGAGGAGATTATCTAAATTGAGAACTCAGAACCTTCTGGGTGATTGGGAAGAGTACTGCTCTTCCTGCAGTTATAACGCCCATTGGCCAAAGAGGAAAGGAAGTGACTAATAGAGAGCATATTATAATCTTTCATTGAGTAATATAGTTTTATCTTTCTCTAGGATTAAGGAAGACAGTTCATGGACATTTTGGATTGTGTACACTGTAGTTCCACTTCTTTACTGTCAATTGTCACATTAAGTAAAATATTCTCAAAAGGTTAAAAAGTACAACATTGTTACCTGCTTATACATGTTATATTTTATTTGTGTTTTCTGCTAAGAACAGAGGCAACTATCTGACTCAGTAGACAGAGTGCTGGAACTGGAGTCAGAAAGGCCTGTATGCAAATCTAGTATTAGACACTAACTAATTGTGTGACCCTGGGTCAACTTCTATTTACCTTAATCTACTAGAGAAGGACATAACAAACTACTCCTGCATCTTTACAAAAAACAAACAAAAAAAATTATAGGGTCATGAAAAGACAAACACAACTGAAAAACAATAACAACAAACTAAGATTTAGAAGGAAAATAAAACTAGGTTTGCCATATAGTACTTTTAAAATTTTATTAAATTCATTTAGTTCTTTGTAAATAAAAACAAAAAGTAGCAACATTTTATTTGGATCATATAGAAATCCTAACATTTTAATCTGCCAGTTAGCAAATCATAATTCCATTATATAGTTGGTGACTTTTTAAATAAAATATTTTTGGTTGTTTTTATGGGAAGAAAGAATAATTTAGAAAAAAATTCTAAGGCAGTAGTGAGGAAATTTTGATTAAATATCTGATATTGTCATTGATTACATTACTTTGTGCAAAATAATTGTATAATGAAGATTGTAGCTAATTTAGTTATTCTTAGGCACATTGATAGAAACCAAATATGTTTGTACAGATATATAGATTATACATACACATATAAATAAAATATATAATTATTATTCTACTAAGTTTCGGGGAAATTTGTTATGTTTACCCTCTGTCATTTTTTTGTTTAAAAATACTAGAAAGTGAGCAAGAATGCATATGTATAATTTACGTATTGTACTTGTATAATTTAGCCAGTAAATATTATATTAAGACTTATTAAAGATAAATATAGGGCCATTCAAATAAATGAGACAGTACAAAATGGTTTAAAAGTAAAATGCTATGATCTTGAATGTATTACTAATCAGTAGGAATTATAATAATTTAACACTATCAAGAAAGGCAATCAAATGCTCTATTTAATATGCATTTTGATTGGGAACAAAGTACTCAAAAACTCTGAGAAAGCTTCTATTGTGGAAAAGTTCAGTCATGATGAAAAGAATACTAAAGAACTACATATAATTGGTAGGATTATGCCCTTGCCAACTTCTTCTGGCTGAATGTGTCAGGATCTTAGCCAACTAACTTTACTATTATGATGGAGTGGGAAAAGTATAGTAACAAGAAAATCATTTTCCAGTAATGATTTTAGAATAGCTTTTGCTGAATATGAATCAAGAGGGTTTAAAAACAAAAAAAAATACTGTATGATATTGGATATTTTTTCAGACACCACTGAGACACCTTCATTTTCTGCTTTATGTCTTAATGTACTAATAGATATGACTTTGGTATTTGAGATGATACATAATTTTTTATACTAATATTTTTCCAGTTTAAATGTCTACATTTTTTTAATATTCTCCTGATCACATTTTTCAGTCTATGATCTTTCCCTCCAATTAACCCTTGCATTCTCCCCAAGAAGGCAGGCAATATAATATAGGTTGTACATATATTATCATGAAATACATATTTCTATGTTCATCATGTTGTGAAATAAAACACATAATACCTGTAATAGAAAAAAGCTCAAGGAGGAAACAAAGTAAAGAATTATATGTTTCAAATTGCATTTGGACTCCTCTTTCTTCTTTAGTGGTGGATGCTTGATGTCCCTTTTTTGTTATGAATTTCTTGGACTTGTTCTGGATCCTTGCCTTATGGATAATAGTTGTCATTCACAGTTGATCACCATATATTCGAGTTGTTAATATTTACAATATTCTCCTTGTTATGTCCACTTCATTTTGCATTACTTATAAATTTTTCCAAGCTTTTTTGTGATCATCTTGTTTGTCATTTCTTATGGCACAATATTATTCCATTATAAGCATATACTACAACTTGTTCAGTCCAACTGATGGCCATCCCTTCAGTTTTTAGTTCTTTACCACCACAAAAAAAAAAAAAAAACTATGATAAATATTTTTGTACAGCTAGGTTTTTCTCTCCCTATTTTAATCTCTTTGGATTATAGAATTAGTAGTCCTATTGCCTGGTGAAAGGATATGCACACTTTGGTGGTCCTATGTGAATGGTTCTAGATTGTTCTCCAGAATAGTAATTTCAGTTTATACCTCCATTATCAACTGTATTAGTTCCCAGATTTTTCCAGCCCCCTTCCAATATCAATAATTTTTCTTTTTTTATTATGTTAGTCAGTCTTATGGGTATGAGATGGTACCTCAGAGTTTTCTTAATTTGCATAGTCTAATCAATAGTGATTGGAACATTTTTTCATATGACTAAGGATAGCTTTAATTTCTTCATCTAAGTTTACATCCTTTGACAATTTGTCAGTTGGGAAATATTCTATAGTCTTACAAATTTGACCCTCTCTATAGTTCTCTTTGAATTTGAGGAATGAAGTTTTTTTTTCAAGGAAATATGCTAGATTTTTTCCTAATTTGTCATTAGATTTGTTTCTAAACCTTACTGAATGTGAATACTATGCCTAATTTGTGCCAGTTCTGATAAAATTAGGGTTTAAACATTGGTGACTATCCCCCTCCCCATCTTCCCTTTATTGATTCTTATTTCCCTCCTCATATAAGATAATTTACCCCCAATTTTATCTTCTTTTCTCTTTTCCCAGTATATTACTCATTCTTATCCTTTAATTTTTAATAATGTATTATCATATTTGGTTTACCCCCTCTTCTCTTTTTCTCTCTCTTAATATATATATATATATAATATAATATTTATACATATACATATATACTTCTATTCATTGCCCAAATACTTCTATTCATTGCCCAAATAATGATAATGTTCTTGAATATCTTCAGTACCTTAAGTATCCTAAGTAGTTTCCATATTGTGGGTACTTCAAGTATGGACATCGGTAAGCCCCTTACTTATCACCTTCTTACTAATAATAATGCAATCAGTTTAACACCATTGTTTCCCTTAATTACCGTAAAGTATCTTAAGTATTTTAAATATCTTTTGTACTAAAAGTATCTGAAATATTCTAGTTATTACTTTCCCATGCTGAGAATGTAATCAGTTTAATGTCATTGTATTATTTGATTACTTTGAGTATTTTAGAACTTTGTACTAAAGCAATCTTAAGTATCTTGTTTAATGCTTTCCCATGCAGGGATGTGATTAGTTAAACCTCACTGTTTCACTGGCATATTTTATTTTTATCTTTTTATGTTTAAGTGTTGAATTTTTCATTTTATTTTTAATTCTGGTCTGTCCCAATCACCCAACCCTCATCTCTGTCTCCAAGAAACTGCATGACCCAATATTTTGTCTGACAGAGTTAACCAAATTGAGGGTAACCAACACTCTGAAATCTGTTGGTCATTTAGGAGGTTAATCACCCCCAAGCATATGAAAGCAGCTGAAGCAGGTGCAGTGGACCATTTAGAGCTTGGTCAGACACTGAAGATGCCAAGGTTGTCCACTACATCCTGGGCCAATTCAAGTTGTCTCAACTTATGTCTTATCTCTGAACTTGAATGACTTTGGAGGAAAGAGTGATAAGTGACTCACATGATCCATTATTTCATAAATATGAGCATTCTCTCTAAGAATGCAAATAGAAACTCTATTATTGTTTTTCATCCTGGACACTTATTGACAATATTTTCTTATAAGACAATTTCCTAGGAGGTTTTCTTCTATTCTTGTGATTTTGAACTATTCGTGTGTAGTCTCTCATTATTGTAATATAGTCAACAAACATCCTTTCATAATCGTATGTAACATTAATAACATATAATAATACTATTTTTATATGAAACTTGGCATTTGTATTATCTCTCTCCTCATGCAATCCATTCATATTTCCATTTCATTTTCTATTATTTGAAATTGTATCACTCCCAAGATCATGATTTTCAATCATTCAGAGCCACTCAGCATGACAAGGAGACAATTGGTATCAAATAAGTCAGCTTTTGCAAGGGAAAGCGATTAATGATTTGGAAGTTTTGCAAAACTTCCCATATGTCATCATGTTCAGTGCCTTTATTCAATTCTGAGTACAGTTTATTGTCAATCCTGAACATACCTTCAGACAAATTCTATAGATAACCCATCAATCTTAATTTTTCATTCTTTCCTACCTCTTATTTGTAAAATTAAAATGAATTATTTCATGCTTATATAAATGAGTTTTACAATGTAATATCCTAAAAAAAACAAAATTTACCTATAATCTACATTGTAATAAGTGAGATCTAGTTTTGGAAATCAGGTGGTTAATTTAATCTAAATTTATTAATAGAATTGGATTAATTTTGTATAAGTTACTTGAATTGAATCTGTCCCCATATCTGTAAGGGACTAGCGATTTCTTGTTGATTTGTTTCAATAATGTCTTGGGCTTTATGAATACATTTTAAAACATTTTTATAATATCGGTCTTAAGGAATGTCCCCATTTCTAATAAAATAAATGGAAAATATGTTAGCAAAATATATGTGGAAAAGTAATTACTTTAACAGCTACATTTTTATGAATGAATGTTTAATAATTTTCCAGACTGAGTTCCATAATTTTTTTTTTAAATTGGGCATACTGGCAAGGCATTATTTAGTTTAACATAGTGAATAGACAACAGAACTTAGAATCCTGAAGACTTGAGTTCAAATGCCTTCTCAGACACTTACTACCAGCTAGATCCCAGCAAGATCTACAGGCAAGTGAATGGTTTGGATTTGGTAATCTACAAATATCTTGATTTCTAAACCTGTGATTCTATTATTTTCAAGTCCCAGGAGGAGAGAATATCAGATACATTGGAGGGTGCTATTTGGGCCTGAGGTAGCTATCATAATCTTAATTAATTGAAGCTTTAGCCAAGAATTTCTACAGAAAACAAGAGATTAGGTGAAGAACAAATTGGATTGCCATTGATTGCCAGATTTAGAGAATGAGCTGATTTCTCCTCAGACCTGATATTTTTTTTTAATTTTTTCAAATTTATGAATTCCTACTTGACAAAAGCATTTTTCATTTTCCTGGGCTAATGCAACTCAATCTACTTTTTTTGAGCTTTGATAGTTTTGGTAATACCTTGTTTCTGGCCCAGAAAACAGATAATTTTGCTCAGGTATGTGGAAAAATATGTCTGCCTTGATACTAAAATAAAATAAACAATGAAATGTATTCTCTGATTTTTCAAGAAGAAATCTGGCAGACATTAAATAATTATTATTAATGCTAACATCAGATTATGTATTACCAACATATCTGTTTTTCATTGTACAGACTCGTCTCAAGGTACATTTTGTACAGCTTTACAAATAATTCTTATACTAGGTCTTCTCAGGAATAGAAAGACTTGCCAGCCACCCATGCATCAGGATAGAACGCCTACTTCCTTCAATGACCTTTATTTACCAATTTTCCCTTCAGAGTTAAAAAAAAAATCTTTCTTCTCATTAGACTTTTTACATCATAAAATGGCTTAGAATAAAGAGCATTTTTTTTCTTCTCCCTAACAACCTTAATGACTCATTTCTATAGCAACATTCAGAGTGAATATGAAGAATCAAAATAATGTATTCCAATGGGATGTAATTCTTTATATTTCATTTTAAAAGGCATGGGAAACAGCACAAACAAGGTTATAGAATTCACCCATAGCCTCATAAAAGGCACTTAATACATATTCATTAAATGAATTAAGAAATTTCCATCTTCCCCGAATATATGCCAAACACCACAAAGCATATCAACTAAAGTTTTAAATTTGTGAATTATTTAATAAATATTTACTGCTACTAATGATAGTATTTATATAGTGCTTTATACTTTTCATGCATTATTTGCTTTTAATCTCACAAAACAACCTTGTGACATGGGATATTATTATTCCCATATGACAGAGGAAGAAATTGAGGCAAGCAAAAGTTAAATGGTTTGGCCAAGGCCTTACAGCAACTAAGTGTCTGAGGCTGGATTTTAAGTCCAGTCTTCCTGATTCCAGGTCCAATACTGTTTCCACTGAGCTAGGCACCTCCCTATTGGTACTTTTTGCATGCAAGAAAATTTCCTTATCATTAGGGAAGAGGAAATATATGTATTGGCTAAAGATCTAACCTTGGAGGCAGGAGGGCATAAATGCATGTCATGTGTCTGATATATACTACCTTTATGACATGGGGCATGTCTCATAATATTTCAAAGCCTTATTTATCTAGGTAATTATTTCAGTATATAAATAATAGCTGAGTTCCCATTTCCCTACAGTAACTAGAATTTCCACACGGGTGTTTCCTACACTAATAATATCCCTTCTTCCTATAACACCATGACTGCACTTCACAAGTTCCTGTCTTATTTGATCATCACAACAATCTTCTGAAATAAATCTTGAAGATCTTATTCCCATTGTATAGACCAGAAAACCTAGGCTTAGAGAGTTTCAGTGTCTTGCCTAGTATTATAAAAATCAAAAGCATAATTTGAAGTCTAACCTCAAATTCAATTCTTTTCACACAAAATCATGCTATATCCAAGCAAAATATATTATGTAATAGTGTTTATGATTTAATTACTCAGGTATCATAAACTACTTTTAAAAATTTAGATATATCTGTAATCTTATTTAATTTGTTACTTTCACTAGTGATATTAGTTGCCTTTCATCTGGGAATGTCCCTCACATCTACTCCTTGATCTTTCTTTATTTTTTTTAATTGGTGTGTTTTGTTTTTACATTGCAGTTACATATATCATTCTCATTTCATTAGACTTCTCTTATGAAAATGCAAAACAGTTTAATAAAACTAACACAATGGTTATCCCATATAAAATAATTAAACATTTAAAATAAATTCTTATAGATTATATAGATATAAATTCCATAGAAAATAGAAAGGAAAAAATATCTAGGAATACAATGAAGTCAACAGTATCAATGCTGAATAGGGTTCAAGGAAATAGATGATTGAGAAAGGATCATTTGATCTGGTAACTAAAATAATTGTTACTTTTAAAGAGACCAATTGAATGATAAGATTATAATATGAATTGCAGATAGTTTAGAAGATTGCCAGGAAAATAATTGGAGGTATCAGTTATCAATTTTTTTCAAGTGATTTAGTTTAGAAGAGGAGAAGAGATTTTGTACTACAGTTGGTGAATATGCTAGGGTGTGGTGAGTTTGGATTTTAGAATGGAGAGAATTTTTACTTAAATGTTTACAGAGAGCAGAGAAGGAATCAGGACATAAGGAGGGACTGAAGATTAAAGAATGTGGACAAAAGTTCAGAAATGTGCTAGAAATAAAACAGGAGATGTTATAAATGGTTTGTGGGGGTATTGACCTTTCAGAGTACAAAGGACACATCAATACAGAAACTAGGGTGAAAGATGTGGTAATTGAGAATTATCATGAGGAATAAAGATTAGTGAATTCATATGATGAAAAGAAAGAAGGGGAATTTTTTTATGAATGACCTCAATTTTTACAATTAAGTGTGAGGTTAAGTTCTCAATTGAATTGGTATAGGAAAGCCTGGAATAAGGGAATTGAGGCAAGAGATCTGAGACAGATGAGTTAGTGAGTGGGATAGGGAATCAATTCTTGACAAATGGTGTAAATGTCTTGCTGTATTGAGGACCCACTTGAGATTAGTTAGTCTGTAGCTGACTTAGTCCTAAAGTTTTGTTGTTTCCTCCAACTCTGTTAAATAGTAAATAGTCAAATAGTTAAATAGGAGGCAGCAGAACCAGAAAAAAAGAAAATAATCCAGAATTAAAGTAGGCAAGTTTTAGTCATTGATGGGGCAATACGATGAGAAAATTAAGAATAGAAAATAGAGAGGAGGAAATTGCTATCACCTCTTCCAAAGACCTTTTCTGGGTCTATTTGTCCTAATCCATCTTTTCTAATCTTTAATTTCTCCTTTATTTTTCTACTCCTTCATGGATCTTTTCAGGACTCTCATGACTGTATTAGAGACAAAATATTGTATCTCCTCCACTGGTTTTGATTGCAGGAAACAAAATTTTTATAAATGATTCCCACCAGTTTTATCTGTTCCTTTTGTCATATTTTCTATTGGATTCTTAATTATATCTGAGATTCATATCCCTTAGTTGTGTTGCTAACCACGTTTCTTCAGACAGTTTTTTCCTTTCATGAATTCTCACTCTTTTTGTGAGTTAATGCTGATCTGTAACACTTTGCAAAAAGCTGATATCTTAAATCAGTTTTGTCCTTGACTGACATTTTTTTCATTTGGAAAAATCAAGTATTTGGTAGCTTAAGTGCTTTTTAGTCCTTCAGTCTCGAATGGTGACAAAGTAGAACAAATTAGAATGTGAACAAATTAAGAATATATAATATTATTGGTTTTCAGAGGAAGATGTTACATCATCTAGGGAGGTTAAGATAGTTTTTGACATAGTTTATCCAAATACTTTAATAATATTTGTATTGATTAAGATTGATATTTTTACTCTATAGATTATTAATAGTTCACATTTTTATTATAATTCTCATACTGGCAAGTTAGAAATATGATATTTGATATAGGAATGCCAGTAACATTCAACAGCATAAATATCTCATGAGAAAAGGTCTTAAAAATACTTTCAAAATAGTTCTAAGAAATTTGATAGGATAAAAGCTGTTTTTACACTTAAACAGAAGACTTCAGGAAATATTGATGGTCTTTCAGCATTGTACATAGCTGCTCTAAGGCAGACAGTAGGTCATCTACGTTCAGGAAGTGTTTTTTTCTTTTTTCTTTTGTAATGACAGTCAGTCTCCCTGGGTTTCTTTGAATTTGATTCCCCAGGAATAAAGAACTCATAGTTTCATGAATTTTATTTGTGAAACCCTATATAGAAATTTCTAATTTTTTTTTGCTTTTAATATTCATACACATAGACACACTATGTATATTTATTGAAAGACTCTTACACTTGAGGTTTGTATTTGTTCACTTTATTAAGTACCAAAAACTTTACAAAACAAAGTCATCTAGTTTATTCCAAATCACTTATTTGGAATAAAAGTAGAGAAAGAAAACTTAACAATTCCTTGTGCCCCCAGAAAATACAAAAACCTCTAGAAAAGGAAGCACTTCTAGAAAAAAATGTCAGTAAAACCGGATGACAACAAGGAAATGTTTTTTACATTCTGAAATTTTCATCCTGTGCTATAATGATGGGATCTCATTATTTCAATGTGAAATTTGTAAGATTCATATTATAGTTTTTAGAATGACAGCATTAAAAGTAATCTTGAAGAAATCTGATTGATATATGGACTATATGTCTTTTTATAAAAATAATGTTTTACTATTATATATATGTATATATATATATATGTATACATGTTGAGACGTATTTGGGGGTGTGTGTACTGAGGTAAAGAAAGTCTCTTAAAATAACCCATTTTTGAGGTGTGTTTTTCACCAAGGGAACAAATCCATAAATTCAGGATTTAGACTATGGATAGGAAAGATATAGTTCTTTCTAAGTATGGTTCCAAGGGAATCTTGATAGCAGATGATTTAAACATTGATGGCTTAATGATCTTCTTGAACCATGATAAACTTGTCATTAATAATGTGGTTACTAACAACTGGCACAGGGCTTTGTTCACTTACCTGCTGCTGCGTTTGTCCTTTATATTTGACAGCCCACATTCAATAGATACTTTTCTGGGATCTGGACCACCAGCTGCAATAGGTCAGAGAGGTCAGCTTTTCACATAATAAAAAGGAATGAGCTTGTACTGAGATAAAAATGAAATTCCCAATTTACTCTTATGATTACAATGACGGGCCAGATGGCCAGTGCTAGGAATTTGTGTCATAAGTTAATTGGTAGCAAGCTGGTACTGCCACCACAGATACTTAGCTAATAAAGCATAACAAGTTGGATAATTTTTCTTCTTACTTTCCAAAATATTTAGAATATTGCCATGCTCTCTTGGGTTCTTATGGAGAGGCTTTATAAACAGATATACTTGTTACTTTATTAAGTGGGAAAGATTTCATTCATTTCCTTTAATACCTTGTAATCTTTATACATGGACCACATTTTTAAAGTAGAGAAGATTCTGAATGAAATGTTTGTTTTCAAAGGCATTTCAAACCAAAGTCCTGCTGAGATGGATGCTGGCACATATCAGTTCAAGTGGAAAAGAGATATCAGGCCAATTAAAGCTATTTTTTTTTTCTATTCAACCAGTGCCAGGAATTCTAATTGTTTTTATCACTTTTCTTTGCTGACAGAAATATTTTTTTTAATGACTGTAACATGATAGGAGTGTCCTTTCTTCAGGTGTCACCTGCCCTCTATTACCATGTATATCTAAAACAATATTTTCAGCTTCCATTTGTTTTCAACACTATTTTTCTTCCTTGATTTTGCCTAAGTAACTTCAAGATATTTTTTTAGATTTTTTCATACTTTTAAAATGGACTTCCCTAAAATTCCTTAAATCAAATAAATTTTTGTTTCCTTCTTTTCTTAATTAATGTGCCAAAAATTAAAATGGCAATCATCAAATAGATGTAATAAATACACACATACATATATAAAACACATATTGACATATACAAAATCCATAGAAATTTAGAAATCTATAGCATAATTTGTTTCAACTGAATTATAAACTTTTGCTAAGAAAAATAGTTTCCTTAGCTCTAAAATGGGGATATGGACATGTTAAGATTGGATTTAGCTATCTCCTGATTATAACAATGAAGATACTTAGCTCTTTCTTTATTTTGAAGATAAAATTGTAACCTCCTGGTTGTAACAATGAAGGTGGAGTCAATACTGTATATTGGCTCCAAGGCAGAAGAGTGGTAAGGGTTAGGCAATGGGGGTCAAGTGACTTGCCCAGGGTCACACAGCTGGGAAGTGTCTGAGGTCAGATTTGAACCTAGGACCTCCTTTCTCTAGGCCTGGCTCTCAATCCACTGAGCTACCCAGTTGCCCATCTCTTCCTTCATAGTGAAGCTAGAATTGTAAGCTACAATCTATTTTTAGATTTTAACTGCAAAAGGGTGTTAAGTAACTACAAAAGGTGAACTTTATAAAAGAGGTGTTAAGTAACCCAAAAAGATATAATCTAACCAGAGAATGTGAGAACTAAAGAATGGGCAGTCCTAGAGAAAATCATATGCTGTGATTAGTAAATGTGAAAATTTAGAGGAGGTGACACAAGAGAAAAAGGTCTTTAAATAGAGAAAAAAAAAGACTGAAGAAGACAGTCAGTCACCTGGGCTTGGAGTGGAAGATGGAGGAGCGACTGGAAGGCCAACACCCAAGCTTCTTCTAGACTTTCACCATTGGTGAGTGAAAAGCTGACTTAGTGACCTGGCCTTTCTGGAGGTGTGAAGCCTCCAGGTAAGGCCCATCTTCTTGAGACTCTCTTCCCCTGGCTGAGGCTTAGAAATTATAACTGATATCAGAAGAAAACAGAGTTTGTTTTTTCTCTCTCTCATTCCTTAATATATTTCTATTGTAAATATTGTAAATAAACTACCATAAATTCTATTTACCTTAGTAATTCATTTTGGGATTTAGAAATTAAATCCCTGGTGACCACACAATTAATTAATATATTTCAGAGTCCAACCAACAATTAAATTTAATAGACATGACCACAGAATTGTTGGTAGGGTCAAATGAGATTAATATTTTTAAAAGGCTCTTAACACAGTTCTTGGCATATAGCAGGCTCTATAAAATACTTAAACCCTTCCCTTTCTTCTGCAGTGAAAAACTTGAAAATAGAATTTTATAATTTTGTCATTCTTTCCATCCCATCCTTCTCTTCCTTGTAATATTGTTGCAATCAAATTTATGCTAGTTTGAATTGAATTGTCCAAAGAAACAAATTTCTTGAAACTATTAGACAATAATACTAAAATGTGCATAATTTGTATATAACCTATTTTTTACATATATGCCAGAAAACAAGTGTAAGGGTCACTATATTTCTACTTTAATTTCTTTATCTAAAAAGATATATGTAGTTACTGTGTAATTACCATGCTTGCATTCTATTAGATAATTTTAAAAAGTATAATCTATATGCTCAGAGTTTGCCAATTAATAAGAATGGATTTCTAAAATATATAGATTAAGAATCAGAAATATTAATAAGTCAAAGCACACAAAAAGGTAATTCAATACCTGGAATGTAAGGAAATAAATCCTGGATTTTGAAATCAGGAAAGCTGAGTTCAAACTGTCTCAGAAACTTATAATTTCTATGATGGTGATAAAATCACACTTTCTCAATTCTTTATAAAATGAAGATATTTATGTTACAATATTAATATGAGGAAGTTGTGACTATGCTAATAAGTTCCAACAAACTCATTGGTTTTTTATTGATTATTAAAAAAAGATTATTCAGCCTTTTCATCCTAATTTACAATGAAATAATTAAATAAAAAAGAACGGTGCCTAAAAAGCATAGATAGAGATATGTGGAGCTAGTAATTGCTGGAAAATAGAGAGAAAATAAAAGGAGCAGTAAGATGGAAAGATGATGGTAATGACAGCTGCACAAAACAGATCAGTACAGTTTTTATTTTACTTTATTTTAGCTCATCTTGCTCATGGCACTAAAACGACTATGGACTTATTCTTACTCTGCTTGAGTAACTTCATGGACTATGTAAAACCATGAATAATTGCAGTTATCTAGAGAAAGACAAAGGTAAAACCCTCCTCTTAGCCCTGTATGATGGGGGAAGGGATATAGATTGTAAGTGACTCTTAGGAAACATACTTAATTTTAGAATGTATACCTGATTATTTCAAAATCCCTATTAACCTTTTCTATTTTACTCCATAAAACTGTACTCATAATATTGTGAATTGTTTCCTACCAGTTGTCAGAGTTTTTCTCTGTATGCTTTGGAAATTCTATATTTAATGCAGGGATTTGGTTAATGAAGGTCTAGTCTGAATCCTTAGCAGATATTCACTTCTAATTACTAATTTTAAAACATACAAAATTGGTGGTCACTTTAGAACATCATGACTTCAGTGGTTTGAACAATGTTTTGAACACAAGTTCCTGCCTTGTGTCTATGAATGTATACTACCTGATCACTTAATAATATCTCTGTCTTTAGTAATTTTTAAAATCAAGAAAAAACATTTTTAAGTCCCCAATTCTATTACTTTCTGAAAATCTATGCTCAAATTCCTTTGACTTCTTCAGGTATACTTACCAAATGACTGAAGAAAAGTTTTTAGACTTACTATGATATTGTCCTCACGGATGATACTATAAATATTAGATCACATTTCCAAGTTCTGGGAATCACACTAGATTCATTTCATCATATTAATTATTATATTATCAGTGAATGAAAAAAAAAGAACATGAGCCCCTAAAAAGTTTGGTCAATCATATATTTTGAGCATGAGACACCTTTTAGACACATTTCAATGCTATTCATTCAAATTCAAAGGAACACTGTTATGACTCCAAAAATATCTGGTAGACCTTCTCCTCCAGATATCGAACTTTTAGAATGACAGACATGAGTCACGTAATATGACCAGTCTTCCACACGTCTGTGTTCTATATCATTAATAAAATCACAGATCCATTGAATTGTTAGTGTACTGAAAATAGTCATATATATTTGTTATATTTGAAATAATTTGAGTTATATCAGCTGAGTGACACACTGTGAAAATACAAAAGAGCTAAGCTGTAAGATTGGTATCATCTTTAAAAAGTGACAAGATAAAGAAATATTAACTTAAATACTAATAATACAAATATATTAAAAAACATCAATTTTATCCTTATCTACTTCTATCAAGAAGTTCTCATAATACATCTTGAGCATGTTCAACATTAGAAACAATAGACTACCTGATAGATGAAATTTCTTCATCAAATAACTCCTTAGGTTCTAAAGATTCATGAAAGATGAACCCAACCCTCAAATGGAGGGTTCTATCACTTTTTTGATATAGTCTGCCACCATTAGTCTTCACCTTTCTATAAGTCCTTACCTAGAGGAAATAAATTGTTAAGGTAAATAGGTAGAACATACCAGTTTATGGACATAAATAGTCTTCGTATACCTCAAAGAAATTTGGATTCATTCTAATCAGTGTTGACACTCTGGTGCCAACTGTATAAAATAGGGTTATAACATTTATCTTCTTTTTGACACCAACAACTTCCCTAGTGCATTACAAACTTACTCTTATTTATGTTAGCCATCAATAGTCTTTAATTACTCCATGGATTATGTATGGGTTGTAGAAAGCAAATGACATGTATTAAATCACTGTACTACCATTATATCTTAAAATCTACCTTAGAGTGGGGTTATCTATAGCAGATATTCTCAAAAATCCCCTGCTAATAGCCCAGTATATTTTACCAAAAGCAGTAACAATATAGAAACATTTTAGTTGGTAATCAAGATTTTTATGTAGTTTTTTCTTGAGTAAAGCAGAAATATTTTTAATTTGTAAGAGTAAGGTCTAATGTGTTTTGAGGCTAGTTTATATGTGTAATAGGCAAGTTTCACTGGTTTTGCAAATATATTTAATGTACTAATGGGCATGTCAAATTATTCATAACTTTCTTATAAACTCTGGTAAAGTATAGCAAAAAACACATCATCTCTAGCAAAATTCAGGACATGCTAGTGCCTTTGGCACACTATTTGAGAACCGCTGCTCTATCCTGTCAGATCTCAATGTCATTGCTACATTGGATCATTGAGTCCAGGCAGAAAATTAGCCAAGAAAAGTCAGATTAGGGGGATTTGGATCTTGTGGCAGCCTCCATCCCCCAAACTTGACCACGTCTCAGTTTTCTGGTGTAAGACTTGGATTTCAACTTCTCACATGCCTATCCAGATTTCTTTTGAACATGTCATCTCTTTCATAGTTGTAACAAAACACATTTCATTCCCTATGTTTTAACTTATGGGTCACTGTTGATAAAGCAAAGTGAACTAGTCTCTATTTCCATCCTCTATCTCTGGGACAGCTGCTTTTGCATAAGTACTATTTTCCAGCATATTTTCTCCAAGCTTCTGCCATTGTATCCATTTGAAATTGATATAGCTTCTCATTTGGTCTCACTGTCCAATACATCAAGAAATATTTGTGAAGCAGTTGGGTAGTTTCTTGGTTTATTGTCTATTTTCATCTTCATTCTCTTCTAGGACCCCCATTATATCTTTTTCCCCTATCCTTAAAGTCTGCATCTAGTTTCCTGCCAGTATTTATCCTCCTTTCAGTATGCCACAGGTCATCAGTTGCCTCTTGGTGTTCTTGTGTAAAAACCATTGTTATCTCCTTTTCTGATTTTACATTACACTGATGGCATATGCTATAACATTCATCCTCAATGATTACTCATGTGTAATGTAGTACAGTTGGTTAAAAATCCACCATCAACCTCTTCATTGACTGATCCTCAATTTCAGTTATTTGGAACCTGTGATAGCACATGACACTGCATCACATTATCAGAAGAAAAAAATATTTGAATTAAATGGATACATTTTTGTTAAAGGGAGAAGCTTTGGATTACTAACAAAAAAAAATCAGAAATATTCCTTTCTATTAAAATGTGTTTCAAGAAAATGGTAAAATTATTCCATTAGAATACTTCTTCCTGTTTCAGGCCCATTTGTTTTCAATAATAATGACTTCAAATAAAGCATTTCTCTTGGTCTATGTTTCAAAACGTGTGTGTGTGTGTGTGTGTGTGTGTGTATGTGTGTGAAGATGCAGACAGGGAAACAGAAACAGAGAGACATACAGTCTTTTTAAGTCAGTATTTTGCTCTGTTGAATTAAATATCATTTTAAGAGTGACCAAAACAATAATTATATAGTTATTTTCTATATCTTCACCTGTGATTATAAAGATGTCAAATAGCACAGAAGAAAGTCTATCTATTGAATCTTTTTAAAATTTTTTCATTAAAGATGCCTTGAATGTATATTCTTAATTTTAATAGGTGAAAAATAATCATATGATTTAGTATGTTTTTATATTTAATATCAATTTAATTAATCATAATATTGTTGGAAATTTTTCACCAATCTATATCATCTATGCTTTTTCATGTACTCTGAAAATTTATCCTTCCATGACTATAAGACTGAGTCAACTCTTTTTTAGGAATGGAAACAAGTTCATGGCATTTACCAGGAGAATGATGGTAGGAAAGGGGCAATATATTTCTTTTTGTAGAGTTGTAATAATAGCAAATGTTAAGAGGAAACAACTTGGAATAATTCCCCAAAAGTCACTAAAGTAAATGTAGCCTTTGAACTAGACTTACTATTGATAAATATACCCCAGAGAAGTGAAAGTCAGAAGGAAAGGCTGCAGACTTAAAAAAAAAATTTATGAATGCACTGATTGTGGACCCAAAGAAATAAAAACAAACTGCATGCTCATTGACAAGGGCATGTTTGAAGAAATTGGGGTTTATGAATGCAATTAAATGGTATTGCACTATAAGAAGTCATGGATATGAAGAATTCGAATCTGGAAAAATTTCCATTAATTGATATATGATGAAATAATTAAATTATGGATAATGCCTATGATAGCTCTAAAGGAAAACACCTTTTTTTTTTTAAACCCTTACCTTCCGTCCTGGAGTCAATACTGTTTATTGGCTCCAAGGCAGAAGGGTTAGGCAATGGGGGTCAAGTGACTTGCCCAGGGTCACACAGCTGGGAAGTGGCTGAGGCCATATTTGAACCTAGGACCTCCCATCTCTAGGACTGGCTCTTAATCCACTGAGCTACCCAGCTGCCCCCTAAGGAAAACACCTTTGAAAGGCTTTCGAATCCTGTACAACACAGTAACTCATTCTGACTTAAGAAATTTATTTCTTGGTAAAGAAGTGATTAGATGTAGTTTTTGCCATGGCAATCATATAACATGACTATACTTTTTTATTAGAGTACAAATGGGATGGGAAAGAGGTAAGTAATGGTATAGAGCAAAAAAAAAAGAGCACTAAAACTAAAGAAAGATTAAAAGAAAGAAAAGCATTCAGAATGTGCGACAAAATGTACTATTTTATAGCTACCTTATTAAATTTAGTTTACACAAACTACTGCTTCTTTAAACTTCCTAAGTTCATGCATAATCAATAAATATTTATCAAACATGTTATATGTGCGATGTTGTATTAAGTGCTGAAGATACAAAAGAGGCAAAAGATAATCCCTGACCTCTAGGAGTTTATAACATATAAAGCACTTTCATGTTCTTTATTGTATATTGAAATATTTGGATTTTTAGTGATTGTTAAATTCAGGATAACAGAGAAAACAAAAGAATAAAAAATTGTCACTTTATGTTCTTTGGCTAGTATGTTTGCTTTCACATCGTGTGTATGTGTGTATTTGTGCCCTTTCTCCTATCTAATGCAGTATATTTGCAATTGTGATTTTGGAGTCTGTGAGGTAGTTTTACTGGCTTTGAAGGTGAAATTAATTTTTAATGAAAATATCTATCCATATATATACATACATGTTTAGAAACGTATGTATATGCATTTGAATTTTTTATCTGCTTTTTCATCCTTCTGGTTTCATCTTTAAATGTCCTTGGAAGGTCATTGCTTAGCTGGATCTTTCACCAAGCTTTCTTTATGATTGCTTTTCCATCTACTACTTTCTTAATATTTTATGAGGTAATACTTCTCATAATTTTCCACCATACTTTTCCATAATATTTTTACAATCAAGATTATATTCTCAGTGTTGTCCTTGCCTGCCACTTTTTCTATTATACAAGGAACTCAAGGTTTTGATTACTGAAGCATCTTCAGATGATTCTATTCTCTTCATTATGGCAATAAATATACTTTGTTTAAATTTCTTTATGAAATTATATATTTAATGTTAAAATTTCTTTCTGTATATAATTTCATATTTTTCTTGTCAATAACATTTGATGACTTTAAGTTGAAGTTCTTTTAATGACAATTATATATTTTTCTAATTTTTGTCTGTTCTTTTGAATTAATTGTATATGAATTTAACAAGTTAATTGTCTGACTATATGCTGAAAATTAAACCCAATTACTCATCTAGCTACTAACCAGTGAGTGCTTTCTTAGTCAGGGGAATACCCACATAATGCCTGGATCCTTCCACCAACTTGCAGCTGAAGGAATAGATGCAGAATCTGTCCAGTCCTTTCCACAAAATCTGTTAGATTTGAGTTTCTTTCCCCATATTCCACCCACTTTATCTCTATGGCTTCCCCTTTTTTGTTCCTTAACCCTAGAATAATCAATTAGTATCCATATAAAAGAAAAGTGTCCCCTAGTCTCTTCCTCAAATTTTCTAAACCCCTTTTCTCTAAATTTTAATTCCATTTATGTCTTAATACAATCCTGATAACTCTTTCCATTGTGCCTCTGAAATTCCTGTTCCACAGCAAATAAATTCCTCTTCATCTTTGACTTCATTCTCTCCAACTCCTTCTATTTATTATCCCTCACAGAAACCTGGCTCCCATATAATGACAGGGCTATATTATTTAGCACTGGTTGTAATTTCTTTCACATCCCCAATTTACTGGCTCTAGAATTTTCCTTATTCCTCATTTTTATATCTGGACTCTTCCTTTTCCTTTCTTTATTTATTATATTTCCTCTTATTAAGTATGCATATGTCCTATTAAAAAGTAAGGTTGCTTTAGTATTCTGATCTCCTTTCATTTTCTCAAGGAAGCTAAGATTTGACTTACTATTTTCCACTCTTCCATGACTCTGTCTACTAATTAATTCATCTAAATGACCTGTCAAACTCAATATTTCTTCAACCTTAAGACTCCTGACCTACTCCTATGATCAACCTCTGCCATACTTATGGATTTTTATGAACAGATTTTGACATTCCCTATAGCTCTTCCTCTCAGTAATTTTACAGACTATCATACCTGCTCTAACTTCCCTCTCTATTTTATATAATTGAAATTCTGTTACCCTAAAAAAGAACTATGTCTCAAGAGCCCACTGACTTCCTGTTATTACAAACTTCATGTAGACAGAGGATAAAGGGTGTGAGAATTGAGGCTCCTATTGTATGATGTAGAATCAGCAGTGATGGTAGTGAGTGGGGATGGCTAAAAATGGCTAACCAGTTATGGGCACATGGTTTTTGTTTTGCATCCTCTTTATTCCTTGATTTCTAATGATCATCTAATAAACCCCTTAAAATATATATATTTTTTATTATTGAGATTTTATTTTTTACACTTTCCAACATCAGTCCAATATTTGACATGATAATCTGCTGTTGAATTCCTTTCCCATTTAACCTATTGCTATCCTTTTTCTATCAAAAGTCAACCCCAGATTAAATAGTGTGAAATTGAGATTAACTCCACCATACTTATTCTTTAGAATTTTAGCCACCAGAAATGTAGACACCTCCCCCCCCCCACTTAAGGATTTAGTGTGGGGGAGGAAGGTCTATGACTCACGTGTGCTAGCAAGTGACAAATCAGAAACAACTGACTGCCTCCTGGGCAGGCAAAAGCCAAGTTTAAATCACCATTGGTACACATAAAGCACAGGAAGTGGCACTAACAACTGTTTTAAATTCTGTGGTCACTTCCTATGAGGAGGTCTTCCCCTTGGAACTTGACTGTGGAGGAACACGGGCTTGAGATCTCAGACTGCTTCCCTTTGGATTGTCAGGAGGTGAGTGAAAAGGATGACTCCCTCTCCTTGGCTTTTCTGGAGGCACTAGCCTCTGGAAAGGCCCATTGTCTTGGGACCCCTTTTCCCTTGCCTTTCTGGAGACACTAGCCTCTGGAGAGGCCCATCATCTTGGAGGAAGCCTCATGGCTGTAAGTATATTTAAATTTAATCCTCTGTCACTGCCCCCAACCCCCACCCCTGCCCCTGCTTGGGCCTCTGAATTCCTGCCTAGTTCCAACCAGGCTGGAGCAGCTATCTCTCTTTTTCTTTCTCTCATTTCCTTAATTTTTTTCCCTCTATTTCTAAATAAACTACAATAAAAGCTATTCTGACTTGAATAATTCATTGGGATTTAGTAATTAAATCCCTTGCAACAAACTCTCAAATATTCAGTCCAACCATAATTTTTACCCCTTACAATGGGTCATCTGCCTCCTGGACTTCTTATCACAAAATGCAAGAAAAAAAAAAAACCTGTAAAATATCACAAGGGGAAGTGAAGTAGCTCAGTGAATTGAAGGGCCAAGCCTAAAGCTAAGGGATTCTGGGTTAAAATATGGCTTCAGACAATTCCTAGCTATGTGACCCTTGGCAAGTCACTTAACCCTCATTGATTCTAAGATGGAAGGTAACTGTTAAAAAAAAATCTCACAACCATGATAATTAGATATATTGAAAATGTATGTTACTAATCTTACCTGGGCTATCTCTGAAATAAGGCAATCCTTTTATTCCTCTTTAATTGGTTTTCCATTTCATTCCTCACAGAGATTATTCTAAACTATCCCTTCACTTCTAGAATGCCCCAAAATACCTCAGAAGCCATTCAATTTAACTGAAATTTCATTATGTTTTCTTGTTTATTTGTGATGAGACTTTCAAAAATATTATAATACAATTATACTAGTTCTATTTGTACTTATTGATCATTGGACAAGAATATTACATCTACGAATACTGAAGGTCAAATAATTATCTATAGATAGTCTAAAACTTATGAGAATCAGATCAAGAACCATTTTATAATTAAAGTGTGGGGATTGTTGGTTCAGAACCTAAAATATCAGATACTTTTACTCACTTTGAAACTTTCTCAGGCTTGTTTTAGGTTCTAGAACTTGTTCTTTGACAAGACAGCCTCAGGTAAACCAAGGTGATTTTCATGCCAAGATGAAGCTTTGGAGTAGGATTGTGAGTAAGTATTGAATTTAAATTCCACTACTAAATATATAGTCTTCTTTGATGTAGTACTTTCCAGCTTACTAGATCTTAAACACAGCTAATATATTTCTACTTACATGATAATACAGTTTCTAGTGCTTTAATCCCTTCCCACTTCTCATTCACTTCTCAAAAGTAGCAGGGTTGGCAATTGGGATTAAGTAATTTGCTCAGGGTCACACAGCATGGAAGTGTTTGTGACCATATTTGAGCTCTGTCCAATTGAGTCACCTAGCTGCCCCTGATACTCCAACTTTAAAAGAACTTTCCATCTTCTGAATGTATAGAAACTCAGAATTGAGAGGGATGTTATAATTATCAATTTCAAATTATACCAAAACTAAAATTCACTTCTACTTCAGTGTTCTTTATGTCTGACATTGGATGCTTAGTATCTGTTTGTAGTGAATTGGATGATTCACAAAATTGCCTTGGGATGAAGACTTTTCAACATTAATTTATATAAGATTTAATATATACGATTTAGGAGTTCTTTTAGTTTCTAGGAAGTTTCTTTTTACCCCTAAAATTAAATGATAACAGAGTTTTATGATTCCCCCTCATTGCTACTCATTCTTTCTTTTGCGATCAAATTAGAAAAGTTCTTTAAGTAATTGATGATAATAGTCATTCTTTTCTATCTCTCCTTTCTATCAAGGCTTCTTTTTCCTGACTTATTATATCCAGATCTCTTATCAATAATGGAAATAATAATTCAAGTTATATGATATTAAAGCTTACCTCATCATTATCCTGAAAGCAGTCTTAAGAGAGGTATTAAACAAGTATCCTTATCATCTACTTGCTGATTTGTTTTGTTTGTGTGGACTGGGACTCTGTATCTTTCCCAAGATGTAAGTACTTTAGCTTCTCATGGAACTAAATCCACTTAGAATTAGCCCAGGAACTTTGAACTGCTTAGTTTCCATGCTTGACTGATTCACCATTGCTTTTATTGCTCGATAGTGTCACATACCTGGGGAGGACAAGGGGGCTTACTTTTTGGTTCCAGACAGAGCAGACATCCAATCAGCTTAGTCCTATAGCAACTCAGAATTCAAGAACTCATGTGACCCACCAACCTCAGGTTCCATGGAAGCAATCAGATATTTAAGGCATATGTCATTACTTAGAGAAATAATATTCAAAGATGTTTAATTTACTTTCATGCAAAAAAAAAAGCAATCATTGAAGCAATGATGCAAAATTAATTCTTCTGAATGTCCCAACCCATTACACACTACACTACTATACCATGGACTCCAGTTCCCTCACCATTCTGTCCACCTGCCTCTGGTCATCCTTTAGTTCACCTTTCTGAAATGTGATTCTCTGAAATGAACATTATACTCCAAATATGGTATTAATAGAATTGTGTAAAGAAAATCACCTACATTTTTCATAACATACATTTGAAATTAATCATTTTATGTCATATTTAGCATACTTTGAGCATGTATCCTACTAATACTCCCACATCAGTTTCAAAAAACTATTGTTTAGATATTCCCCATGCATTTTTTACTTGTGTGTCTGAGTTTATATATATATATATATATTATATATTATTTTACATTTATCCCTTTTAAATTTCATCTGATTTGATTCATCCAATTATTCTAGCATGTCATCCAATATGTTAAACATTCCTTGTTTTCATTATTGGCAAATTGGATAAACATGCTTTTTCTACCTTAATGAAAGCCAATGATAAAAATGTTGAACAAATGGAGGATGGTGGGAATAGTGTATTACAAATATAATCACAAATAATTAATGTCTGGTTAACTGCAATATTTCTTTTCTTTTGGGTCACTGAGTAAGGAATACTTATATATATATATATATATATATATGTAACATATATAGGATATAACATAAATGAATATGAAGACAAAACAAGGTTTTTTATTTGCTTGTTTTTAATGTTGAATAAAAGAGGAAAAGGCTATATTCTTGAGATGTTTCATTAGAAATCATTTTTTAAAGTGGTATCTACTCACAAGGGTCAATGTTTTATGTCTAGTCATTCTACCAGTTCAAAATTTATCTAATTATATTATTGCATGACCTAACTTTTCCCAACTTATCCACAAAGATATAAGTAGAGACTTTATCAAATATATTAAAATACATATTAAAACATGTACAGTGGAGGAATTAAACCACATTTCCCTAAATTTAGGAGTATATCAGTAACTAGATTAAAATATAACTGGGGGATATTTAACAAAATAAATGTAGAGATATAATAAAACAAAGTTATAATGTTGCCTTTTATTTTTTAAATTATATTTAGTTAGTTAATTTAGAATATTTTTTCCATGGTTACAAGAATCATGTTCTTTCCCTCCCTTCTCCCCATCCCCCTCCCATAGCCAAAGTGCAATCCCACTGGTTTTAACATGTATCATTGATCAAGACCTATTTCCAATAATATTACTTTTTAAAACTAAGTTAATAGCTGGCCTTCAGAAGTCCTTCTACATGGAGCAGTGATCTCTGTTTCTGTTTGATAATTTTTTTAGTAATTTCTGACACTTAACATCCCATTATTGTATCATCAAAAATATTGAAGTGGTCAACATTTACTCTCCAGCTCATTTTATAGATGAGGACCTGAAGCAAACAGGTTTAAATGACTTGCCCAGAGTTACAGAGTTAGGAGTGTCTGAGGCTGGATTTGTATTCATGAAAATGAGAATTCCTGATTGTAAGCCCAGTGCTCTATCCACTGTACCACCTAGCTGCCCTCTCTGCCCCCATTTTTTGAATTTGATACCAATGCTATATTGTTTGATAATCTAATACTTATTTTAATGCTTTCAGATTCATGATTTCATTTTTGGCATTTCTCCATTAATACAGTCCACAACACTTTGACTGAATAAGTTTTAAGGGTTACTGTCGCTAATGAAATCCTAATCCTTAATCCAAAATATGGTAAAATTCTTCAGGATTTGCTGTTGGATCTCAGATGAAAAACTTACATATTTCTGATTACCTACTCTAAACTCATTTTTGTGTTTGTAGTAGCTACTAGAATTCTCCCTCCATAACAAGGAAAAATACATATACAAGAATATTCATAGCTGCACTCTTTGTGGTGGTAAAAACTGGAAAATGAGGGGATGTACTTCAATTGGGGAATGGCTGAACAAATTGTGGTATATGTTGGAGATGGAATACTATTGTGCTCAAAGGAATAATAAACTGGAGGAATTCCATGTGAACTGGAATGACCCCCAAGAATTGATGCAGAGCGAAAGGAGCAGACCAGGAGAAACATTGTACACAGAGACTGATACACTGTGGTACAATCGAATGTAATGGACTCCTCCATAAGTGGCAATGCAGTGATCCTGAACCACCTGGAGGGATCTACAAGAAATAACACTATCCACATTCAGAGGAAAAACTGTGTGAGTAGAAACACAGAAGAAAAACAACTGCTTGATTACATGGGTCCAGGGGGATATGATTGGGGATATAGACCCTAAATGAACATTCTAGTGCAAATATCAACAATATTGAAATAGGCTCTGATCAAGGTCACATGTAATACCCAGTGGAATTGTGTGTCGGCTATGGGAAGGGTGGTGGGAGGGGAGGGAGGAATAGAATATGATTTTTGTAACCAAGGAATGTTTGAAATTGACCAAATTTAAAAAAAAAAAAATATATATATATATAAAGAATTTGTCCTCCAAAGGAATAGTGTCCCATAATAAAAAGAATCATGTCAATGTTATAAGACAGAACAAGATTTTAGTGGGTGTATGAGATCAAAATATTAATCACCTTTTTCATTAGTGGAATTCTAATTCATTAGTGGAATACCAACACTGATTATGCTTTTTCTATAACATATGAGACATATTTTAAAGTTCACCGCCTAGATAGAAATCTACTTGAATGCAAAGGCTTATGTTCTACACTTTTTTCATATACTGAACTACCTATTTTGTTGCATATAATTATTATTCAAAAAGTATTTTTGCTCAAAAATGCACCCTTATATCATTTGATGTCATGGAATGAGATTTGAGTGAAATTAAATTCTAAATATCAAAAACACTTTAGTTTTAGAAAAAAAAATTTTCTGATCAAAAAAAGGTTAATATGAAATGACCTTTAAGCTCTTTTCTAAGGCAAAGATTCTGATGATTATTAATAATAATAATATTAATATTACCCCAATAAGAACAAACTATTTAGACTACACATAAACACATACTGTATACTATATGTAATATTCAGAACATTTAATCTGAATATTTTCCCTATATATAAAAAAACTGAAATATAATTCATCTTAAAATTCATTTTAATAAATTTCTATCACTTTTTATCTAAAAATTTCTCTACTTTACCTGAAAACCTATAAGCTTTTCTTTGAAGTTTGAAATAACTTCATGCTTTATGTTATGAATGTCACTCACTCAATCAAAAATCTAGACATTTGCTAAATCTTTGAATTTTAAGATCAAATCTATAATGGATTCTCTAAAAGAGCAAAGCAAGATGCAATGGATTTGATATTATGAATTGATGAAAAGTGCTGGATGCCTAATTCACAGCTGATAAGCACATGTAAGTCTTGATATTTATCTGAAATGTACCAGAAGTATTCAGGTTTTATGATCATGCTGGCAACCTCCTCCTTTCTTTGACATTTTGCTATTTCAATGGAAGCCATGGGGACCTATTCATTTGAGGCAGTTAAAATTGAATACGACAAAGTTCTTGAAAACAAACTTTAGGGAATAAATCTTCTCCGAATGAAATATTAAACTAGGATTATTCTTTGTAGGAAGGAGACATGAAACAAAGTAGGATTTTCATGAATACAGCAGGGTGACCCTATACATTTTAACTAATAAGATATTCCCTCTTTCATTTGCTAGCATGGGATAGTAGGAAGCTGAAGTTTACTGAAGCTGAATTCTGAATACTAATTTTCTCCAATGATAGGCTAACATGAAATTATATTTAGCAAGCTATATTTTACTTGGGAATTGGTGACATGATTTAGAACTCTGTCAAAATACTTAATGGCAGTAAATAAAAGAAGTTCATAGAAATTCATATGTAGAGTAAGCCAAAGTTAACTGATTTCTATTTACCTGATTAATAACTGGTAGTTAATGTCTAATAAAAAATTATTGTTTTATAATAAACCACGAAATCATGGCTATGAAAAGGAACCTGCCAATGCAGTATTT
The DNA here is from genome assembly GCF_027887165.1 of Monodelphis domestica. Taxonomy (NCBI): domain Eukaryota; kingdom Metazoa; phylum Chordata; class Mammalia; order Didelphimorphia; family Didelphidae; genus Monodelphis; species Monodelphis domestica. The sequence goes on along the minus strand of NC_077228.1, from coordinate 96,390,738 downwards.
GTTGCTACTATACACATGTTCAAAGTTCAACAAAACAATTCCAGCAACATTTGTTGAATGCCTGACATATACAAGACATTATTATATAGAATGAAGATGCAAAGTTAAAATTATTTTCTTTTAAAGTATTACCTGTATTTTAGGAATTTATATCCTATTTTTAGGAAAGGAACATATTTATATTAAAATAAAAATATATACAGGATAAGTTGTAGAGGGAAAAATCCAAATAGGGAGATTTTTTTAAAGCAACTTCTTATAGGATGTGCCACATGAATTAAGACTTGAAGGAACTTAGAGATTCAAAAAGGAGGAAGTAAGATTGCATAATATACAGCCTATTAAAAGGTACAGACACAGGGGTTGGAATGATGAGTTTACTGAATGACAGGCATACCAATTCAACTAGAAAACAGATTATGTGAAGGTGAATAATATGTAATAAGTCTGAAAAGGTAGGATGGCTCCAGATTATGAGGGCACTTTAAAGGCCAAGATAAGGAGGTGATAAGAGGTCCCTGTAGTTTCTTGAGTAAGGAAGTGATATTGTTAGATTTATGATTTAGGAAGTTCATTTTTTTATCTATGTAATAGATTGAGAAGGCTAGGTATTGGAATCTGAAAATCAAATTAGGAAGAATCATGGAATGATAAATTTCCTTTATGTTTTAAAAAGATGTAAACAGTGTTTCAATGTCAATACCTTAAAAAAAGAAAACAGACACAAATTTTCATGTCACAAACTTTTTAGAACTTAGAGTCATTGGTTAATGAAGGGAAATTATAAAACAATGTCAATCACTTGGGTTGGCAAAGCTGAAAGGTCACAATATAGATTATTTAAATTAGTTGAAAATTTACTACTCAGAATGAAGTGAAAGGCAAAATTCTGCCAGCTTTCTATTGTAGCTCAACCGAGACCCTATATCATAATTGTTTTAAAAATAATTTCAATCTAAAAATGAAACATTTTAATGAATGTAAAGTACTTTTTTTTTGGTCTTCCTACCAACTCTATATATTTTACATTTATGTATTATGAACAAGAGGTCTACAATTGGGAGCTGGCTTGGTGTTGGCTTAAATATATTAATTTTCATTTTTAGTGAAAGCAATTTTCTTATTTAAAAAGAAATGCATTTAGTACTCTCAAACAAATGCATTTGGAAATCTAGTACTTCATTATTTAAGCCTAATACAGTTTTTCTAGCTTTTTGAATATTCAAATGCATAATCATTATCATCAGGCTTATCTTCCTTGCAGCAGACAAATATTTCATATTAAAATTCAATTGTATGGTGAATGTGAGAGAGAGACCCCATTAGATAGTGCCAAGTAACAGTCTTGCAAAGTTATTTTATCAAGAAAATGAAATTAAAGAACAGTTTAATCGAATTATCATTTATTTTTCTATAAAGGCAATGCATTAAATGACACATGGCATTTGAACTGCATCCACAGGGAAAAGCACAGACAATAAGAGAATAAATTCTGCAGCTAGAGAGAAGCTGATTTGTCGTTCTGCTTAATATTTTCAATAGTGAAAGAATCTATATCCTTAAGTTCACTATTTAAGGATCAATTTTTGGAAACACAGGAATTGACCTAGGCTTCATTTTTGTACTTGACCTTCAAACAGGCTTACAGTGAGCTAAGTTCAGTCTGCATCCTCTTAGATGAGCCTTCATTTAATGGATATGCAATAGTATAAATATATGAAACAGCCTTAAAGGATGAAGATCAAGAAAACTGATGAAAATGACTGGCTGCCCAGAAAGGAAAGAGGAAAATGTGTTGAGACTCTGTTACCCCATGCATAATTTATAGTGAATAAACTTGCTTCATATGCATACCCTAGAAAACAATTTTGTAAGAGAGACAATGTATTATCTTATTTTAATTCAACAAAGATTTATTAAATATTTAGTATGTGTTTGTTACCCTCTTTTAGGGCAATTCTCTAGATAAAAGTATAACCTCATTTCAAGCTAAAAAAATATTTCCTTCAAATTAAGCTTAATCATCAATGAAAATAGATAGATAGATTTTAAGTGAGTAATTTTAGGTTTTGTGATAAGAAACAGTTGAAGAGCTGATCAAAACATTTGAATTACACACTGAAAGAAGAGAGATACAATGGGAGAAATAAGTACAATTACCAACAAATCACAAAATAAACTAATTCTCTCATGATTCTATTTTTGTTAATGGGGTTGTGGAGAGGGGAAAACATTATATAAAGAGGTAAAAGAAAAATTAGGTTGATTTTTTAGTTCAAAGGATCTTCATTTCTTCTCAGAGGGGTGAAGGATATAAGTACCTAAAAGTTTAATTGTATATTAAAGACCTAGGAAAGGGAAGGGACAAGAATTGAATTAGTGTTCCATGAATTAACTTTCATGTTTTTTTTTTAATGAGTAAAATGTCATTTTGTGTGGGGAGAGGGTATGAATAATGCAGTGGAAAATCATTCTAGTAGGGAGAGAAGAGATAAGAGACTGTGTGTGGGAAGCTGCAGTTAAATACTCATTTAGCTTGAGGATAGGAAATCATTTCTTTTATCTCTCAACAAGATTTTGGTACTTTAGGAGAATAGGGTAAAAATAGGGAGGGCAGGGATTGGGACTGGGAAGATTAGAATAAATGAGTATACCTTGGAAGGAGAAATAAAAGAATGATATTAGTTAATATGGCCATGTCTAAAATGAGAGAAAAGATCATTACAATGGGTTTGATTGAAGTGAATGGGAGCTACAAATGATAACTTCTAATCATGAGAAAGGGTGAGGTGTAATGTGTGACTTCCTAATATTAGACAAGATGAAAAAAGTACAATTCATCAATAGACAATAGATACTAGCCTTAAGAGTAATGAATGCTGATGAAAACAACAAGGGTTAGGACCAGTCCTCATGATGTGATTTAGAGAACAATTACTACAATATGTTTCCACTGGATTCATGAATTGATAAGCTTGGGTATGGAAAATGGCAGAGAGTACACCAAAAAGAAAACAAATACAAATAAACACAGAAATTATTTACACAAAAAGAAGGAAGGAGTGAATGAAAGAATTACAAAGTCCCCTAATAGAAATAAGAAGAGACCTTAGGTAATTCAGAAGTTCTGTCATTAACATATAGAATATAAAAGGAATACTGGCCAACAAGCTCTGAATGAGAGAATATAATGTGAAATGTACTATACTACAAAAGTGTAGGACTAGAATAATCTAAATGATTTTTTGGGGGGAAAGTGTATCATAAAAATATGATACCTGAGCTAAGATGCTGGAGAAATGATGAGAGTGTTAACCATGTGTTTATATAAGTAAGGGATGGGGCATATCAAAACAGGGGAGGAACTAGATAAAGAAATAAACAAAAGAGAAATTGGCAACTTAAGACAACTAATATAGGTAAGATAAATAAAGAAGGGAGAAGCCTGTTGGAAAAATTAGTACCAAATTATTCTAAGCAAAAAGAATTGAAGGGACAGAATTCTTACATAACATATAAAGGAAAGGAAAGGAAGTAAAAGTAATTTTATATAGGAAAATATAATCCCAACAATCAAAACCTTATATGTATAATGATTAAATAATCTAATAAATAAAAAGTGAATAGTAATTTGGATAAGAAAATAAACCCCTAAATAATGTTCATGAAAAATAAAAATATCACCAGAAGGCAGATAAAGTTGAAAAATATATTTTACTTAAAGTTTCACCAGGCAATGAATCAATAACATTATAAAATTTATATGTAACAATTTTCTAATGATTGGGGAGGGTATTTACTAAAAGTATGTGAAGACATCCTGTAGAATGGTCAGAGAGTTCATTTCAATGGCCATGAAGCAGCTGATGCAGGCATTCTAAAGCACTTTGAGCTTGGTCAGACATTAAAGATACAGGGTCATTCACTGTAGCCTATAGCCAGTCATCTTGAATTTTGCCACTGGACTTCAATGTCTCTGTAAGAGAGAATGAGGCTGATGACTTTGTTCAACTCTGCTTCTCTAAAATTCAGTTCACACACAAGTCAAGATGTAACCTACAGGATGTAACTGCGCCTCTGAAAATAATTTCATAAAGAAGAAAAAAAAGAAGTGAATTACAGAAAGACAAAGACAGTAATACAACAATTGAAGGAGATATTTATCTTTCAAAATCAGACAAATTTAACAGAAAGAATAAAAGGAAAATAAATAACTAAAAAGTTAAAACTCAAAAGATTAATGGGAACATGGAAGAATACTTATTTCTCAGCATCAAGTTGGAGCATATCAAAAAGACATCTTGAGATAAATTATAGATATATTATAATTAAAGGTAAAAAGGCAAAAATATTATACAGGTAAATAACCTAGATTATGTAAATAATTTAAAATAATTTTGACAAATATTTCCATATAACTGCTTTGTGATTCTATGCATAGTGAATGTATTTATAGACTGGGAATGTATTTATAGACTTTAACAGACATGAATGAGGACCATGATACAAAAATGCTAGGAACCCCTATTATAAATCGCTATTTGGTTTTTAAGAAAGCAATACAGGAAACATAAGCAAATATACATGGAACTAAACTCACTCCATATTAATAACCTTAAAAATAAATGGACATGACATACATTTTTGGGCATATTATGATAATTTTCCCTTGGATAAATAATATATTTATTTTAATTTATTATACATTTCTAACATAAAATTAATGGAAAAAAATAATTACTATTTCAATAAAAAACCTTTACTAAGTATTAATTATACTTCAGCTACTGTGATACAGTGCCTAGCAATGATGCGAAAAAAAGCAAAACAAAAAAAAGGAAACAAAACTTTTTTTTAATAGTCCTTGCCCTAAAGGCGATTACATTAAAATGATGAACATAAGTATATAAATAGGTGCATGAATTAGCAGCAGGGACTCAGAGAGTCAGGAAAGACTTCCTGCAGAAGGAGTAAGTTTTGAAGAATTTTTGGCATTCTGATAGGTAGAAAGAAGTGAAAAGTAACATAATTCCAGACAGAGGGCATAGTAAGTGCAAAGACAAGGAGATGGAAGAAATAGCATCAAGGCTGAAAAAGAGCAAATAGACCAATATAACTAATTGAGTATGTGGTGGGTAGTAATGTATAAAACTAGAGATATAGTAAGGGCCATGTAAAGTAGCCATATTTGATGTTAATAGTAATAAGAATATCATTTGCAGTTTATTATTTGGGGGGATAATATGATCAGACTTTTATTTTAGGGAAATCACTTTAGCTATCACTTTAGCAAAGATTGGAGGGGAGGAGAAAGTGAGAGAGTAGTGACTGTAATGTTAGAAGAATGTGAGATGAGAACAAGGAGTTAAGAGTAAGATTCAATTTTTTTCAGTTAAGTAATAAGGTTAGGGGGTGAGTTGGAAATGGGAGATTTGAAGAGAGAAGAGAAGGTTTGGAAGAGTTCCCTATATTGAATGAATGAAATAAGAATCAGCTGGGGGTGGGAATTAGTGATTTTTTTTTAATGTGATACCCAATGAGGAAATGAAAAAGAAATTCTAGAATAAAGAATATATTTCATTTGGCTAAATATCAATGGTCTAACTTTTCAAGTATAACATTAAAACAAAAATGTCATTAAAGGGGAAATAGCACTGTTATTATTGTTCAGTCATTGTTTTTTATTCATGTCTGATGCTGTTTTCTTTGCAAAAATATAGGAATAGTTTGCCATGCCCTAACATTTTTCCACATGTGGAAACAGAGTTAAAAAGGGTTAAATGACTTGCTAGTATCACATAGAGAATGTCTGAGACCAGATTTGAACTCAGAAAGATGTCTTCTTTACTCTAGGCCCAGAACTCTAGTCACTATGCATTACTAGATATCACTCCCTTATAAAACCAGAATCATTACAACTATTTATTACTGTTGGAAAATTGTGAAGTGAAAGGAGGAAGGAGGGAGAGAGGGAAAGAAGAGGCATGACAAGAAGCAGGCAAAGAAGGAAGCAAGGAAGAAAGGAAGGTGGAAAGGAAGTACAAAAATAAGGAAGGTAAGTGAGAGGACTAATTAAATCAGAAAGAATCAGAAAGCAATTGAACTCAATAGATCACTGCGTTACATATAGTCTTCAATGCAAGAAAAAGAAAAAGAAAAAAAAAGGTAGTGGTGGCAAGAAGCAGGTAATGACTACACTTTAGCCCATGCCTCTGTCCAATACTTAATTCTTGCACATCTCTCATTGTTGCTTATGATTCCAAGGTAAAAGTCTCTTCTATCTTTATCTACATGAGCAAAAAAGGAGAAAGAAGATAAATGTGATATTTTGCTTATTAGAGTTCCTCACAGTGACTTCAGAACATGTACAGATATCTAGGACTACTTCTAGGATTCAAGTAAGGAAGAAGAAATTCTGTTAGCCCTCACATGGGGGAAGGAAGGCCTCTGGGCTTTCATTTATTCATAAGGAAGCTCTGAGTATCCTCTTTTCTGATGGTGATAGATGTATAGACTGTTTACCACCTCCAGTGGGGAGGGAGGAAGTAGCAGTGGCACCAGAGATATCCAGCTGTCAGCTACTTATCTCCTCATGTGGCACTTCCAGGAAAGAGTATGCTCATAAGTCTGAGTTTCCTTCTTCCCTCAGGGGCCTGCACCAGTTTGTTCTCCTCATTCAATAAATATGGAAGAAAAAGAACTCATTTTGACTGGTTAGTGGCCTTTCAAATACATCTTTAGTTCCATTCAGAATCGAGTTATAGTAGTAGTCTCTTGGTAACCGAGGATGACGATTGTCTTTGTGTGTTTTCATCTATGATAGATGAGTGTGCACAAAGATACTTGTGCGTGAAGGAGATTTAAGTGGAAAAGTCGATGCACAGAGACAGTCCCACTCTCTCGGTGTTGGAAGCCTGGGTCCAGTGGCAGGAAAAGTCGTTACACCTGGAGACTTCCTCAACTGCATTGGATGGCCATGTTGTCTTTTGTGCTCCAGCACACCCTAAGCACTCCACAGTACTTTGCTGCGTCGCCATCTCAGCCATTGAACCTTCTTATTGGTTTCTTCCATTTGTTCAGCTGAAGCAGTCTTCACATGCTGGGTGAGCAAAGCCCTGGTTCACCAGGGGTTGACAAGGACCCGGTGGCTACTCTCACAAGGTTTAGCCGGCCTGTGGAAGCCGTTGCCCAGGGTGTGGCCGCTGCCGCATGCTAGCAACTACTAGGAGCCACAAGTGAGATCTGGGTGTCAGGTGGGGGTCAGAGGCTGGAGAGCTGTCCTAGAAGGGCACGACAAGCCCTCCATACCAGAGATACTACCCTTCCCTGAGAATCGAGTTAGCCTTTTTTAAATTGCTACTCAGTAAAAAGACAGAAACAGGCATAGAATATGTGTGAATGCTACATTGTTCATGTGGTGATAGTGATGATGCTAAGAAGTATCACCTCTGCTAAGCATACTGCACTTACTTACATGGGGAAAGTTCTTATGGTTTTTGTCAGAAAGTTCCTTATTTCATGAAAAAGTCTACTCCCATATTGTAATTTTATTTTCAAATGGAATGGACCTTGAAAGAGTGCTTTAAAATAAGTTCAGTAAATTTATTTTCCAAATACTATGAAGAAACTTTAATCATTCATGCTTTATTGTACTGACAGTAAAGTTAATGTGCATATTTTGTTATTTTATAGGCCTAATAATCTGTCATTTTCTGGTGTGTTTTCACAAGTGCAGGCTGCAGCAGTCAGTTTATTTTTGTAACATATTCAATCTTTCCTCCATTAACAAGAAGTTAATTGCTTATGAAAATTAGAGGAAGCTGATAATGAAGACTTTCTGCTCCATCCAGTGACTTAGGAAAGCAAGTAAATGACAATTTCTAAATTCTGGTAGTCTTCTTTACTCTTCAAAAGGCAAGTGCATTGTCTATTTGAAATTACTATAGAGTATTTAAAAAAAAAAGGATGAGAAGTTGTGAGAGTACCATTTGATTCTCAGCTTTGACATGATTTCTAAGATAAAGATGTTATCTATAAACACTAAATAGCTGAACAAAATGTGAAAAAAAATTAATGGTTTGTAATGATCTTTCTAAATCTCTCTTTGAAGTACATACGCAAAGAGCACTTGGCCTCATACCTCAGGCCAGGAGTGTGTTTGCTGTCCTTTATCAGTACAGGAAAAACACAAGCTTCAATAAAATAGAACAATCTTTTTATTTCTCTCAAGTCAGCCATGAAAAAGACTCACAACTTCCTTCCCCCATTTTTATGAGATTGTTTCCTTCATAATTAATAACCAACTCACCTCAAAATAGCCATTTCTCCTTTCTATATCTAAGAGAGTTTTAACTAGTTTCTTCATACAGACTGAAGAGAGACTGTATGATGGAGAGTCAAACCCAATATTTTAACTCCAATATGTTTGCCAAACCTAATTCTCAGGAGGAAAGTAAAAATGTAAGGCCTATTTTAATAACTTTTTAATAAAATTTTATGTACTCCAGAAATTCCAGAAATTAATTGACTTGTTGGCCCATTCTGTAAGTGTTTTCCTTGTTCTCTACTTTATTTCACTGGCAGCTATTAAAAGAACTTGATTCTGTCACTAGACCAGAAGTTATGTTATATAGTATGTGCTTGCTGTGTAAGTTAAATCTCTGAAAAGTTCAAAAGAATAGTCAAGTCAGCAGAGTTTTCATGAACACTGACTAGTACTGAATAGGATTAGATGATAGTTTTTACTCTAAAGCTTGAAAACCTCTCTTTCTTCTATTTCTCCACTAATTTCTCATTTTTCTTGCTTTTCTCAATGACTAAGGCCCATAGAGGCAAACGAGGGGGATATCGTGAATATGCTACAGCACTGGATTTGTTAAGAGCATTGCAAGGATTTTTTGTCTGTAAAATGGAGCAAAGAGCTAATTAATTTCAGGTCTGTTATCTGTTGTCACTCATCCAACCTTGGAGAGCTGTCCTCAAATACTTGAAATACTTGTTTTAACGTCATTTGTAATTGAGGAACGGAACACATTATCTGCACTTCAGCCTGTGAAGCAGGAACTTGCAGGCACATTTTTTAAGGGATTTGAAAATGAAGAAAAATATAACAGCCCAAAGGCTTGACTGCTGAATTAATCTGAATACTTCAGAAAATGTGTCCCTCAGACTATATGCATCAAGTTCCCTGAAAACTGCTATCTACTTCCCCTGGGAGATTTTGCAAGAAGAGCTTAAGCTCTCAGTAGTATATTGGCAGTTCAGTACATGCCCTGGCTTTCATTATTTACTCTGTTTCTTTGCCTCGGTCTCTATCCCTCTGTTTTGTTCTCTATCTCTAACACTGGCAATCTGTCCCCCTCTTTGTCCATTTGTCTATCTCTGTCTATCCATCTGTATATGTTGGTCTGTCTCAATCTCTGTTTGTCTCTCTATAAGTGTCTGCCTATTGAAGTGTCAAAAGCATAAATATGATAAATTCAGACTTTGAAGAATAACCAAAAAATTCCAACCCTAAAAGTAATTAAAAAAAATAAACTTTTATACTGCAGATGTCTAATCTCTATTATTTGGCATACTTGTATTTTCTATGGCAGGGGGACAAAAGGAGAGAGAGAGAATTTGGAACTCAATTTTTTTTTAAAATGCCAAAAATGTTACATATAATTAGAAAAAAATTAGTAAAAATGAAATAAGTTTAGTAATTACTGTTATTTATGAGTTTAAGGCTATATTTATGGTCTTCCAAATACTTGGTCATTTAACTTATTTTCACAAAGATTTGTTATTTCTTTAATATATATACATATGTATATATACATATATATATATATATGACCCTGTGCTACCTACTAATAAAATAGTGCACTACATTTCCCCATATTTGCAGTCAAAACTATGTAGACAACATAATCAGATGACTGAATAAATGTTTTAGTGTACTGAGGCCCATATGTCAACTGATTTAATTTAGCCACTTAAAATGGCATTTTTCTATCCAACTAGGATGAAAATCTTAGTGATTCTTAATATTCTCTCTTTACCCCTAAATTTTCTCTGCCTCTGAATAAAAAACAAACACCATTCCCATTGTCTATTTAGTAATGTTTATACTGCATTTTCAAAGATTCAGAGACCATTGCATTCTTGCTCCACTTTGTGTTTAACTCAATCTCATTCTATTCCTCTTTATACATTCTGTTTTCCACACTGAGCTACTCTATCCCATCCTCATCCTATTCTCGCTCTTCAACATGCCTTTGCTTGAACTTTTTCCCATTGCCTGGTATGATCTTGATATTTATTCTATTTCTTTTGATGTCATTGTTATCCTTAGAAAATTATAGAACCTTATTTTTGCCATAAAGGAATGGTGATCATGCCATATCCTTTATGAATTGATTTCACCCCATAAAAAGCTGTGCAGAGAATTACATTAAGTTTTGTGAGATCATTCATTTCTATAGTTTAATCATTCAATCCAAACTCATTTGTTATATACCTACTATATACCAGCCATTCATCCCCAAGAATCTTCTGGGTTCTGGGGATTAAAAACAGTCTGTGCTCTCAAGGAGCTTATATTAATTGAGATAACTTTCACATATATAAATATATACCAAAAATCCAAATTAATTAGAGAGGGATCATTAGCAGCTGGAGAAATCTAGAAAGGTTTTGTGTAGAATGTAGTATGAACTGAGTTTTGAAGGAAACTAAAGGTTCAAAAAGAGAGAGGTAAGGAGGGAGAAGATTCTAAGCATAGTGGAAAGACAATACAGAGGTACAGAATCAGGAAATAGAGTTTTTTGTGTGAAAAATTTACATAAAGACCTGAATGCCTGGACCACAGAGAGTAAGTATAATAATAATGTGCCACAATTAGAATGGTGGTCTGCAGTGAGGTTGTTAAGTATACGAGAAGAGTCAAATGTGTTTAAATTTGATCCCAAAGCATTAAGTGGACATTGTAGTTCATGTCAGGGATTGACATGTTGACTTAGTCCTTAGAGAGGACTTTGTGTCAAGTTCCTCAGACTAGATAATTTCTAATACTCTGAGCTTACACAAAAGCAATGTATGTATAAGAAAAGAGAGCTAATTCACTCTTACCTATGTGGAAAGGAGAAGCTTTCTAAATTTATCTCTTATAATATATCCAAAGACAAAGCTAAAGACATAAACAATTGTGTGGAGATGTGTGCTATAATGTAATTTTTAGCACCTGACTGATATTATCATGAAGATAAAGTACACAATCCTTAATATGGCTCAACACCATCAACTATTTAAACTACTATAGTATCTTTCTGACCTTTAACACCTACTATGTAACTCTGGATGATTCAAATAATGCTTTAGTGCTAAGCAATACTGTAAAAGTAAATTGCAGAGAGGGTGCCAATTTGCATTAAAATGGAGGTAGTTTCCTAATAAAGGAGTTATTTAGACCACTGAAATCATGTTCCAATCCCTGCTCCAATTTCTAACCATTCTTCTATCTTTTCAGACTCATTTCACAGTACTCTGCTTATAGCATGGAATGTGCCAGCCAAATTGAGCTCCTAGATCAAATCCAATTCCTGTCTCTTGACTTTTCACATTCACAGAACTGATCTCTCGTCCTCTCTCTCCATCTCTTATTCTCAATATGCTTATTTTCTATTAGATATCATCATTATTTGCTACTGGACAACCAACATGAAGCTTTCCATAATTCCCAGTTTTTGATTTCTGCTATTTGTCCTAGTGTCCTACTCCTCTTGTTAGGGGTAGAAATTGAGGGGGTGTTATATAAAAGGTTGGACTGGATTATTCAAGAATAGGGTTGCCAGGAATTTTATGAAATTCCAAAGATATTTATTTACAATTTATTTGTGAAATATAGAAAGAGTGAAAGTAAGAAAATCAGAGAGAGAGGATAGGGTAAGATTATCTAGCCAACGCACTAAATATTTTGCTCCAGCCCCTGGCTCAACCCAGGCAGGGCTAATTAGCCGTTAGCCAGAGGGGCCTCAGCCTTGAGCAAAGGACCTGGGGATGCAGGAAGCCTCTCTCAAGAGGGTAGGTCTCTCCTGAGGCTAGTCCCTTCAGAAAATCTAAAGAAAGGAGTCAGCCTTTTTCACTCACTACATGTCAGGTCAAAGGGAAAGATTTAAGAATAGTCACACCAAGTCCAAGGTCTCAAGTTCAGTAAGTAGTTTCTTCACCAGCCTCGAACTAGAACTCAAAAAACCAGAAGACCATCTTACAGGAAGTTGTAACTCCTTTTTAAAGACACTTCTTTTGCATCACTTCCTGTGACTACCTTTCATTTTACGTGTACTAGTTACAGCTAAAGTTTTGTTTAGGTCTGACCAGGGGGACAGTCAATCGATTCTTATGGGTCACAGACCTCACCCACTCTAGTGTGAATGGGGTGTTTATGCTTTTGGTGATTAAAACTAAAAATGGGCAGGGGAGAGTTAATTTAATCTTCACAAGCAGGGGATAGTTAATTTAATTTTGATAATAAAGGTAGAGTTAATTTCACTTTAACATTCAGGCGAGAGCCAATTTTATCTTCACACTCTTCAGATTACATTTTGTATTTTTATGTATGAGTATGTCACATCCCTGCCACCACCATCACACCTAGTATGATTTTTAAGGGCAGGGGCACTTTGATCAGTTTCATTTTGCTTATACATAATAAGTCCCTTAATTTAATAAAAACACATTTGTTAACAGATAAATCATAGGATTATATATTTAGAACAAGGAAGGACCTTTGAAGTTTGTTCATTCAACCCCTTCATTTGAAGAAGGGGAAAATGGAGGCTAGAGAGTTTAATAATGAACAGTTATCTAATGTTTTAAAATTTGCTAAGTATTTTAATATTGTTTCAAATGATATTCAGAACAATACTGTGAATTATATGTTATTATTGATTCCATTTTGGAGATGAGGAAATATAACCTAAGAGAGTTAAGTGATTGCCTGTGCTCATACAGCTAATGTTCAAGGTCAGATTGGAAATCTGGCTTTCTGACATCAAGGTCAGCACTTTCCCTATATGTCATTTACAGATTTCATTGTCATAGCTTAGCCAATAAAATGTCTATATATTTTGATGCAGAGATTACACTATCAGGTATATATATCAAGAACATATAATAGGATATAACTGTGCTGTGAGAAATTAAGAATACAATAAAGAGAATCAAGGAAATATCTACACGAGCTGGTGTAAAATAAAATAAGCAGACCTTGGAAAAAAATTACATCTATTAGCAGCAATAATGTAAATGGAAAGAGCTTGGGGAAAGAGCAGGGTTTGGGGAGTATTGATCAAGTTTCTTCAAACATGTTTTCTCTCTTAGCATTTCTTTTATTTTTTCCCTTAGGGAGGGATACAATTTGGAACTCAATTTTAAAATGAATTAAAAATATATAAAATAAAATGAAATAAATAATTATTTAATAAATGATAAAAGGGCCAAAGCACAAATGTTGGAAGCATTGTGGAAAAATGGAAATACTGTTGGTGGAACTGTGAAGAGATGCAAATATTTTTGAAAGCAGGCTGGAATTATATTCAGAGTTATAAAACTATAAATTTTTTACTCAGCAATACCATTATTAAGTTTATTCCCTCAGATAATCAAGGGAAAAGGAAAATAAACTATAATTTCTAAAATATTTATCACAGCTATTTGTGGTGGTAAAAATTTGGAAACTGAAGATATGACTATCAACTGAGAAATGACTGAAAAAATTATGGAATGGAATTGTAATTGAATTTTATTGTGCCATAAAAAATGACAAAGATGATCACAAAAAACCTGGGCTTTTATGAAGTGAGGCAAAGTGAAGTGAGCAGAACCAGAAGAATGTTGTATATAGTAACAACAATAATATATGATGATTAACTGTGAATTACATAAGAATTTTCAAAAAGGCAAAGATCTGGGACAACTCTGGGACAGTCATGATGAAAAAAGATATCTCCTGTCACAGAAGGTCTGAAGGCAGTTTGAAACATAGCATTCTTAACTTCATTCCCTCCATAAATTTTTCTCTATTCTAAGTAATGTGTTTCTTTCAAACCATTAAAAACAGGAACTTAGATATTATATGACAAAATATATACAACTTATGCATAAGTCTGCTTTCTTGGGAAGGGGGGGGAATAAGAGTGAGAAAATTTTAAAAGAATGTTTATTAGTTTCTTGTTGATTAGGAGGGTTTTGAAAAAAAAAGTAGGGTCACTAATAATCATGCCAACAAAAGAGAAATAAAATTGATTAATTATTTAAAAATACAAATAAGAAAGCAAAAGAAAATGCAAACTGGGACCCAGATAAGCTAAGCAGTGTCAGAATTATCATGCTAAATTTGAAATATATGTTTTAAAAGCTGTATATAATGGAGTTTCACAATTTCATATGTTTCTCTTTTTGTTCTTTGTTATCGAAATGTTTATTTATTGATGTTTATCAAGCACATGGTGATAACAGAAAATATAAAATAGTTTTAAAATTTTTAAAAATCTTCTATTCTTGAAAAAAAAAAAAAAATATATATATATATATATATATATATATATATATATAAATGTGGGATGGTTCCTTGTTAGGGGAAAGAGGAATGAAAACTTGGAGACTTTTTTGGTCTTGTAAAATAAAACACATTAAGTATATTAAAAACAACAACATCTTGGTGGAAACATTTCCTTTCTCTTGTGTATGCTCCACAGTAGTCGTGTCAAACTCAAATAGAAACAGGGTCCATTAATCCATATATAAGTATCCCTCTGGGCAAGTATCGACTTAGTTTTAAAACATAATTTTATCTGTGTTTTATTGTATTTTTATTTATTTTGTTAAAAACTTCTCAATTATATTTTAATCTTGTTTCTATGGCCCTAGGGAGTGTTGCAGGCTGTGTGTTTAACACCTTTTTTGTACAGGAACCTGAATTTTAGATAATGAGACTTCTCATCTCAAGCTGACTTGGTAAGGTTCAGGGGTCTATGTACAATTTAATGATGAATCAGATCATGTTTCTGGACAAAGATGAAGACACAGGAAGGCTCACACAATTTTAATCCTCATGGTAAAGAGAAAAATGTGGCCAGAGAAAAGAATCTTGAGTTGAAATAAGACAGGAGGGTAAAAAGTAAATTTTCTTTTAACACGAAACATATATTTGTTTTAAGAGAAAATTTAACAGTAGAAGTTTTACATAAACTGCACAATTTTTATAAACAATTACTTTCTGTCTTAGAATTGATATTAGGTGTTGGTTCGAAGGCAGGAGAGCAGTAAAGGCTGGGCAATTGGAGTTAAATAATTTGCTCAGGGTCACAGAGCAAAGAAGTGTCTAACTCACCAGAACTTCCTAACTCCAGGCCTGGTTCTCTATTTACTGAGTCACTGAGCTGCCCAAAAGGTTTTTAACTTATAGTTACAAGTCCTGAAGAGGGAGTTTTGTGCCCCTGTTTGCTATTGTAGTTTGTTTATGTTGTTGTGTTTCCTCTGTTGTAGAGAAGTTCTATACATGGAAACTCCTTTAAATGATACAGATTATTTAGATTTGTGCACCTTGTACCTAAATTAATAGAAGATAGATAGACAGACAGGCAAACAGATAAATAGATTCAGAGAAACAGACAAATATACAAATAAGTAAATAAATGATTGACCAAATATTCAATTCAGGAAGAAGTTAAATGATGTTGTCTCATAGCTAAAATGAATAAAAGGTAGGATCTGAAGTCAAAACTTCTTGACTCTAGTTACTTACTATTTGTTACATTGCCTCCAGCTAAAACAAAAACAAACATTTGAATTGTACATCTGAATTTCCAAAGGCTGTTAAGCTTGGACATTACCTTTTTGCACTTAGTTTAAGAAAATGACCCCAGTTATGAATGCCAATTTCAGTAATGAAATCTTGTCCAAAACCCGGTACCCAAGGCAGGTCTGTTCTAAAAAATGCAAAGACATCAAGACCACATATCTAGGCACGGGCCAAGGAAAAAGACTGTCTATTCACAAACTGCCAAAAGACTTTCAGAACCAGAAACTGAAACACTAAAACACTAAAACTGAGGCATTCAGTGAAGGAAAAACTGTGTGTCTTATTACTCTGAACCCAGAGCAATTCCTTTCTGTTCAAAACCCCATTAGTGATTCTCACAGTCCTGATTCAACTCAGAGTTTGAATATCCTGGTGACCAACCTAAAAGAGATGTTAAATAAGCAAGCAAGTCTATAATGATCCTGCTGGCCAACCTGTACTAACTAATAACTCTGGCATAGGAGCAGAGAGTTCAGTCAGGGACAGAAGACCGAAATAAATTTTCCCAATCTCTAGACTAAATTATATGATAATAAGCAAATGCAAAGATATAGTAACATATATCTCTAGGAGACAACACCAAAGATTGCCCATGCAAAGCAGTGTCGTGCAAATAACTGCATATTTTTACATTTGTATATATAAATTATAGCATGCTTGAATATACTTTTTAAATGTATTGCTACATTCATTTGACTATATTTTGCATTATGTTCATTCTATAGCAATGTATGTTGTCATTTGTTTTATGTAATTGCTACTGCTTTAGATAAAGCTGTATTTTACATGTAGGCCTATTTGTAGTGCTATTGTTCTAGCTATCTAGTTTGTTGCATTCATTTGATTGCTGTGTTCTATGAACATGCATGTAATCTGGAAATGTGTATGTGTTTTATGTTTATATGTATATATAGGAGCATGTAGAGAAGCATGTTATTCTCTCTGGTGATGCTCTGTAGAGTGCCATGTCTACTACATGTTCTGGAGTGTGTGTTTGTTTTGTCTTACTTTCAGTGTTATTGAAGATCAGTTAGCTGGGAAGCCAGGAAATTCATCCTTGTCAGAGGTTTTTATCTTTGTCCCAGATGATCTTTGCAAGATACTACCAAGAGTTTCATTCGAAAGGAAGAATGTCACACCTGTACCAAATTCAAAATTGGTATGAGACTCTCTCACACTTGGGAGATGGAGATAAAGGTCTTGTACTGTGTGAATTGAAAGATAGAGTTGATGCAAGAAAGAAGGGGCAAGAGAAGACAAGAGGAGGGAAGAGAGAGAGAGAGAGAGAGAGAGAGAGAGAGAGAGAGAGAGAGAGAGAGAGAGAGAGAGAGAGAGAGAGAGAGAGAGAGAGAGAGAGAGAGAGAAGGAGATTGAGAATTCTTTAAGTTCTCTTTGAATCTGGGAGTTTCTGGCTTCTAGCTTTAAGAATAAAGATGGCATTTGGGATGCTGAAGGAACAGATTCTGGAAATATATATGAGGAACTGGCAATTTCTATCATACCACTATTCTAAGTTTACTACATTAGAGACTTTGGGGAACTTCTTATTTGAGATCTAGGAATTTCTCAACTGAGCTGAGTTTGCTTCCAGTAGGGAAAAAAATACTTCAAATTACACTTTATAGTACATATTTTCCTATCTACATCTTCTCTTATTTCTCTTTTTCTACCAATTCAGATAAATGTATTTTTTGCCTATCCACTATGTGTGTTCATTGTGGAACTGGAATTTGTAGAAAAATGGATCAAAACTTGAATATAGAGCTTGGGGTTTCTATTCATCCTCAAGACTGAAACAGCAATCAGAAGTTAGCTTGAATCTGATCACAACAGAGGAGAGCAAAGTAGCCAAATTGTCAGGTCCCAAGACCTCACTTCCTCTCCTGAAAGGAATTAAATTTTCCTTTAGAGAAGGGTATGGGGGATGAGGGGGGTGCAATAAGAGGCTATTCTGCCTCTCTTCAAGCCACACAGTATTCCTGTGCTACATGTGAGAGGGCAGTCTTTCATAACATATGGGCATTACTACCTGTTGACCTCCATACGATTGGCTTAGTATTTTACATATATCTTATCACGTATCAAATAAAGAAGTTTTTAGTCTCTATCTTCTCTTTTATATCCTAATACTCAGGAATAGGCTAGCAATAATGTTTTATCTTGAAATAAAGAAGCTCATTCACATGTCCTCCTCCCCCCTTTATACAAGGGCTACCTCCACACTTTGTTAAAACAAATAAATGAAAAGAGGAAATTAAGTCACTCAATCATTTTTGGAGTTGTACCTAGACAGTACCTTAAAGATAACATATATCCTATTTCATTTTGCAGATAAGGAAACTTAGACTGAAAAAGATGGAGTTCATGTTTAGTAGAAATAACAGTGTCAAGTGCGGAACATTATCTTCTATATGTTTAGTACTCTTTACAATGTAATATGTTTCTTCACACTAGGTCTTTTTTTTTTTTAAGTAGTAATAGTAGTTTCTCGGTAACCGAGAATGACATGTCTTTGTGTGTTTTCATAGATGAGTGTGCACAAAGCCACTTGTGCGTGAAGGAGATTTAAGTGGAAAAGTCGATGCACAGAGACAGTCCCACTCTCTCGGTGTTGGAAGCCTGGGTCCAGTGGCACAAAAAGTCCTTACACCTGGAGACTTCCTCAGCTGCATTGGATGGCCATGTTGTCTTTTGTGTTCCAAAACACCCTAAGCACTCCACAATGCTTTGCTGAGTCGCCCTTTCAGCCATTGAACCTTCTTATTGGTTTCTTCAGTCTGTTTGGCCGAAGCAGTCTTCAACTACAACCAACTAGATCTACATGCTTTTAAATTATATACATCTGGATGGCTGACTATATATTTTCAGATTCTAACGTGAGTTAGAAGAATTAATTAGTAAGGAAGGTAGAGTGACAAAGGGATTGAGGTCATAAAAAATGATAACTGATTTAGAAATGGGCCTTTGAATAAGGGGTTCTTAATTGGAATTATGTTAACAAAACCTGTGCTAACCTAAAAATTGAATTATTAAACTACAGAGTCAATTACCTTGTATACATATGTAGCAACATACATATATATATATATATATGTGCATGTGTATACAATTCTGAAATTGTCACATACTGCAATAAAATAGATTTTGCTCTTTAAATGATTGTTCATATTATCACTCTAGCATATTGCTGGCTTTATAGAAGTATTATATGGACCAATGAAAATATAAAATTATTTTCCTTATGAAAATATTTTCACTTACATGACAAAAAATTTTAGCTTAATTCAAAGTATCTAAAGGAGAGAGAAAGGTTAAAGGGGGCAGTAATATTTCCAGACAATTGTCACCAGCAATATAAGAATATGACTAACATCTGTAGGTGACTCAGGATACATAGTCTTCATCTGTCAAAAAGAAGTAGGGCAAGTCTTAAGTGTATTCATTTTGCAAATGGAGAAGTCAAGACATGGCAAATTAAAATTACTGATCTTTTGTCACTAGCAAGGCAACTTTATCTCCAGGATTCCTAATTTTAAATGTTGTGCTATTTCTTGCCCTAATTCCCTTTCTTGTCTTATTATTAACTGATCTGGCAAAATCTCACATGTGCACTTTGAAAATTGGACCAAATTGTAGATGGATGGCTATGTCTTCTTTCCTGAGTCTGGGCACCAGACTCAGGTTCATATAATGTTGGGCACCAGCAAGGTTCTAGGATTGATAATAATCCAATCTAATTCAATAAGAAAAAATTAATGTAATTAATTATGTTCTAAAAAACAAACATAGCTATAAATATTTCTTCTCATTCTCATGCAAGTTCTCTTTATAATATACTGTTTTGCAAAATATATATTTTTGGATTCCTAATGTATACCATTCACTTTCCTTTCTTCCCATAATTTTAAAAAATGAAAAGATAAGGGGATTACCAAAGCATATGAGTAGGCCTTTATTTGTTAGGTAGACTTGTGAGACTTTGGATAAAAGAATAATAAATATCATCAGCAGTGAGAATGGATACTTCTACATTCAAGCAAATTAAATTGACCCCTCCAATAGATACTTGCTCCAGTATGTGTTTATTCTTTTAAATTTATCTCTTTATTTTTAAATTTTCTAAATTTAATTTTATTTTCCCCAAATTTCACATAAAAAGTTTTCAAAAGTTTTCAAAGAAAATTGATCCTCAAATTTTCTCCCTCTATCCATAATGTTCTACCTTCTTTGAGATGGTAAACAATCTCATACAGATTTTACATCTGTCATCATGTCATACAAAAATGCTCTAAAACATTATCATTTAGAGAAATACCAATCGAAACAACTTTGACATACTAACACACCTATCACATTGGCTATTATAACAGAAAATGAAAATGACAAAGCTTGGAAGGGAAATGGAAAAGCTTGGACAAGAATGGTGGAGTTGTGGGTGTTGTGAATTGATACAGTCATTGAGGAGAGAAATTTGGACATATGGCCAAAGGAAAATAAAGCAGTACATCCCTTCGGACCCAGCAATATCATTATTAGTTTGTATTCCAAAGAGATAAAAATATACTTATCTCTTTAAAAAAATTTCATTTTCTTTAACATTGAATTGAGATATGAAAGGAGAATACAAAAAGAAAAACAAATTTTGTGGTTTCTACTGCTTTTTTGTTTTGGTGAGTTTTCAGTTTGAGGACTTTATTTATTCTTAAATCTTATTGGATTAATTAAAATAGAATATTTTTCCATGATTACAAGATCCATGTTATTTCCAGTCCTTCTCCAACCTCCACTCCCCTGACCCATACCTGACATGAAATTCCTCTGGGTTTTACGTGTGTCATTTCTCATTTCAATACAATTGTTATTTGTCCTAGGGTGATCACTTAGAATCTATATAGCCAGTCATATCCCCATTGACCCTTGTGATCAAGCAGTTATTTTTTTCTGTGTTTCTATTCCCACAGTTCTTCCTATGAATGTAGACAGTGTTCTCATAAGTAGCTCAGAATTGTCCTGAATCATTGCATTGCTGCTAGTAGAGAAATCCATTCCCCAATTGATAAATGGAGAAGGGAGATGAATAGGCAGTTTTCAGATAATAAAATCAAAACCATCAATAAGCTCATTAAAAAAAATCTCTTAAAATCAGAGAAATTCAAATCAAAACAACTCTGAGGTACCACCTCACACCTAGAAGATCGGTTAATATGACAGCAATGGAAAGTAATGAATTTTGGAGGGGATGTGGCAAAGCTGGGGCATTAATGCATTGCTGGTGGAGTTGTGAAATGATCCAACCATTCTGGAGGACAATTTGGAACTATGCCCAAAGGGCACTAAAAGACTATCTGCCCTTTGATCCAGCCATAGCACTGCTGGGTTTGTACCCCAAAGAGATAATAAGGAAAAATACATGTACAAGAATATTCATACCTGCACTCTTTTTTGTGGCAAAAATTGGAAAATGAGGGGATGCCCTTCAATTGGGGAATGGCTGAACAAATTGTGGTGTATATTGGTGATGGAATATTATTGTACTCAAAAGAATAATAAAGTGGGGAAATTACATGGGAACTGATAAAACCTCCAGGAAGTGACACAGAGCAAAAGGAGCAAAACCAGGAGAACAATATACACAGAGACTGATAAATTGTGGTACAATAGAATGTAATGGACTTATCCATTAGTGTCAATGCAGCATTCCTGAATAACCCAGAGTGATCTTTGAGAAAGGACACTATCTACATTCAGAGGAAAAACAATGGGAGTAGAAACACAGAAGAATAACAACTGCTTGATTACATGGGTCAAGGGGATATGATTGGGGACATAGACTCTAAATGAACATCCTAATGCAAAGACCAGCAACATGGAAATGGGTTCTGATCAAGGACACATGTAAAACACAATGGAATTATGCATCGGCTATGGGAGAAATGGGGTGAGAGAAGGGATGAATAGAATATGATTTTTGTAACCAAGGAATAATGGTTGAAATTGACCAAATAAAAGGAGAAAAAAAAAACAATAAAATATATAAAGCATCAAAAAAATACAGATAAAAAAAAAGAAGTGAGGTCTCCCTTTTCATCTCTGATACTGCTAATTTGGTTTTCTTCTTTCCTTTTTTTATTAAATTGAACAGTGTTTTGTCTATTTTATTTGTTTTTTTTCAAACTACCAACTTCTAGTCTTATTTATTAATGCAATAGATCCTTTTACTTTTGATTTTATTTATTTCTTCTTTAGTTTTTAGGTTCTCTAATTTAGTTTTCATCTGGGGATTTTTTATTTGTTCACTTTCTAGTTTTTTAATTTGCCTGACCAATTCATTGACCTCTGCCCTCCCTAATATGTTAATATATTAACTAAAGGAAAATAATTTCCCACTGAGTACAGCTTTGAATGCATCTGATATAGTTTTGAAAGGATGTCTCATCATTGTCATTTTCTTCAATGAAATTTTAATTGTTTCTAAGATTTGTTTTTTAATTGATTTTGGAGAATCATATTATTTAATTTCCAATTCATTTTTGATTTGTCTCTCCATGTACCCTTACTAATTATTATTTTAATTTCATTGTGATCTGAAAAGTTTGCATTTTATTATTTCTGCTTTTTCTTCATTTGTTTGTAATGTTTTTATGCCTTAGTACATGGTCAACCTTTGTGAATGTACCATGTGCTGCTGAAAAGTGTATTACTTTTTGGCCCTATTTTTTTCTCCACATATCTATTAAATCAAACTTTTCCAAGATTTCCTTCATATCTCTTTCTTATTTATATTTTTGGTTTTATTTATCTAGATCTGAAAGAGGAAGGTTCAGGTCTCCCACTAGTATAGTATTACTATCTATTTCCTCCTTTAATTCCACTAGTTTCTCCTTTAGGAATTTGGATACTATACCATTTGGTGCAAACATGATGAGTACTGATATTTTCTAATTATTTATATTGCCTTTTATCATGATGTAATTACCTTCCCTATCTCTTTTAATCAGAATTATTTTTACTTTGGCTTTGTCAGATATCATGATTACAACTCCTGCCTTATTTTTCTCAGTTGAGGCCTGATAGATTTTGCTCTAACCTTTGACCCTTTCCCTGTGCATGTCTACCTGCCTCATGTGTGTTTCTTGTAGACAACATATGGTAAGATTTTGGTTTATAATCCTCTCTAGTATTTGCTTTCGTTTTAAGGATGAGTTCATCCCATTCAATTTCAGAGTTATGATTGCCACTTGTGTATTCCCAAAAATTTTGATATCATCTCTTAGTTCTGCCCTTTCTTCTTTCACTATATCCTTTTAAACCAGTGGTTTGCTTTTAATCATTCCCTCTAATCCCCACTCTTATTATATTTCCCTTTCTGCCCTCTCCCTTTTAGTTCCTTTCTTTTTTTAAGGTCTGTTAAGTTCCCTCCCCCTCTCTTTCCCTCCCTTTTTGTACTCCCCACCCCACTCCCCCACTTAGTTTTTCCCTTCTCACTTTCCCAGTCAGGTAAGATAGAATTCAATTCCCCAATGGATCTAGATGATCTTCCCTCTCAGAATTTATTCTATTGTGAGTAAGGTTTAAGTGTTACCTATTAGCATTCTCTTCCTCTCCTTCTTATAATATTTTTCTTCCCCTCCCCTTCCCATGTGCCTCTTTGTGTGATATAGATTTTCCTGTTTATCTTATTCCTTCAAGTTTCTCTTGGTTCCCTTTTTTATTCCCAACCCTTTGTCCTTTATTTTGCATATCATCTTAGACCACTTAATACCCCAATCTCTACCTAGGAATGATTCTTCTAATTACTGTAGTAGTGAATATAATTTTTGAGAGTTACAAATAACATTTTCCATATATTAATATAAACAATGTGATCTTATTGAAGCCCTTAATGAAGAATATTTTTTTTCTTTCCCCTCTCTTTCTTATTTATCTTTTCATGTTTCTCTTGATTTTTGTGTTTTGATATCAAACTTTCCTCTTAGTTCTGATGTTTTTTTTTTTTTTACAAATACTTGGAAATCTTCAATTTTGTTGAATGCCCATACTTTTCCCTGGAAGTATATAGTCAGTTTTGATAAATAGGTGATCCTTGGTTGAAGACCCAATTCTCACGCCTTTCTGAATATCATATTTCCAGCCTTGTGGTCCTTTAATGTGAAATCCTGATTGGTGCACCTTGATATCTGAATTGTCTCTTTTTGGCTTCTTATAAATTTTTCTCCTTAGCTTGGAAATTCTTGAATGTTGATATTACATTCCTGTAGGTTGTCTTTTGAGTAATTAATGTAGAGGGGACTTCTATGAACTCTTTCAATGTCTATTTTTCTCTCTTGTTCAAGAACATCAGGGCAGTTTTCTTGAAAAATTACTTGTAGTACGATGTCAAGATTTCTGTTTATTTCTGGATTTTCAGATAGACTAATTATTTTCAAGTTGTCTCTTCTCGATCTGTCTTACAATTCATTGATTTTCTCAATGAGATATTTCCTTCTATTTTGTCAATCTTTTGACTCTAATTTATTAAATTTTGCTGTTTTGTGAGATGCATTCACTTCCAATTGCCCAATTCTGGTCTTTAAAGACTGGTTTTCCACTATATTTTTCCCTCTATAATCTTTTGATTTTCCTTTCTGGTTTGGTCTATCTTGCTTTTCATGGCTTACAGTTATTTAATTTTGGTCTCCAATTGCAAGTTCTTGTTTTTTATACTTTTTTTTTTCCTTTTTGAACTATTTCCTCCTTTTCTTGACAAAACTCTTCCATCTTTCTCATAAGCTCCAATTTAAATTCTTCAAGATTTTGTGGCCAATTTCAATTTTTAGAAGGTTTGTATGCATTTACTTGTTTGTCATCTTTTGCTGTTTCCCCTGTAGTCTTGATTTTTTCTCCACAAAAATTATACAAGGTCAATGCCTTCTTCTTGTTATTCTTGCTGTTTGGTAGTTTTCATGGGCATTGTTTGACATAACTATGCTGGTTTTTCCTTCTCCTTCAAGTTAGAAGTCTGAGTGAGGAGGGAAGGCTCTTTGTGTATGTTGCTAAGGAGAAGGGGTTTGCCTGAGACCACCTCTCTAGCCTTCCCAGTTTCTACTGTGGGCCTCCCTTCTCTGAACTATTTCCACACCCAAAGTCTGGTCTTTCCAGACTGCTGGGGTCTCAAGTCTAGCTCCTCTCAGGGGTAGGTCCTTTGTGGTTTTAGTCAGCTGCTAAGTACCTAGAGGTGCCCCTTGCTCATTTGTTGATTCTAGCATGAGCTGGCTCTGATTCTGGCTCTGTAGGTAGGATGGGGAATGATAGATCAGCTTGTGTTTTGGTGGGAGTTATTTCACCCCCTTATTGGGTGGAAATGCAAAAATCCCATGTACCTTCATTGCTGTGCCTTGCTGTGGAGTTCCTTTGTTCATATGAATTTGGGTTTTTTTGGCCTTTTGAAGTAGTCTGTTATGGTAAGTGATAAGTAGACAAAGAGTCTTGCGTCTACACTGCAGCCATGCTAACCAGTTTGAGGACTTTAAATACTTAATAGAAACAGTCAATTATTGAAAATTATGCTGATTTGGTGACCTGTTGATCTTATTCCTGCTTTTAAAACAGTTTTGGGAAGGTTCTGTTGAGGGAGTCATCATCCACTCTGTAACTTGTTTATTACTTACTATTGTTCACATTCTCCTACTTCTGATGCTTGTACCCAGTCAGATGAACATAATGTAGAGGCAACAAGGGATGAACTGAGATGCAACGGCCTATGACCTTTTATTGAGGAGAATATAGGAGAATTGTCTTTACCTCATTATAAAAGTTATCAATAAATTCTGGTTCCATCTTGAAACTCTTGCTGGTCTCCAAATGATCACCTCCTCAATGTATTGCCCTTGATGTACTTATAGTGAATTCATTTTAAATATTTGTGTCCTAAGTATTGACTCCTTAATCACCGCTAAAGCCCAAACAAAGAATTTTCCTGTTAATACAGTCAATAATATCTCTTCTTACACAGTGGTAGGTGATTTTACTTTGGGGCTTTTTGCTATCATTGCCAATTTGTAAAATATCATATGAGGAACCAGAAAAAAAGACAAGATGTCTCTTTCAAAAGAGCCATATTTTTAAAGGTCAGCTTTTAATGTGATTAATAATTTCTTCCTTACAGAAGTTAAAATCTGAACATAGTGTAGAGTCATTTTTTATGAAATCACATTTAATCAACATTACTTTAATCAGAACATTTGTTGGCAAGGCTGTGAGTGGGAGTGTCAAATGAAATAAGTATAAAAAACACAGTGAGATAGAAGAGCAAAACTTAAACAAACATGCAACCTAATTTTCTGGCTCTATATATTTCAACATTTATTTAATTTATAAATATTTAAAATATTATATCCTCATGACCTAATTGAACTTGACAAGAACAAATGTGGGAGTCAACCATATACTAAGGATTGTTATTCAGTGATGAGGCTAATGTCTGGGGGTGGCTTATAATAATTCCGTACTTTTATAAAGTGCTTTAAAATTTCAGGATACCTTCTTTGCATTAATCTTGATAGATAAATAATAATAACAACTAGCATTTAATTCTTTAAAATTTGAAAACCTCTTTGTCTGCATTAACTTCATTGATCTTCAGAAGCACCCAGGGAGAAAGATGCTATCATTATCATCATTTAAAAACTAAGGAAACTAAGGTAGATAGAGAGGTTAAGTAACACTGCTAGATTCATACAGCTGCTAAGTGAGGGAGGCAGGATTTGAATTTGGACTTTTCTGACTCTGAATCCTACATTCTTATCCACTATGCCACCTAGCTGCCGTGACAATTATTATTAAAATGCCCATTTTACTGAATATGAAACTAAGGCACAGAGTAGTTAAGATTCTAGTTGCATCTCTTATAAATCTCAGTCTGAATTTGAACCAGGTCTCCTGATTCCAGCATTAGTTGCCTTGACCTCCTTTAATTACACTACAAAAATCCTTATACAACTAGTATCAATGATTTATAGTTATATAGATACCTTGAATTTACAGCTCTTGACTCAGTTTATATATTGTTTCCTCATAAATAATTACCCTTTAATTCACTGGAAGTGAGCATGAAAATTCTTTGGGCTTCATTTTAGAATTAATTGCTAAAGATGGACTTAAATAGTTAAATTTGTTTGACTATATAGAGATCATAATGACAACCAGAAGAGTAAAAGAAATAGATGGTCATGTTAAGAGCAAAGGAAAAAAAGGATTAAAATGGCCAACTTTTTATTTGGTGACCTCACATCCAGGACATGTGTTTGAGGGAAAAAAATATCCAAGATTTTAGATGTAATATTGATCAAAATAAAATGCTCAAAAATATTAGATAAACCCTTTGAACCCAGCAATACTACTAATAAGTCTGTATCTCAAAGAGATCAAAGATATGAGAAAAGTATCAATTCATAAAAAATATTGTGGTGGCAAAGATCAATAAACTAAAGAGATGTTCATCAATTGTGATATGGCTGCAAAAGTTGTGGTACATGATTGTAATGGAATACTATTGGGTTATAAGAAATCATGAGCAAGGGTTGACATTAAAAGACAGTGCAAAAATAATCCTCCATTAAAACTCTACTCAAATAATTCTTTATTAATTTAGGAGTGGCACAGGATTCCGTGTATTTATTCCATTCAATTTAAAGCTCTTCTAAATCTTATCAAGCTGAAAAGATTTAGAGTTAGGTTCTCACAAAAGACTACATTTTTTGTCATCTAAAAAAAGTTAGAAGCAGCTAAGTGGCACAAGGGATAGAAGACCAAATCCAGTCTCAAACATTTACTAGCTTTGTGATTCTGGGTCAAGTACTTTACTATTTGCTTCACTTTTTTCTACTATAAAACAAGGACAATAATAATACCTAGTACCTGGCACATAGGTGCTTAGTAACTGCTCTTTCTTTCCTTCCTTCCTCCCTTCCTTCCTTCCTCCCTTCCTTCCTTCCTTCCTTCCTTCCTTCCTTCCTTCCTTCCTTCCTTCCTTCCTTCCTTCCTTCCTTCCTTCCTTCCTTCCTTCCTTCCTTCCTTCCTTCCTTTCTTCCTTCCTCCCTCTCTCCCTCCCTTCCTTCTTTCCTTTAATTTACCTACACTCAATGAATTGTTAATTACAAAGTGATGTGTGTATGAATGTGATCAATTTTTAGCCCTAAAATAATTTATTGAGCTTATCTACTGAGATATGAAGTAATTATATATTTGTGAGCACACACATACATACACACACACACACACACACACACACATATATATATATATATATATATATATATATATATATATATATATATATATATAAAATGTTCTTGATAGCTCTATGAAGGTGAACTTTCATAATGGAGTTGGTGACATTTTGCATCAGATTTCACTTATAAGTATTTACATTAAGTAAATAGTGTCAATGAAGAAAATCTGTGGTCACATTTTTATGTCATCTAGAGGAGTTCAGAAGATGAAGTAATATAATTTAATATCTGGACTAGTTCAAATTCACTTAGTTGTCATCCTTCCCACAAGGCCATCCTCACTTCTATCCCACCCTCCTATTTAAGCAACAAACATTTTCTGAAAGCATCAATCCATCCATGTTACCTTTTTACCCCTATTTGATAAGCTACAATGGCTTCCTAATGCCTTTTAGGAAAAACATCCTTTATTACTAAGGGCTTTGTTAACCTGTTCCCTCATATATTTCTAGCTTTAAAAAAAAAGCAGCTCTCCCATTCATAATTTATTCTTGTCTTATTACTTATTTGTTACTTACACACTGCACTCTATTTCTGGTTCAATGTCTTTGTACTTGTTGCTCCTAATCCTGGAAATGTTCTCCCATCTCCCATCTGCCTCTTGGAATTCCTAGTTTGCTTCAGTCTTCAACTACCTTTTTCAGTTCCTCAAAACTGATTATCTCTTCTGTTCCAAGTTTACCTAATATCTTATATTTGCTTTGTATATAATTATGAGATAATTGTGGGTGAGTAGGTACTAAAAGTTGTATAAATGCTCAATGATCATGTTAGTCAGTTGTTGTTTTTTTATTCCCAGCTATGCAAGTTCATGTTCTCTAATCTCTAGTTCCAAGAGAACGTAATACTGCCTGGTGTATAAAGCAGTCTGTTTACCCCAAGCAATTGCCCAGATCTCCTGAGTCTTTGTACTTGTATTTGATTATGATTGTGATGAAGATTTATAGAGATAGTGGAATGGAGAGAGCAGTGATGATCAATCAGCAGGTTGCCTGGCCTGCAACCCACTACTTACCAACCATAAAGACAGTGTGACTGTACAAGTTTGCTAACCTTGTGAAATTTAATAAGCTGATAATTTCCAATTTTGCATTCCCAGGCCTGACCAAGTCAGCTGTTGGGTACATTGGAGCTTTCTGGCATAAAGGTGGGTTAATCAATAGTCAAACATGGAGTCACATTTTTCATCTAGAACCTTGCAGGCCAATAATCACAAAATCAATAGATGAATGTTTTGTTTCACCTGTAAATGCCTTCAGAAAAGGGATTGTTTCCCTTTTGTTTTTGTATCTCCAGACCATAGCCCAGTGATTAACATGAAATAAGTGCTTAATAAAAGCTCCATTGATTAAGCTGGGTACAGTTTCCTTGATGTTGTTGCTGAACTTATGAGAAGCCAGAGGGAGGAGTGAATCTTTTCTGCTTGGTTAAGTTTAGGGGAAGAAGCAAAGACTGAGATAAGTTATAAGGATGAAGGAGACACATCTGGCCTTTATCTTCCACCTGAGCCACTTCCACCTAGGATGAGGGCACGCACATTGTCCAACTATGGCTTCCTTTTATGTGTCTTCTTTCTGCTCTCAGGTAATGGAGTTTCAAACAAGCTTAGGACCTTATGAGCTCCCAAAGATTAAAGGAACTAGCTGCCAGAAGTCTGATTTTATTAAGATTTCCTTATGTTCTAAGGGTACCCATAGAGTATAAATTCTGTTATTTCTCACTTTTACAAACTATATTTATAGATATCACTTAGATTATACTTAATCTTCCAGAATAACACAGTTCATATATTTCTTTTCCCTTTTTTTGGCCAGAGGGTTTCATGGGACATCAAAACATAACAGTCTTCTTCAAAGAACCAATGAACAGTAAAAGCTCACAGCATCAAAAAGGATATTTTGTATTACTTTAGAAAAAATATTATTACTGTTGTCTATATAATGTAAATGTTTCCAAATTTTCTTGCATAATTCACCTTTTTGTCCCCTCGTGTTTTTTGATGATAGAGAAGTGAAAAGTTAATATTATCCAGAAGAGATCTCAATAGTTCAGAGAATGTTACTCCCTTTGATTGTAGTCTTTTTGAATCATTGAATAAGCAAGAGAAGACATGAATATATCTTAATGGTTCATTCCCTGACTGTCTTCAAACCTCTTCAGTAGTCTACAAGTTCCATGATGTTAGAGATGGTTGACATTATTTTGTTGTTCTTTCATTGCTAACAACCATTAAAACATTAGAACTTTTCAGATACTCCAGTTGAACTGTCATTGAAACACATAAAATATTTTGCTTCTCTGCTCAAAGAATGCTTCTCTTTTTGGTTCTAGAATATGGAAAGGCCTCTCTAACTACAGAGAGGGTACCATGAGTTTGAATTAAAGTCTAAAATCAGATGTAAAGAGAATTACACATTGTGTTCAGTCATTTCAGTTGAGGCCTGTACTTCATGACCCCAGTTAGGATTTTCTTGGCAAAGATAATGGATTGGTTTGCCTTTTCCTTCTCTAGCTCATTTTACAGATGAGGAAACTGAGACAAACAGGGTTAAGTGACTTACTCAGGAGAACACAGCTAGTAGGTATCTGAGGCTATATTTGAACTCAGGTTTTCCTGATTCAAGTTTTGGTGCCACCTAGTTGAAAAGTAGTAAATGGCTATTAACTTGTATTGTGTCACATTGCACTGAATTATATTAATTCAATGATATAATGAATTATATTAATATAATGAATAATATATATATATATTTGAATGAATAATAATGAATTATAATGAATAATAATAAAAATATAATGAATTATATTAATTTACATGTTACCTTTATACCCCTAATAAAAAACATATGGGGGGAAATTTTTGCCTAGGTTAAAATTTCCTAATGGAAATTGATTTTGCATTTATTTAACAAATTCTCTCTCCCCTCCTATTCACATAATACACAAAGGAATCTTCTTCATATTTACTAAGGTGCCCCTCAAACAGTAGTTTCTGCTGTCCTTCCTCTATTTTATGTTTCTTTTCATTATACTATCTTTGGCAAGCTCTATTGCACTTTTGCCCAAGCTATTTCCCTTGAGAGTGTGCTGTGGGTGCTGATTTTTCCACTGCCTGTTAACAGATCTACTCCTCTTGCTTATAGGTACTTTAGGTCATACTCTAACTATCTAAATTTGATCTCAGTTAATTCTCCATTCCTTTCATCTTCTTGTGGCTATCAGCTTCATGTAAATGTCTCATGTTTCAGTCTCCAAGATAAAGAACCTCTGTTTCTCATCTAACTTTATATCCTCTGGTATCCTTGAAAGAAAGTGTTTATAATGATACATACTTAAAATAAAGTTAGCAAGGTTATTATAAACACCATTGAGGACCCCGTTCTTTTATATTCTAAGAGTCTGATCTAGCCTCTATTAAGATTTCACTCACCCTAGTCTTCATCTACTTTAACCTTTGGATACTTAACAGGAAACAAATTCTAGAAGTCCTGTTGGATAGGGAAATGCTACAATAACATGATAATAAATATGGAAGAGGAGTGAAGAGACATGAGAAATGCCTTTCTACTGGCATATTTCCTTCTGGGGGCAGGGAATGATTCATTTGTTTTCTCATTTCTCATTTTTTTTCTTTCCTTCTTTCTTCCACCTAGAGAGGAGTGGGTCCTAGGTGGAGACCATAGGCTAAAATGGAAAAATTCAGGAAAGTAAGATGAGGTTATAATTGGTAGACTTTGCTTGAACTGGCTGTGATTTGAATAAGTTATTTTCAACAGGTCAAGCTTTGACAATATAACAGCATGTTCTGCTGTTTGCCAACTCTCTCCAGGGCCCTATAAAAAATCAAAACTAGGACAAATTCCCCTCTACTCCTCTCATTTCTCATCTCCTATTTTTAGTTACTCAGAACTTAGATGCTGTCCACTATTAATGACACCCCATATAACTAAGACCTGACTTTGTTCAAGAAAAACTTATATTTTAAGATGATCCCTCCATCTTCTCTAAGCCACCTTCTGCCTAATAATACCAGCACCATTTAGTGGGAGGAAAAATAAAAATTGGTCTGGTTTAATTAATGGGCAGGAAGACAATGTACAATAGGCTTAATTCTCAAAATAGGTATTCACAAGTAGAAGCAGTACAAGTAAGTTCTAGGAAGCAGGTAGATGGCATACAATGTCAGGAAGACCTGAGTTCAAACCCTTCCTCAGAAATTTACTAGTTGTCTGAACTTGATCAAGTCATTTAATCTCTGTTTTCCTTAATCCACCATAGAAGGAAATGTCAAACAAATCTAGTATCTTTGACAAACAAACCTCATCTACAGTATTAGTCCTGTGAATTTCAAAACTACTCCACCCTATTCAGACCATTCTTTAGAAGATCGGATTTAGCTGTTTCCTGATCAATAACAATAGAGATACTTGGAATAACAGAATTAGGTCTTGGAAACTACATTCTCCACCCTACTCAGTGTAACAAGATAGGAAGGGTTGCAGCAAACTCAAGATTTAATTATTTGAGAATATGGCCTTCAACAGACATGTGCAAAAAAAGGACAGACCTCTGGACAGTCCTAGGACAAGCCAGAGCCACCATTGACACATGTGAGATACAGGAAGTAAGGTAGAGAACAGCCTCTGGAGTTCTCAGGACTTCCTGGGAGGAGGGTAGAGTGTAGTTCAAGGCTGGTGCTTGGAGTTGGAGGAGCCCCATGGACTGCTTTCCTTCAGATTGGTCATGTGAATTATAAGGATTGATCCCTTTCCCTGCCTTGGCTATTCAAGGCCTTAAAGCTGAGCCAGAGTGGGTCTGAGTTAAACTTCTTTCCTTCGCTCCCTTTTCCTTCTCTCTCTCTCTCTCTCTCTCTCTTTCATACTTTCTTCCTCCTGTTGTAATTAAAACGGCATAAAAAATTTGGCAACTGACTTGAGTGTTTAATTTAGTAATTACATAAATGAATTCCTTGGGGACCTTAAATTAATATATATATATATATATACATATATATATATATATATATATATATATATATATATATATCAGTCTTTTAAAGTGATTTCAATATCACAGTCCATAGGATCATAGAATTGGACATGACCAACAACTAAACAACTTATTCCAGGGCAGCTAGGTGGGTCAGGGGATAGAGTTCTAGGCATGTACTGAGGAGAGTTTTCCTGAGTTCAAATCTGACTTCAGGCACTTATTAGCTCTGTGACCCTGAGCAAGTCCCTTAGCTCTTTCTGCCTTGGTTTGCTTCTTTGCAATGTGAGCTAGAGAAGGAAATGGCAAACTACTTCAGTATTTTTTATCAAGAATATCTCAAGTGAAGTAACAAAGAGTCAGACATGACTGAAAAACAATTGAACAAAATAAATTCCAGCAAAATGTATTTAGAGACAGTGTTGCAAAATAGAATACTTAGTGTAGCCAGGAAGATTCTAATTCTACCTCTTAATACTTACTATCGTATATAACCATAGGTAATTTCCTCAAATTCTCTGAGTCAGTTTTTTTAATAAAATGATAATTACTCATGATTTACATGTGTAAGCACCTCTTAAAACTTTAATACTATACAAATGTCAATTATTATTTAATAGTATAGATGTTATTTTTGAGTAAGCCTTTTTCAGATGTTCTGTATGTAACCCTGGAATCCATTTATTTCTACACTAGGATGATTTTTTGGGGAGATCTTTTTAAAATAATTTATTTATATTTTTCCATGGTTACAGGATTCATTTTTCTCTCTCTCCCCTCTTCTCTCCCCACTCCTGGAGCTGACAAGCACTGTGTTCTCACTTGATACCTATTTCCACATTATTCATTTTTGTAATAGACCAATCTTTTAAAACCAAAACTCCAAATCATATACCCATATAAACAAGTGATGAATCATATATTTTATTCTCCATTTCTCTTCTGACAGTTCTTTCTTTTGATGTGGCTAGCATTATTTTCTATTTTTTTCTAATTTTTCTAAATTTTCTAATCTAATTTTTCTAATTTCTAATTTTTTCCTACATCCCTCAGGAATGTCCTGGGCCAATACATTGCTACTACTAGTAAAGTTGATTATATTTGATCATTCCACAATGTTTCAGTTTCTGTATACAAGGTTCTCTTGGTTTTTCTCATTTCACTCTGCATCAGTTCATGGGGGTCTTTCAAGTTCATGTAGAAATCTAGCAGTTCATTAGTTGTTATGACACAATAGTATTTCATTACCATCATATACCATAATTTGTTCAGGCATTCCCCAATTAAGGGACACAGCCTAATTTTCTAATTTTTTGCCACCACAATGAGCAAGGCTATGAATGTTTTTGTATAACCCTTTTTATTGTGTCTGGGATAAAAAAAAAAAAAACAACTAGAAGTGGTATTGCTGCATCAAAGGTCATGAATTCTTTTAAAGTCTTTTGAGCATACTTCCAATTTGCCTTCCAGATGGTTGGATCAATTCACAACTTCACCAGCAATGCATTAGTGTCCCAATATTGCCACATCCCCTCCAACATTTATCACTCTCTCTTATTGTCATATTGGACAATCTGACTAGCATGGTATTTTTGAGGAACAGGGAGGAAAAAGATGAGATTGGATATGGAAACATAAGATGCAGGGTCATGTTCTTGCTCCATGGTCTGAATAAAATGACAACCTTCCTAGGCATCAGTTTTCCCATTGTTAAAATAAATATTTTAATGAATAAACTTTATGCAAGATTTTAAGATAGCAAAGTGCTGTGCATAATTCATATAATTTGCTCTTCCATACAACCCTGTAAATTAGGTCGTATGAATATTTCTATCCATATTTTATAGAAGAGGAAATTGTCTCACAATGGTTTAGCAACCTATCTATGATCACATAGTTGTCAAGTGCCAGAGGTAATATTAGAATCTAGGTTACTCCCAACTCCAGAGGCAGCACTTTTTCCACAACCAATATTAGATCTCTAATATTCTATTAGAGATTATCTCTTCAAACCTTGTAATTTTATAAATGATGATACCAAGGACTAGAAATATTAAATAATGTCAAATGTTACATTGGTAATTGAAGAGCTAGGACTAGAACCCATAGCTTCTAATTAGGAAGCAATATGGAAGTAGATTGGAAAGGCATCAGAATGTTGTATATTTGGATTCAAATCCTGATTACCACATATTACATGTGAGACCTTGGAGAACTCTCAACTCTTTTTTGACATTAAGGTACTGACCTGTAAAATGAGAAAATGAATCTGGATCTAAGGTACATTACACTTCTACATCAATACTTTTATAATTCCATATCTTAGTGAAATTATTTTTTAGGGTCTCAGTTTTATTTTCTGAAAAATGTGAGAATTGTTACAATGAGGGATAAATGTTTTTTACTGACTGAACTGGGATTTAAAGAAACCAAAAACAAACTATGTCATCACTGAGAGAGATAGAAAGAAGATACATTCACATAGATAAAGTTTCAAAGCCTTGAGTGTTGAATATTGTAGTTTAGAAGGTGTCTTGTCATATTAGAGAAAGGAAGCAAAGACTGGAATGTGGCAGCTAAGAAGAGAGTGAGATGAAAGTACATGTCCTAGGTAATGCAAGAACTGGCAGCCTGGAAAGGATTTCCTCCATTTATTTCAAATAAAGTCAGGACAATATGAGATAAAATTTGTGATGTGACATGATATCTACTTTTGCCAGAAGAATACTATATGAATATTACACAATTATTAGTGTACATTCTAAATCTTAATCTACAGATCAGTCTTTTAAAATGTGATATTACATCTGTATCAACTAATGCATTTAAGGACCTAATTGATCATATAGCATGAATAAGAGAAAAACTAGTTATGCTGCTGACTGGTATTTTGGCACAGGCATATTCATCCATGTGCATAACAGGATTACTCTTCTAAAAATCAGGTTCTGCAGACCATTTATATGGGTAAATTATGGATTAAAAACACCTTGTAGTTATATTCAAATTGGGTATGCAAATATAAAATGTTCATATTCAAAAGCAATAATCTTTGCTTCAATATTATAAACTATGCTTTTTTAAAAGCCTGGATTTAAGTTCAGCAGGGCAAGTTATGAAAGCAGTGAGCCATAAGAAAAGGCACTGAAGAAGAAAAAAATTAAGAGACACTATAGAAAGGAACCCTGCAATCAGGCACGAAATAGAAAGTTGATGAAGTGGACAAGCTTTTCAGAACTACAGGAGGTTGAAGAAAAAAGTCGCAGTGGTGACATAGTCTGAGATCCTTCTAAAACCTGCATGATATTATTTTTAATAATATGCTTGAAGAAGGCCAAATTCTAGAAATTAAATGGCATGCCCTAGTTTAAAACACACATTCATATACACACACCATCAAATAAAAATAAGGTTGTATCAACTCATAAACAAGCTGAATTAATTCAGTTTCAAAGTATTGAACTTAGTGAAACAATCTTTCACTCTTCCAATATGGAAACAAATAATTGGTAACCCTTAATTTTCAATTTTCAGTGAATACATTGATTTGATACTGTGTGCGCAAATCAAAGTGTTTTCTATTCATTCTATAGAACATTTGAGAACATAGAAAGACCCCTCAGTCTACTACATGGAGTCTAAAGGTCTTACATTTTTTTTTGATAAAGGTCACATCTATGATGAAAATCACACCTAACTGAATTTTTTTTTTCAATATTAGAAGTGAGTTCAAACTTGT
The DNA here is from genome assembly GCF_027887165.1 of Monodelphis domestica. Taxonomy (NCBI): domain Eukaryota; kingdom Metazoa; phylum Chordata; class Mammalia; order Didelphimorphia; family Didelphidae; genus Monodelphis; species Monodelphis domestica. The sequence continues at coordinate 96,353,897 of NC_077228.1, read as the reverse complement.
AAATTCATAGTTTATGTGGAAGGGGAAAGGGGTGGTTGGGGCTCAGGTAATATAATTATTTTTTCTACCAACCTAGACTGATAACTCTCATCCTTATAGTCTTAGAATACTGTCTAAGGGTACTGAAATGTTTGAGGAATTTTCCTATAATCACATAGATAGCATATCAGAAGCGGGACTCAAATCCCTTTTTAATGACTCAAAGACCAACTCTATTCACTATATAGTAGAAGATGTAACTAGAAGATTATGCAGCTCAAATTGTAGAATAATATTTCTGTGTCCCTGCAATTTGGGTCATGCCAAGAGATCAATGCAAATCCAGCCAATCCTTTCAGATGAGAATGATTAAAAAGTAATTATTTAAGTACTCAATAATTTACATTCAGTTAAATAAATACTTAATAACAGCAAGTATTTTCCTCAATATAAGCTCATGAGGTATGTACTAAAATGATTATGACTTTTTCACATGAGAAATTTAAGAGATTAAGTGATTTGCCATAGGTTACACAACCCCAAAATGACAAAGCAAGGCTTTGAATAAAATATTTTTCTGTAATCCTATGTTGCCTTATTTCTATTCACAAATGTCAACTGAGAAAGAATTCCCTCAAGTCAAAGGATATTAATTTAATATCAGGGGAATATAGATGTAGCCTTTTACAAAGGGAATAATCCATTTTCCCCTTTGAAGTGTAATCACAAAGAATTGGCATATTCTAGGACATGTGACCTGATCCTATTGTTTTTAATTTAACCTTTTAAATGTTTTTCAGTTACACGTGGAAAATATTTTTGACAATTCCTGACACTTTGTGATTTAGATTCTCTCCCTACCTGAGGCAATAAGTAGTCCAATACATAGGATATCAGATATACTGCTGCTCTTCCTACAAAATATATTTCTATATTCCTCATGCTGTGTTAGAGGATACATGTCATGCATGTAATAAATCCATTAATATTCTAATTTTTTCAAAGAAAAGTGCAATCCCTATATTTACTTGAACTTATTAAATATGCTATTTTAATAAATATGTGGAATTGCAAACTTTTGTCAATTATCAATCATGAATGGAAATTTGAGAAAGCGAATTAGACTTTAAATAATAGCATTAAGCTAAACCAATTCTCTTCCTTAGGTCTGGATTTCTTTGCTTACTACTACCCAATCTACTAATGACTTTAATTGATTGACAGATGTGGCAAACTTCAGCAGGAATAGCTCTCTGTAAAAGGAACTGATGGGTTTGTAATTGTGTTGATTAAGCTTAAGCATCCTTCAGTGTCCAGCAATTAACCATAGGTACCTGGAGTGACACTCTCATACTCAACACCTTATTCAAAGACTAACAAGTTGGAACCACAAGCTGTAATATTTCCTTCAAATGAAAATTTCTTAGCCTTGAAAATGTTTCTAATCAAAATGCTTTAATTAAAAATAGTTTTGATTGAGATGTTTGTATGCAATGCTTCATAGTCCACAGACAAACTGCCCCTCAGAAAACTGCAAATAACCTTATTTTTAATCTAAGGTAAATTTAATTCAACTCAAATTAAGAGAGTTTTCCGGTTTATTTTTTTGTAAGGGAACAAAAAATGTGTTACGTTTGTTGCATATAAGTTGAATTTATTTGTTTTCTTACTTTCTATCTAGATAGATTCTGGTAATATCCAATAAGCCTCCCTGTTTTCTAACCTTCTCATTTAAGACTTTGTGTTCAATAACATCAGTTACTGTAGCATTCATCTGAATTACTGTACCTTAAGGAAGATTTAGCTGCTAAAGCTTGAAAGAACAAAAGGAGAGGGACCATTAAGGAACATTTACAAATAAACTATGATTTTTCATCCAAATGAAAATAGCATTTCCCTTAATCTCTAGGTCACAAACATGGTTGTATGAAACTATCAGTGTACAGAGAGAATTTTCAGGGATTGTGTGCAATTTGGAGTTTTTTTAATACAGAAAATTATATGAAAATCCCTTGATATTTATATCGGGGAATAAAAATTCATTTTATACTAGCTTTATCTTTTTTATTTTCATGAGAAGGCAGTAGACAAAGAACAAGAGGATTAAGCTTGATGTCCTGGGTTCAAGTACCACTTCTGACACTTACTACATGTGTCAGACTGTAAACTCCTTGAGATTAAGGACAGTCTTTTACTTTTCTTTGTAGCTTCAGTGCTTAGAAATGAGTGTAGCAAATAGAAGATGCTTAATAATGCTGATTGATTGATTGTTAATTGATGTATTTCCCAAGGAAGGACAAGACAATTTCTAGTGCTAACCTATAAGTATAGGTTATAAGTATATAAGTATAACCTATAAGTGCTATACCTATAAGTATAGAGGGAGATTTCTCATCTGGGAATTTCCAGTATCTAATATATAAAGGGAATTAATGTTACAGTGGATAGAAAGCTAGGCTTGGAAACAATATCTAAGACCAAGTACAGTCTCGGACACTAACTGAGGTGATACTGAATAAGTCACTTAATCTCTGTATATCTCAGTTTCCTTAAATATAAAATGGGAATAATCGTAACACCTACTTCCCAGGATCATTTTGAGAATTAAATAAAATACTATTTGTAAAAGAAAAAAGTGTTTAGCATTGTATCTGACATATAAAAGGCACCATATAAATATTTAATTCTTCCTTCCCCAATGTAATCAGAGGATCACTCTTTATCCTTGTATTTGTATGAGTTTTCAAAAAATTTAGACTCTTCTCAGAAGAAAAGTACAGTCATCCAAAAGTCACCATAGGAAAATACAAGATATATATGAAGACAAAAGTCTCTTTACAATCATTTAATTAATCTGAATTAATGCTGGATTATTTTTAAAATAACTTTTCTTTTTATTCTTAAATCTTTACCTTCCATCTTTTAAAATTTTAATTTTTTAAATTTAAATTTATTTTTCATTTTTTCCATGGTCACATAATTCATTATTTCCCCCTCCTGGCTTTGACAAGCAATTCCCCCTGGGTTATACATATATTATCACTCAAAACATATTTCCATTTTATTCATTTACGTAATAGAGTAATCTTTTAACACAAAAACCCCAAATCATATACCCATATAAACAAGTGATAAATTATATGGTTTTTTTCTGCATTTCTAATCTAACAGTTCTTTCTCTAGTTGTGAATAGCATTCTTTCTCATAAGTCCCTCAGAATTTTTCTGGATCATTGCATTGCTATTAGTAAGAAAGTCTATTACATTTGACTGTCCCACAATCTTATAGTTACTGTGTATAATGTTCTCCTGGTTCTGCTTATTTCCCTTTGCATAAGTTCATGGAGGTCTTTCCAGGTTCATCATCCTTTAAAGCTCAATGGTATTCCATCACCATCAGATACCAAAATTTGTTTACCATTCCCCACCCAAGGGACATCTCCTCTTTCCAATTCTGCATTCTTATTGAATATCCTTTCTGTGCTTTGAATATCTCTTCCCTGTTATGCCAAGGTATATTGGCTTTATAAAAAATATAACTGACAGATGTTCTATATTCTAGCCTCAAACTTCAGCTATCAGTCTAGCCTGGGTGAGAACTACTCTGTTATAAGGGATATTAATAAATATGTTTTTGAAAGTTACAGACAAAAATCTTTCCAGGCTCTGAGAATAAGATATTCTATTTTAAAGTAGGCAGAAAATATACTTGTTAAAATAAAACCAAACTACTCCATCCCTTAAACAGACACAAAAAGATCTAAATCCTAAGTATCTGAATTTAACCTCTCAAAAGTCAAGTTCATTTTTATTTATTCATTATTTTGCTTATTTCTATTTATCATGTTTGCCTTGACTAGATGCAAGAATTGTAATACAGCCTTCTTCCAGAGTGGATGATATCAATATTTTAGTGGCAACTGTGTGTATTTTCCCAGATTTGTAGAAATAAAGAGTATGGCTTAGATGGAGCTGGAACAGAATGAGAGAATGTACTAATAGGAAGGGATAGAAGGGAAAGGAATAAAGGCAAGAAAATTGTAGACTGGAAAAGGAACAGTCAAAGAATCACCTTACTAAAGTTAAAATTAAATGTAATAGATGAAAAATAAAGGCACAATCTCTTATTACATCCAAATGCATTTTGAAATGCAAAAAGAAAAGTTAGAATATCTATATGTAGTTATCCCTTCCTATACCGCAGTTTACTTAACAGCTTCATTGTATTGTGGGTTTAAAAAAATGTGTCTACCACATTTGTCCAAATACAGTACTACATTTTCCCCTCACATGTACCATTGAAAGTCACATTTGCACTAAATTTGAGCACGTCCAGCTTTGAAACTATAAATTGTGCATTCTGTACCTCAGCATGCATTTTAGAGCATCTATTTATAATTACTACATTGTAAATGAATTGAGAATTCATGTTATGATGCAACATGTTCAAATGTACTGGAAGTGTCTTGAGGAGAACACTGAAAATAGATTTAGGCTAAATTGTTGCAACTTCACATATGTGTTGTCTTGCAGGAATCATCTTTCACACATGTATTGTATTGTGGTAGTGATAGATATAACACCTCCAATGCTAGTTTGTTTTTTTTTGGGGGGGGGGTGGTAGCTCTTATGCCAAGGTTCTTGTATTTATAATTTCTGAACATTTACCTGTTATTTATTTGATAATGTGTAGAGAAAATAAAATTAACCATGTTGAAAAAAAAGCTTCTTCCAAAACCCAAGTTCTTTTGCTCTTTTTGAGTTACCCTTCAAAATACTTGGGATCACATTATATTAGGGTTTGTATTATATTCGGGCTAATACTCTAGTTCCGTATCATGGAGTTCTCATTATATCACAATGGAAATGTAGTATACCACTACTGCTTGCACAAATTTGTCAATGTGAGATTGTACAAGACACACAACTGGCTGATGTAATGATAGGTAACCAATCACAGCGCTGTGTGTATCCTGGGAGCTGATTGGCTCAGTGACTATAGCATCAATGTCTTTGCTCTTCCTCACTGTGCCCACATGTTCAGCATCTCTCCTTGTTCACTTCACATCAATATCTGATCGCTGTACATAGTGTTGCTCTGCCATGTGGTTTTTTGTGAAATTTTCATAAAAGTCTGAATTTAAACGTCTGCACCTTCAAAAGCTTCTAGCAGTGAACTGAGGGGCCAAATTACATAGGTTTAAGAGTGTAAAAAGTGTTTAAGAGCATATGACATGTTTATAAGAGTGTGGGAAAGGTTAATCAGAGTGTGGAAAGGTTTATAGGAGAGTGGGGAGGGTTTATAAAGCCTTAAATATATAGATGAATAATAAAATAAATATAACATTACTACTTCAGAGATTTTCACTTATTGTATATATTTCCCCCTAATAGGTTACTTTCTAATTGTTGGAGACAATGATTATAGGGAAGTTCTTATATAGGGATAATGGCCAGCACTTGATAGTGTCTAAGTGGGTAGGGTCTAAGATAGAGCATAGTTGAGGATAAGAGAAAAAAGATCAAATTGGTAAGATGAGAAAGAGACTATACTGTCATTTGGAGGTTGGAATGATGAGTTAAGGGGCCACATAGAGGAGAAGCTGAGGCTTGGTGCTAACACAGTGAATATTGTTCCCGTAAGTTCCTCCCATGCAGATCCACTGACATGAGCAACATTTTCATAGAAAATGGTAAGACTTCCCTATGAGGTTTCACTTCTGGGTAGCCATTCCAAAGCATAAGATATTTGTAGTTCATTGGAAAAATCAAAGAATTTAAATTGGAAGACCTGAGTTTTGGGGAGAACTGGGTCTCTATTCCAGGATTGCCAGTTATATGTGATCTCTGGTAAGTATTTTATCCTTTCTGCTCTCAGTTCTTCTGTAAAATTAAGGGATTGTATTAAATGCTATTTAAGACCCCTCTCACTCCTCAAATCTATGTTGTTATTATTGCAATGTAGCATTCAAAACCTAGTTAATTTTAGACAATAGAGTAATATGAATTTGTAGTTGTTCTATTCATTATATATCACTAGTGAAAAAACTCCCATCATAAGTTTTCAGCAACAATGGATAAAAGGGAAGAACATGGATTGTGGGAGTGGCTCACTGAGTGACACAAAAGAAAATATTGCTTTCTCAATTCATCACATCTCTTCGATTCAAGATGCATCAATTTTGTTCATGAAAACTATATCATTGAAAGTGTCCATTTTATCTTTTATTATCATTTTATGTTTATTGAAATTATAATTATCCCTCAGTTATAGTTTAACAATACATAGTGCCTAATTTAAATTAGAGAGCCATGTGGAATTTTTATGTTATAAATCTAATTTCTTCCAAGTTGTTTTGTCATTTTTCTAGCCTTTTTTAAACAAATAGGAAAACTTTAATATGAATTTTGTTGTATTTGATTTACAAAATACTTTGTGATGTTGCTTACTTAGTTCATTTATTATTATTCTATTTTTTAAACTGTAAGGTGAAGAATTGCCGATATCAAGGAGGAAAAGAAATCAAATTTGGAGAAGAGTTTATAGATAAATTGGTTAAATATGTTATATCTCTAAAAGGAATACACTGAGGGCATACTAAAGTTGATATACTGGAAAAAGAAAAAGATATAGACAATGAGAATTGAAAGGAAACTTTTGAAACTGATTCTTGCCAACAGAGAAGAAACTGATTAGTGGGATAGAGATGAGAAGAACTTTGGGTGAAAGCAGTCTTTCACCTCTCATCTTTTTCTCACCTCTATCTCTATACACACACACGCACACACATTCATATTTATAACACAACCATATAGTTTAGTACAATGGAAATATCAGTGTGACAAATATTTGAAATTTGAATTAAAGATCATTCAGTGTTCATATCATTGTGAACCACAATCAGGCTAGATTGTGATCCCTCATTGTCCTTGAGGTTGCTGTAGTTTGAGTCTTCCTCTAGAAATTGAAACCTGGTAATTCATACTGTTGTCAAGGCTTAACAACTCTAGTCTGATGAAATTTGGCCAGAGACAGTATGGCTACTTGAGCAAATGTATTAAAGGTTCCATTTCTGATAATATGCCTATATATTATGTACATGTGTACATTCATATATAAATATATAGTTGTTTATATGTATATATGTATGCATACAGTATGAAAAGTATATGTGATTTCATTCATGCGGAGAATTCTCTCTATATCACAACCTATGACTTAATAGATAAATACTACACTTTGCTCAATATGTAGAACTCAAAGGCTTTTCCAAGGTTCACAGAACTAATAAATATCAGTGGCAGGATTGGATAAATCATTCCAAAGCCAGTACTCTGTAGTAGCCCAAACACTATCCCCCCATAATTATATGCAGAAACTAAACTTCTACTACTGAACTACTTAAACTACTAAATATTCCATGCATTTTGTTAAGTGCTGGATATACAAATAAAGGTATAGATAGTCCATTTTCTCAAGCAGTTCACAGCTAGAAAGATAGACCAATATACATAATTGGAAGCAATAATCTATATCTATATTTTTATCTTTACCAATATCAATTTCTAATCTATATTTGTCCCTACTTTTACCTCTGTTTTTATGTCCATATCCATCTCTATATCATCTCTATTGGTCTCTATATCTATCTACCCACATCTATATATCTATATGCATGTCTACATCTATATAATCTATAATCTATCTCACCAATAGAATGTCATACATTTCATGATTAGGAAAGTGATTTCCCACCCTTAATTCCCATGTAACCCTAAATGTCATCAAGCATTGAGTCATGAGATGGCAGATTTACCAATACAAAGATGTGTGAAGAGATCAAAGTGGCACAAAGTATGAAGATCTTTTCCAAATGGGATTTAAAATATTAAACTTCAATAAAAAGGATGGGTTTAATAAGATGGTGAAATAACTTAAAAGTAAGTTCTTTTAGGGACACTGATTGAAGCTAGAATAGAAAGAAGTGGGTTTTTCTGCAATTATAAAGTTGTAACAAAAAGGTTTGGTTTTTTTTCTGCTATGAAAACAAACTTCTCAGTAAGAGAAGATGAGGCTTGAGGGAACATGTTAAGGTAACACAGTAAGAATACTAAGGCTACATAAAGCAATGGTGACATAATTCTCCACCAGTTAAACATTGGTGGTAATGTAGTAGCTATGGAAGCTACATGCATCTTAAAGGATGAATGTAAATGTGAGAGAATGATTTGTGAAGTATGAAGAATACTTGATCCATAAGATCTGACTTTGAGTCCCAGATTGTACACTTCATTCTTTGATGTCAGATAAATCATCATAGCATAGTTGGAAGAGAAAGGAATTTAGAGCTGAAAGGTAAAGGTTCAAATCCTGGTTCTACATGTGTGATTCCAAGAACAAGTCATTTAACCTTTTGTGGCCTAGGTTTCAATTAAAATGTGAGGGTGGTGGACCAACTAATCTATTCAATTTTCTTCCAGCCTCCAAATTCTTTAAATCCTTTGACTCACAAGTTACATATACTTTCTGAGCTTCATTTACCATGGTGTCTACCATACTGTTCCTTATATCAGTGTAAGGGGAATTTTTATGAAAGAGCTTCATAAATAACATTTCGTATCCCAACATCATTTTTTTCATCCAGGGTGTTCCTTTTTTCCTTGTCCCATCTCACCTCCACATCTTAGAATAGATAACTTCCTTTAAAGTCTAGTCCTAATTCCTCTAGTTGCTAGTAATTCCTGAACTTAGAAAGACTCATACAAATATATGTATACATTATACATATGTAACTTTAATACTAAATACATAGAAATAATAAATAATTCTAATTTAAACATATGCATGTGTGCATATATAAACAACATATACATAGTTTTGCATTATATATCTATATACAGATAAAATACAAAAATAATATGTATAATTATATACTGTGTTCTATTCCCTCTCTCCTCCATTTCGCCCTTTTCCTCATGTAAAGTCCTTTAAGACAGGAACTATTTCATTTTGTTACATTTTGCTTTTTTATCATTAGAAATTAGAAGAGTTCTAAAAATATAAAAGATGTTCAATAATTTTTTGTGGATTAATTAACTGAGAAAATACCATGTAAACTATAAAGTTTTATTTCAGTGTCTGCTTCTGTTAAAAATCAACACTAAATAAAATGTAATATTAGCTAACATGTGTTATCCATATTATGTCTTCCAGTTGGGCATTTGAATGTTAAGATAGTAAGAAATATTTGTAATCACACTTTTAATGGCATAAATTATTGTACATAGTTGTATTTATAAAATATATATGCAGAGGCATTCATTTTAAAAAGTAATAATTGTTCATTTAGCATTTTCATTTAAATTTAATTCTATTTCATTGGTAATGTATTTTTAAGAACATTCTTGTCAAATATCACTACTTAATTACATGAAGTTTTCTGAGCAACCATAAAGGAAGCAGGTTTTATGTATTTTAGAAAAGAAAATAGAACTCAAATTGGGAAAATAACACCACTGATAACAAGTCATGCTATTTAGCCACTCCAGCAATAAGTCAATAACTAATTAATATGAAAAAATGAAAACAGTCAAGATCATCTATCATTTCTTGCAAATGAAAGGTCATTCCCATTCCTATATCTTTGGAGAGTTGTACAAACTGCCTTGCTTAATGCCAGCCCTGAAGAATAGATGCCATATATAAGATACAAATATATACAGGTAGATAAAAATAGTAACCTCAGACTATGGTCAGATACTCAAATATGCCACCTTTCTAGGCCTCATATTTACAATCTCCCTTTCTATAAGTGTTCTCCCAAATTGCCATTAAATGATTCTGTAGTTTTCTTGCTTAAGTATTTGACACTTCTGACCACTGAATATTCTCTCCTTGAGTTTTTATGAAACTATTTTCTCCTCTAACCTACCAGATCACTCTTTTAAAAATTCTCTTTTTCTGAACCATTAACCATGTCATAAATCCTGGCTTATTGTGTCTCCTAGGTCTCTCTTTCTGGGGCCTTCTCTCTATAACCCTATCATGATTTCAATAGCTTCCTTGAGTAGTTCAATAAATATTTCTATGAAGATTGCTCCTTTTTCTCTGTATCTATCTTTAGATTCTTTCATGAGCTACCATCTTTAATTTCCAACTACCTATTTCAATTGGATGCCTATGTAGACATTATAGAGAACTCAATGTCTTCCCTCTTGCCAAAGAAATGCTTTCCTCCCTCAATTCCTTCAATATTTCAAGGTTCATCATTTTCCTAGTCATTCCACAATTGTAACCTGAGTCATTTCTAAATTTTCACTTTTAATGACTTCATATCCATATGTAATATTGCCAAGTCTTCTTGATTCTATCTCTGTAACATTTCTCACCTCTATCCTTTTACCTCCTTTCATATGTGCACATCCTGGATCAGGACCTAATTTTCTCTAATGTATTAGCTCCATAAATTGTCTCTTGCCTCAAGTCTTTCCTAGCTCCTAACTTATGTTCCATCTAGCTATCAAATTAAAGCAGTTTGGATCTTGACACTTTCTCAATTAAGAAATTTCACTGTCTTCCATTGTCCCATAATAAAGTACAAAACCCTCTCTACTATATTAAAGCCCTTCACATTCTGGGCCTATATTACCATTGCATCATTTATATCATCTCCTCTATCACAAAATGGTCTCTATGATATTCCATCTCATAGTCCTATGCCTTTTCACAGAGTTTTCTCTCATGCATATGGCTGCTAGACTTCTTCCTTCCTTAAAGGCTCAAATTAATTGTAATTTTTTTAAAATTTGAGGCCTATGGTGATCCTATAGTTTCTGGCATCTTCTCTAGAAGCCATATACTTCATATTGATTCATCTGTGTTGATGTTTCCCTGCAATAGAATATAAATGAATTAAATTTGTAGTAGAATCTTTGAAGGAAAGGATGCTTTCATATTGGATTTTGTATCCCCAGTACCTGGCAAGGTTTCTGGCACATCGAAGATATGTTGGAAATAGTCACTGAATTAATGCATAAATTTACCTCATTTTGCTCCAAGCCCAGATCTCTCTTAGGATTCTAGACAATTCCTTTTGTCTCTAGAGAAAAAGTAAAATCACCAGCAGACCTCATGTAAGAAATCAAGAAAACTTAAATAAAGCAGGAGAGATTTATTAACTTGATAGATAATTAAAAAACTAATAACCAAACCAGTAAGTAATCAAAATTAGTTTCTTCCATTCTTTTCTGCTCCCAGGGATAAATTTGCTTCTCAAAATATATCATGCTACTATAAGGCAGTCACCCTTACAGAAAAAATTCTTGGATAACTTCAGTCTATGAATCTCATTTTACTAGGAAAGTATAAGGTCTTGTTTTTCTCCCCTACATGATGACCCCACAAAGGTGCTCTGGGGTTGCAGATTTTGGATAGGTTCAGAATTCCTGCAAAAGTCAGTGTTGTCTTGGAAATCCTTCTTTATGTCCAGAATGCTTGTCCACAGAATGCTATTTATTCTAGTATCCAACTATAATTTCACTACTATTATCATTCCACTGGGGCAAATTATTGTACATGTAGCTTTTGTCCTGACCCTAGAACTCCTTGACATTAATCCAATAGCTCTGTCTGCTGCCCTCTCAGACTGTGTATGTGTGTTTGTATGCCTGTATAAACATGTATGATCTACATATATTTTAGTCAGATGTATGTATGTAGTTTTATTTAACTTTCTAAATGTTTTTAAGAGTTTAAGAAAATATTTAAGCTATAAGGAACCATATATCACCAGGTATAAATTTATTTGTTTGGCTTTTAAAACTCTTAGCAAAATGGCCCCTTCCTACTTTTCATGTCTTCTTATATTTTACTTCCTTATAATGTGTTCAACATGCCATTTCCTTTCTCTGTGCCTTAGCAAGGACAGTCTTGGGAGTCTAGAATGATCTCCTTTTTTACCTCTCCCATTTAGAATTTCCCATTTTTTCCACACTCATCTCTAATTCCAACTCCTACAGAGATCCTTTCTCAGTCTATTAGAGCCATTCTTTCTAAAGCTACTTTCAAGCCACTCTATATATATATTATACATAGCTAGGTATCCATGGGTTTGCAATGCTAGCTTCTGGAGGCAGTGACGAGTTTGTCCTACATACATTTAGCACTAAGTGCAGTGGCATTAATAAATCCTTATGGAAGGATTGATCAATCAATGACATCATAGAATCATGAAATCTCACAATGGGATGGGAACTCCAATATTTCCATTCAGTTAACTTTGTCTTTGGCAAAATTACCCACTACAAATTACGTGAAACATGGTTATTGAGTCTTTATTCAAAGACTTCTAGTGGGTAGAAAATTATTACTATCTTAGGTAGTCCATCCCACTTTTGGTTAGATCTTTTGGAAATTTTTTCCTTATATCAAGCATAAATTCAGCTCTTTATTGCATATGCATCTTGCTTCAACTTCTCTTGTCTGCTTGTGAGATTTAAAATGGAGAGGTTTTAAACTGTAGTGAGTTAAAATGGTGGAAGATATAAATTGTGATAGATATAAGAGAGGGTGAATAAATTTGACCACAGAAATATGTTTCACTACAGTGTCTTGGTTTTTAAATCAAATATAAAGTGGTCGCCAGGGAAATATTCCCAATTATTCAAATACCCAAGTCAATTGGGTTTTATAGAGATTTTAATTAACAATACAATGAGTAATCAAAGAAAGAGAGAGAGAGAGTGAGAAAGGAATAAGTATGAAGGGCCTCAAGTCAATATGGCCTAAACCTGAGTCTTAAGAGAGAAATCATTCAGTTTTGTTTTTTTTTTAACACTCACCACAAGGTCTGACTAAATAAGGATTCTAGTAACACCAGACCAGATCCATCTCAGCTGACTTCACCAGAGAGCCTTCCAGCCAGAGACTGTTCCAAAGGGCCTTTCTCCAGAGCCTCTCTCAAAAGATTCTTCCCAAGTGATACTCATCAGAGACACTCCAAAAGGATTTCTCCAAAAGGATATCTCCTCAAGAGATTCTGCTTTTTCTTATATAGTGGTTTTTCTCCCATGTCACCTCCCCTAAGTCCCTACATCTACCAATCACTGTAGACGCTTTCCAAAGGACTGCCCATCTGAATTCCTGCTAAGTCAACAAATCTCCTCACTAAGTCTGAACCAGTGAAAACACAGCTGAGTCAACAAATCTCATTAAGAAAAAATTTGTCCGACCCTTTTAGGTACCTAGCATCTCATTATATCAGTACTAAAAACAGGCCTGGCTCAAAGAACTCCTGCCCCATCATAAGCATGGATCCAAGTACTTTCTTTGTTTAGCAAGGAGTTTTCTGCCCTAAAGCAGTCTTAAGTACGGGTGGAATACAGGTCCTCCCATTTCTGATCCTAGCGAGTTCTCACATCAAAATGGGGAATGTTTCTCAGTAGGGAATTTGCTCCAATTAAGAATTCCCCGATGGGGAAATTTTTAACATTCACAAGGCTGAGAGATTTCAAGATTTACATGCTGAAAAAGTTATTTATCGTAAACATGGCTGAAGTCTAGATGCCACATGCTTCCTCTACCCAGCACCGAATGAAATAGACTACATGAAAGGAGCATAAAAATTACCATTGGAGAAACAGAAGAACTCCCCAATACTCCAGAGAAGGTAAGGTATGTGGGGTTTGAATATTTCCACACTATAATAAGAAGGAGGAAAAGCTTGCACAGAAACGTGAAATGAGCCTCCCTTCCCCCCCCCCCCACAAACCTCCCCCACTGAACCAGAGGGAGCTACCTGAGAGCTCACTGGGACAGCGAGTGAGTGGGGAAGGTCTCTGTCTGAAGGGGCACTCAAGGGTCCTTGGGATCTGGGAACTGCCAGGAAACAACATCTCAGGGCGGATTCACAGGAGAATCCTGCGCTGAGCACAGGGGGCCCACACTCTGGGAGGTTGTACTGATTATCTGGGCGGAGCTGAACACCTGGGCTGTGATCAGGGACCCCACGCTCTAAGAAACCTCAGAGGCTGGGAAGAACTAGTCTGAGGCAACTTAAATTTACAGAAAACACTCCCACATCACCCAGAACCCAGACCAAAAAAGAAAGTGGAATAAAACCACCAAAGGGATGGCTGCCATGACCCAAAATCAAGCATCCAAGAAGAAAGGGGGGGAAAAGTGACTATTGAAAACTTTTATGATGGGAGTACCCAAGGAAAAGAAGAGAATGAGGATGAAATCCAAAAAAAAAAAAATCAGAACATGCCTCCCCAAAAGGAAACTATCAACAAGCTCTGGAAGATCTCAAACTGGAGCTTACCCAAAAGATGGAAACCTTCTTTTTTTTTTTTTAAATATATTTTATTTGATCATTTCCAAGCATTATTCATTAAAGACATAGATCATTTTCTTTTCCTCCCCCCCCACACCCCATAGCCGACGCGTAAGTCCACTGGGCATTAGATGTTTTCTTGATTTGAACCCATTGCTTTGTTGATAGTATTTGCATTAGAGTGTTCATTTAGAGTCTATCCTCTGTCATGTCCCCTCAACCTCTGTATTCAGGCAGTTGCTTTTTCTTGGTGTTTCCACTCCCATAGTTTATCCTTTGCTTATGAATGGTGTTTTTTTCTCCTGGATCCCTGTAAGTTGTTCAGGGACATTACACCGCCACTAATGGAGAAGTCCATTATGTTCGATTATACCACAGTGTATTAGTCTCTGTGTACAATGTTCTCCTGGTTCTGCTCCTCTCGCTCTGCATCACTTCCTGGAGGTTGTTCCAATCTCCATGGAACTTCTCCACTTTATTATTCCTTTTAGCACAATAGTACTCCATCACCAACATATACCACAGTTTGTTCAGCCATTCCCCAATTGATGGGCATCCCCTCATTTTCCAGTTTTGGGCCACCACAAAGAGCGCAGCTATGAATATTTTTGTACAAGTCTTTGTGTCCATTATCTCTTTGGGGTACAGACCCAGCAGTGCTATGGCTGGGTCAAAGGGTAGATATTCTTTTAGCACCCTTTGGGCATAGTTCCAAATTGCGCTCCAGAATGGTTGGATCAGTTCACAGCTCCACCAGCAATGAATTAATGTCCCTATTTTGCCACACCCCCTCCAGCATTCATTACTTTCCTTTGCTGTTATGTTAGCCAATCTGCTAGGTGTGAGGTGATACCTCAGAGTTGTTTTGATTTGCATCTCTCTGATTATAAGAGATGTAGAACACTTCTTCATGTGCTTGTTAATAGTTTTGATTTCTTTATCTGAGAACTGCCTATCCATGTCCCTTGCCCATTTATCAATTGGAGAATGGCTTGATTTTTTGTACAATTGATTTAGCTCATTATAAATATGAGTAATTAAACCTTTGTCAGAGGTTTCTATGAAGATTTTTTCCCAATTTGTTGTTTCCCTTCTGATTTTAGTTATATTGGTTTTGTTTGTACAAAAGCTTTTTAGTTTGATGTAGTCAAAATTATTTATTTTACATTTTGTGATTCTTTCTATATCTTGCTTGGTTTTAAAGCCTTTCCCCTCCCAAAGGTCTGACATGTATACTATTCTGTGTTTACCCAATTTACTTATGGTTTCCTTCTTTATGTTTAAGTCACTCACCCATTTTGAATTTATCTTGGTGTAGGGTGTGAGGTGTTGATCTATTCCTAGTCTCTCCCACACTGTCTTCCAATTTTCCCAGCAGTTTTTATCGAATAGTGGATTTTTGTCCCAAAAGCTGGGATCTTTGGGTTTATCGTATACTGTCTTGCTGAGGTCGCTTTCCCCCAGTCTATTCCACTGATCTTCCTTTCTGTTTCTTAGCCAGTACCAAATTGTTTTGATGACTGCTGCTTTGTAATATAGTTTTAGGTCAGGGACTGCAAGGCCCCCATCATATGTGTTTTTTTTTCATTATTTCCCTGGATATCCTTGATCTTTTGTTCTTCCAAATGAACTTTGTTATGGTTTTTTCTAAATCAGTGAAGAAGTATTTTGGTATGGGTATGGGTATTTGGTATGGGTATCAATGGGTATGGCACTAAATAGATAAATAAGTTTGGGTAGGATGGTCATTTTTATTATATTGGCTCGTCCTATCCATGAGCAGTTAATGTTTTTCCATTTGTTCAAGTCTAGTTTTAGTTGTGTGGCGAGTGTTTTGTAGTTGTGTTCATATAGTTCCTGTGTTTGTCTTGGGAGGTAGATTCCTAGGTATTTTATTTTGTCTAAGGTGATTTTGAATGGGATTTCTCTTTCTAGTTCTTGCTGCTGAGCTGTGTTGGAGATATATAGAAAAGCTGATGATTTATGTGGGTTTATTTTGTATCCTGCAACTTTGCTAAAGTTGTTGATTATTTCAATTAGCTTTTTGGTTGAATCTCTAGGATTCTTTAAGTAGACCATCATGTCATCCGCAAAGAGTGATAACTTGGTCTCCTCCTTGCCTATTTTGATGCCTTCAATTCCTTTATCTTCTCTAATTGCTACTGCTAGTGTTTCTAGTACAATGTCAAATAGTAGAGGTGATAATGGGCATCCTTGTTTCACTCCTGATCTTATTGGGAATGCATCTAGTTTATCCCCATTGCAGATGATATTAGCTGTTGGTTTTAGATATATACTGTTTATCATTTTTAGGAATGACCCTTCTATTCCTATGCTTTCTAGTGTTTTTAATAGGAATGGGTGTTGTATTTTATCAAAGGCTTTTTCTGCATCTATTGAAATAATCATGTGATTCTTGCTAGTTTGCTTGTTGATGTGGTCAATTATGTGGATGGTTTTCCTAATGTTGAACCAGCCCTGCATCCCTGGTATGAATCCTACTTGATCATGGTGAATGATCCTTCTGATCACTTGCTGGAGTCTTTTTGCTAGTATCCTATTTAAGATTTTTGCATCTATATTCATTAGGGAGATTGGCCTATAGTTTTCTTTCTCTGTTTTTGACCTGCCTGGTTTTGGAATCAGTACCATGTTTGTGTCGTAAAAGGAGTTTGGTAGAACTCCCTCTTTGCTTATTATGTCAAATAGTTTGTATAGTATTGGGATTAACTGTTCTCTGAATGTTTGATAGAATTCACAGGTGAATCCATCAGGCCCTGGGGACTTTTTCTTAGGAAGTTCTTTGATGGCTTGTTGGATTTCAATTTCTGATATGGGATTATTTAGGAATTCTATTTCCTCTTCTGTTAGTCTAGGCAGTTTGTATTTTTGTATATATTCATCCATTTCTCCTAAATTGGTGTATTTATTGCCATATAATTGGGCAAAATAATTTCTAATGATTGCCTTAATTTCCTCTTCATCAGAGGTGCTGTCCCCCTTTTCATCTTTAATGCTGTGAATTTGCTTTTCTTCCTTCCTTTTTTTAACTAGATTGACCAGTACCTTGTCTATTTTGTTTGTTTTTTCAAAGTACCAGCTTCTTGTCTCATTTATTTAATCAATAGTTCTATCACTTTCGATTTTATTAATTTCTCCCTTAATTTTTAGGATTTCTAATTTGGTTTTCTGCTGGGGGTTTTTAATTTGATCGCTTTCCAGTTTTTTCATTTGCATTTCCAATTGATTGATCTCTGCTCTCCCTTGTTTGTTAATATAAGCATTCAGGGATATGAATTTACCTCTGATTACCGCTTTGGCTGCATCCCAAAAGGTTTGAAAGGATGTTTTGCCATTGTCATTTTCCTAGATGAAATTATTAATTGTTTCTATGATTTCTTCTTTAACTAAACGGTTTTGGAGTATCATATTGTTTAATTTCCAATTGGTTTTAGATTTGGTTTTCCATGTACCATTACTAATCATTATTTTTATTGCCTTGTGATCTGAGAAGGCTGCATTCATTATTTCTGCTTTTCTGCATTTGTGTGCTATGTTTCTGTGACCTAATGTATGGTCAATTTTTGTGAATGTGCCATGTGGTGCTGAGAAGAAGGTGTATTCCTTTTTATCCCTATTTATTTTTCTCCATATGTCTATTAATTCTAATTTTTCTAAGATTTCATTCACTTCTTTTACCTCTTTCTTATTTATTTTTTGATTTGATTTATCTAAATTTGATAATGGTTGGTTTAAGTCTCCCACTAGTATGGTTTTATTGTCTATTTCTTCCTTCAATTCTCCTAGTTTCTCCATTAGAAATTTGGGTGCTATATTATTTGGTGCATACATATTGATTAATGATATTTCCTCATTGTCTATAGTCCCTTTTAACAAAATATAATTACCTTCCCTATCCCTTTTGATCAGGTCTATTTTTGCATTGGCTTTATCAGATATCATGATTACCACTCCTGCCTTCTTTCTATCAGTTGAAGCCCAGAAGGTCTTACTCCATCCTTTAATTCTGACCTTGTGGGTGTCAACCCGCCTCATGTGTGTTTCTTGAAGACAACATATGGTAGGGTTTTGGATTCTAATCCATTCTGCTATTCGTCTACGTTTTATGGGTGAGTTCATCCCATTCACGTTCAAAGTTATGATTGTCATTTGTGGACTCCCTGGCATTTTGATTGCCTTCCCTAATTCTAACCTTTTCTTCTTCGGCTCTACCTTTTAGTCCAGTGATTTACTTTGAAACAGTCCCCCTTGTCCCCTCCCTTGATGTTTCCCTTTTTAGTCCCTCCCTTTTTGTTCCCTCCCCCTCCCCCCTCTCTTTCCCTCCCTTTTTGTTCTCCCTCTCCCCCTCCCCCCCTTGGTTTTCCCTTCTCCTTACCCTTGTTGGGTAAGATAGAATTCAAGATCCCAATGGATCTGGATGTTTTTCCCTCTCAGAGCTGATTTCCCTGAGATTGAGGTTTAAGTAACCCCCCCCCTCTCTTCCTCTCCTTCTTATAGGAGTTTTCTTCCCCTCCCCTTCCCATGTGAATCTTTGTGTGAGAATGATTATTCTATTTGGTCTTTCTTTACCCCCTATTTATACATTACATTTTCCCCACATGTTAGTATACATAGGTTGATATAAATGTAGTCCTTATAGAAGAGAGTTTGAGTAAAAGAAGAAGATAACATTTTCCCCTTTCCTTAATATTTACCTTTTCAGGTATTCCTTGCTCTTTGATTTTCGGTATCAAACTTTCCACAGAGCTCTGGTCTTTTCTTTGCAAAAAGTTGAAAGTCTTCTATTTTGTTGAATGCCCATACTTTCCCTTGGAAGTATATAGTCAGTTTTGCTGGGTAGCTGATTCTTGGTTGGAGACCCAGCTCTCTTGCCTTTCTGAAGATCATGTTCCATGCCTTACGATCATTCAGAGTAGAACTTGCAAGGTCTTGGGTGACCCTGATTGGCATTCCTTTATATCTAAATTGTCTTTTTCTGGCTTCCTGTAGGATTTTTCTTTTGTTTGATAGCTTTGGAATTTGGCAATTACATTCCTGGGAGTTGTCTTTTGGGGGTTTAGTGTAGAAGGTGTTCTGTGAGCTCTGTCAGTGGCTGTATTGCCCCCTTGTTCTAGAATCTCTGGGCAATTTTCTTTGATTATATCTTTTATCACCATGTCCAGTTTGGTGTTTATTTCTGGCTTTTCTGGGAGTCCAATTATTCTTAAATTATCCCTTCTCCCCCTATTTTCCAGATCTATCACCTTGTCGGTGAGATATTTTATGTTCTCTTCTAATTTCTTGGTATTTTGGCTTTGCTTTATTGATTCTTGCTCTTTTACACGATCGTTGTCTTCCAGCTGCCTGATTCTGGCCTTTAAAGCCTGGTTTTCTTTTACAGTTTGGTCAAACTGGTTTTGTAGATGCGTGAATTTCTTTTGCATTATTTCCAACTTTTCCTCCCAGAAGGCTTCCATCTTTTTGGTCATTTCTGATTCAAATTCTTCATAGGTTTGTGGAGAGTTTCCATTTCCTTTGGAAGGTTTTGGAGCATTTTCTTTTATATTATCTTCTGTCTGCTCTGTATTTTGTATTTTGGCTCCATAGAATGTGTCCAAAGTCGCCCCTTTCTTCTTATTTTTCTTGGTATTTTGGGGCTTCTGTGGTTCTGTGGAGTTTGCCATTTCTGAATGTGGAGGATTAGTTTTTCTTGTCTCTGTCTGGTGATCAGAGGCTTTCGTCCTGGGCTGATTGTCTATGAGCTTTCCCTGGGTTAAACTGAATATGCCTCACTGGAACTGGAATGGAAGGGTCGGACCACGAGACCACACTCTCCCCCCAGCTCGCTTTCCGGAAGTTGCCTTCAGAATCGCTGGCCGTGAGGCTGTTTCGTCGGCCTGCGGGGGGATGGGCTGCAGCTAGCCCAAGCTCCGAGGGTGAGGTCTTTCACTGAGACTTGGATAGCAGGATCCAGCCCGTGAGGCTGTCTTGCCCGCCCTGAGGGTTGCTGTTGTTTCGACCAGCTCTCTGCAGCGGAAGCCCCAGGTAGTAACTTTCACCGGGACTGTAGAAGGCCCTGAGGGTTTTGCTCTCTGAGCCCGGCCGGGCTGCAGCTTCCGGGAGCCTTGGACTCTGAGCTCCTACCCCTGAGGTCCAAGGGATCTCGGGTTCTGGCTTTTAAGGGGAGCCGTACCTTTTGATCCGGGTCCAGGTCCAGGAGGAGGGTTCCCAGGGTCTGTGCTGTTGATTGTTTTGAATTTCGGCGCCTTAGGAGCTTATCGTTTGAGATCGGTCAGGAAGGGTTTTCCGGAGATCTGAGCTTTAGCTTTCTCTAAGCCGCCATCTTAACCGGAAGTCTGGAAACCTTCTTGAAAGAAAAATGGGAGAAAGAGATCAGCAGTCTGATAGAGAAGACTGCACAATTGGAGAAAGAGCAGGAAGCATCCAATAGAAGAGCAGACAAAGCTGAAAAGCAAAACCAGTCCCTAATGACCAGAATTAAGCAACTCGAAGAAAGTGAGATCATAAAACAGCAAGAATCAATACAGCAAAGTCAAAAAATTAATGAATTACAAGAAAACAAATTTATCTCACTGAAAACATCACAGACTTGGAAAACAGACGAAGAAGAGACAACCTCTGAATTATCGGTCTCCCAGAAAAACCAGAGATAAACAATAACCTTGATGTTATTCTACAGGAGATTATTGAAGAAAATTTCCCACACATTCTGGAACAAGGGGGCAAAATAGAAATAGAAAGGGTTCAAAGAACACCCTCTATACTAAATCCCCAAAAGACAACCCCCAGGAATGTAATTGCCAAATTCAAGAGCTTACAAGAAAAGGAGAAAATCCTACAAGAAGCCAAGAAGAGGAGCTTCAGATATAAGGGGGCACCCATAAGGATCACACATGACTTAGCAGCTAACAAACTAAGAGACCTCAAACCATGGAACACGATATTTAGAAAGGCAAGAGAGCTGGTCCTCCAACCAAGAATCAACTACCCAGCAAAACTGACTTAATACTTCCAGGGGAAAGTATGGGCATTCAAGAAAATAGAAGGCTTCCAAGCATTTGCTAAGAAAAGAGCAGAACTTAGTGGAAAATTGAATATCCAAGCACAGAAAGCAAGAGAAACATGAAAAGGTAAATATGAAAGAAAGGGAAAAGGAGATAAATCTTATCTTTTTCTTTAAGTCAAACTCTCTTCTATAAGGACTACATTTACATCAAATTATATATATATATATATTAATATGTAGGGAAAATGTTTTGTGTAACTCTCAGAAATTGTATGTATCATAAGAGTAGTTAGAAGAAACATTCATAGGGAAAGCTTGGGGCATTAAGAAGATTTGGAGAAAGTGGGGGCAAAGAAAGGAAAAGGGATGGGGGAACCATCGATAATACTCAGACTTACTTCAAAAAATAGGGGGGACTTAATAGAATAATCTTTCCTATATAAAGATACATATGGGAAGGGAAGTAGAAGAACTCTCATATGAGAAGAAGAGGAAGAGAACGTAAAATGGAATTACTTAAACTTTACTCTCAGTGAAATTAAATCTGAGAGGGAAGAACATCTAGATCTAGTGGGATCCTGAATTCTATCTTATCCAACAAGGCAAGAAAGAATGGAAAATTAAGGAGGGGGAGGGGTGGAGTGAGTATAAAAAAGGAAGGAAGGAGAGGGGGGAAGGGAAGGGAGCATAAAAAAGGAGGGACTAGAAAGGGAAGCATCTCAAGGGAGGGGACTAGGGGGACTGACACAAAGTAAATCACTGGTTCAAAAGGATATAGCTAAAAAAGAAAGGTCAGAACTAGGGGAAGATATCAAAATGCCAGAAAATCCACAAGTGACAATCATAACTTTGAATGTGAATGGGATGAACTCACCCATGAAACTTAGACAAATAGCAGATTGGATTAGAACCCAAAACCCTACTATCTGTTGTCTTCAAGAAATACATATGAGGCGGGTTGATACTCACAAAGTTAGAATTAAAGGTTGGAGTAAGACCTTTTGGGCCTCAACTGATAGAAAGAAGTCAGGAGTTGCAATCATGATATCTGACAAAGCCAAAGCAAAAATAGACCTGATCAAAAGGGTAGGGAAGGTAAATATATTCTGTTACAAGGGAGTATAGACAATGAGGAAAGATCACTAATCAACATGTATGCACCAAATGGTATAGCATCCAAATTTTTAATGGAGAAACTAGGAGAATTGAAGGAGGAAATAGACGGTAAAACCATATTAGTGGGAGGCTTGAACCAACCACTATCAAATGTAGATAAATCAAACCAAAAAATAAACAAGAAAGAGGTAAAAGTGGTGAATGAAATCTTAGAAAAATTAGAGTTAATAGACATGTGGAGAAAAATAAATAGGGACAAAAAGCAATACACCTTCCTTTCAGCACCACATGACACATTCACAAAAATAGATCATACACTAGGTCACAGGAACATGGCACTCAAATGCAGAAAAGCAGAAATAATAAATGCAGCCTTTTCAGATCACAGGGCAATAAAAATATTGATCAGTAAGGGTACATGGAGAGCCAAATCAAAAAGTAATTGGAAATTAAATAATATGATATTCCAAAATTGGCTAGTTAGAGAAGAAATAATAGAAACAATTAATAATTTCATTGAGTAAAATGACAACGGAGAGACATCATTTCAAACCTTATGGGATGCAGCCAAGGCAGTACTTAGAGGAAAATTCATATCCCTGAGTGCATATATTAACAAATTGGGGGGGACAGAGATCAAGGAATTGGAAATGCAAATCAAAAAAACTTGAGAACAAACAAATTAAAAACCCCCAGAGGAAAACCAAACTAGAGATCCTCAAAATTAAGGGAGAAATTAATAAAATCAAAAGTGATTGAACTATTGAGCTAATAAACAAGACTAGAACCTGGTACTTTGAAAAAACATACAAAATAGACAAAGTACTAGTCCATCTAATTAAAAAAAGGAAAGAAGAAAGGCAAATTAACAGCATCAAGGATGAAAAGGGGTACATCACCTCCAATGAAGAGGAAATTAAGGCAATCATTAAAAACTACTTTGCCCAACAATATGGCAATAAATAAACCAAGCTAGGTGATATGGATGAATATTTACAAAAATATAAATTGCCTAGACTAACAGAAGAAGAAATAGATTTCTTAAATAATCCCATATCAGAAAAAGAAATCTAACAGGCCATCAAAGAACTTCCTAAGAAAAAATCCCCAAGGCCTGATAGATTCACCAGTGAATTCTATCAAGCATTCAAAGAACAGCTAACTCCAATACGATACAAACTATTTGACATAATAAGCAAAGAGGGTGTTCTACCAAATTCCTTTTATGACACAAACATGTTACTAATTCCAAAGCCAGGCAGGCCAAAAACAAAAAAAAAAATTATAGACAGATCTCCCTAATGAAAATAGATGCAAAAATCTTAAATAGGATACTAGCAAAAAGACTCCAGCAAGTGATCAGAAGAATCATTCACCATGATCAAGTAGGATTCATACCAGGGATGCAGGGATGGTTCAATATTAGGAAAACCATCCACATCATTGACCACATCAACAAGCAAACCAACAAAAATCACATGATTATTTCAATAGAATCAGAAAAAGCCTTTGATAAAATACAACACCCATTCCTATTAAAAACACTGGCAAGCATAGGAATAGAAGGGCCGATTCTAAAATTAATAAACAGTATATATATAAAACCATCAACTAATATCATCTACAATGGGGATAAACTAAGTCCATTCTCATTAAGATCAGGAGTGCAACAAGGATGCCCATTATCACCTTTATTATTTGACATTGTATTAGAAACACTAGCAGTAGCAATTAGAGAAGAAAAAGAAATTTAAGGCATTAAAATAGGCAAGGAGGATGCCAAATTATCGCTCTTTGCAGATGACATGATGGTCTACTTAAAGAATCCTAGAGATTCAAACAAAAAGCTAATTGAAATAATCAACAACTTTAGCAAAGTAGCAGGATACAAAATAAACCCACATAAGTCATCAGCATTTCTATATAATTCCAAAACAGCTCAGTAGCAAGAACTAGAAAGAGAAATCACATTCAAAATTACCTTAGACAAAATAAAATACTTAGGAATCTATCTCCCGAGACAAACACAGGAACTATATGAACACAACTGCAAAACCCTCTTCACACAACTAAAACTATTCTTGAACAACTGGAAAAACATTAACTGCTCATGGGTAGGACAACCCAATATAATAAAAATGACCATCCTACCCAAACTCATCTATCTATTTAGTGCCTTACCCATAGAACTTCCAAAAATTTTTTTTATTGATTTAGAAAAAAAAAAAACATAAGAAAGTTCATTTGGAAGAACAAAAGATCAAGGATAATCAGGGAAATAATGAAAAAAAAATACAAAGGAATGAGGACTTGAAGTCCCAGATCTCAGTCTATATTATAAAGCAGCAGTCATCAAAACAATTTGGTACTGGCTAAGAAACAGAAAGGAAGATCAGTGGAATAGACTGGGGGAAAGCGACCTCAGCAAGACAGTATATGACAAACCCAAAGATCCCAGCTTTGGGGACAAAAATCCACTATTTCATAAAAACTGCTGGGAAAATTGGAGGACAGTGTGGGAAAGATTAGGTTTAGATCAACACCTCACACCCTACACCAAGATAAATTCAAAATGGGTGAATGACTTGAACATAAAGAAGGAAACTATAAGAAAATTAGGCGAACACAGAATAGTACACATGTCAGACCTTTGGGAAGGAAAAGACTTCAAAACCAAGCAAGACTTAGAAAGAGTTACAAAATGCAAAATAAATAATCTGGAATACATCAAATTAAAAACTTTTTGTACAAACAAAACCAATGTAACTAAAATCAGAAGGGAAGCAACAAATTGAGAAACAATCTTCATAAAAACCTCTGACAAAGGTTTAATTACTCAAATATACAAAGAACTAAATCAATTGTACAAAAAAATCAAGCCATTCTCCAATTGATAAATGGGCAAGGGACATGAACAGGCAGTTATCAGCCAAAGAAATCAAAATTATTAATAAGCACATGAAAAAATGCTCTACATATCTTAAATCAAAACAACTCTGAGGTAGCACATCACACCTAGCAGATTGGCTAACATGACTGCTATGGAAAGTAATGAATGCTGGAGGGGATGTGGCATAGTAGGGACACTAATTCATTGCTGGTGGAGTTGTGAATTTATCCAAGCATTCTGGAGGGCAATTTGGAACTATGCCCAAAGGGTGATAAAAGACTGTCTGCCATTTGATCCAGCTATTGCACTGCTGGGTTTGTACCCCAAAGAGATAATAAGGAAAAAGACTTATACAAGAATATTCATAGCTGCACTCTTTGTGGTGGCCAAAAATTGGAAAATGAGGGGATGCCCATCAATTGGGGAATGCTGAACAAATTGTGGTATATGTTGGTGATAGAATACTATTGTGCTAAAAGGAATAATAAAGTAGAGGAATTCCATGGAGACTGGAACAACCTCCAGGAAGTGATGCAGAGTAAAAGGAGCAGAACCAGGAAATCATTTTACACAGAGACTGATACACTGTGGTACAATCAAAGGTAGTGGACTTCTCCATTGGGGTCAATGCAATGTCCCTGAACAATCTGCAGGGATCTAAAAGACACTATCCACAAGCAGAGTATAAACTGTGGGAGTAAAAACAACCAGGAAAATCAACTGCCTGACTACAGGGGAGGAGGTGATAGGACTGAGGAGAGACTCTAAATGAACACTCTAATGCAAATACCAAACACATGGAAATGGGCTAGAAACAGGAAAACATGTGATAACCAGTGGAATCGTGCATCAGCTATGGGAGAGGGAAGGGTGGTGGGGGGGGAGGAAAAAAAATGATCTTTGTTTCCAGTGAATAATGTTTGGAAATGACCAAATAAAATAATGTTTAAAAAAACTTATTTATCTTCATATGACTGACCTCTTTTGAAATATTTGATGACAGTTACCATGCTCCACTACTCAATTCTTCTGTTTTTTATGTTAAATAGCTCCAGGTTCTTCATCCAGTAATCTCAAGACACCTTTTCTTCCTTTAGAGCCCCTGGACTAATCTATATCCTAATCTATTAACCATTCTTGCAGGTTTCAGCTAATTAGAATATAGAGTTCCTGAGAACAGGACTATCTAACTTGAGTATTTGTATCCCTAGCATTATCTTAGTGCTCAGCATATAAGTGCTTAATACTATTTTTTTAATTCTAGGGTTTTACAATGACCTTAAAAGTTTCCCCAACTGAATGCAATTTATAGTTTTATTTATGGCTGAGGGCATGCACATTCACAGTGGTTCGATTACTGGTTCATGACGGCAGAGTAAGTAACTGGAAGGGCATAGGAAAGAACACTAATGTCCTAACTCCCAGCTAAAGACTTTTTCCTGCTATTCTATATTTACATAATCTTTTATAACTTAGGTTCAGATCAGAAGTTTTCTTAAGTTCATGCAGGAAATCTAAGGTCTTTAAATTCTTGCATTCTAAATTCAACAAATTGGCTTTCATAACTGTAGAATGAGCTATGATTCAATTGTTTTTCGTTTGTTTGTTTGTTTTTTCCCTTCCATTCTGTGGCTTTTAGCCAGGGTTGAGTAGTTATTGTACACTGCATGCTCCTGACTGATAAATCCTCCCTCTCCTGTGTTTTTATAAGAAGTGCCTCTTTGCCACCATCTGGTGTTTTTTTGACATTGCCCTCCCAACTACAGATTTTCTAAATAATGATGAGAGGTGACTGGATGACAGTTTGTGGCCATGAACTCAGAGTGTAAGCAAATAAACTGCATCATGGCAGTCCTGGCATTTTCAGCAGTTCTCATCATTCATGAAGTGGCAGTTAAAAAAATCAACCTTGCAAATCACTATTTGTGTTCACTAAAACCTGAATTACTATGTTTATGCATAGCACAAAGAATTGAATTCTTAGGCAGGTATTTAGCAAACTGTTTGCTTGCTAACTAGGAATCTTCTCCTGATTACCTCAGTATTTAGAGTCTGTTACTAATTAAATTAGCATTATTAACATATTCCCATACCCATTTAAATGGAAACTTCCTGAGAGTAAGGATCAGATTTATTTAATTTTTTTAGTTTCTCTTGCATCCAAGTATTATACATTATACTTGGATAGTCAATAATCACCTTCTGAAATGAAATAACCCAGGACTATTATAAGCAAATTCCAAAACTCCCAGTCCAAAGGAAAAGTACAACAAACATCCAAAAGTGAACAATTCAAATATTATGGAGTAATAGCCAGGAGTACATAGGACCTAGTAGCTTCTACATTAAAGGACCAGAGAGCATGGAGTATGATATGCTAAAAGGTGAAAGATCTAGAACCACAAAAATTAGATATTCAGTAAAAACTGAGTATAATCCTCAAGAGGAAAAAATGATGTTTAATGAAATAGAAGAATTTCAGACTTTCTGACCAAAATTTGGAACTCAAAAGAAAATTTGATGAGTGAAAGAGAAGAACTGGACTTAATCTTCCAGCAGAACAGAGAGAGGCAGATCTGACAAGCTGGAGAATTCTCCGGGAATAGGGGAAGGGCGGGAAGGAAAGAGAATTCTGGGAAAAGGGGAAGAAGTGAACTAAAGTGGACAGTTGGAAAGATTCTTTTCCTCCCTGAGAAGCTACCAACACATATCTCCTCCTGTGAAAAACTTGTTTCAATACCCCAAAGAAGACAAACAATTGAATAGGACTGGAAGCTGTTCACCAGAAGCAAGATTTCCTCCAGATCCTCTAAAATCCTGGACTGATTACAGCTACCAAAGCAGTTCAGTCCAGGATCTCTTCTTTTAACTGACCCCAATGGGGTCAGATCAACAGAACCTGACCTGCCAGACTTTGGGAGAAGGAGTTTTAGCTAGTTTAGGGACTACCTGCTCTCTCTTCCTTTCTGCCCCATTCCTAAACTTATCTGCCCTATCCCTTATTTCATTCCCTTAGAATAAACAGTTTAATAAGAACCAGTGAGTGACTCCATTACATCTAGAGAGAAACTTGAAGTTGGGGGGAGGGAAGTGACATCTCTTTCCCCAGGGAGAAGGAAGCTAACAATATCAAGCTTGTTTAATCAAGGTCTCTGAGGAGACAGAAGTTAAGATCTGGGAAGACAATCAGAGTGGGGTTTGTCAGGGAGAGCTGAGAGGGAAACCAATCCATCTCCTCTATCTCTCTACTTCACTCAACTCCATTTTTACTTCACTTTGGTCCTGACCCAGCAGGGAGGGAAGACTTCATTCTCTCCCTGCCCTCATATTGCAGTTATATTACATGAGCAAATTCAACATCCAAGCATAAACAAGTAAAGTAAAAAATGAAGGGTTTCAATAAGGCTGAATTAAGTATGTTCATACCTGGTATTAACTTGGAATAACACAGAGCCACTAAAATGGTCAAAAACCAAATTTTAATTAGATAAAAGACTAATTCTTAATATTTCACCACCACTCACAGTCAAGCACTTAAAACCCACAAAGCCAAGGCTCTAGGACACTGGGAACAGTGTCTCAGAGAAAGCATAACAAAAATGATTCTCTAAAGGGTGACAAAACTAGGAGACTTATATACCTTTTAGGGAACAACAGAAGGGAAGTAAGATTTGTTAGTCCTAATTAGCAAAAGGAAATCATGAACTCATGGCTTGATAAACAGGAAGGGGCTAATGGTTTGCAATGGATAAAAAAAAGATTAGTCCAGCAACTGGACTACCAGGGAGAGGCCTCTGATACAATAGGAGAAACTTCTTAAGACAAAAAGGAGGGGGCAGAGTAAAGATGGTGGCTAAGAAGTAGCAAAAGTAGATTCCCCTATGAAAACCTTTCCACACCAATAAAAAAACAAAGTGCTTTAAGGGAACAGAAAACCAAATCTAACAAGAAGACAGAGTTAAGAAATCCTTGTGCTTGATTGAACTCAAAAGGTACACAAAGAAGGTAGAATTATCAGGTTTAAGGAAAAGAAAAAAGAAAGGTCCAAGGGCCCTTGCCCAACCTACTGTGCGGAGACAGAGAGATCTCTGCTAGAACTCCAGTCAGGATAGAGTGCCTTGCTACCACAACTATAAGAAGCTCAGGGTTCTGACCACAACTGGCAGGAAGGCAGCTAGAGGAGAGGAGCAGAGAAGAGAGCATGCCGGTTGCAGTCTTTAGCCACAACATCTCCATCTCTGTCTGCTGCCTCTAGACATTTTGACCTCAGGGCACTGTAAGTTCTGCAGATCAGCTCAACTGACTTCATCCAGTTTATCAATAGTATAGAGAAGAAGTCTCCAGAGGGCAGAGGGACTCAGTCTCATGGAACTGGCAGAAAAGCAGAAGAGCAGGGGTGCAGAGTGTACAGAGCTAGGCTTGGCAGCAGGACAGAGCCATAGGTGTATCCTGCTTGATTCAGCCTGAAAAGTATGTAGATAAAGTTGAATTCCCAAATAAAAGGGAAAGATCCAACACCTCTCCTGCATCTACATTGTTGAGACGCTCAGTAGGACTTTGCCTAGCGGGATCCCAGGGCAAAGGCTGTAGCGGAGAGGGAGTGCCTTGGTACCATCTTGGAAAGCTCAGGGCAAAAAATTATCTCATTAAAAGAGATAAGGAAGATAAATATATCTTGATGAAAGGCAGTATATAAATAATGAAGAAGTATCAGTACTCAACATATATGCCTCAAATGGTATAGCATTCAGATTTCTAAAGGAGAAACTAAAGGAGCTTAAGGAGTAATACCATATTAGTGGGGGATCTTAACCTTCTTCTATCATAATTAGATAAATTTAATAAAAAATAAAAAAGAAATGAGCAAGGGGAGTACATTAAATATTAGAAAATTTAGAGTTAATAAATATTTGGAGAAAAATAAAGAGGAATTAAAAGGAATATACCTTCTTTTCAGCAGTACATGGTACATATACAAAGACTGACCATGTACTAGGGCATAAATACATTGCAAACAAATGTAGGAAATTAGAAATAATAAATGCAATTTTTCAGATCACAATGCAATAAAAATCATAATTAATAAGGGCTTGTGGAGAGGCAGATTTAAAAATAATTGGAAACTAAATAATCTAATTCTTAAAACTGGAAAGTCAAAGAACAAATCAAAAAAAAAAAACAATTACTAATTTCACTGAGGAGAATGACAATGAGAAAACAACATAGCAAAATCTCGAGGATTCAGCCAGAGCAGTACTCAGGGAAATTTTTATATATCATATATCAACAAATCAGAGAGGAAAGAGATCAATGAATTAGGCATGCAACATAAAAATAAATTATAAAGAGAACAAATTAAAAATCCCCAAATG
The DNA here is from genome assembly GCF_027887165.1 of Monodelphis domestica. NCBI lineage: Eukaryota > Metazoa > Chordata > Mammalia > Didelphimorphia > Didelphidae > Monodelphis > Monodelphis domestica. Next base: position 96,323,181 of record NC_077228.1, on the reverse strand, counting down.
AACATGAAATTGGAAATCATAAAAATCAAAGGAGAAATTAATGAAATTGAACAAATAAAATAGGTAAAGCACTGATTAATCGAATTTAAAAAGAAAGAAGAAAACCAAATTAATAGTATCAAAGATGAAAAGGGTGACTTCACCTCTGATGAAAAGGAAATTAAGGTAATTATTAAGAACTACTTTGCCCAATTATATAGCAATAAATATGACAATCTAGGTGAAATGGATTAATATTTACAAAAATATAAATCACCTAGATAAACAGAAGAGGAAATTGAATACTTACTCCCTCTTAGAAAAAGAAATTGAACAAGTCATCAAGGAACTCCTTATGGAAAAAAATTCCCAGGGCCAGATGGATTTACAAGTGAATTCTATCAAATGTTTAAAGAACAACTAATCCCAATACAATACAATCTATTTGACAAAATAAGAAAAGGAGCTTGACTAAACTCCTTTTATGACACAAATATGGTACTGATTCTAAATACAAGCAGACCAAAAACAGAGAAAGAAACTACAGACCGGTCAATCTCAATGGACATAGATGCAAAAATCTTAAAAAAAATACTAACAAATAGACTACAGCAAGTGACCATGAGGATTATTCACTATGATAAGGTAGGATTTATACCAGGAATGGAAGGATGATTTAATGTTAAGAAAAGCATACATATAATTGACCACATCAATAATCAAATCAACAGAAATCACATGATAATTTTAACAGATACAACAAAAGCCTATGACAAAATACAACACTCATTCCTATTTTAAAAACTGAAAAGTATAGGAGTAGAAGGATTCTTTCTTAAAATAATAAACAGTATATATTTAAAACTATCAGCAAGTATCATCTGTAATGAGGACAGGTTAGACACCTTCTCAATAAGATCAGGAGTGAAGAAAGGATGTCCATTATCACATCTATTATTTAATATTGTACTAGAAGCACTAGCAATAGCAATTAGAGAAGAAAAAGAAATTGAAGGGATTAAAATAGGCAATGAGGAGACTAAACTATCACTCTTTGCAGATGATATGATGGTCTACTTAAAGAATCCTAGAGAATCAACCAAAAAGCTACTGGAAATAATCAACAACTTTAGCAAAGTTTCAGGATACAAAATAAATCCACATAAGTCATCAGCATTTCTATATATTTCCAAAGCATCTCAGGAGCAAGAGTGAGAAAGAAATTCCATTTAAAATCACCCTAGACAATATAAAGTATTTAGGAATCTATTTGCCAAGACAAATACAGGAATTATATGAATACAACTACAAAATCCTCTCCACACAATTAAAACTAGATCTAAATAATTGGAAAAACATTCATTGCTCATGGATTGGATGAGCCAACATAAAATAATGGCAATCCTACACAAATTAATTTATGTATTCAGTGCCATACCTATCAAAGTACCAAAAAACTTTTTTACTGAATTAGAAAAAAAATTATAAGAAAATTCATTTGGAAGAACAAAAGATTAATAATATCTAAGAAAATTATGGGGAAAAAATCTGATGGGTGGGGGCCTAGCAGTGCCAAATCTTAAAACTGTAGTATAAAGCAATGGTCATCAAAACAATATGATACTGGCTAAGAGACAGAAGGAAGGATCAGTGGAATAGGCTTGAGGTGAGTGATTTCAGCAAGACAATGTATGATAAGACCAAAGAACCCAGCTTTGTGGACAAAAATTCACTATTGTACAAAAACTGCTGGGAAAATTGGAAAACAGTATGGGAGAGATTAGATCAATATCTCATACCCTACACCAAGATAAACTCAGAATGTGTGAATGACTTAAATATAAAGAAGGAAACTATAAGTAAATTAGATGAAAATAGAATAGTGTACCTGTCAGATCTATGGGAAAGGAATGATTTTAAGACCAAGTAAGAGATAGAGAATATTACAAAATGTAAAATGAATAATTTTGGTTACATTAAATTAAAAAATTTTTATACAAACAAAAACCAATGCAACCAAAATCAGAAAGGAAGAAACAAATTGGGAAAAAATCTTTAAACCAAAAACCTCTGACAGAGGTCTAATTACTCAAATGGATAAGGAGTTAAATCAATTGTACAGAAAAATATTCATAGCCATGCTCTTTGTAGTGGAAAAAAGATGGAAATGTGGGGTATCCATCAATTGGGGAATGGATGAACAAATTTTGGTATCTGACAGTGATGTAATATTATTGTGCTAAAAGGAATGATGAAGTGGAGAAATCCTGCTTAAACTGGAAAGATATCCAGGAACTGATGCTGAGTGAAAGGAGCAGAACCAGGAGAGCATTGTACACAGATATGGATACATTGTTGAACAATCGAATGTAATGGACTTCTCTACTAGCAGCAATGCAATGATCCAGGATAATCCAGAGGGACTTATGAGAAAAAAAACTGTGGGAGTAGAAACACAAAAGAAAAACATATGATTGATCACATGGTGTGATGGATATATGACTGGGACTTTTTATTTTAAATGATGACTCTATTGCAAATATTAATTACATGGAAATAAATTTTGAACAATGATACATGTTTAACCCAATGGAAATGTTCATCAGCTCAGGGGATGGGGGAGGTACTTAAGAGGGGAAGTAAAGAAAATGAATTATGTAACCATGGAAAAATATTCTTAATTCATTTGTTAATTATTTTTATAAAGATATAATATTTGGGAAACTTAGTTATATCAACTTTTCTTTAGAACTATAATAGGCACAAGTACAGGTACTGATCTTTAATGGTAGAGGTATTTTCCATATCTGAAGTTCTGTATACCAATTAAATTACAAACCTATATAGAAAAAGCTTGTCAATGATTATATTTTCTTTTCTTCACTGATACATTCCACAGAATAGTCCCAGAAATGGTACCTTAAAATATAAAAGAGAGATATAGAATCAAATAGAATAAACAAATAGAATTGGAAGAAAATTAAAAGTCTTAACCACTTCTTCAAAAAGTGTTTGTCCATCTTCTTGATCAACTCCAAGGTTAAACTTCATTCTATTGTTAGGCAGATCTACTTGCTAAATTATTCATTAAACCAAATTTAATTCACTCTAACTCCAACCTATTAAACCTCCATCTTCCTTCTGAAGCTGTAGAGACTAGTTCTAATTGAATTCTACCTAACAACTCTTCTGATTTTGGAAGACAATAATCACCTTCTTCCTAAGTCTTCTCCTTGCTAAGGCTAAATATTACTAATTTTTAAAATTGTTCCTTAGACAGGCAGATCATCACTTTGGTAGATGAAAATCTCTATAAATGGCAATGTCTTTGAGATTTATCCTGAATTTAGTATCACATAGTATTTTCATAATCTAAAAGAAGATTTGCAGTTAACTACTCTGGTTCTCAGATGACTTCAGATCTTATGTGTTGAAGTGCAGAATTGATGAAAGGAAGGGTAATCATTCAAAGTTCTGTAAATATTAGGGGGACATGGCAGATAGTCCTCAGTGCAAATGAGTATCCAGTAATGAATATTAAGAAGAAATCATCCAACCTTGATTGGTAAGAAAACATTCTCCAAGCTAGCACTTGCATGGCTCAGAAAATGGACCTAAAAGGCATTGTGAATGGTTTCTTAAAGTTGTTTCTCCAATGAACCACAAATGGAAAACAAACAAATAGAAAATGTTATCCTATCCCATCTCAGATTCTAGTACATTCAAATTGGCTGAACTGGGGCAGCACAGATTGCTATTTCTTTAAGAAAGTTACAACAGAGAAGGAAAAAGGAGAAACAAAGAGACTTAACCAAGAATTTGAATAGGTATTATATGACACTGAAAAAAATAAAAGTTCTACTTGGGGAAAAAAGAAGGAATATGAAGCAATTTTATTAGAAAAAATATTGGTAAGGTATTATGGACTTATTTACCAGGACGTGAAATACAGTAATTAATTAATACTAAAACATGAAAATAAGAACAAACCTGTGAACACAGAAAGAGGTAACTTTAGAATGTTGGGTCAGGAGGATTTCAGTTTAAATCTGGCCTAAGACTCTTATTCACTGTGTGAATATGGACAAATCATTTAAGCTCTGTTTGCTTCAATTTACTTAAGAATGGCATTTACTTCTCAAGGTTGTCATGATTATCATATGATGTAATATTTATAAAAAGTGCTTAGTATTGTGAAATAGAAACCCACAGACTCCATATAGACAATTTAGGTAAATAAAGTCAAAAAGCCAAATTTATCTAATTCAAGGTAGAAAGTTAGATTTTATTTGAAGAGGGCCAAGCCCTCCAATTAAAACATTCTCTTGCATGTATTACATTATTGGACCCTGGCAAAAAACAATGCCCAGAGGCTGAGACCTTGTTTTTATAACAAAATGAATACTTCTATACAAGATCATAAGACATAACATCATATAGACCTTATTTTAGAAACAGTTACCCAATTACAAAGCTGACTGGTTAGTTCATTTCGGAAAGCCCACATTAGTCTTTTGAATAATGACTTAGTCAAGTCAAATGACCATTACCTCTCTCTCATCTGATCTGGGGGAAGAGATGACTAATTCCAAACAGGAAAGGGTGCATGGTGTTTGTGCCATATTGGAACATGACATTCAGATAGTCAGCATCATATGATAAAGGGAAGTACAAACTTAGGGAATAATGGGTTTGATATCCTGTTAGAACCAGTTTTTATGCTTTAGTTAGAAATACTTTAGTTAGAAATGTAAAATTTATGAATTTTACTGATTGAATTAAGATTATAATGGAATTTATACTAATCATGTTAGAATCACAATACTGATTATCTTAAACATATCCCTACCACTAAAATCCAATCAAGTATAAGGGGGTAGGTCTTTTTTCAAACAGTATAGTATCTGGCACATAGTAGGAACTGTGTGATTGCTTTTCCCCTTCTCTCTTTCCCTCCCTTTGAGTGTTTCCCATTTCACTGATATTCATTCAATGAAGTTTAATGAGTGTATATAGTACATTATATGCAGGTTTCCTGAAATCTCAGAGAGCTCCAGAGCTTTACAGTAATTTTCCAAAGTTTAGTGTGGATATTTGAGACTAGTTTTGCAAATCATGATTTAATCCCTCATTTAATACGATTTACTATTAGGAAACCTTACCAGAAATAAGGCTACAGGAGCACTTAATTAATATGTAAAAAGTATAAATAATAAGAAAGGGAATTAGGTAATAAAGTTATTTCCTATATCCCATCATGCATAAAAGGCTTATAATCATCTACAGGTTTCCATATTGTGGATGAGAAACAAACATTAGGTAAAACATTTACAAGGAAGGTAAGAAATCTAACAATAGTTCCCTCACCTTTCATCAAGCTTTTCAGTGGCTCATATGGAGATGTACTACAATTCCTCAAGGCTAGATTTATCTGAACCAAAGTTTTTGTATACCAGATTTCCATCCATGCATGAAATTTCCTTAGTTCCTGTCTTTCACCCTCTCTGAAATCCAAGCCCACTCTCAGAATTCCCGAGACACATCCCAATTTCATTACAGTTCTGCTTTCTTCCATAGCACCAGGAGGTGCATTTTTAATATTTTCATCTCTTTTCCAAACTCTATTATTTCTCTCACTATTTTTGTGATTTCCCAAACTGGCAAATGTCCTATGCTACCTCATCATTCCTGTAATGTACATTATCCTTTATTTAAATATAAATTCTTTGAGTTCAGCAATTATCTTTTCATATTAGTACCCTAGTGTAACATTTTTGACATGTAAATTCTTGATAAATTGTTTTCATTCAGACATTCATTTATTCTCTTGGTTTTCCTTTCTGTTATCCAAGTTCACACTATCAATTTTAGTCCCTCATTCAAGCAAAAGGTCCAATTAGATTCAGACATCACAGGGTTTTGATTCAATGATCATCATATCCTTTATCTCACTCATTGTGGACCTTTTCATTTTTCTCCTGATTTTTGTGTTTGGATATCAAACTTACCACTTAGTTCATTCTTTTCTTTCTGAATACTTGGGGATCTCCTATTTTGTTGAATACCCATACTTTCCCCTGGGAGTATATAGTCAGTTTTGATGGATAGGTGATCCTTGGTAGAAGACCCAATTCTCTTGCCTTTCTAATATCATATTCCAAAACTTGTGGGCCTTTAGTGTGGAAGCTGCCAGGACTTGTGTGATCTTGATTGGTGCTCTTTGGTATCTGATTTGTCTCTTTTTGGCTTCTTGTAGAATTTTTCTCCTTAGCTTGAAAGCTATTGAATTTGGCAATTACATTCCTGGGAGTTGTCTTCTGAGGATTTAGTGTAGAGGGTGTTCTATGAACTCTTTCAATGTCTATTTCCACCCCTTTTTCAAGAACATCAGGTCAGTTTTCTTAGATAATTTCTTGTTATATGATGTCAAAATTTCTGTTTATTTCTGGGTTTTTAGGTAGACCAATGATTCTCAAATTGTCTATTCAAGACTGTTTTCCTGATCTATCATCTTGTCAGTGAGATATTTTAGGTTTTCTTCTACTTTGTCAGTCTTTTGAATTTGCTTTATTAATTTCTTGCTGTTTTTCAAGGTCATTGACTTCCAATTGCTTAATTCTGGTCTTTAAGGACTGGGTTCCTGCTATGATCTTTTGATTGTCCCTTTTGGTTTGGTCTATCCTGCTTTTCATGACTTCCAGATGTTTCTCCAATTGGGAACTCCTGTCCTTTAAACTGCTAGTTTCTTTTTGAACTATTTCCCACTTTTCTTGCCAAAAATCCTTTTTTTATAATCTCTGATTTAAATTCTTCATGATCTTGAGGCCAATTTCCATTTTTTGGAAGGTTTGGATGCATTTATTTGTATTTTCTCTTCTGCTATTTCCTCTGTAGTCTGGATTTTTTCCTCCATAAAAATTATCCAGGGTCAATGCTTTCTTGTTTTTTTCTTGGTGTTGGAAAATTGATTTTCCTGGGCATTATTTGCCATCACTATGGTGGTTTTTCCTTCACTTTCTAGGCAGAAGTCTGAGTGAGGTGGGCAGGCTCTCTGTGTATGGAGCTAAGGAGCAAGCTTTTTGCATGAGCCCACCTCTCAAGTCTCTGCAGCTTCTACTGTTTACTGCCCTTCTCTGCACTATTCCTCCTCCTCCTTGTGCTCCTAGGAAATTTCATTTTTCTGATCTTCTTCCTTAAAAAAAATTAAATGCTTCTATATGAGAGATTAAAGCAGAAATGCAGGCCAAGAGGAAAATTCAATCAAAAAATTTCAAACACTTACATAATCTAATGAAAAATACTGATCCCATCCAAAATAAGTCTGTATTTTGCAAGCCTTTTCATGAACCACAGAGGAAAATCATTTTCCTCCCAAAATGGAGATGAGATACTCCTCTCATGTACATCAGGTACAGACCCTTCTCTCTTATACTCTGCAATATCTCTCTCATGCTCTACAACTCCTGGCTGATCTTTCCTCCCTTGATCCTTCTTCTAATCCCCCATACTCTCCTGCTCTTTCTACTACCCCATGACCAGCCCCAACTCCAAAGAAATCTCATTTTGCAACCATACATGTTCCTACCCATGTTGCCTCAGTATCCCCACAGTCAACTTCTAAGGAATCAGACATTTGATGATTACCCTTAAGGAAAGTGCCCGAAATAGATGTGTAAGGATGTATAAGAAACCATATACCTTTCACTCTCTAAGAAATTAGAGAACTGAGATATAATATATCTCCCTTTGAATGGGAACCTCTTGTCATGACCAAGAAGCTGGCTGATGTGTTTTATCAATATGACCCATCCTATAATGATGTTGAGAATTTGCTCAATCCTTTTTTTAATGAAATATGAGAAAAATAAAATCATCCCTAATGTTAACAAGGTCTGGGGGTGTGGTATAGCACATTGACCAGCTCATGATCCTACATGGAATTATAACAATACCATGGATCAGTTGCAATTACTTTGTTGCAGGGATGCCATTATAACAGCTATGTGAGAATGTTCCAAGGATACAGAAGCATGGACAAAATTTAAAAGCCTTAAACAATCAGATAATGAGATACCCTCACAATTCATGGATTTGGGGTCAATATCTAGACCTTCATATTTTTAAATACAAAGATATTAAGCAAAGAAAGAGACATTTTTGTCAACAACTCTTGAAGGGTGGTCCAAGATTATTTTAAGATGCATTGCCCATAGTGGCATTGAATGGACCTTGAAGAGTTGAGAAACACTGCTGCTTATGTGTTTAAAGGCCAAAGGGAAAAATAGGAGGAGGCTAATAATGTTGTAGAAACCTTGAGAAAACATATCAAATCTTTGGAGGATAGGATTTAAATATGACAAAGGGCATGTTGCTCAACCAATGGCGATAGCCCCTCTCCAAGAATGTAACTCTCAGTCTCTTACCTGCCACTTCTGTCATAAGAAGGGTCACATAATGATGAACTGTAGAAATTTTTCCAGGACAATGATGAACTATACCAAGCAGAGACATCTTTAGAGGAACAATTACAGGAATGATAATTATAATGGTGATTTCAGGAATCTTAATTTTAGGACTGATAATAATAATAATGGTAGGGACATAATTCAGGTACCTGACAACTCAGAACAAATTACCCCGCAACAGTATATTTTGAGTGGAGCTCACCCCCAAACCACCCAGCAAGCTACTGCCATTCAGTGGGGAGCCCAAGGTACTACCCAAAGATTATGAAGATGTACAGGGTTGGGGGAGGGTTGGGGCACAGGAATCAGAGGATGCAACCTTTGATTTTACAGACCCTGACTTCTTACTGCTCATTGTCCCTATCCAATGACCCCCATACTAATTAGCCCCATTTAACATTAAAAGTTGGTAACATCTATTATGATTGTCTTTTGGACACTGGAGCTTCCCGGTCTGTATTGAAGAGTATACCTGATTCGTATTATAGTTCCATTGGCTCAGTTAATGTTACGGGGATATCAGGGACACTCCTAAAGGTTCCCAAGCTTCCCCATCGAATAGTGTCCATAGGACCCCTTAGTGTGGAACACTCTTTCCTCTTAATGCCTCGCTCCCCTTTAAATTTGCTGAGGAGAGACCTTTTGTGCAAGCTTAGGGCTACAATAACTTGCTCTCCAAATGCCTCTATGACACTGGAACTGCCGGAGGAATCCTTAACTTTGCTCCCTGTACTTCTTTCTGATACTCATGAAATGAACTGAGACTCATATTTTTGAGATCCCAACTGATATACCTGAGTGTCTCTGAGCCACATCATCTTCTGATGTTGGCCTCCTTAAATTGACTATCCCTTTACAAATTCAATTAAAATCTAGCCCACCTACTTCCATTCCTCAGTACCCTCTTTCAAAGGAGGCAATTGATTGCATTACACCAGTAATGCATTCTTTGATTGACCAAGGCATCATAATTCCCCGTAAATCTAAATACAATATACCCATCCTGCCTATTAAAAATCCAAAACTGGGGCCTAATTGCAAGGCTATTGCTTTGTCAAGGATTTAAGACCTGTGAATAATCATGTTATAAAGAAACACCCTGCAGTTTCCAACATAAATACTGTTATTTCTTCTATTCCTAGCACAGCTACATACTTTACAGTAGTAGATTTGTGCTCAGCTTTCTTCTCTATACCCCAAATGAGAACTCCAGGCATATCTTCGTTTTCACCTGGAAGGGCTCTAAGAGAACCTGGGCTTCTCTGCCCCAAGGGTTTGTGGACAGCCCTACTGTGTTCACACAATTCTTAACTGTTGCTACAGATACCATAAAATTTAAATACAGTCATTTAATTCATTATATGGATAATTTGCTCTTGGCCTCACCATACTCTGAAGCATGCCAAGTGGATAGCAAACACCTCCTCTTAGAGCTCCATAAGAGACGCCACAAGGTCTCCAAGGACAAAGTTCTCTGGTGTGTCCCCAAGGTACAATATTTAGGCTTTATTTTGACTGCTGGGTTCTGTTTAATTTATCCCAAGCATATTCAAAATATCCAAAAGTTAAGTGTTTCTATCACTAAAAAGCAATTGAGAGCTATTCTTGGAGCAAAAGGATTTATCGGCAGTGCATCTCTTCTTATGGGGAAATCACTAAGCCCCTTGTAGCACTCACAAGAAAAAAAAAATCCTCAGTACCTGAACCTCTTAAATTGAAAACAGAACACCTAATAGCTCTTTTAAATTCAAAACAAGCTATCCTGTCTGCCCCTGCTTTATGCATACCAAATTATGATAAACCATTTACCTTATATGTCCATGTACCAAAATGGGTAGCTTCAGTTGTTCTAACTCAACTTTTGGGACCTGCTCAATGCCCAGTAGCCTATTAATCAGCCCAGTTTGACCCAATAGCTGTCGGAGCACCCCCATGCCTTAGATTAGTAGCTGCCACAGCTTTACTGGTAACAAAAACTGCCAATCTGGTTTCGGAATGCCCTCTGACCATAATGTGCCCACATGAGATTGAGGCATTGTTATTAAAACATAGGACACAGGCATTTACTGACCAAAGGATTACTAGGTATGAGATAACACTATTAAATAATGAGCATATCATACTAAAAAGCTGTGGAGTTCTTAATCCTGCAACCTTGCTCCCTGATTTACCAATTTCCAGAGAACCTTCATCCAATTGTATATCTTTAGTGTCCACTGTTGATAAATCTGTTATGATTTATTGCACACCCCTTTCGATGATTTGGATTTAATATTATTTACAAATGGTTCTTCATTTATAAGGGATGGAATGTGCTATACAGGATCTGTGGTAGTTACTGAATTTGATACTCTGTGGTCAGCTTCCTTGCCCTCAAATATAAGCTCACTGGGTGCAGAACTCACAGATTTGAAACAGGTCTGTATCATTGTAAAGGATAAAAGAGCCACATTTTACAAAAATTCCTGCTATGCCTTTGCCATAGGTCATGCCATTGGCATGCTATCACTTCAGATGGGATTGTTGACATCAGCTGGAAAATGTATTGGCAATGCAAACTTTATTACTGAACTTTTTTCTGCCATCCATCTCCCCAAAGCCATACTGTTGTTCACTGCACTGCACATGCAGGTGTCACTGACCCTGTCTCCAGGGGAAATAGCCAAGCAGATATGGCAGCAAAACTAGCAGCCTTAGAAGGTTCTGAATTAATTATGCCACTAATAATTACTGATAATTTGGATCTATCCCTTTATTATAATGTCAATGAAGTGGAAAATGGAAGCAGAAATTTAAAGCAAAACAGATAAATGGAGTATGGCTATCATCTAATGCCATACCCTTACTCCCTAGAGCTTTCTATTAATAGATTTGTCACTCTATTCATAAACATGGTTATTTTTGGTACTTTAGGCATTGTAGACTTTGGTAAAAGAATTTGGATAGCACCTGGAATAACTACAATTGCCTCCAAAGTATGTACAGCTTGCCCTACCTGCCAGGCATTTAATCAACACGCCTTTCAAGGAAAAACCTTTGGTGGATGTCCCCTCACTTACACAGGATTAGAGCACCTATAAATTGACATTAACTCTATGCAAAAAGCTGGAGAGTATACATTTTGTCTGGTCATAGTTGATCAACTGACCAAGTGGTCTGAAGTGTTTAATAATGCTCATGTCAGAGGGGGATTTTCTTGCCAGTTTTGGCCTGCTAGCACATATTGATTTGGATAAAACAACTCATTTTACTGATTTGGTGTTATTTCAAATTTATTCATGTCTGGGGATAACTCCTATATTTCATACACCATATCATCCCCAGAGCTTTGGCCAAGTTGAACAAATGAATAAACAACTTAAAACCATGATGAGCAAATTGTGTACATAGACTCATTTAAAGTGGCCTGCAATTCTACCTCTGGCCCTATTTTATCTCCAAAGCAGATGCAGAGGTGATTTACACATCTCACCATTTGAGATGCTATTTGGACATCTACCTAGTCAGGCACAACCATTTGCCCCTGCCTCTATTTCACTGTTAGTAGGGGAAACAACCATTGATACATATATCAGACAATTACAAACAAAATTGAAAAAACTCCACAGCTCTGGAGCTGCTGTTCAACCAGGCTCCATTGATTTTGCATTTCATGATTTAAACCCAGGTGATAATGTATACATAAAAAGTTTCAAATTTACTGGGTCTATTGAACCTACTTATGATGGACCATTCCATTTCCTATTAACTAGACCAACAGCCATAAAAATTGGAGAGAGAGACTCATGTATTCATTATAGCCATGTAAAATGATTACCTTCTGTTGATGGTGAATAATTGCTTGCTCTGATTTTATTTGACTATTGGTTGTGATTGGACTTCTTTATTGCTGGATTTGTATCATTTTGTTGCACTTTATTTAACTGATCCTTGTATTTGCACAAATTGCCTTGTAGGGTAACACATGTACTACCTCATAGAAGAAAATCTGTATTAGTGATCTATATTGACCTGATGTGCTTTTTGTAACATTTTGTGTCTTTACTAATTTTTTTTATTTTCTTGAGTGTATTATTGTTTTATCTGCCTTATTTACACTCACACTGTGGATCATGCTAAGTCAAAGAGGAAATGAATCTTAGTTTTTGAAAATTAATCCCTGTACTTTACATCTGTAATGTGAAATATACACAATTTTAACCTTTTGTTTTCTTCCTATATGTGTCATACATTATTTGATTTTCCTTCATTCTTTACTCATTTTTTGGCTTTGAAATACATCACTAGTATTGAAAATGTTTTTTTTTTTAATATTTTTACTTTTTGCACTAGCATAACCTAAGATGTCTGTTTACCTAACATATAAAAAAATACCCAAAAAGCTTTGGACAATTGCAACCTGCCACTAGTTATTTAACTATTATGAGTCTTTTGCTCAATACTATATCTAATCCAAGGAGCACAAAACTTGACTTGCAAAGTGCCAAACGAACACAAAAAAGGTTAAAGCAACCAAATCAATCCTACAAGGATTGATGACATTCTGCACAAAAAGCACAATGACTTGATTATGTGTGAGGCTCGAGGTTGCTGCTCTTTAACATGTGTTAAATGCAGGACTTCCTTGTACCAGACTCTATATCAAGCATATAACATTGATTGCTCTAGCTCCATTATCCTGAAAAAATGAAGAAAAGGGTTGAACCAGGAAATTCTATTTCCCATTTGTATAGAGATCTAGTCTCTTTTTCTATTTTGTCTCATAATGTGACAACTTACTGTAGTCCAGACAGCTAAATTGAGTTAGTGACTAATAGTTGTTGTACACTTATGGAACATGGATCACTACAAGAACCTATTATAAGTTATGATTTTTTTTCATTTTTTCCTTCTACACAGAACTTTTTTTCTTTTTCAAGTTTTCTTTTTATATTTTTATATAACTCATAAGCTATTTTTCTATTTTTATTTCTTTGATTCCTTGATGTTTTTTGATACTTGATTCATATGGATTATTCCTTAACCATGTATCCCTGGAGGAAACTAAGGCTCAGAAAACTTAAATTACTTGCTTATGTTTATTTGGCTAATAAATGTTGAGATAGAAAGCTAGATCATCTTTTTCCAAAATCAAAACTTTCTCCACTAGATCATTCTACTTTTGCTTCTTTAAAATAAATGTTTACAGATTACATATTGATACAATTTTGATATTTGTTTTCTGACATGTTTTCTGACATTTTGCAACCCATGTTCATTTACTTCCTCCCTTAGTTTGTATACATATTATCATACAAGATATATTTCCCTGTTCTTCATGTTATGAAAGGAGTCACATATTGCTTACCCTATAGAAAATTTAATTGGGAAAATAAAGTGAAGAATGGTATGCTTTATTCTGCATTCTAACTCCATCTGTTCCTTCTATGAGAGTGTGATACACTCTTTCATCATGAGTCCCTTGGAGTTGTCCTGGATCCTCTCTTATTGATAATAGTTGTCATTGCCAGTTAATCACTGTACACTATTTTTATTACTATGTATAGCAATATCCTGGTGACCATCCTGTTTTTCTACAATGCAAAGTTGTAGCAAGAAAAGATAGACTAATAATTTAATTCCTTCCCAGATCATTACTGGAATGGTAGATTCAGGAATTCTGTAGATATAGTAAAGATAGATATACTCCTTTCATGATATTCTATTGCAAAAGATTAAGACTTATAGGTTGTATATGATGAGTAAGACAATTGTAACTTACTAGATTCCTAACAGAAGTCTTCCAGTGAAATGCATTAGATATCTCTTCTTCTCACTATACTTTAATTTATTAATTTTTATTAAATGAAGATGAGATGGCATGCTTATCATCACCATAGAGACACAAACATAGAAATAGCAATCATACTCTATGACTATGTATTGTTCTCAAAAGCTCTCTAGAGTCTTTAATAACAGGTAACAAAGAAGGTAATTAAATTTAATGAGGATAAATACAAAGAAATACAATTGTTTTTTAAATTAGCCAAAAACATACTTAAATGAATAAAATTTCATGGGAAAGTAACTGTAAGATTTAATGAGCTACCAAAACATTATAAAATTGCATCACCAACAGATAATTAAAGCTTTGATTGAATTAATAAATCATACTCTATCCGTACTTTTTCCTTGTTCATATCATCTTGAGTTTTATAGCCAGTTCTGGGACTGACATTTTAGGAAGAGCAGAGACAAAATGAAGTTCGTCTTGTGGAATGTGACTGGAATGGTGGGGAAATTTAGAGGTCACATCTCAGAAGTATTGTTAATAGAAGTAGTAATGTTTAATTTCTAGAAGGCTTGGTGGGGGGCAAATGGTAATGAGTATTATCTCTAATCATTTAAAAGAAGGGTACTTATTTGATTTATTCCCATAACTAGAAGAAATTGGCAAAAAGTTGCAAAGAAGATTTAAGATCTATGAAAGGGAAAAATATGTTCAGGATTTCAGGAATTCTGATGACCTATTATTCTTTGCTTTTGTGCCTCTATGAATATTCAACTCTTTTATTTTCATGCTTGCCAATTTTCTTTACAAATAACTGCTTCCTAGTGTTTTGCATGCTTAGCATTCAGTTTCACTTTATCACATAGCAACCAGGAGAGTCTGAACAATAGAAAAAAGATGAAAACACACAAACAGAGAAATCTTTTAAAAAATAGTGAAATAAATTTTCTTGTAACAAAGTTCCTCAGTTTTGTTTTCATTTATTTATTTTACTCTATATCAAACTCTCAACTAATTTTATTTTCTTTTTAAATGCCAATCACGTTGGGCATCTCAATGAAGGTGAAACAATAGCTTCTGATTCTCAGATACCAAGGAATTGGAAACATCCTTCTTAACAATAAATCTAGAAAAGAAAGCTATCTTTGTGCTATTTTATCTACAGTTTATTTCAACACATTTCTGTTTTAAAATTAATTTTAAATTAGTCATTATACTTCATTTCAATTTTAGAATATTCCTTCCCTTTGCATGTAAGCTCTTAAATAACAGGTCCTTTTCCTTTTGACTATGTATCTTTAGCATCTTGAATAGTGCCTGGCACATAGTTAATATTTAATTAATGCTCCCTGAATTAAATGACATGGACAGACAAGGCCTTAAATCTCCCTTCCATTAAAGGATCTCTTCTTTATATGTTAAAATCATAATCCATCAGTGACAGATGATTCCTGAGACATAATTTTATTCAAAATTTAACTTCTAAATATTAAGATAAAATAAGAGAAAATTATACTATTATTGTCATGGAAGATATTTTTGTGGGAAAAGTACAAATTAAACAATAATTTCTTAAAGACCATGTCCTCTTCATGGAAAGGAATTTTCTTTTTAATTTCTTTGCTTCCTGGCATTTAGCACAATGGCTCACCCAAAGTAGGTTTTTAATAAATGTTTATTGATTGAAATTACTGTGATAAGATTAAGGTTTCTCAATGTCTGCAACAAGAATCAGTTTTCCTTAAAAGGTCATGAAGTTCTCATTGGGACCTATATCACTTTTCTCACTTAATGTAAATTCCAGGTTACCATAAGAGTACACATATCCAATCTACATGGACTTGGTATCCTTCCAAAGACTTTGTGCATGCATGTCTGAAAACTATACTGTGTTAAATACATGTCTTTCCATGTGGGCAAATAGGTTTAACTGTGCTATATAAGGACAAAGTAAATCTCCTTTTGCTAATCATTTTTGACACTTATGAGTGTCTCATTTAATTCCAACTTCAAATCTGAAATAAGGTTGATATTAGAAATGACCATAAAATGGTAAAATGTGAAAAGTAGAAAAATTATATAGTTATCAGCAAAGATATTAATGAATTATCAATGCAGAAAATATTATATGCCAGGAATTGCATTAGCTGCAAAAATATAATCCCAAATAAATAAGACAGTCCTTGCCCTCAAGAAACCTTTATTATAATAAAGAAAAACAACATATAAAAGTAGAGGAATATATATAGTAGCATGGTTTAGAAAGAGCTACAAAGTTTCTTTCTGGGCAAAACGAGGAGAAGTTTCAGATTACATAGTCTAGGGAAAAGGTCAAGATTTTGGTGGAAGAGAAATGAGGATGGCTAGGGTGTAAGTAGGATGGTTTGGAAATTGTTCGAAAATGGTTTGAAACTGGCCAAGAAGCAGCATAATTTCCTGGTTTTTTAATAAGTTCTGATTTCTCCTATCTACTCCCAGGAACAGAGATTGAGCTCTATTGAGAGGAGGTTGAGTGGAATATGTACAACTAGAAGGCATGTACAGATGGTCATAATTCACAGAAAAAAATGAGAGAAAACAGTCAATAATATGAATATTATATTAATAGAATTATAAAAGTCTTAGAGGAATGTCTCTAGCATGTAATGTAGATCCCTTAAGGAATTTTGAGGGAAGGAGATGGTTAAAAACTTGAATGAAAAAGCATGAATGGGATATCAAAAACAGTTGTGGAACAAGTTCCAATATATTACTACAATAGTGTATTTGTCAAAATATAAAAGTTATGAGAATTTATAAAGCTAGAAAATAAAAACGGACTGTGCATGTATAATACTAAACGTTTAGGTGTGTGTGTACTTCCAGGAAGCCTGAAGATCGGGGTGAGGTAGCGCTACTGAGTCCAGCAAGTGGTCACTAAGCAGGACGCTTTTTCTGCTGATGGTTGGCAGTGCCCCGAGTATAAATATTGCTCCCTGTCTTCTCCCACCAGAGTGAGCTACTCCTGACCTCCTAAAGGTCTCTTTTTGAATGTTCAGGGCCCTGCTGAAGGGTGTGAGTTCCAGGATCTTTCGGGAAAGTCAGACTACAAAGTTACTTACCCTGAAAGTGAAGGATACATGTTAAAATGATATAGCTTCCTGGCTTTTGTTTGCTGGTGATGAGAAATGTGATACTTGTCGAATGGCTGATGCCCACGTTAATGTGCCAGGGAATCCCCAGCCCTTTGCGTGGAGACAATGTTCACACTGTTTCTACCTGCCCTGCATTTTCATGTGGCTTCATTCTCAACAAATTCAGCTGCATTGCTTAGTGTGGCAAGAGAAATGGAAGTTCAAGGAGTGACTACTCATGATGATACTTATCTTCTGTTTGCCATATGAAGAACTCTGTAAATTTGGCCTTATAGATCCTCTTCCCTAGCCACAAAGAAGGATTATTTTTATAGTCTTGTATGTCTTTATCCTTTGGACCATAACCTTATGCCACCCACATAATAGGATCGACCTAGGGCACGAGGTGAGTATTCAGTCACTTTTCTCCTTCTGTTATATTTTAACTCTCCTCTTCTATTAGAAAGAAGCTATAGAAGTTCACAGTTAGGCTTCTGATAATGAGGATTGGAAAGAGGGATAGACTTGATTTTGTTTTTTCCATTGACAATATTGATTTTTTTCTCAACTAAAATTAATTAAATGATTCGAGCCTTGCTAAAGACAATATATACAAATTGATTTTTTGAAGGAAATTAGGGGTTTTCTGAAGAACAGGTGAGAAGGGAGTGCATCTCAAAGATGTGAGAGGGACATCTGAGGAAAGCCAGTGGATGATGAGGGATAGAATGTTGTATATGAGAAATTATTATTGGACCAATTTCAAAAGATACGAGTGTGTGCAAAAGGGTGTAATATGTAATAAGTTTTTAAAGGCAGGTTGGAACCAGATTATAAAGTGCTTTAATATTTAGCAGGAAAGTTCGTACTTTTATCCTAGAGATAGCAAGAAACCACTGAAGCATTGGGACCAATAACTGTAGCATGTTCAGACCTATATGGTAGGAATATTAAGCTGACAATTGGTTGCAAGATGATGAATCAAAGGGAAGAGTTATGTGAATCAGCAAAACTGTTTATTGCTCTTGTGAAAAGGACTTTTGAAGACCTAAATGCAAAAATGGACCAGAATTGTTATCTAGGTAAATATGAAAAAGAGGCAATTGATAGACATATGATTTACTTAGGTAATACATAAAGTACAGTAAAGAACAGGGAATGGCTCAAATCCTATCTATTCATCTAGTTTTCCATGTAGCCTACCTTAGTTCATGTCCTTATATTGTTGCCTCAAATCTTTCTACCTATATTGGTGGCTAACAGAAGAAATTAGAATGTAAGCATATTGTGGAGATGGCAGAATATCTCAATTCATACAGTTGACCAGGAATGATACTATAGATAGGCTAAGAGAACAGACAGTATTTGATAGTGTTGTAAAGAGAATGGGAAAATTTTCAGCCAAAGCCAAAGTAATGATTAAAAAGGATTTGCTGTGCATTTTTAAGACTGATGGAGACTTTTTCTTAAGTAATATGAAAGGAAAGGAAAATGTCTTCAAAGTTTGCTTTGAAGAGCAGAGTGGGAAAATGTTCATTTGAGGAGTAGATGCTATAAATATTTCTATTGATCTACATTCTCTTTCTATTCATATAAAAATTCAGAAGCAACATAGGAAATACTTAGATCTATTTTAGAAGTACCCATTTATGGATTATATGTTTAATAGAGGCTATTCCTTAGAATATAAGTTCAAGTAAGTATTTGGATAGGTTTGTTTGGCAAACAAGGAACTTATTGATCCTTTTTTTTTGTATTTTATATTTATCTCTACCACATAGATAGATTTCAATGTCTTGAACCAGGATTCAGTATATAATTCTTAGTAACAACCTTAGTCTCATTTTCTCCATTTATAAACTAGGAAGATGGGTAAACTGGATTGATTGTAAGATGAGGTACCTTCCAATTCTAGGTCTATGTTTAAAAATATATTTTAAAATACATTTCAAGATATATATATGTATATATATATATGCATATATCTTTAAGACAATACATATATGATTTAGTCCTCTAACTTGAATACTTCAAAAGAATCTGTATTAATTTCTATACATAAATTTTTCACTAATTCAACTTCAAACCATCTGATAGCAAAAGGATGCTTTTTGAACTTCTGTAACCAAGACATATTTATCATAAAGGACTTAACCTTTTGATGATGAGCTTCACTGAAATTATAAGTCTCATCTTTGAATGACAGAAAAGTAAGCCCTTATTAGGCCTGTAGTTGCAACTTAATAGGACTTGACAGGATTTACTATCCATGGACACAGCATTTGGGAAATTAGGGTCACCTCCATGACACAATTAAGCCTCAGCATCAGACTGTAGTGAAAAAATTTATATTTACCTAGTTTAAAATCAATACCACTAGTGTAGCAGAAATAAAATAACCCAAAATAAATAATGCATGTGAAATGAGGAAAGCAAAAGATAATAGAAATTGATGTTTGGTTGTCTGAATGATGAAGTAAAACAAATACAGTTCCTGTTTGAATATATCAGTAAATAGAATCTTAGGACAATGTGGTTAACCAGACATACTTTGCACAAACTAGGTATTCTTATCCCATTCAACAAATTCCAGATAGTATAGCAAATAGCATCCAGTAGTATCTCTAATTGCATCACAAGTGACATTTGTGGTTTAAAAAATTTTACAGGAACCTTATTTTAAGACTCCATAGTTTTAAATTGCATTAAAAAGATCAATACTACAGCTTACATGGTAGTTCAAATCATACAATTTTGAAAGTTTTGTTTCATGGTTCAGTTTTAGAGAATTTTTCCCCACTAATTAAATGTCCTACAAATCAGATATTTGTAAATGCCAGATAATGGCAGTCCTTATCATCTGGTAAGTGAAAAATCTAAGTATTCATTTCTGTTTCTAAAAACTTATCATCACATACTTAAACAAGGCAATTACAATTGTATCTACATTTTTTTAAGCTATAAAATTATTTAAAATTTAGTGGTATTGAAAAATGTCCAGATAATGGTATAACTCAAGCTAATCTTGAGGATATTAGTTATGGGAAAAAAATAAAAATAATTGTGTTATGGGGATGTCCATAGTTGGTGAATAACTAAAAAAAATGTGGTATATGATTGTGATAGAATTCTACTGTGCCATAAGAAACTAAGAATAGAATGACATAAGAAATTAAGGAAAAAAAACTTGGAAAGAACTACATAGAGAGCAAAATGAGTAGGATCAAGAGAACATTACACACAACTACAGCTTTGATACTTGAAGAAAAACTTTTGAATTTTACTTCTAGAGAATGAACTGAAAAATGGAAACATGAAAGCCATATTTTATACATATCTGTTTTCAAGATGGTACCTTCTCTGATGCAAGGAGGGTAAGGAAGGGCTGAGACACTCTTGACTAAATTCTATTAATTAAAACATATCATAATGCTACTACTAAGAGCTTTCATTTATATAGTGTTTTTAAAGTTTGTAAAATTTGTTTTACATATTAACACATTCGGCCCTAAGAACAATATTGAGATAAGTGTTCTTAATATTCCCATCATTATAAAGAAAATACATCGAGATTATGAGTAATTTTCAAAGGATAACCTATCTAGTGAGTTTCTGAGACAATGTTCTAAGTCAGTTCTTCCTAATTCCAAATCTCATTGATCTATCCACTCTGCCAAAGAAAGTGTCAATGAAGTAAAGGAAAGGTGACTGGAAATTTGCATTATGATAAAACAAAAATGGGGAGTAAACAATATTCATGTTCTCAGACATCTATATATTGATTGATGGAACTTAATAAGTGTAATAAAGGGAGATGATATGATCTCAGGAAGCAACAAGATGAGTTGTAATGATTCTCAAAATGGGTATATAAGCTAAGATTAATTTGGGATCTAGATAAAACAAGAGTAGCTGAAGCTAGATTTTTCTGATAGTGCATATAGACTATCCCTCCAGATGAAAGGTATAAGAGGAAAAAATTTATACTAATCATAAACCTAGTATAGACCATCAAAAATATTTAGTAAGCATGTAAATAATACATGTGAGGGATTGTGCAAGTGCTGGAGAAACAAAGAAAGAAAAGAGAAAGGGTCTGTTCAAGGAGCTCACCTTATAGTTTACTGAGGGAAAAATGTAAAACAATTGTATATTATAGATAGATAGATAGATAGATAGATAGATAGATAGATAGATAGATAGATATAAATATATAGAGAGGGATAGTTAGAGAAATCAGAAGGAAGGCACTAAAGTTAGAAAGGTAACTTTTAGGCAAAATTGTAAGCAAAAAATTGCCTGGAATATGTGCCAGAACAGCAAGGTGTCTAGTCTCATTGGATTTCATGAATTTAAGGGTAAATAAGGAGTGAGGAAGCAGGAAAAGTAGAAAGGGTCAAGGGATTTATACCTAAAGAGAAGATTTTATATACTACTTAAAAGCTTAGAGGTGGTATGGAATCATGGAGCTTTTTGAATAGGAGAAAAATATGGTCAAACTTGCATTTTAGAAAGGTAATTTTGACAGCTGATGGAAGAATAGTTTTCCAAGAGCATGGAAAGATACCTAAGGAATGGAGAAGAGCTAAAAGGCTAATATTATGGTGAAGGGAAATGGGGGTTGCACTGTGTCCAAATGAACAGTTCCTGGAAAAACTGCAAGGCCACAGTTGAGACAGATATCCTGGAAAAGCTGTAAGATGCTCTACCCAAGGCCACAACTGTTGAGACAGATATCCTACTTATCCTCCCTTTTAAGCTACTCGCTATATATATGCACTCTCGGTCTTGCCCCAGTAGTTTTCCCATGGGGGGGCCGCCCTAGCCCGCTAGGAATAAACCTCTCCCTTTTGTCTTTACATTGTCTCTGCATGTTCCTTTGCGGAGTTCTTACACTTGGACCCTAACATATGGGGGCTCTACAGGATGGTAAGACCACCCCCCAGGAAACACCAGGACAGGATAATGAAGCTGTAGCGGCACCTGCCACTGCCCCCCCTCTTTCCTTTGTAAACCTTAAAATTTCTTAGACTTATGAATGTTGGAAATTTCCCCATTGGGAAATATCATACTTGAAAAAATTTCCTACTGATAGTAAGAACTCTATTGGAATGTGAACCTCCTTGGCATGGGAGGATCCTTCTCCTCCCTACTTAAGACTACTTTAGGACAGAAACCTTTTGCTAAACAATGGGAAGGGCTTTGACCTATGCTTAAGCATAGAACAGGAAGTTCTTTGAGTCATGATTGATTTAAGAATTGATACAATAGAGATACTTGGAATGACAGAACCAGGTCTTGGAACTTACAATCTCCACCCTACTTAGAGTAACAGGATTTAGGAAGGGCTGCAGCAAAGATCAAGATTTAATTATTTGAGAATATGACCTTCAACAGACATGTGCAAAGGAAACAGACCTCTGGGCGGTCCTGGGTTAAGCTAGAGCCACCACTGGCACAGGGAAGACATGGACAGTGATTGGTAGATGTGAGAACTGAGGGGAGGGAACTTAGATGGTTGCCTTAAAGATATCAGGGTCTGAGGACAGGGGAGGAGGTTTTGCTCTGAAGGAGTCTGAGAGGAGAGAGGTCCTGGAGGGAGAGCTCCTGGAGAGATCTGAGAGAAGGGCTTGCTCTGAAGGAGGCTGGAGTTGGAGGCCCCTGAGACTGTTTCTCCATTTTGGTCACATGAGTGATAGGGACTGATCTCTTTTCTTTGTCTCAGCTATCTAAGGGCTTGGGCTTTTGGCCCAGCCTAAGCAGAGGGGGTATTTAAGCCCTATTCCCTTCTCTCCCCTTTCTCTCTCTCTCTCTCTCTCTCTCTCTCTCTCTCTCTCTCTCTCTCTCTCTCTCTCTCTCTCTCTCTCTCTCTCTCTCTCTCTCTCTAATACCTTTCTTCCTCCTGTTTGTAATTAAACTCCATAAAAGGTTGACTGCTGACTTGAGTTTTCATTAAGGAATTACATAGCTGAATTCCTTGGAGACCTTAAATTAATATATATCAGTCTTTTAAAGTGATTTCCTTGTCACAGCCCCCCTGCACAGCCTGACCCTCTCCTTCCAGGATGAACATAGACTTTTCTCCCAACCAACCGGGGGCATGCTTCTGCCTATCCTCCCCTGGATGGAGAAATTCCCCATTGTTTGGGCAGAACATTCGGGGGTGGGTCTTTCCATCAACCAAGCCCCTATTGTGGTAACTCTCAAGAGTGGGGCTACGCCTGTGGGTGTCAAACAATATCCCATGTCTTTGGAGGCACGTAGAGGCATCCAACCCCATATTACCCGCCTCTTGAAAGCTGGGATATTGACAACCTGCCAATCCCCATGGAATACCCCCCTGCTGCCCATCAAAAAACTGTGAGAGACAGACTATCGCCCAGTCCAAGATCTTAGGGAGGTCAACAAGCTCATTGAGGACATGTACCCAATGGTACCCAAACCATATATGCTTTTGAGTAACATTCATCCCTCACTGACCTGGTACTCTACCCTAGATCTTAAAGATGCCTTCTTCACTCTGGCCCTTGCTCCAGTCAGCCAGCCTATCTTTGCCTTTGAGTGGTTTTCGCCAGATGTCCAGTCCACCATCAAACTCACATGGACTGGACTTCCTCAGGGTCTCAAACTCAGCCCTTCTCTCTTCAGTGAGGCCCTAGCTAGAGACCTGAGGCCATTCCGTGAGCAGAACCCCGGGGTCACCCTCTTACAATATGTTGATGATCTCCTGATTGCTGCCCCAATGAAGGACTCTTGCAAAGCGGCAACAAGTGGCCTACTCTGCTGCCTTGACCTGGCAGGCTACAAAGTTAGTGCCAAAAAGGCCCACATAGCCTGCACAGAGGTCTCCTTCCTGGGATACCCATTGAGGAATGGCCTACAGTGGCTCACCCCAGAAATGACTCAAACCATCTTCTCCATCCCCACCCCATCAAACCCCCAACAAGTACGGGAGTTCCTGGGCTCAGTAGGGTACTGCAGGTTATGGATTCCGGGTTTTGCCTCAATAGTCAAACCCCTGTATGAGGCCACCCGAGAAGGTCTGTCTTGGATATGGACCCCTGACATGGATAAGGCCTTTCAAAGCCTCCTCACCGTAATGCTTGAGGCTCCAGCCTTGGCCTTTCCCAATCTTGATAAATCATTTCAATACTTTGTAGCTGACACAGAGGGAAGGGGGTGGCCAAAGGGGTCTTAACCCAGAAATTGGGACCTTGGGACAGGCCAGTGGCATACCTGTCCAAGCACCTAGACCCTGTGACCTCAGGGTGGCCGGTCTGCCTCTGGATTATAGCAGGAGTGGCCCTCTTGGTTAAAGATGCTGACAAACTCACCCACAGCCAACCTTTGGTGAGCACTACATCACACGTTGTGGGAAGCATCCTCCGACCACTCTCAGCCCGGTGGATCTCCCATGCAAGCTTGATGCACTACCAGTCTCTCCCATTGGATGGAGGCCGCCTCTCCTTTCGAGTTGTGGTCACACTGAATCCTGCCACTCTCCTGCCAGCGGAATCAGGAACAGGACCGGCGCACTCCTGCCAAGAGGTACTCATGGAATCCATATCTGCTCAGCCAGACCTGAAGGACACACCCCTGCCAAATTCAGACCTCGTCCTCTTTATGGATGGTAGCAGCTTTGTGACTCCAGCTGAATGACGGGCCGAGGCAGCCATCGTGAATGATGCTGGCAAGAAACTGTGGTGTGCCTCACTTCCCACAGGGACCTCCACCCAGAGGACCAAGCTGGTTGCTCTGACTATGGCCCTATGCCTTGCAAAAGGAAAATGACTGACTGTCTACACCAATAGCCGATATGCTTTTGCCACCCTGCACGTCCATACTCCAATTTATCGAGAATGAGGATACGTCACCTCAGCGAGCAAGCCAGTGTCCCATCTCTGAGATATCCAGGAGCTTCTTGCAGCTGTCTGGGAACCCAAGGCAGTTGCTGTAGTACACACTCCAAACCACCAGCCAGGAACAACTTTGGAAGCAACGGGCAACCTGCAGGCCAATGAGGCAGCCAGGGAGGCAGCTTTGCGAGCCCCACTATATGAGCTCACACTCGCAATGGACCCATCCAGACTCGGTAGTGCCAACACCTTCATCCCTGCCTCACCATTGGATCCACCCCAGTACTCTTCAGCAGACCTGGACTGGGTCAAGGCAAAATCAGGTCAGTTGTCTGGCACACTATACAAGGACCTGGATGGCAACCTTCTTCTATTGCAGGCTATCGGGTAAATTCTTTCCACCCACCTACAGCACCTTACACACATGGTGGCCACCAAATTGAGAACACTGCTCTGGAAGGGACAAATTCAGTCCTGCGACTCCAATGTTTTCCTGGATGAACTGGTCCAAAAATGTAAAACTTGCCAGTTGACTTGATTCGCGAAAAGCGATGCCCACCCTGGGACTTGGCTCTGTGGCACTCGCCCCTGGGAACACTGGGAGGTTGATTTTACGGAAGTCAAACTAGGGAAATATGGGTACCGGTACCTACTGGTTTTTGTGGATACCTTTTCGGGATGGCTGAAGGCCTTCCACACCAAGACCGAGATTGCCCAGATAGTTGTAAAAAAGATCTTGGAAGAAATCATTCCCAAGTTTGGGGTCCCCAGCTCCTTAGAGTCAGACAAAGGGCCCGCATTAATAGCCAGGGTCACTCAGTCCCTGGCGAAGTCCTTGGGGACTACGTGGAAGTTCCACTGTGAATATAACCCCCAGAGTTCTGGTCAGGTGGAATGCATGAAGTGGACCCTAAGGGAAACCTTGACTAAAATGGCCCTTGAGTCTGGTGAAAATTGGGTGAAGCTCATACCCCTTGCCCTGTTTAAAGGTCAGAACACACCTGGTCCCTTCTCCCTATCATCTTACAAGATCCTATATGGCTCTGTTCCCCCCATCTTGTCCTCCTTCCCTGCCCCAGCTGGGCACCAAACTCTGACCTTGAGTAACCTTGTTTTCTCTATTTCTCCCAACTGCAACAGGACCTCTGGCCCCATTTACAGGCTCTCTTCCAACCTCCCCCACATGATCCCCACCCCTTTCAGCCAGGCGACTGGGTCTGGGTCAAGAAGCATCAGAAACATGCCCTACAAGCTTGATGGAAGGGGCCGTTCCTTGTCCTCTTCATCACTCCCGCTACCCTGAAGGTTGATGGCATCAGGCCCTGAGTCCCTCACTCACACATCTGGCCGGCCCAGCCGCCTTCCCCCAACATCTGGAGATTTAGCTGCCACCCAACTAATCCCTTGAAGCTCCATCTGACAAAATCCCCACCATGCTCTGGGTAATACTCCTGGCGCTCGTGACTGCCTACCAACCACATCAGGCCTCCTTCAGCCACCACAAGCTGTGGAAATGGATGACACACAACTGGGCCTGGCCAACCCCACTCACCACCAATACCACAACTGAACTGGTGAAACTGACTGCCACACCCTGGGACCTTGTGTGGGGCCCCCAGGGACTCCAAATCCCTCCACCCTATGCCTTAATGAAGGGATCTTCTACCTTTGCCCAGCTGCCATCCCGGGAAAATCTTACTGCAATGCCCTGAACCAGTACTATTGCCAATATTGGGGGTGTGAGGCCATTGTCACTGGGGGTAGTCAGATTGAGGGGTGTGGTCTGTGGACTGTGACCCCAGACCCTTGGCTATCCGTCACATGGGGGCCCCCAGGATGCAAACACTTGTGCTATGTTGCAGACACAGTCACTCCCTGTGACCGGTTGATTTTCAGCCCCATCCAACCAGAGTATGACTCTTGGCACCAGGGAAGGACATGGAGGATAAGGCTCTACCAGGAAGGAACTGACCTGTGAGGGTTATTTGTCATAAAAAAGGAACCAGTCCCGAGTCTACCCACCGCTATGATTGTACCAAACTCAGCCCTCTTACCCCTGCCTCCTGTTAAACTCCCCACTCCAACTCCAATCCCAGGGAACCAGACCACCCCCACTACAACCCCAGCACCCTCCGTCACAATCGCTAATGCCACGACCCCAGCACCCTACTCCAGAGCGAGCTTGTGGCCCCTTATTGAAGCCTCCTACGAGGCCCTAAATCAAACCTCACCTCCAGCTGCTGACTTTGCCTTGATTCCTGACCACCATGTTATGAAGCCATTTCCTTGAATGCCTCATACTCCAGAACCGAAAGGGCCTTGATCTTTTGTTCCTCAAGGAGGAAGGCCTCTGTGTCACCCTCAAGGAAGAGTGCTGTATATATACAGACAACACAGGGGTAGTCTGGGAGTCAGTAGCTTAACTTAAGCATAGTCTAGATGCCTGAGAATGCAAACACACTCACACTCAACCTTGGTACCAGGAAGAGTTTGCGAAATCCCCCTGGTTCACCACCCTCATCTCCACTATAGCTGGACCAATGTTAATTCTCTTCTTCCTTATCACTTTCGGGCCTTGTATAGTCTACCTACTGGTCTGCTTTGTGAAGGACCAGGTTGACAGAGTCATGCTCAATGTCCTCAGGCAGCTGTATCAGGCCCTGACAGGGCCCCCTGATGGCTACACTAATTCCCTGCCCCTGGAAGTTTCGGCTCGCCCCTGAAGGAGCATCATAAAATCAAAAGACCTGGGGAATGAAGGGAAGGGGTTTGCACTGTGTTCAAATGAACAGTTCCTGGAAAAACTGCAAGTCCACAGTTGAGAAAAATATCCTGGAAAAACTGTAAGATGCTCTACCCAAGGCCACAGCTGTTGAGACAGATATCCTGCTTATCCTCCCTTTTAAGCTACTCGCTATATATATGCACTCTCGGTCTTGCCCCAGTGCAGTTTTCCCTTGGGTGGCCTCCCTAGCGTGCTAGGAATAAACCTCTCCCTTTTGTCTTTACATTGTCTCTGTGTATTCCTTTGAGGGTTTCTTACACTTGGACCCTAACAATGGTCCATAATAAGGTGGCAAGGAACTGCATCAAAGGAGGAATAAGGCATATATGAAAGATGTTAGGAATGTTGAATTGACAGGACTTGGTACCTATTGGATATAGGGGAGAGGATAAGAGAGAGTGAGGAGTTGAGGATGGAACTGAAGGATTGGTGGTAGCCTCAGTAGTAAGAGAGGAGTACAGAAGTTAGAGAAACTACAGGGTGAAAAATAAGAAGCTCAATTTTGGACATATGAAATTTGAGATATCTATGATCATATTATTATCTGAAAAATTAAGTACTTGGATTAGCTAAGGTTACCTCCAGCTTCAAATCTATGATTTTTTAAAACTATGCCACAATGAGATGACACAATAGTGCTTTATTAGATTATTCTGTAGACCACATTATAGAAGATTATGAGATAATATTTTTATTAGCAGTAGAGTTACAAATGAGCACACTATGATATAGTAACCATTTTATATCTGTATCTACTACTTGACAAGGAAGTAACCCTGATTGCTCAAAGCCAATACCCAGGGAGTAGAAATTGATAAATCAATCCAAACAGAGAATGTCTGGCATTTCACTATACAACTGTTATCAAATGAGTATCCTAGATAGATTCAGAAAGCCTCATTTCAGGTTATTCCTCTAACAATGTAATTCTTAGTTCTGGTCTTTCAACACTTATTTGTATTTTTGGAAGGGAAAACCAAGAAACGAAACTACAGACATCTTTAGTATTATAGTATTTACCTGTAATGAAGTTTTAGAATCAAGCTTTCAAATTATTTCTTTTAGTGCCATTGTATATTTATTCTATACCTATTAAAGAGATGTTGGTATAATCAGGTTCTTAAAATACTAATTATTCACCATGAGGTCTCTGTGTATGTGCCTTTACTACCTTGATCTCTTTTTCCATTCTTTCCATCTAAGTACATGCAGATAGTACATGACACAAGTGATTGAATTCACTGGCAATTTATTTCTGAAAACATGATAATAGGGATTACAGGTAAAATGAACAATGACAGCCTCAGTGCAAAGCAAGATAGCAACATCTGCTAGAGCTGAATACTCTAGCACACACTGTACATTAAAATACTCTAGGAAATGGTGACTAGATTACATTGCAAGATACAAACTGTACTCAGTACAGGCATTTGGACACAATCCCACCATAAGGCCATCTTCAAATTGCAATTTAGATTTCCCATTCTTTTTGAGCATTTCTGTTTATAATACAATGAAATATGAAAGATTTAATATATGGTTTGTGTCGTAGAAAATACTCCTATACTTTCTGATTGCAGCTATACCAGATGACACAATATCTTCACAATTTCTTTAAAAATTTTGCTAATAATTGAAATGGGTGTGTATTGGGATAAGAGGGAGGTAAAGATATGTTTATAGAGGGGAAGTATGTTTAGTAGGGAGAAAGAGTAAGGAGATGAGTGTGAATCAAATTATTTTATTTAATACCTTGAACATTTTTCAGATACTGGGAAGAATGTGACACACTGTATTATAATGGTGTAGCTAGGAAGGCACTAAAGTTAAAAAGGTAACTTTAGGCAAAATAGAAAGCAAAAAAAAAAATTGCCTGGAATATGTGCCAGAAAAGCAAGGCAGCTAGTCTCTTTAGATTTCATGAATTTTAAGATTAAATAAGGGGTGAGGAAGCAGGAAAAGTAGGAAGGGCCAAGGTTATGAAGGGATTTAAAGACAAAGATAGGAATATCTGAGTGAAAATATTATTTTAGATATTAATTTCCTTTCTGACTGTGGGCAAATCATTTAGCCTCAATTTGCCTCTGTTTTCTCTCCTTGACATTAATTCAGAAGAATTTTTCCAAATGTGGTCCACTTGTCTGGGTTCTTAGGCATTTTTGTCTGTCAGGTAGTAGGTACTATTGTAAGAAAGGATAAAGAAAAAGAGCCTTTGTTTTCCAATTAGCTCTTCCCAACAACAATAGTTTATCCTCCAATTCACTCTATTAAATACCACATGGCAATGATGAGTTTTTACTGGTCTTCTCTTTCACCCACCTGGAGATCTGGTGAATGAATCACTTTACTTTATGTTAAGAAAATAAAATGCACATTTGTCAGCCACATAGCAAAGAGATAGATTATAATTATATCACTATTTAGTTCTAGATATTTAGATTTTTAGTTTATCATTTTAAGGTTCTTCTTTCAATCATACTTCAATTAGATGCTGATAATATGGATCCTATATTCTTCTTTACTGTGAAGAAACATCTTTTCTCAGTGTTCCTCTCACAGATATCCTTAATGTTGTCCCTTATTTTAGTAAAACTCAACACCAAAAGAGGAGTCACCTTATAAAAGAAGCAGAGAGAGAGAAGGAAAGAAGGAGAGAGGAAGGAAGGAGAGAGAAAGGGAAAAAGGAAGGAAATAAATATAGTGTATAGTGAATTATCAATTATTTAGACATGATAGAACATTATTTGAAAGTATTTAAATTTGAAAATATTTAAATAGGTTAACTTTCAGATCTCCTAGAAATAAACAATTTAAGGATTGTTTTTCCAAATTTGCTATTTCTTTAAAAACTACTCAAAATATTTTTATAACATAAATTATCTGTATAAGTTTGTAATATTAATTCACTGGCTTAAAAGGCTATAGATAAAGAAGAAAGGTCAGAAGTAGGGGAGGATATAAAAATGCCAGGGAGTCCACATGTGACAATCATAACTTTGAATGTGAATGGTATGAACTCACCCATAAAATGTAGACAAATAGCAGATTGGATTAGATCCCAAAACCCTACCATCTGTTGTCTTCAAGAAACACATATGAGGAAGGTTGATACTCACAAGGTTAGAATTAAAGGATGGAATAAGACCTTTTGGGCCTCAACTGATAGAAAGAAGGCAGGAGTTGCAATCATGATATCTGACAAAGCAAAAGCAAAAATAGACTTGATCAAAAGGGATAGGGAAGGTAAATATATTCTGTTAAAAGGGACTATAGACAATAAGGAAATATCACTAATCCACATGTATGCACCAAATGGTATAGCATCCAAATTTTTAATGGAGAAACTAGGAGAATTGAAGGAGGAAATAGACAGTAAAACCATATTAGTTGGGAGACTTGAACTCACCCATAAAACATAGACAAATAGCAGAATGGATTAGAATCAAAAACCCTAACATATGTTGTTTTCAAGAAACACACATGAGGCAGGTAGACACTCACAAGGTCAGAATTAAAGGATGGAGTAAGACCTTCTGGGCCTCAACTGATAGAAAGAAGGCAGGAGTTGCAATCATGATATCTGACAAAGCCAAAGCAAAAATAGACCTGATTAAAAGGGATAGGGAAGGTAACTATATTTTGTTAAAAGGGACTTTAGATGAGGAAATATCACTAATCAACATGTATGCACCAAATAGTGCATTTTTCTAATGGAGAATTTCTAATGGAGAAAATAGGAGAATTGAAGGAAGAAATAGACAACAAAACCATATTAGTGGGAGATTTGAACCAACTACTATAAATTTAGATAAATCAAATAAAAACATAAATAAGAAAGAGGTAAAAGAAGTGAATGAAATCTTAGAAATATTAGAGTTAATAGACATATGGAGGAAAATAAATAGGGACAAAAAGGAATACACCTTCTTCTCGGCACCACATGGCACATTCACAAAGATTGACCATATACTAAGTCACGGAAACATGACATCCAAATGCAGAAAAGCAGAAATAACAAATGCATCCTTTTCAGATCACAATGCAATAAAAATAATGATCAATAAGGGTACATGGAAAACCAAATCAAAAATTAATTGGAAACTAAATAATATTATATTCCAAAACTGGTTAGTAAGAGAACAAATCATAGAAAGAATTAATAATTTCCTCAAAGAAAATGACAATGGTGAGACATCCTTTAAAACCTTATGGGATGCAGCTAAAGCAATAATCAGAGTTAAATTCATATCCCTGAGTGCATATATTAACAAACTAGGGAGGGCAGAGATGAATGAATTGGAAATGCAAATCAAAAAACTTGAAAGCAAACAAATTAAAAAACCTTTGAAGAAAACCAAACTAGAGATCCTAAAAATTAAGGGAGAAATTAATAAAATCAAAAGTGATAGAACTATTGTGCTAATAAACAAGACTAGAAGCTGGTACTTTTAAAAAATAGACAAAGTACTAATCACTCTAATTAAAAAAAGGAAAGAAGAAAGGCAAATTAACAGCATCAAAAATGAAAAGGGGGATCTCACCTCCAATGAAGAGGAAATTAAGGCAATCATTAAAAATTACTTTGCCAAATGACATGGCAATAAATATACAAATCTAGGTGATACGGATGAATATATACAAAAATATAAATTGCCT
Organism: Monodelphis domestica; assembly: GCF_027887165.1. Classification (NCBI taxonomy): domain Eukaryota; kingdom Metazoa; phylum Chordata; class Mammalia; order Didelphimorphia; family Didelphidae; genus Monodelphis; species Monodelphis domestica. Next base: position 96,290,557 of record NC_077228.1, on the reverse strand, counting down.
AGACTAACAGAAGAAGAAATAGATTTCTTAAATAATCCCATATCAGAAAAAGAAATCCAACAGACCATCAAAGAACTCCCTAAGAAAAAATCCGCAGGACCCGACAGATTTACAAGTGAATTCTATCAAACATTCAAAGAACAGTTAATCCCAATACTATACAAACTATTTGACATAATAAGCAAAGAGGGGGTTCTACCAAACTCCTCTTATAACAGAAACATGGTACTGATTCCAAATACAGGCAGGTCAAAAACAGAGAAAGAAAATTATAGACCAATGTCCCTAATGAATAAAGATGCAAAAATCTTAAATAGGATACTAGCAAAAAGACCCCAGCAAGTGATCAGAAGGGTCATTTACCATGATCTAGTAGGATTCATACCAGGGATGCAGGGCTGGCTGGTTCAATATTAGGAAAACCATCCACATAACTGACCATATCAACAAGCAAACGAACAAAAATCACATAATTATTTCAGTAGAACCAGAAAATCCTTTGATAAAATACAACACTCATTCCTATTAAAAACACTATAGGACTTCCGGTTAAGATGGCGGCTTAGAGAAAGCTGAAGTTCAGATCTCCGGAAAACCCTTCCCGACCGATCTCAAACTAGAAGCTCCTAAGGCGTCGAAATTCAAAACGATCAACAGCACAGACCCTGGGAACCCTCCTCCTGGACCTGGACCCGGTTCAAAAGGTACGGCTCCCCTTAAAAGCCAGAACCCGAGATCCCTCGGACCTCAGGGGTAGGAGCGCAGAGTCCAAGGCTCCCAGAAGCGGCAGCCGCGCCGGGCTCAGAGAGCAGGGTCTGAGGAACAACAACCCTCAGGGTCTTCTACCCAAGTCCCAGTCCGGGTGAAAGTTACTGCCTGGGGCCTCCGCTGCAGAGAGCTGGTCAAAACAACAGCAACCCTCAGGGCGGGCAAGACAGCCTCACGGGCTGGATCCTGCTATCCAAGTCTCAGTGAAAGTCTGTGCTCTCGGAGCTTGGGGAAGCGGCAGCCCATCCCCCCGCAGGCCGACGAAACAGCCTCATGGCCAGGGATTCTGAAGGCAACTTCCGGAAATCAAGCCAGGGGGAGAGTGTGGCCTCGTTGTCCGACCCTTCCATTCCAGTTCCAGTGAGGCATATTCAGTTTAACCCAGGGAACGCTCATAGAACCAACATCTGCCCAGGACTAAAGCCTCTGATCACCAGACAAAGACAAGAAAAGCCAATCCTCCACGTTCAGAGATGACAAACTCCACAGAAGCACAGAAGCCCCAAAATACCAAGAAAAATAAGAAGAAAGGGGCGACTCTGGACACATTCTATGGAGCCAAAATACAAAATACAGAGCAGATAGAAGAAGATATACAAGAAAATTCTCCAAAATCTTCCAAAGGAAATAGAAACTCTCCACAAACCCATGAAGAATTTGAATCAGAAAGGACCAAAAAGATGGAAGCCCTCTGGGAGGAAAAGTGGGAAATGATGCAAAAGAAATTCACGCATCTACAAAACCAGTTTGACCAAACTGTAAAAGAAAACCAGGCTTTAAAGCAAGAACTAATAAAGCAAAGCCAAAACACCAAGAAATTAGAAGAGAACATAAAATATCTCACCGACAAGGTGATAGATCTGGAAAACAGGGGGAGAAGAGAAAATTTAAGAATAATTGGACTCCCAGAAAAGCCAGAAATAAACACCAAACTAGACATGGTGATACAAGATATAATCAAAGAAAATTGCCCAGAGATTCTAGAACAAGGGGGCAATACATCCACTGACAGAGCTCACAGAACACCTTCTACACTAAACCCCCAAAAGACAACTCCCAGGAATGTAATTGCCAAATTCCAAAGCTATCAAACAAAAGAAAAAATCCTACAGGAAGCCAGAAAAAGACAATTTAGATATAAAGGAATGCCAATCAGGGTCACACAAGACCTTGCAAGTTCTACGCTGAATGATCGTAAGGCATGGAACATGATCTTCAGAAAGGCAAGAGAGCTGGGTCTCCAACCAAGAATCAGCTACCCAGCAAAACTGACTATATACTTCCAAGGGAAAGTATGGGCATTCAACAAAATAGAAGACTTCCAACTTTTTGCAAAGAAAAGACCAGAGCTCTGTGGAAAGTTTGATACCGAAAATCAAAGAGCAAGGAATACCTGAAAAGGTAAATATTAAGGAAAGGGGAAAAATGTTATCTTCTTTTACTCAAACTCTCCTCTATAAGGACTACATTTATATCAACCTATGTATACTAATATGTGGGGAAAATGTAATGTATAAATAGGGGGTAAAGAAAGACCAAATAGAATAATGGTTCTCACACAAAGATTCACAGGGGAAGGGGAGGGGAAGAAAACTCCTATAAGAAGGAGAGGAAGAGAGGGGGGGGTTACTTAAACCTCAATCTCAGGGAAATCAACTCTGAGAGGGAAAAACATCCAGATCCATTGGGATCTTGAATTCTATCTTACCCAACAAGGGTAAGGAGAAGGGAAAACCAAGGGGGGGAGGGGGAGAGGGAGAACAAAAAGGGAGGGAAAGAGAGGGGGGAGGGGGAGGGAACAAAAAGGGAGGGACTAAAAAGGGAAACATCAAGGGAGGGGACAAGGGGGACTGATTCAAAGTAAATCACTTCTACTAAAAGGTAGAGCCGAAGAAGAAAAGGTTAGAATTAGGGAAGGCAATCAAAATGCCAGGGAGTCCACAAATGACAATCATAACTTTGAACGTGAATGGGATGAACTCACCCATAAAACGTAGACGAATAGCTGAATGGATTAGAATCCAAAACCCTACCATATGTTGTCTTCAAGAAACACACATGAGGCGGGTTGACACCCACAAGGTCAGAATTAAAGGATGGAATAAGACCTTCTGGGCCTCAACTGATAGAAAGGAGGCAGGAGTGGTAATCATGATATCTGATAAAGCCAATGCAAAAATAGACCTGATCAAAAGGGATAGGGAAGGTAATTATATTTTGTTAAAAGGGACTCTAGACAATGAGGAAATATCATTAATCAACATGTATGCACCAAATAATATAGCACCCAAATTTCTAATGGAGAAACTAGGAGAATTGAAGGAAGAAATAGACAATAAAACCATACTAGTGGGAGACTTAAACCAACCATTATCAAATTTAGATAAATCAAATCAAAAAATAAATAAGAAAGAGGTAAAAGAAGTGAATGAAATCTTAGAAAAATTAGAATTAATAGACATATGGAGAAAAATAAATAGGGATAAAAAGGAATACACCTTCTTCTCAGCACCACATGGCACATTCACAAAAAATTGACCATACATTAGGTCACAGAAACATAGCACACAAATGCAAAAAAGCAGAAATAATGAATGCAGCCTTCTCAGATCACAAGGCAATAAAAATAATGATTAGTAATGGTACATGGAAAACCAAATCTAAAACCAATTGGAAATTAAACAATATGATACTCCAAAACCGTTTAGCTAAAGAAGAAATCATAGAAACAATTAATAATTTCATCAAGGAAAATGACAATGGCGAAACATCCTTTCAAACCTTTTGGGATGCAGCCAAAGCGGTAATCAGAGGCAAATTCATATCCCTGAAAGCTCATATTAACAAACAAGGGAGAGCAGAGATCAATCAATTGGAAATGCAATTGAAAAAACTGGAAAGCGATCAAATTAAAAACCCCCAGCAGAAAACCAAATTAGAAATCCTAAAAATTAAGGGAGAAATTAATAAAATCGAAAGTGATAGAACTATTGATTTAATAAATGAGACAAGAAGCTGGTACTTTGAAAAAACAAACAAAATAGACAAAGTACTGGTCAATCTAATTAAAAAAAGGAAGGAAGAAAAGCAAATTCACAGCATTAAAGATGAAAAGGGGGACAGCACCTCCAATGAGGAGGAAATTAAGGCAATCATTAGAAATTACTTTGCCCAATTATATGGCAATAAATACACCAATTTAGGAGAAATGGATGAATATATACAAAAATACAAACTGCCTAGACTAACAGAAGAGGAAATAGAATTCTTAAATAATCCCATATCAGAAATTGAAATCCATCAAGCCATCAAAGAATTTCCTAAGAAAAAATCCCCAGGGCCTGATGGATTCACCTGTGAATTCTATCAAACATTCAGAGAACAGTTAACCCCAATACTATACAAACTATTTGACATAATAAGCAAAGAGGGAGTTCTACCAAACTCCTTTTACGACACAAACATGGTACTGATTCCAAAACCAGGCAGGTCAAAAACAGAGAAAGAAAACTATAGACCAATCTCCCTAATGAATATAGATGCAAAAATTTTAAATAGGATACTAGCAAAAAGACTCCAGCAAGTGATCAGAAGGATCATTCACCATGATCAAGTAGGATTCATACCAGGGATACAGGGCTGGTTCAACATTAGGAAAACCATCCACATAATTGACCACATCAACAAGCAAAGTAGCAAGAACCACATGATTATTTCAATAGATGCAGAAAAAGCCTTTGATAAAATACAACACCCATTCCTATTAAAAACACTAGAAAGCATAGGAATAGAAGGGTCATTCCTAAAAATAATAAACAGTATATATCTAAAACTAACAGCTAATATCATCTGCAATGGGGATAAACTAGATGCATTCCCAATAAGATCAGGAGTGAAACAAGGATGCCCATTATCACCTCTACTATTTGACATTGTACTAGAAACACTAGCAGTAGCAATTAGAGAAGATAAAGAAATTGAAGGCATCAGAATAGGCAAGGAGGAGACCAAGTTATCACTCTTTGCGGATGACATGATGGTCTACTTAAAGAATCCTAGAGATTCAACCAAAAAGCTAATTGAAATAATCAACAACTTTAGCAAAGTTGCAGGATACAAAATAAACCCACATAAATCATCAGCTTTTCTATATATCTCCAACACAGCTCAGCAGCAAGAACTAGAAAGAGAAATCCCATTCAAAATCACCTTAGACAAAATAAAATACCTAGGAATCTATCTCCCAAGACAAACACAGGAACTATATGAACACAACTACAAAACACTCGCCACACAACTAAAACTAGACTTGAACAATTGGAAAAACATTAACTGCTCATGGATAGGATGAGCCAATATAATAAAAATCACCATCCTACCCAAACTTATTTATCTATTTAGTGCCATACCCATTGAACTACCAAAATACTTCTTCACTGATTTAGAAAAAACCATAACAAAGTTCATTTGGAAGAACAAAAGATCAAGGATATCCAGGGAAATAATGAAAAAAAAAAACACATATGATGGGGGCCTTGCAGTCCCTGACCTAAAACTATATTACAAAGCAGCAGTCATCAAAACAATTTGGTACTGGCTAAGAAACAGAATGGATCATCAGTGGAATAGACTGGGGGAAAGCGACCTCAGCAAGACAGTATACGATAATCCCAAAGATCCCAGCTTTTGGGACAAAAATCCACTATTCGATAAAAACTGCTGGGAAAATTGGAAGACAGTGTGGGAGAGACTAGGAATAGATCAACACCTCACACCCTACACCAAGATAAATTCAAAATGGGTGAGTGACTTAAACATAAAGAAGGAAACCATAAGTAAATTGGGTAAACACAGAATAGTATACATGTCAGACCTTTGGGAGGGGAAAGGCTTTAAAACCAAGCAAGATATAGAAAGAATCACAAAATGTAAAATAAATAATTTTGACTACATCAAACTAAAAAGCTTTTGTACAAACAAAACCAATATAACTAAAATCAGAAGGGAAACAACAAATTGGGAAAAAATCTTCATAGAAACCTCTGACAAAGGTTTAATTACTCATATTTATAATGAGCTAAATCAATTGTACAAAAAATCAAGCCATTCTCCAATTGATAAATGGGCAAGGGACATGGATAGGCAGTTCTCAGATAAAGAAATCAAAACTATTAACAAGCACATGAAGAAGTGTTCTACATCTCTTATAATCAGAGAGATGCAAATCAAAACAACTCTGAGGTATCACCTCACACCTAGCAGATTGGCTAACATAACAGCAAAGGAAAGTAATGAATGCTGGAGGGGATGTGGCAAAGTAGGGACATTAATTCATTGCTGGTGGAGTTGTGAACTGATCCAACCATTCTGGAGGGCAATTTGGAACTATGCCCAAAGGGCGACAAAAGAATATCTACCCTTTGACCCAGCCATAGCACTGCTGGGTCTGTACCCCAAAGAGATAATGGACACAAAGACTTGTACAAAAATATTCATAGCTGCGCTTTTTGTGGTGGCCCAAAACTGGAAAACGAGGGCATGCCCATCAATTGGGGAATGGCTGAACAAACTGTGGTATATGTTGGTGATGGAATACTATTGTGCTCAAAGGAATAATAAAGTGGAGAAGTTCCATGGAGACTGGAACAACCTCCAGGAAGTGATGCAGAGCAAGAGGAGCAGAACCAGGAGAACATTGTACACAGAGACTAATACACTGTGGTATAATCGAATGTAATGGACTTCTACATTAGGGGCGGTGTAATGTCCCTGAACAACTTACAGGGATCCAGGAGAAAAAAAACACCATTCATAAGCAAAGGATAAACTATGGGAGTGGAAACACCGAGAAAAAGCAACTGCCTGAATACAGAGGTTGAGGGGACATGACAGAGGATAGACTTTAAATGAACACTCTAATGCAAATACTATCAACAAAGCAATGGGTTCAAATCAAGAAAACATCTAATGCCCAGTGGACTTACGCGTCGGCTATGGGGGGTGGGGGGGGAGGAAAAGAAAATGATCTATGTCTTTAACGAATAATGCTTGGAAATGATCAAATAAAATATATTAAAAAAAAATAAAAAAAATGAAGTGTGAAAAAAAAAAACACTATAAAGCATAGGAATAGAAGTGACATTCCTAAAAATAATAAACAGTATATATCTAAAACCAGGAGCTAATATCATCTGCAATGGGGATAAACTAGATGCATTCTCAATAAGATCAGGAGTGAAACAAGGATGCCCATTATCACCTCTACTATTTGACATTGTACTAGAAACACTAGCAGTAGCAATTAGAGAAGATAAAGAAATTGAAGGCATCAGAATAGGCAAGATGGAGACCAAGTTATCACTCTTTGCAGATGACATGATGGTCTACTTAAAGAATCCTAGAGATTCAACCAAAAAGCTAATTAAAATAATCAACAACTTTAGCAAAGTTGCAGGATACAAAATAAACCCACATAAATCATCAGCCTTTCTATATATCTCCAACACAGCTCAGCAGCAAGAACTAGAAAGAGAAATCCCATTCAAAATCACCTTAGACAAAATAAAATACCTAGGAATCTATCTCCCAAGACAAACACAGGAACTATATGAACACAACTACAAAACACTCGCCACACAACTAAAACTAGACTTGAACAAATGGAAAAACATTAACTGCTCATGGATAGGACGAGCCAATATAATAAAAATGACCATCCTACCCAAACTTATTTATCTATTTAGTGCCATACCTATTGAACTTCCAAAAAAAATCTTTACTGATTTAGAAAAAAATATATAACAAATTTCATTTGGAAGAACAAAGGATCAAAGATATCCAGGGAAATCATGAAAAAAATACAAAGGAAGGGGGCCTTGCAGTCCCAGATCTCAAACTATATTACAAAGCAGCAGTCATCAAAACAATTTGGTACTGGCTAAGAGACAGGAAGTAGAATCAGTGGAATAGACTTGGCGCAAGTATCCTCAGCAAGACAGTATATGTTAAACCCAAAGATCCCAGCTTTTGGGACAAAAATCCACCATTTGATAAAAACTGCTGGGAAAATTGGAATGCAGTGTGGGAGAGATTAGGTTTGAATCAACTACCTCACACCCTACACCAAGATAAATTCAAAATGGGTGAATGACTTAAACATAAAGAAGGAAACTATAAGTAAATTAGGCAAACTTAGAATAGTATACATCTCAGACCTTTAGGAAGGGAAAGACTTCAAAACCAAGCAAGACTTAGAAAGTCACAAAATGTAAAATAAATAATTTAGAATATATCAAATTAAAAAGCTTTTGTACAAACAAAACCAATGTAACTAAAATCAGAAGAGAAGCAACAAATTGGGAAACAATCTTCATAAAAACCTCTGACAAAGGTTTAATTACTCAAATTTACAGAGCTAAATCAATTGTACAAAAAATCAAGCCATTCTCCAATTGATAAATGGGCAAGGGACATGAATAGGCAGTTCTCAGCCAAAGAAATCAAAACTATTAATAAGCACATGAAAAAGTGCTCTAAATCTCTTTTAATCAGAGAGATGCAAATCAAAATAATCCTGAGGTATCACCTCACACCTAGAAGATTGGCTAACATTACAGCTATGGAAAGTAATGAATGCTGGAGGGGATGTGGCAAAGTAGGGACATTAATGCATTCCTGGTGGAGTTGTGAATTGATCCAACCATTCTGGAGGGCAATTTGGAACTATGCCTAAAGGACACTAAAAGCCTTTGATCCAGCCCTTTGATCCAGCCATACCACTGATGGGTTTGTACCCCAAAGAGATAATAAGGAAAAAGCCTTGTAGAAGAATATTCATAGCTGTGCTCTTTGTGGTGGCCAAAAATTGGAAAATGAGGAGATGCCCTTCAATTAGGGAATGGCTGAACAAATTGTGGTATATGTTGGTGATGGAATACTATTGTGCTAAAAGGAATAATAAAGTGGAGGAATTCCATGGAGACTGGAACAACCTCCAGAAAGTGATGCAGAGTGAAAGGAGCAGAACCAGGAAATCATTGTACACAGAGACTGATACACTGTGGTACAATCGAACATAATGGACTTCTCCATTAGTGTCCATGCTTTGTCCTTGAACAATCTGCAGGGATCTAGTAGAAAAAACACTATCCACAAGCAGAGGACAAACTGTGGGAGTAAAAACACTGAGGAAAAGGAAGTGTTTGACTGCAGCGGTTAAGGGGATATGTCTTAGGAGAGATTCTAAATGAACACTAATGCAAATACCAACAACATGGAAATGGTTTCGAATCAAGAACACATGTGAAACCCAGTGGAATCGTGCATAGGCTATGGGGGGGGGGGGGTGGCGGCAGAGGAAAAGAAAATGATCTTTGTCTCCAATGAATAATGTTTTGAAATGACCAAATAAAATATTGTTTTAAAAAAAGTGACTACATCATACCTATGTGCTTCTGTCACATTCCTTGAAAATTTTTACTTTAAAATTCAACTCTGTGTTGGTGGTTACTGTTTTTTATTTTATGTCAATGAATTTTTTGAAACCAGTAACATCTCTATGTTGGGTGTTAATCTTTATTTCTTGAAAGAGAATAATTCTTTACTCTGTTTTCTCTATTGGATTTTTCTCTGGATTTGGGATTTGGTAGAAAAAAAACATTTCCTGATTTATCTAGGAAAGAATTTTTGTTTGGAAAAACAAGCACAGATAAAGTTTTTTGGTTGTTTATTATTTATTTTGTTTTCCATGTTTAATGATGTTTTAAGCATGAAATCCTTTAAAAAGAATTGGACTGATTAGTTTTGTGACTTTTTAAATATTGTTTCATCATTTTTGAAGCATTCCTGAAGTCTACTGCCACATTAAAAAAAATGAATGCTTGTTTACCACCACACCCTTTCCCTAATAAAATTAGGTCTATTTTTTAAATTCTCATGAATTTCTTGTTGTACTCTGAATTTCCTACCTTTACTATGATTAGTATTTTTTCATATATTTTCACTCATTTAATTTTTTTTCTAAATTACATGTGTTACATTATTTAAAAATGTTAATTATTTCAATCAGTTTTTAATTTCTTCTCTAGGAGTGATATGTTTGTTTTTCTCATTGCTTATTCTAATTCCTTCAATCACTTTTTTTTCTTTTCTGATTTAAAAAAATACTTTACATGGTATTGGAATGAATTGTTCTTTAAGTGTTTGGAGGAATTCACTATGAATCCATCAGGTCCTGAAGATTTTTTCTTAAGAAGCTCATTGATGACTTGTTCAATATATTTTTTAAGATAGGGTTGTTTAAATATCTATTTCCTCTTCTGTTAATGTGCACAATTTATATTTTTCCAAAAATATTTATCCATTTCACTTAGATTGTCCAATTTATTGGCAAAGAATTGGGCAAAATAATTCCCAATAATTACATTAATTTCATGCACATTGGTTGTGAATTCACCCTTTCTTTTCATTTTTTAAATAAAATCAGGTTTAGGTTTCCTTTATTAATTTAACAGTTTTCTTCATTTCAATTTAATTAATCTCCTTGTATTTTCAATGTTTGCAACTTTGTTTTGAATTGGGGATTACTTATTTGTTCTTTTTCTAGTTCTTTTTTAGTTGTATTCTCAATTCATTGCTTCATCTGTTTTCTTTTTCTGTTTTGTTGATGAAAGTATTTAGTAATAGAAATTATTTCTCTCCAAGTATAGCTGTGGAGCATCTGATAAATTTTAGTACACTGTTTCATTGTTCTCATTCTTTTTAATGAAATTTTGGGGTTTTTTAATTTTGTTCTTTGACACATTCATTATGCAAGATCAGATTATTTCATTTCCTTTTCATCTTGATGTATGCGCTCTTGTTCTTAATGAACATAATTTTTATTTCATTAAGTTATGAAAAATGCATTTACATTTCTATTTTTCTGCATTTGGTTGTAAGGATTTTAATAATTTTAATAATTAGAGGATTTTTTACTCCATGAAAGAGGATCAATTTTTATGTGGATTCCATGTACCACTCAGGAAAGATTCTCTTCTCATTAATCAAAATAGAATCAAAAGATTCTATTCTCATTACATTTTCTCCAGATAGCTATTCTAACTTCATAAAAAAACTATGTTTTTTTAGTTGTTTTTTGTTTGCTTGTTTCTCTTTCTTAATTAGCTTTTGGTGAGTATATGTTTGATTGAGTTCTATGTTTGGGAATCAAATTTTCTGTTTAATTCTGCTCTTTCTTTATGAATGCTTGGAAGTCTTCTATTTTATTAAACAATCATACTTTCCCCTGCAAGAATATAGTCAGTTTTTTTCTAGGTAGCTGATTCTTGGTTGTAGACCTAGTTCTTTTAATTTCAGGAATATCATATTCCATGCCTACTGGCCCTTCAGTGTAGATGCAACTAGATCCCATGTTATTCTAACTGTGATTCCATGGTTTGACTTCTTCTTAGCAACTTGTAATATTTTTTCCTTTGTCTGGTAGTTCTTGAATTTGGCTAATTCCTAGGTGTTGTCAGTTGGGGATTAAATACAGGAGGTGATCTGTGGATTCTTTCAATCTCCACTTTTCCTTCTTTTCTAGAATATTGGGGCAGTTTTTTGGATAATTTCCTGTAGGATGATGTCCAGACTTTTCCTTTTGTCATGGTCTTCTGGTAGACCAAGGATTCTTAAATTGTCTCTCCTGGAATGATTCTCTAAATCTTCTGTTTTGTGAATGAGATGTTTCATATTTTACTCAATTTTTCCTTCTTTTGGTTTTGTTTTATAGTTTCCTGCTGCCTTGTGAAGTTGCTTGCTTCTAATTTCTGTATTCTGGTTTTTAAAGACTGAATTTCATCCCTGGCTTTTTGGTCATCCTTCTCCTTCTAGTCTGATTTTCTTTGGAGGTAATCTTTCATCTTCTCTGGCTCATGTTTCATTTTCTTTGCCTCATCCTTCATCTCCTTTGCCTCATTTTCAAACTGATTAATTTTGGCTTTCAAGACACTATTTTCTCATTTTAGTTCAAGTGCCTCTGTTTCCAGATGACTTATCTTGCTTTATAAGTTATTTTCCCCAGTTGTCTTCAGCCTCTCATAATTGTGTTTTGAATTGTATTTTGAGTTCTTCCAAAGCCTGTGTCCAATTTGCTGGGGTTTCTGTGTTTTTGCTTGGTGTTCCTTGATCCTCCTCTATTATATTTACTCTTTGTTTTTGCCTGGATAGAAGCTGTTGATTGTGATTTATTTTTTATTTTTCTGTTGTTTGCTCATATTTGCCCTTCTTTCCCCCCCATAGTTGCCTGTACTGTTGCTCCTCTTGTGTGATAAATCTGTGGGTTTGGGCTTTTCTGTCAGTCTTCACCCTTGGAGCTTAGCAAGGCACTCAGAGCAGTCTGAGGGGAAGGGGTGTTGGAGCTTGGGCTTCCCTACCCTCAGAAAGCTTGATGAGATCAAGCCCAGATGAGTTCAAATTGCAGAGCTGGATATGCCCTGAGGTCAAAATCTTGGGAAAGGGGGTGGGCAATATGGAGTGTCTCTGCTTCTGTGACGAGCCTGCATGCTCTGTGCTTCTCCTCAATCTGCCTCCCCAGCCACCTGTATTTGGAGCCCTGAACCTGGCACAGTTTGTTCCCCAAAGCACTCCCTCTAGACTAGCACCCTTGCCTGCCTAGAGATTCCAGCCACTGCTGGAGGCTCAGTACTGTGGGTGGGGTAGAGGGTCCTGGAACCTTCTTTCTTCCTTCTCCTTAAACCTGAGTATTCTCAAATTCAGGCTTTTTTGGGTGTGTACCTTTTAAGTTGAGTCTAGCAGGATGGTTCCTTAGCTCTGTCCTGTTGTTAGGTTTGGTTTACTGTTCACTAGGAGTATTTGGTTTATAATCAGTGAGGAAGAGTTTTCAGGGGTCTGAACTTTAGCCACCTCTATGCTGCCACCTTGACTCCACCTCTTCCCTTCATTTTTAACAGCCTTTAATTTTGTATTTTTTTAGGTGATATAAATTACCCTATTCTTTCTTTCCCTTACCCCTTCTCTCAATATGCCTCTCTTGCTTACCTCTTAATTTAATTTTTTATCATCATACCATCATAAGCAACTCATACCTGTGATTTCTATTTATGTAAGAATGTAGAGAATTTAACCTTATTAAATCTTTATGATTTCTCTTTTTTGTTTACCATTTTATGCTAGCTCAGTATTGTATTTGAAAATGACATATTCTATTTACCTTTAGTCTTTTCATCAGGAATGTTTGAAAGTCATGTATTTCCCCAAACACAATAAACTGTGAAAATTGTAAGAACTATAATAAATACAATGATTCTTTTGATTCCAGAGGACTCATGAAGAACTATTTTATCAATTGCAGAGACATTAGAGATTTAAGATGTAGCAAATATATATATATATATATATATTTTAGAAACAACTATTGAAGTTATTTGTTTTTTGCTTGTGTATGCCTATTTTCAGAAAAAAAAAAGATTATTCTTTTCCTTTCATAAAATTGAATTAGGGATAGATTTTCTTTCAATTTTTAAAATAGTATTATGTTTGCTCCAGGATACCTACACGTGTCTAAGGTAGTATTCAAACTCAAATCTTCCTCCTTCTAAAATCTATATTCCATCTACTTTTTCACCTATAATTTACTACAAACTGCTTAAAAACAGCAATTTTATTGTTAATCCTCTTTCACTGATTTTTTAAATCATAGAAAATACAATAGGTATCATAATTATAGGACATGCATATGTATGTACTTATTTATGTATAATTATTTATGATTTCCCCTAATACTTACCTTTTTAACTTTACACGTGAATGTCAATGAGATTTTTGGGCAAAGATAGACTTACCCATTTAAATTCTACAAGGAAAAAGTTATAGCCTGTAAGGTTTGAGAAGAGATCCTAATTGGACCCTGCAGTCTGATGAAGAGACTAGCCTGAGGGCAGGGAAGAGTCAGGTGAGCATTCTGGGAAAGATAAATGACAGCTGAGAGGAATGGCCTCACTTCTAGCATTGGAAGGAGACTGTGAGGAGCATTTCCTGAGGGTCAGAGAAATATCTGAAGCCAGGAGGACAAAGGAAAAGAAACCTTATTTCTACCTTGTTACATACCTGTCTCCAGCTAGAAAATCATCCACAACCTCCTTTTACTGATCTCCTGCCACTCAAGACTGACAATGCGGCAGTTGGACTCTTTGGCCAGAGCCAAACTACCCTCTCCTTTGGGTCTCTCCATTTTCTTACCTCTCCCTGGTTAAATAATAGACCTATTAGTTTAAATTAGTATAGTGTTAAGTTATAAGGATGAAGGTGTTGAGAAAAAGGCTTGAGGCATATAGCCTCCCTTTGATTTCTAACAACTATTGAATATTGATCTTAGCGCATTCCTAATCCCTCCATCCTGCTGCCCTAACCCTCCAAACACTTTATTTCCCCAGCTCTCCAAATAAATTTCATTGTATGTCTGTTAGAGATTGGTTATAGTTTTCTTGAGAAAATAGAAGTTGGGGTGTGGGGAACAAGATCAAAGGCGAAATCTTGTTTCATCCATGACAAGCAAAGATCCAGCTTGTCATTGGGGTTATAGGGAAGGGTCCAAAAACAAAGACCCTTACCCTTGCAAGAGACTGTCTGAGACCTTACATCCTTCTGGCAGTTTGAGCTCACCTTCAAGACCCAAGGATATAATTTGTAGTGTATCCTTGGAAAGAGAGTTAGACAGATTCCTTCTGTCTCTCTCTGTATAATCCATAACTCTAAGGTCAGCTTTCCTCACATCCCTTTGCCTCCATATCTCCCTTCAACCCCTCAGTAGAGAAACTCATCCATCCAGTGGATTAAATCCTGTTCACCCCTCTCCATTAGTAAGAGAGGAGGATTCTCTCTTCCCTTTCCCTCCTCTTTAACAAGCCAAAGAAGAGTTTAATATAATATCTTCACTTAAAGAAAGATTACTTTAAATATTTATTTTTACATGTTATATAATTTACAATTATTGTTTTCTCACATTTTGGGATTCATGTTTTCTTTCATTCTTAACCCTTACCCAAGATGGCAGATAATATGATGTATGCTGTTGTAACAAGGGAATCACTTTAAAAGACTGATATATATATATATATTAATTTAAGGTCGCCAAGGAATCAGCTATGTAATTCCTAAATGAAAAACTCAAATCAGCCGTCAGCCTTTTTTGGAGTTTAATTACAATAGGAGTAAGAAAGGAATTAGAGATAGAGAGAGAGAAAAAGGGAGAGAAGGGAATAGGGCTTAAATACCCCTTCTGTTTAGGCTGGGCCAAAAGGCCCAAGCCCTTAGATAGCTGGAGCAAAGAAAAGAGACCAGTCCCTATTACTCACGTGTCCAAAATGGAGAAACAGTCTCAGGGGCCCCCACCTTCAGCTTCCTTCAGAGCAAGCCTTCTCAGAGCCCAGGAACCACACCGACCAAAAACTCAACAACCACCTCCAGCTTCAGACCCCCTATCTTTCAGGAAAAACCCTCCAAGTTCATCCCCTCAGTTCTCCCATCTACCAATCACTCTTCATCAATTTCCCTCTGCCAATGGAGGCTCTAGCTTAACCCAGGACTGCCCAGAGGTTTCTGGCTTTTGCACATGTCTGTTGAAGGTCATATTTTCAAATGATTAAATCTTTACTCCTTTGCTACAGCCCTTTCTAAATCCTGTTAACTTGAGTATGGTAGAGATTGGAATAATTAAATTTTGATCTAGGCTGCAGCCCTTACTCAATCCTATTAGGATTGAATAGGGTGGAGATTTATTCCAAGTATCTCCATTGTATCAATTCTAAAATCAATCAAGACTCAAAGAAATTCCTGTTCTATGCTTAAGCATAGGTCAAAGTCCTTTCCATTGTTCAGCAAAGGGTTTCTGTCCTAAAGTAATCTTAAGAAGGGAAGAGAAGGAACCTCCCATGCCAATGGGGTTCCCATTCCAATAGACTATCAGTAAGAAATTTTCCAAGTATGAAATATCCCAATGGTGAAATTTCCAACATTTATAAGTCTAAGGAAATTTGAGGTTTACACTGTATATGTGATATCATACAATATATATTTCCATATTCATAATGTTGTGAAAGAAGACATATTGCTTAGACTAGAGGAAAAATAATATCATAGGAAATAAAGTGAAGGTAGTATGCTTCAATCTCCCTTCAGTCCCTTCAGGCCCTAGAAGTTCCTTTTATGGTGATGGATAGTCTGTTTTTGTTGAGTTTCTGAAGATAACATTTTGTGAATATTTTTACAATTAAATTTTTTTTCTAGTCAATGTCTTTCTTCATGATATTTGTCATTCTCTAGTTGCTTAATAAAAAATTGAAGAAAACATGATTTATATTCACATTTAGTTACTAAAATTATTTTAATTGATGGTATCATAAATCTTGACTAGGTTTCTTACAGAGGTATTATTCATTAACCAGAAATGCTTCATTTTTGTTCAAAACAGTGTGTTCATAGTTTTAAGAAATCCTTATTTTAGAAATTCAACCATGAAGATTGACATCTGGTCTCTAACTTACAGATTTAGTGATTATCCTGACATAAAGATCTCAAGTGGTATATCCTAGTCCTGTACTCATACAGTCAAGTATATGCACTAGGAAGGATTTGAACTCTAAGGAAAGCCTTTTTATCTGCTACACTGTTGCTTCTCAAGAATGATATTCTCTGAAATGGAATGAATGCATGGTATCAAGTTCAAATATTGCATTAAGGATGGCAACATTTATTTTCAATGGATTGGTTGGATATATGGATATATGGATATATATATATATATATATATAAACACCATGGGGACATATTACAACCAATGTTCAGTTATACATGTGTGGATTATTTATGGCAAAAATTTACCATCACTTTGTACTCAGGAAATGGGAGCTAATAGTTGCCTAACCAAAATAAATTTACAGAAGTAAATTTGCTCCCAAAACAGCCATATAAGTTCATTCATCTCTTTAACTCTCATGGAAAGTATTTAACTGAGCATACCAAAACTACATATACTATATCTTTTTTAAAGGAAAGAAACTTAAAATTATTTTTTTAAAAAGAAAAAAAAAAGTTGGCACTTTTCTCAATTTTTTCAGTGTCACTTTAGGAAATGTATAAAGCATCTAGAAATAAAAATCCAACAGGAGGGGAAGGCATTATAAAATTTTGGAGTAAATTTTGAATTTGTGCATAGCCCTTTGTAATTTCTGAGTTTTCCAAAAGTAGTATTGTTCACCAGCAATGCTAACAAAACCAGACTTCTTTAAGAAAGTTCTGAAACTCTCACTGATTAAAAGCAATTAAATATTTTCTATAAAGTGAATGAAAGGTAAGAATAAAAAAGACCTACTCAAAGCCAAGAAACCATTTAATTCACTTTTAAAGATTTAAAATTATTCCATGGATCAATTTTTAATTTGTACTGCATTTAAAACCATTGAAATCACCTTAGCTTTGTATTAATTAGACTTTTCTTTCATTACCTGAAAAATTGAGTTGTCTCATCAGAACTTTCTGATTTAAAAAATAACGAATCATTTACAAAATTGTACATTATATTACTATACTTTAAAAATACTTGTTAACAGAAATATTTACTGAGTAAAGATGAAAAAATGCATTTGTATTTCTTGCTGATTCCTGAACCCCTTCTCTTTAATTTGGTTGCCAAAACTATCTCTAGGGGAGTATTATTAGGTTTACCATTCCCAGTTATATAACATAGAAATTAATTTTTTGTTAATTGTCATTTGGTAGGAAGAAAGGCATATATTCTGCCAAAATTTAATACTGGTTTAGCTCCTGGAAGAATCTGGAAATGTTAAATTGCAGGCTTTCCCTGAATAACTGTGACAATGGAGAAGAAAATGCTAGAGCTGGAGATCATAGTATGGTCAATGTATTTACAGCTGGGAACATCCTTAGCAGAAACGGAGAGATGACAATGGAGGATTTACATGACCTGAAGTCCTTGTTTTCATTTTTCTGGTCATTAAAAGTAATTTTTTTGCAAAATATTTTTCAAGACTTCATTGATCTTCTCATCTTTTGGAAATAGATAGGTAATGGTTTCTATTAAGAAAGATAGAATCTAAACACCAAATTGGAAAGCTTGAAAAATCAAGGGGAAGATGAATAAAATTGAAAATAAGAAAAGCATTGAACTAGTAAATAAGTATTCAATTTTATGGAAAAAAACAAATTAAATAAATCATTGAATAACTTTATTAGAAAAAGAAAGAAGAAAACTGAATTATCAGTGTCAAAATTGAGAAAAAAAGACAAGATAATATTAGGAATACACAAGAAATTGAAACAATTATTGGAAGTTCTTTTGCCTGAGTATATGACAATAAATATGACAATATAAGTAAAATAGATAAATATTTACAAAACATATATATTATTCAGATTAACAACAGAGGGAGAAAAGTGCATAAAGAATTCCATCACAGAAAAAGAAATTGAATGAAAAATGAAAGATTTCCTTTAGAAAAAGAGCTAGAGGCCAGATGGATTTACAAGTGAATTCTATGAAACACTCAAAGAGCAACTACCTCCCAAAATACATAAACTATTTGGGGAATGGGGGAAGATGAAATACTTCCAAATTCTTTTTATGATACCATATGGTACTCATACCTAAAACAGGAAGACCTAAAATAGAGAAAAAAATATCAGTCAACTTTCCCAGTGAATTGAAGGAAGAAAAATTCCTAGCAAGGAGATTATCACATTATCTCACAAGGATCATACAGCATAATCAGGTGGATTTTATACCAGGAAATCACATGTGGTTCAGTATTAAGAAAACCCTCAGCATAATTGTTCAGATCATTAAAAATATTGATACCATGGAATCATTTCAACAGATGCAGAAAAGATTTTTGAAAATTTTAACAATCATTCATTATTAAAACATTAGAAAACATTGGAATAAATGGAACATTCTTTAACGTGATAAATGTCATCTATCTAAAACTATCAGTAGGTATTGTCTATAATGAGGAAGAACTAAATGTCCTCCTAATAAGATCAAGAATGAACCAAATATGCTCATTATAGCCAATATTATTTAACATTTAGTACAAATGCTAAATATAGCAATTAAAAGAGAAAAAGGAATTGAAGTAATTAGAAAAGGTAATGAGGAATCAAATTTATCACATTTCATAGATGATATGATGGTATACCTAGAGATTCCTAGAGAATTATCCAGAAAACTAACAGAAATAATTAACAACTTTAGCAAAGTCTCAGGATACAAAATAAACTCACATAAATCATAAACACATTCATATACACCATTAAAGTTCAAAAACAAGAGATAAAAAAGGAAAATCAATTCAAAATAACTCTAAGCACTATAAAATACTTGAAGGTATACCTACCAAAACAAATTAATCAATTATATTAACACAATTATAAAATATTCTTCAAAAATAAATTAGATATAAACAATTACTAAAACATTAATTGTTCATGGATAGGTTTGAGCCAATATGAACAAAAAATGATAATCCTATCTAAATTAATTTATCTATTAGTCACTTTATTTATTCAATTATTATCTGTGTGACATTGGACAAGTCAATTAACACCACTAAACTTCAGTTGTTTTATCCATAAATGATATTTTTAATAGCATTGATATCCCAGATGTTGAGGGGATTAAATGAGATGATGTAGTTCCTTATGAACTTTATAGTGTTATACAAATACTAGCTATTATTAAATCAAATAAGTCACTTGAAACTATGGTTTCTATAAAATTTTGGAAAATAATGGTCTGAATAAATTCTAAAATTGTTGGCCAAAATGCCTTACAGTGAAAAATAAATTAAGAAAGCATTTTACCAGTTTCCTTTAAGAAAAATATAGACTCCATCATTTTACTAGAATGCATCACCTATCTATTCATAAAATTGAAAACATCATTGAACTTTTGAAAAACAGGCCAATGTTAATGTATTTATACAGATGATTCATAGTTTTAATCATGAACAATATACATACACAAAAATATATATTACTTGAACAGTTAAAACTCCAAATTCCCAAGGTTATAAAGAACAGTTTAATAGTGACATAATTATTGAATAAGCTGCTCTAAAATAGCATATTAATATTGCCTTTATGGGGTATTGTTGAAACTTTAAGTCAATTCCTATATTCATGAGTGATTTGTGTATTATAAATGTATGTGTGTAAAACTCTTTTCTATTTTAAATATGCCACTAAACACAGTGTTAAGAATAATTCATATAGAATGTGACATTATTCTGAGTAACAGTACCCATTCTTAAGAAGAACCAAGTATGGTCTTGTAGGGAGAAAATGGGGTTAATTATATAAAAAGTTTTGACTAGATCATATTTAAAATAGGGTCTCCAGGAATTCAATTCATTCCCAAGAGATTTATTTACAAACTATAGAAAGAGTGAAGTAAGAAAATCAGAGAGAGGTTAGGGTAAGATATCTAGCCTAAGCACAAAGTAATTTCCTCCTGGCCCTTGACTCAATCCAGGCAGTAAGAGTTAGTCCATAGTTGATCTCAGCAAAGCTGAGGACCTGGGGAAGTATTCTTCAAGAAGTAGGTCTCTCCTAAGGCTAGTTTTTTTTTTCAGAAAATCCAGGAAAGGAGTCAGCTTTTTCACTCACCATGTGTCAGTCCAAAAGAAGAGATTTAAGAATAGCCTCATTAGGAACAGGGTCTCAGGTTCAGTCAGCAGATTCTTCTCCAGTCACAACTCCAAAGAATGAAGAACTCACTCTCACAGGAAATTGTAATTTCTTTCAAAGACACTTTCTTTTATGTCACTTCCAGTGCCTTCCTCCCCCTTTTACATGGACAAATCATAGTCTAAAGCCTTGCTTAGAACAGCCCAGGAGGCAGTCAATCAATTCTGATTCGTCACCCACTATTACACATGGGGGTCACAGATCTCCCCATTTAATGATTAAGTGGAATGTTTATAATTTGATGATTAGATCTAAATCTGGTCAGATTTCCTCACTCACCTGTAAGGAGCATGTTTATACTTTTGGTGATTAAATCTAACAATGGGCAGGGGAGTTAATTTAATTTTCACAATAAGGGGAAAGTTAATTAATTTCATTTTCACAATCAGGGGAGAGTTAAATTTAATCTCCACAGTCTCCAGATTAAAGAGTGAGCCATTAATGGCTAGATATATGTGAATGATTTAAATCTATGTGGTAAATTAATGAGGAAATGAGCATTGTATTTATCTTATGGAATTTTTCTCTAAAATAAAAGGGTCATTTGGAATTAATAACTATAAAATCTTTTAGGAGTGTTAGAGAAATATAAAAACTAAAGTTTAGAAGCTCATCATGAAGTCATATTAACCCAAGGACTAAGGTGATACCCCCAAATACTTTGTTGCTCTACAGGCTAGTTATTGTCATCCTTCACATAGGACACGTCACTATACCTCTCATCTCTGTGCCTTTGTACTATCTTCTTTGACCTGAATGTTCCACAACTTCAGTATCATATTTTGAAATCCTTTACTTATTTCAAGATTCAGATCAAACATTAGCTCCTGTAATAAAGAACGGTCATCTGTGGAAATTATTTCTTGTTGTGGTAACTGGAATATACTCTTGCTTGACTAGAGAGCTGCTACTAGGGGACACCTCAGGCTGCCTAGTTATAATGGAGATAGATGAGAGATGCTGCTAGAGAGATAGTTACTGCTAGAGGGGATTACTCTGGAGCTGCCTATGGATCAATAATGGCTAATAAGTCAAGATGTTTCCTACCTTCTTTCTCCCTTCACCTCCCAGGTTTTACCCAGCCTTTTTGCCTCCCTTTCCCCTCCCCCAGGCTTAGTCAGCCACCTTCTAATAACTCAGGGGAACTATGAGATTTCAGTGAAGTATTCTTTACTCTTCTATTCTCAGGTAAAGGGGTTTATTGGGAACAATAGGATGAGGATTGAAACTGAGGTAAGAGAGGTGAGGGTGTCCATAATCTCTAAGGAGAATTAGGAGGGTTTGAGAAATGTCAGTCTAGTCACAATTGGGACTCTGAGACATCCAGAGAGATGGAGGACAACTGTTAAATCTTCTTTCTTCAGTCAGATCATCTCTGCTTGAGTAATTCAAGTCCAGACTCTGTCAAAACCCCAAAGGTCTCTCTCTGCCTAGATAAGAAAAAAAGCCAGTCTCTTTTGGTCAGGAACCCAGAGAAGAGATTTCTCTCTTGGTTAGTCACCCCATAGAGAGCCCAAAAGTCCCAGTTTCTCTCCTCTGGCCAGGCTCCCGACTACCTCTCCTGGGAACATTCTGTTTGGAATCTTTGCCTTGATTGACAGACAGATCAAGTCCTTCACCTTGGTCTGTATGCCTGGCTTGTGCTGCAAATCCACTCTTTCTTCTTGTCTCTTCCACAATCCCCCCTTTTATTCTATAAAAAATGCACCTTGAATTTTTTAATGATACTTACCTTTATAATAATTCTATCTCTATTCTTCACCCTGAGCTATCTTAAATATTCTCTTACCCCACCAAATAACAAAATCCTAACTTATCTTAGCTATTCTGCCTGACTAGTGCTAAACTAAGAGTGGGATAGGAAAATGGTTTAAATAAGGGATTTTCATGAACATAGTTTTACAAAACAAATCAAGTAAATATTTTCAAATCATCTCAACAATTCCACTAACATTAAGAATATCCAAATATCCTATTTCCTAATGTCTATGCAGTCACTAAGAAAAAATTTCCTAACCCTAACAAATGCTAACCTACAATCATAATGCAATCTATCTTCTGTACTTCAGAACTTCTATGTCTCTACTTACTTAAGCCTTGGACAAATTCACTAGGCTATCACTATTGTTATTAATAATTAATATTAATGATTAGTAATAATAACTATATTGTGGAAGAGACATGAAGAAAGAGAGGATTTGCAAAACAAGCCAGGCATACAGACCAAGGTGAGGGACTTGATTTGTCTGTCAATCAAGGCAAAGATTCCAAACAGAATGTTCCCAGAAGAGGCAGTTTGGAGCCTGGCCAGAGGAGAGAAACTGGAACTTTTAGGCTCTCTATGGGGGAGGAAGGGTAGGAAATATCTTGACTTATTAGCCATTAGGGATCAATACGCAGCTCCAGAGAAACCTCTCTAGCAGTATCTATCTCTCTAGCAACATCTCTCATCTATCTCCATAACAAATAGGCATCCTGAAGGTTCCCCTTAGCAGCTTTCTAGTCTCATGCCAGAGTATATTCCAATCATTACAATCAGAATTACAACCAGATTGTCTATTTTATTACACTCCTCAAGATGCCTTCCTCATTTCTGTTTTCTTTCACTTCATGTTTAATTAAAACTTTCCCTTTAAGCTAATGTTATCCTACTCTGTATAAATGCTTATTTATTTATTTACATTTTATTTTCTGTGTTAGTATATAATATCCTAGGGCATAATAATCTATTTTTTCACAATTTTTCATACTACTGGCACTTATCACAGTAAGAAAGTATATATGATCAAATCACTTTTCCATCAATGTTTTGTGTCAGAAGTTATTAAATGCTTCCCCAGCAAGAGATTATTTTAAGGTGTTACTGCTATTGATCAACACTCTCAGCCACACAGAATTTCAAAAATTCCATGATGAAGATGTTGAAGCTGCCTACATACCAACTAAAACAATAACTTTCATTCAGCCTCTTACTCAGAGGTTAATATAGACATTTAAAGCATTATACACATGCTACCAGATGGAACGAATCATAGAAATTACCAAAGAAAAACCTGATGAAGGTAATATAATGAAAGTGTGGAAGGAGTTCAATATTGCCAGTGCCATTAATGTCATTGATAAAGCTACAAAAAATCAAGCCTAAGATAGTAGCTTCATGGTGGAAAAAAGTTTGGTCAGGACTTTCTTCTGGCTTTACCAAGGCTATAGATGATGCTGCAGAAAAAACGTCAACTTATAATTTTAAGATGTTGAGAGATGTAAAAATGGACTCGAATCCAGGACTTCGATCCCCAGAAGTCCTTGCTCCACTTCCTCAGAATGCCCTCTAATCTCACTGAGACCTCACCTGGGCCGAGAGCAAGATGAAGTATTTAACCTGGTTGTGAATAGACTCTGCCCTCTTTTTACTTCCTCTTCAGAGCACATGCAGCTCTCCACCTAGCAGGCAAGATGTGAGTGGTTGTGAATAGGCTCTCTGGGCCAGACATGTGCTTTTCTTACTTGTGTTTTCTTTATATTTTAACCTTCAATAAACTTCATAAAAAATAATACTCCTTGCAGAGAGAAACTAATTTCTACCTGCCTTAGTCTCCCCCCAATTTTTAATCTTTACAGAGAGAAGAGTTTGAGGATATCAAGCTAGGAGAAGTTAAAGAATTACTTGACAGCAACTTGGAAGCATTAATGGAGAATGAGCTCATGGAGGTGACAACTACTGAACAAACAGTGATAAATAGCAGAAGAAATAGTTACAGAGAATATATTTATAGTCTATAGCATTATGGAGGGTTTATATTGGTATAAGACTGTGTTGGATTATTTTTATGAAAGTAATCCATAAATGGTTTGTACCTTGAGGATCAAGCAATTGTGTGAGGAATCAACATCTATCTACACTACCATCTTTAAAGAAATGAAGATTGAAAAAAATGGAAATTACCACATATACTATTTCTTGAAGTTAAAACCCAATAGGACCCACCCATTCTACCTCTAGTGCCACCCCTGACACTCTATCTACCCCTACTACTTCTGCCAATTTTCCTTCTTGCAAAGCCTGGAAAAGAATGGTGATGAAGAGCTCTGTGATGATCTACCTCCACTCATGTTTATGGCAAGTATACTATAGAGTTAATAAGTAAATATTAATTTACTGATGTTAATAATGGGCTAGTGGTAACATGTAGTAATGTGCCAAATAAAATGTATAAGCACAATAAATAACTTATTAGTGTTACATATGTATGGGATTTGTGCATCTTAGGTGTACATTAAAATTGTTATGTCTAATTCCTGTAGATATGTGGTCATGAGCTTTCATCGCCACCATCAGCAATCAGCATTCTACTTGTTCACTTCAAATTAGATTGCACGAATTGTACCCTACACAAAGATAAACTCAGAATGGGTGAATGACTTGCAATCATAAGGAAATTAGGTGAACACAAAATAGTATACATGTCAGATTTTGGGAAAAGGAAAGATTTTAAGACCAAGCAAGAGTTAGAAAAAAATCACAAAATGTAAAAGAAATAATTTTGATTACATTAAATTAAAAAGTTTTCTAACAAAACCAATGCAACCAAAATTAGAAGAAAATCAACAAACTGGGAAAAAATCTTCACAACAAAAGCCTCTGACAAATGGCTAATTATTCAAATTTATAAAGAGTTAAATCAATTGTATGAAAAATTAAGCCATTTTCCAATTGATGCATGGGCAAGGGACATGAATAAACAATTTTCAGATAAGGAAATCAAAATTATTAATAAGTAATGAAAAAGAGCTCTAAATCTCTTATAATCAAAGAAATGCAAATCAAAACAATGCTGAGGTATCACCTCACACCTAGCAGATTGGCTAACAAGACAGCAAAGATAAGTAATGAATTCTGGAGGGGATGTGACAAAGTTGGGATATCAGTGCACTGCTAGTGTAGTTGTGAACTGATCCAACCATTCTGGAGGGCAATTTTGAACTGTGCCCAAAAGGTGATAAAAGACTTCCTGTCCTTTGATCCAGCCATAGCACTGCTGGGTTTGTACCCCAACAAGATAATAAAGAAAAAGACTTGTATAAGAATAGTCATAGCTGTGCTTTTCATGGTGGCAAAAAATAGGAAAATGAGGGGATGTCCTTAAATTGGGGAATGGCTGAATAAATTGTGGTATATGTTGGTGATGGAATACTACTGTGCCCAAAGGAATCATGAACTTGATTCTTTCGATCTCCACTTTTCCACCTTGTTCTAGAATGTCAGGGAAGTTTTCTTGAATAATTTCCTGTAGGATGATGTCCAGGATTTTTCTTTTGTCATTGTCTTCTGGTAGACCAATGATTCTTAAATTGTCTCTCCTGGAACGACTGGACTCCATTTGGTCCAATCCTCTCATTTCATATATGTTGAAACTGAGGTCCAGGTCAATTAAAGTTAAATATGTTAAATATGTAACTATCAGAAGAAGCCAGGGCTTTTGAACTCTAGATGTAATGTTCTATCTCTTGATTTCCTCAAATAGCTAATCAGAAAAAGTCATTTCTATTTTTTTGTGCATTTATGAATACATTTGAGGAGAAGATAAAAAGTTTGCTTGTATTATTTTTCATGAATATTTGTACAGAAATGCATTCAAGGAGATGAAAATCATATATAATATTTGCATTTTGCATGGAATATAGGTATTTGTTGAGTAAAAGTTATGATAAATCTTCTTTCATGAATTAATGCATCACTTTTCCAAATATTTAATAGGATTACTTCATATTACATATATATGCTCCATACTACAGGATGAATGTGTTTGCAAATAAATCACTTTTAATATTCTTAGTATAGTATGATGTTATTGTTGCACACATACTGAATTAGGTTAGAAATGCATGCTTTTGTTTCAATTAAATTTTCAGAAAAATGCTTAGTTCACATATTTCTTTTAGCTTTTTATTTTATCCTTTTTGAATTACATGGCACAATATTGGATGGCAAGATTATTGGAGCAGAGAGCATTTAATTCAATTCATTAAAATCCTATTAAAATTTCACATTGTAAAGGGGGTAATGATTACTTCTTTATTAAAATATACTTTCTATTTTTGACAGTTCATGAAGTCTTTTACAAAGCAATTCAATACTGAAATGTACACAGTAAAATAAAGGTTAGATGAACAACAAAATGTCATACCAGAGCATTCTAGGACATAGAAGAGTTTTGATTTTTAAATTTCATTATAAAATAGGTTTATATTAAAAATTAGAATCTGTTGCTTTTCTGTGGGATCTCTATGTTGACCTTCATTAGTTTGAATCCGATTTAACCTCTTACAATGTCACTGCTTACTCAGCTTTATTTTAACTGTCCTGAAAACAGGGGAGAGGCTTATTGAAGCACATTAAAAACCAAGCTCAAAATGACGAATTCACTTTCCTTCTTTTCCTATTTCTTACAAGGCTTTTCCTAGCTGAGAAGGCTGCCTGGCAATCTATCCAGGACTTTGAACATAGACAAAGCTGTCAACCTGTGATCATTCAGAAAGCAAAGACTTAAAGTGTGTTTCCCCATGTCTCCAATACATTAATCAGAAATCTCCTACTGCACTTCTCAAAATGATGGAGAAGAAAAGTGGTCAGGGTGATGGATTCTCTTTCCCTAAATGAGCCACAAATAGAAAACCATTTTGGATGCCTACTTTTCCGACATGTTCATGGAATATTATCAAAAATGCACACTGCATTTTCAAGGGGAAAGTTTTAAAAGATGAACTGGGTCACTATAGACATTCTATTACCTTAATATAAGAAGGAAACTGTAACAGTCATATGGTATTTTTTTGTTTTAATATATTATAGCTATTCCCTTAAGTATTGCCTCTGGAATGTAATTCTTTCTGATTGAAATGAAAAATATCTTAAATTACAACAAAAAAGAATCAAAGGCTTCCATCAATAGCAAAAAGTTAAGATACAGTTAAATAGTTACACATCTCATCTCATCTCTTGTTTTCTTTCTTCCCTGCATATATGTATACACATATACACATTCACATTCTTCTTCCTCTCTAAAACACACACACACACACACACACACACACACACGTTTTCTAAATAAAAGTTCAAAATGAGAATCTTATAAGTTTAAATCAATAGGAGAGAATATCAGATTTAAAAATTTTTCTAAGTTATTCTTTACCAATAATGGGGAAGAGTGGGATAGTAAATGAAGCGTTGCATTTAGAGTCAGGATGATATGACTTCATATCTTTATGATATGATATGATACATTCTAGCTATATGACAATGAGCAATTCCTTTAGTTTCTATGTCTCAAAAATTTCTTAATCATTATTTGTAGGAATCTTCATATATAGGGGTTTCAGTATACTAATAAAATTATAGATGTGGACCAAAGTACAGATTACTTTATATGCTAATTACTATGATTTATGGTTGAATATTTATGTTTCTACAAAATACAATTGAAAATATTTTTGTCCACCTATCTAATAAAGTTTGATATGATTCCAATTCCTCTTAGTCACTGACCCCCTCATAATATACAAAATCATAATTCTTTATTTAAGAAGAATTCTATTCTCTTTCTCTAATAACACATTTCCCCAATCTCTGCTTTATTTCTGAATAAAAATACACAGGTATGTATAATTCTCCAATAAATTTAAGAATTTTCAATTTTATACAGAGTAGGATTATAATAAAAATATGATAAGTATTGTTCAGAGGACTCCTGGTGAACTGAATTACTTCCCACCATCTACTTGATGAAATTATCACATGTAAGAAGCAGAAAATTGAGAAAATGAATATTAAAGCTTTTCTGCTTTTAGATTTCTAGTAGTTCACTGTGCATTTTACAAAGATTGTCATCACTTTCAGATTTAACTACCTTGTAAAAACTATGAGACTAAAATCTTTATTGCTTCAAACCATCCTTAGCCTAACTGAAAGAGGATATGGGTGAACAATCAAGTGTGTCCCAGGCACTGCTAGTAAAATTAGTGTAGTAAACCCTTTTGGTAATCTATAAAGAAGTTTCATTACTATTTTGGTAGAATTATAGGACAATTACTGTTGGCTAATTAAAAGATGAACTGCATCCTGCCTTTTAAAAAGCCCACAATCCTATATTATTTTTCTCTGTTATTTCTGAAAGTGATCTCGGAGAGACCAGAAATTTCTCCAGCAATCGTGATGGCATCTAACCTTGGAAGAAACTTGTTTCTTCAGCAGTGAAAAGTAGTGAAAGAACTTGACAAGTGAGAGATCACTGACCCCGAGGTCTAGTACTAAGTATTTGGTAAAAATTGTTGGGAAAACTGGAAAGCCTTTTGGAAGATTTAGACATATGCCAATATCTTTCACAATTTGCCAAGATCAAAATAGATATATGATGCAGGTATAAGAAAAATTTTATAAATAAGTTAGAAGTTCAGGGAAAATATTTCCTATCATCTTTTTGGATAGGAGAATAATTTATGCATAAAGAAGAGATAGAAAGCAATGTGAAGAGTAAAATGGATAATTTTGGATATACATTAAATTTAAAAGTTTTGCTTGTACAAATAAAACTAATGTAGACAAATTAGAAGGAAAGAAATAACTTGGGAAAACATTCATAGAAAGTTTCTTGGATAGAGATCTCATCTAAAATATATAGAGAACTTTGTCAAATATATAAAAACATTAGCAATTCCTCAATTGATAAGCAGTCAAAAGATAAGAATAGACAATTTTGGGATGAGGACATTAAATATATACGTATATATGTTCATATGAAAATATTCTAAATTTGTATTGATTACATAAATTCAAATCAAAACAACTCTATTATATCACACCTATCATATTGGCTAAAATAATAAGAAAACAGAATGATAAATGTCAGTGTTTGTGGAAAAATTGAGATGCTAATACATTGTTGCTGGACCAGTGAACTGATCCAACCATTTTTGGAGGACAATCTGGCATTATATCCATTAATTAATAAAACCAAGTATATCGTTTGACCAAATAATACCACTACTAGGTTTATTTCCTAAGGTAATCAAGGAAAAAAGTAAAATAAATCATACATTCTAAAATATTTGTAGCAACACTTTTTTTGTATTGGCAAAGAACTGGAAACTGAAGGGATGTATATTAATTGAGGAATACCTGAACAAGTTGTGGTATATGGTTGTGAAGAAATACTATCATGGCATAAGAAATGAAGAAAATGATCATTAAAAAAAACCTGAAAAGACTTCTGGGAAATGATGAAAAGCTAAATAAATAAGCAGAACTGGGAGAATCTTGAACATAGTAACAATGATAATGTATTATGATCAAATGTGAATGAGTTACCTATTATTAATAAGGCAAGAATCAAAGACAAATCCAAAGGACTCATAAGAAAAAAAACTATCCACTACTATAGAAAGAACAGAATCTGATTGCAAATTGACACATTTCATGTTATATCTTCCATGATTTTTTCTCAAATGTAGGCAATATGTGCCTTATTTCACAACATGGGAAACTAGAAAATGCATAGCCTATGTCATATTGCCTACCTTCTTGGGGAAGGGAGTGTGTTATAAGGTGTTGTAAGATAGATTTTTGGATATATCTAATATAATAATTTCTTTTTGATTAACATATATTATTTATATTTATATATAGATAAATGGTGTCAAAATACTGTGCATTTATATATTCTATATGTTCCCATATGTATCTACAAGATCTTATTTTTAAAAAATATTTTATTTTCCCCTATTGCTTGTAAAAACAATTTTAACATTTTTTTAAAATAGGTTTGAGTTCTAAATTTTCATATTTCTTTTGACCTTTCCTCCCTACCTTCTCACTGCTCCTCTCTCCTCTCATTGAGACAGTAAGGAGCCTGATAGATTTTCCTTGTGTAATTATGTAAAACATTTTTCCCATATTAAGCATTTTGTGGAAGAATCTCAAAAGAAAATAAAAGAAAAAAGGAAAATGTATGTTTTTCAGTCTTCCTTTAGACTCCATTAATTCTTTCTGGAATTGCAGATGGTATTTTTCATCATGAGTCTCTGGGATTATCATAGCTGCCTACATTGCTGAGAATAACTAGGTGAATCACAGTTGTTCATCAAGAAATATTGCTGTCACTGTTTCTTCTTCTCACTTCACTTTCCAACAGTTCATTTAAGTCTTTTCAGATTGTTCTGAAAACATCTTACTTGCTATTTCTTATAGCATGACAGTATTATATAACTATTATCCATGACAACTTTTTCAGCCATTCCCCAATTGGTGTACAACCCTTCTCTGAATTGGAAATTCACAAGAGAGTCGCAACAAATACTTTTATACAAATGAGTCCTTTTCCTTTTTGTATTTCTTTGAGATACAGGCCTAATAATGGCATCGATGTTCACAAAGTACACACAATTTTAGAGTCCATTGGGCAAAGTTCCAAATTACTTTTCAGAATGGTTGGATCAGATCACAACTCTATCAACAGTATGTCAGTGTCCCATTTTTCCTGCATTCTTTCCAACATTTATCATTTTCCTTTTCTGTTATATTAGCCAACCTGATAGTGCCAACTTCTGGAGGTATTTGAACATTGGGCTAAGGAATTTGAGTATTGCCTAACAATGTAAAAACAATGATTTTGTTTTGTTTTGTTTTAATAGAGAAATGGATACTTTTTGTTTGAGGATTAAGTAGGGTATCCAAGTGAAGGTCTTTTGTTGGGTACACAAGGCAGTCTAACTGAAGCAACAAAGCACCTGGAGAGAGGAAAAAAGTGGCATTAACTAGGCAAGTTTGAAAACTGCCATCATCTTAACCAACATCTCCCCTCAGATTCTGAAGAAAAGACTGTAAAATCCTGAAATCATTAACTATGGCCCACAAACCATAAAAATGGTTTACATCCTGTTCCAGTAGTCGATAAGAATAAAATAATGATAGAGGGAGGTCATCCTTCCTTATTGCCACCAGCAAAAACTGCTAACCATTATTGACATTTCTAATCATTGTGGAGATAAGAATCACATTCTTCATCACTGCCAGCAACAATTACTGAGGAGCTGACATGAACAGTCAGATAGGTGCAGGAGCTTTAAGAGTATCAGTGGCCTCCAAACCTGCTCCCAGTCACATTCTCTTAGCCATCATTCATGGAAAAGAACTCCTGTAGACAAATATACAGTCCTTCCAACCAATAGTCAATCAGATTTCCTACAGAATACTGGTATAATAGACTAATTGAAGCACAAAGGGATCTTGAGGATCCCTTGAGGAAAAGAATCAGAATGAATGAGCCAGAGAAGACAAATCATAACAGTCAGCTTGATGAAGACATCCCAGGACCCTGAACTCTAGAATCTTGGGAGTAGTAGTGATTCTAGCCCAATTCACACAGACATCATCTTTAGATATGACATTTGTGGAGTGGCAGGCTGGCAATGACTTCTATAGATTCTGAAGCCACACCTATTGAAGATCTATGAAGGAAAGTTTTTGCTATTAAAGTCCAGGGCATAGTCTAATATGTCAACATCAAAAATTGCTGAGATTATATAAGTGGAAATGACATTAAAGAAGAAATATATGTATAGATATATATATGATTTTTTACATTGGACCCAACCACCATGCCATTTTTTCCTGTTGACTTCTTGCTGAAACTTTACATGTGAATAGTCTCCAATATTAGAATGTGAGTTTCTTGAGAATCAAGATTATTATACTATTCCAGTTGCATTGTCAGTACTTTGCACATAGTAATTGCTTAATAAATGATTTGTATCTGTGGGAACTGCCTGCAGTTCCTACTTAATATCTTCATGGGTGGACACCTGAGAAGAAGAATGGAGACTGAGGGAAAATGGATGAAGGGGTGAGACAGACAGACAGACAGGAATAAAGACTCAGAGACAGAGTGCTCCAGTGATGTGTGTGTGAGAGAGAGAGAGAGAGAGAGAGAGAGAGAGAGAGAGAGAGAGAGAGAGAGATTTGCATGTGTCCTGGAAATTTTATTGGACAATTTAGGAATGTGGAGTGGGAGGTAGCTAATGAACATGTGGCATGGTATACATTTTAACATTGTCTCAATTGACAGTCATGTAATCAGAGGAGAAGGTTAATTGAACATGTGACTTGGTATGGAATTTGGTCTAACAAGGTGGGAGCTAGGACCCTGTGGCAAATAATATCCTGCTCAGGAATTCTTTTGTACTTTGGACCTAAGATTTGGAATTAAAATAATCAAAAAGTAACATGACCATGAGTCTGGTATATGAACACATAAGATACAATATCAGTACACCAATAATACTTTCAAGATGCTAATATATCTGGCATGCTACAATTTCTTTATTCACTAATAGGAATATAATTCTGGAGCAAAAGGTTTGGAAGGCTCCTGGAAAGGCATTGTTAGTTGAGGCAAT
Source organism: Monodelphis domestica (assembly GCF_027887165.1). Lineage (NCBI taxonomy): Eukaryota > Metazoa > Chordata > Mammalia > Didelphimorphia > Didelphidae > Monodelphis > Monodelphis domestica. The sequence goes on along the minus strand of NC_077228.1, from coordinate 96,257,581 downwards.
GGGAGCAAATGCTGTCTAGACAAAGGAGAGAACAGAGATAAAGAGGAAAAGTAAGCTAAAAAATAAACTATGAATTAAACCCATATTTAAGGTCTGGAAAAAGACTGAAAATACAGTAGATACACTTAGAGAAGTATGAGAAGAAGTGATAATGATGTGACTTCAAAGTAAAAGGAGTGACTTCTCAGCAAAGGATGTCTACAGTGTCAGAAACTTCAGTAATTAAGGTAAAAAGGACCTGAACCAATAAGATTTAGACTAAATTTGATGATAAAGAGGTGATCTGTAAACTAATAAACTATGCTCTCAATATAATGGAGTAATGAGAAATTGTAGATAAAAATAATTCTTTAAAAGATAGCAGTAAAAGGGAAAAAAGGTGAATTTAGCAAAATGTAGAAGAATGAACAAGAAGAGCATTTTATTGTTTGTGTGTTTATAATTAAAATTATGGTGAGGGCATAGGTAGGTTGATTATATAACCTATAAATCCTAACATGGAATTTGTCATATGGAAGGTATCCAGTCCACATTGTAGATATTGTTTTTCTAATTGAGTGTATCAGCTGACGTGCTGCTCATGCATTACAGCACTTAGTAAAATTCTAGATCTATGCCTTATGAATTTCTGTCATCATTCTATTTTTTTCCTTTTAATTGTTTTCCCATATGAATAAGTTTATTCAATTTAGAACCTTATTCCTTGGTTACAATAATCACATTATTTCCCTCCCTCCCCTCTCTCCACTCTTCCCACAGTCTATGCGCAATTTCATTGGGTATTACATGTGTCCTTGATCAGAACCCATTTCCATGTTGTTGTTTACACTAGGGTGTTCATTTAGAGTCTACATCCACAACAATATGCCTTCAACCCATGTATTCAAGCAGTTGTTTTTCTTTGATGTTCTTACTCCCACAGTGTTTCCTCTGAATGTGGATAGTGGTTTTCATTGCCACTAATGGAGAAGTCCATTACATTTGGTTGTACCACAGTGTATTGGTCTCTGTGGACAATGTTCTCCTGGTTCCGCTCCTCTCACTCTGCATCAATTCCTGATGGTTAATTTGGTGGCAAACTGTAACACAAAGTTTTGATAAGACATATGTGACATTTTACCTAAATACTCGGTATCCTCTTTTTGACTTATTTTTTTCCCTTTTCTTTCTAAACTCTGATATTCCAAGAACCTCTTCTTTGATATATTAAATGTTTCACCTTTCATTTCTCCATTCTTATTCACTAGAGGTCAGTATTGTGTAAATCCTTTAAACAACATCATCAGAATTTCACTAATTTATTTTGGGGTCACTTTCTATGCCAGGGAATTCTTTAAAAGTACTTTATAGAGAATTTAAAGTATAATTAGATTACTTTTCCATTGTCAAGAAAATTGGAAGAGTCCTTAAATGTATATTCAATCCAAAAAAACCAACAACTTAATATTTTCTGAGTGTCAGGGAAAAGAATATATAGGTCATTTTTAAAAAATGATTTTCAAAAAGTATTTTTATATTCTCTTGAAATGGAGGCATTTAGAAGGAAAAATATGGAGAAGGAATGGTTAAGGAGGCAGTGGATTATTATTTTTAAGGAGATGTTTATCATCAAATCTTTTACTCTATAACCAAAACTCAAGACATTGAAATATTTTGTATGAGTTCTGAGGGAATACTTCACTTTTTGTTGATTATTTTAAGAAAATATCATTTTTGATATTTTTGAAAAATATCTTGAAAAAAGGTGATGAATAAAGTTAAGACATTTTCAGATTTAATTACTTACTATAATAAGTATTACAAAATCAATCTACTCAACAATTCCTGAAACAAGTTGATTATTTATTTTACATATATACCAAACATTGAAAATTCAATCTTTATTTTTAAACTTAATGTTGCTAATTCTGGTTTGTACTTTTAGACAAAGCTTCTAGTTGATAATTATTGGTAGATTTTCCTATTCCCAAGTTAAATATACATTTTTTCATTAGAAATGTCATTCCTTTTGGTTTCACTGAAATGTATTATCATGTATTAACTTAGTTTTGAGGTCATATGGTACTATAGCTATAGTGAATCTGGACTGGAACTCAGGAAGATTTGAGTTCAATTCTTGTCCCAGTAGCTTAATAGAAATAAATTATTAGAGATACAACTTCCTCATATGTAACATGGAGATAATATTTAGAGAAACGATATTTGAAGATTTTTATACAATACTATAATGTTATATATATATGTGTATATATATATATATATATACACACACACACACACACACACACACACACACACACACACACACATACATACACAGGTTGAATAACAACTGTTTAAGGCTAGATTTGAAGTTAGGTCTTCCTGACTCATCTTCAGTATCTATCCCCTCCACTACCTAGCAGCCTCTTTTCTGTTTCCTTTGTATACATTTTGGAAATACTTATATGCATATTTGATTCTCCTAATTTTCTGTATGTTCCTTGAATCTATTTCTTTTTTTATCTTTGTATCTCAGAATGAAAAATATCAGGCATATAATAGGAGTAATATATGAGTATTAGTTTACATTAATTAGTTGTGATAGTTGTGATATAGTCTGCTTTTAATTATTGTATGTTGGTGGAATTATTTCTATTTTTAAATGATTAGAGCACTATCTAGGAAATTATGCTCTTTTTAAGGGGATATGAACATGCTTGACTCCATACAGAAAAGCAGGTGATTGAAGGATGCTAAATTCATAAACTGTTAAACACAGGCTACATGTCTTCATTTAAATTAATGTTTTTCAATTTTTTTTATCTCTCCTAATTCTCCCTGCCATTGACAGATAAAAAAGAAAACCCTTACAGAAAATGTCAAGTAAAACAAATTCTCCTTTGGACTATATAAAAAAAATATGTCACTTTATGGCATTTTAATTCATCAACTTTCTTTCATGAAGTGGTTAACTTGTCTCATAAGTAAGTTGGCCATTTCATGGATCAGTTCAAACTTGTCCATATTAATATTTTGTTTTGTATTCATTTCCCCCTTCACAATTCTGATTCCTTCAGTCAACACCAGTTTAAATATGTCTTTCTAGGTTTCCATTATACTGTCTCTGTGATTATTTCACATGATATAATATTGTTCCATTATATTATTATACCCATATTTGTTCACTTATTACTAATTGATGGAAAGCATTTTAGTTTCTAGTTATTTGCCATCACAATTGCTGCTCTAAAGAGCAGACATAATTAATCCTTATTTTTGGTTGAGTTGTAAATTGGACCAGCAATTCTAGAAAGTGATTTGGAGGTATGCACACAAAATTGCTAAAGAGTAAATACCCCGTTGTCCAACAATATTACCCCTTGACCTTTGTCACAAAGTGACCAAATAAAGCAGGAAAATGCTATGACCAATTTTATATGTATCATCTGAAAGGCATAAATTGTGTATAATAAAACCAAGTAGTCCAGAGTGAAATTTGATCAAGACTCCCATTAAATTTATAAGCATACTTTTGATTTTTTTTGATTATTTGATAATTTTGATTATCATGGATCTAGTGGAAAACATCTCATGTGAGATAAAATGTATGAAGAGAAGTAGACAAATACAAGGAAATACATGATGTTTTAAAATACATAACAAAGGCTTTTGGCTTTAGAGAGAATTGAAATGCTTAATTCTACTCTTATCAATCATATTTTTCTTCTTCAGTTTCTTTTTTCTAAATCAGAACTTGTGGAACAGAAAGGAATGAAGGAGGAAAATGAGAAAGGGGAGGAATTGGTATAGACGGTTTGGAAGGGTTGATATTGTAAAGCAACCAGAGATAAAAGACAAATTTTAGAGAATTTGATGAAAAGTAAAAGAACTACTACAGGGGAAAAAGAAGATGATGGTATGGGAGTTCAGTCTGAAGGAAAATGATTGAAGGAAATGGTCTGGATAGGTAGGATTCTAACAATCGAAATATCCCTGTTCTTGGAGTCAGAACCCAAAGGATATGAATACAGATCCTGCCTCTATTAATTACTATCTCTGTGATCTTAATTAAGTCTCTTAAGCTCTCAGGGATCAGTTTTCTCATGTGAAAAATGATAAAATTAGACTAAATAGGCTCTAAGTTCCCTTCCATATCTCACTCCATGATCCTATGATACAGAGAGGAGAAAGTTGGCAGGACAAGATGAGAAAGGAAAGATAAGTATCCAAATTGAGAAGAAAAGGAAGGTTATAAAGGAAAGGAAGCAGTGTGTTATATTCAAGCAGCTAATAGCTGGTAAATAAAACATACCAAGAAAGATTTAAGAGAGGAAATTTAAATTTCCTATACTCAGTTTTAATATCAAGGACTGAGGATTTCAATGAGTATCAGGTGAAGGAGAAATTTTGTAGAAATTCCAATGAGTGCTCAATATTCTTATATATTGTGATTAATTGAATGCTCTCCCTACACAAAGATTGGGTTGGTCTCTCAAGTGGAGGAAATGGTGAAGTGGTGTGAGTTATTCCTCTCCATGCTATGGGTTATTAAGAACAAATAATTTTAAAAGAGAAAGATAAAAAAGAATAAGGAAAAGAGATGAAAAGGAAATCAAATGAGAAAGAAAAATGAAAGAAATATCAAGTGATGCTTCTGTGTAAGAAGAAAGAAATAAAGATGTCCAAGGGTAAGAGAGGAATGTTGACGATCATTAGTTTGGATAGTAGATACATTTCATGCAAAGGAGAAAGGTAAACCATGAAATAATTTTTTGAGAATACAGGGATTTAAATGATAGGTCTTTATTTCTGAGAAAAATTCAGAGTCCCTAAAAAAGCTTTGTAATATGCAGAAAGCAATACATCCAGATTCCTCATGTTTTATTTTAGAAAACTTAAGTAAGGTGACTTTAGAGAGGTAAAATGACTTACTTATAGTCACATAGTTTGTATGTGTTGTAGGTATCAAGTAAAGTCTATCTGACTGAGTCCAGCATTCTATCCACAGACTTGCTATAATTCATCATTTACTCTATGTAATTCTGGGCATGATATTAAATATCCTTCTCTGAGGCTTAAATCACTCATTTATAAAGTGGAAAACAATAATAAGAAATATGTAATGTATTAACTAATCCAGTATTCTGAAGAAAAAACACCTGTTCATTTTAAATTGTAATAAAAATGTGCTGAGGCAGCACATGATACAGTAGATAAAGGGGACGTGAGGTCAGGAGGACACAGACTGTCGTACTCATTTTCACTCTTATTGCCTCTGTGAACATGAATAAGTCCATCTTAGGACCATAACTGGAGCTGGAAAGGATCTCAGATTCTGCTTGCTAACATCTTCATTTAACATGTAGGGAAACTGAGATTCAGTGAGAGAAAATTATTATTACATAAGAGGTTAGCTAACAGCATAGCATTAGAACCCAGATCCTCTCATTTCAGGCCAATGTTCTTTCTACTGTAGCAAGTCATTTAAATTCTATGACAGTTTTTGATGACTTATAAATTAAGTTTTAAGTAGAATGAATAAAAAAGGTTTATTGAGAGTAGTCTTTCTTGTTTTGAGGTACAGTGCCTGACCTTTAGAAGGGGCTTAAATCATGTTTATTAATTAATAATAGATTGATTATGATATAAATCATCAATACAAGATTCTATAATTATGATTAAAATATCAAATTTTAGTGTAGAAAAGAAAAATAAAAAGCAATCTAGTTACTGATTACATAAAAATGACTTGAAGTTGTAAAACTCTGCATTGTCAACTAATCAAGCCTCAAGAAATTCTGGGAACCAGGGAGATTTTTAGTATGGCCATTCCAATTTTCATTGTTTCAGTGGCATTTAGAGAGGACTGCAATGAGGTTTGTCATGTAAAGTTAAAAAAAAAAACCTTGTGTCTATGATTAATCAATTTGTACTCTACTGCCAATGACTGGGAGACTCCTCCCTGCCCTATAACTCCATGCCCCTGCTATGGATGAGAATAGAAGGGAATACACAGGGTCAAATACTTTTTAAAAAAAGCAGAAAAAGGACTTTCCCTAATGAAAAAAAAATTACAAATGGACATCTGTACATATTGACATATGAATTAACTTTTGGGAAATACATAATATTAGTATGTGATGCATAGCCAATCAGAAGAAATTGTGCATATAAATATATATTTACATGCAATATAAATGAAAATGTTACATATACGATATATGCACTATGTAAGTTTGTATATTTAACTCCCTGAACCTATCAATAATCTTATACTAGATTTCACCACAATTTTGAATATAACTCTTCATTAAGAATTTTCTTCTCTTAGGAGTCAATACCCTCCTAGCTGCTTATGTGACTGTCTTATTCTAAACTTGAAAAAGGTTTTCACACATTTTTTTTAGCATTTGCCATAACAGATCCAGAGATAATATCAGTGGTGATATATGGAGAATAAGAAGAGAACCTTAAATCTTGCTTCAGGTCTATCAATGTTCTTTTCCAAACATTTTTCTCCAGTTATCCATTGTTTATTGATTTAATTATAAACATTTAAGCCTTTTCCTCCATAATCTGGTCCTTATCTACCTCTCCAGAATTATCACCAACTTTCCCCCTATACATGCATTATCTAATATAGGGAAAATATTTTATTATTCCATTTTTCTGAATATACCTTATACTTTTTTTTCCTTTTATGTCTTTGATTTGGACAGGCATGATTTTCCCCCCTGAAATCTGAAATAACTTCTAACCTGTGTTTTCTCCTATCAGATTTTCCACTTATCCATACTCTAATATGTCATTTTGCTCAAACTCATATATTGAATTCCATATGAAATGTTTCCTGATCACTTTGGTCAGTAATGATCTTGTACCATTCCAAGCATATTCACATCTAAGAAATATAAATGATGTATGGTTATTGTGTCTTCAGACACAAGGTTTGAACTCTGATATTTGTGGGTGGACTCTTGACCTAGCCATACTGCTTTTGGTGCAGAGTCAAATTCCTTTGTAAAAGCTTGGGTTGAAGTCAACAGGCCCAAAAGGTGTCATCAGTACCATCCTGTCCAATCTGAATTATCTATGCTTTGTTACATATTCATTGAGTACCTCCCAAGCCACACTGAAATAAATTTGGAAGGCGGCCCCATGATTTTCTCTCTTGGGCTTTGCACTCTCACTCTTGATACGCTTACCCTATTTTCTTTCATTTCCTATATTTTCCTTCTATTTTCTTTCCAAGGAAAATATCATAGGGTTCACACCTTCCCTATTCAGAAATACTGACTTGTCTGTGTCTTTCATTCTTCACCCATATTCTCAGACACCTTGCTATTTCTGGAGCCCCAACCCACAAAGGAAAAATTTCTTTTTGTAGCTCCCGCTGGACGGGAGATTACAGATCTTAACCTCTTCAGATTGCTAAATATTTTTACCTGAATTATTGTATGCTGCCAGAGAAATTCCTATATTTTTGTCTTTCTGACTAGATTACAAATTCTTTAATATTGATGATAGTGTCTAATGGATCTTTTGACCCTAAAGCATGATTAATATAATGCTTAGCATTATATTTTATATTATTTTCCTCAATCAATATCTGTTTAATTATAACCCTTCAAATATGATTAGCTGTATAAATATATATTTAGTTATTTAGTTAGTAATTTCAGTGTGTCCAAATCTTTGCAACACCATTTGGGGTTGTCTTCTCAAAGATACAGGAATAGTTTGCCATTTTCCAGCTCATTTTACAGATGAGGAAATGAAGGCAAACAGAATTAAATACTTGCCAACTTTGTTCATACAGGTAGTAAATATCTGAGTTCAAATCCTAACTCATATCTTAACGATTCTAGGCCCAGCACTCTCATCTACCAGCTGCTGTATAAATATGAGCAACCTGTGTTATTCCTTTGTTGAATTCCTTGTAATAGCCCTTTCCATTATCTTTAATCAACATTATTCTTTTAACTTCTTTATTTAAGACAATTTGGTCAAAAATATTTAGCTTTTTATGAACAGAAGTTAAACAGATTGAGAAGCAAAGGAATCAAATTTGTTAATATTAAAGAAAATGGAAGTGACATATACACACTGACAGAAAGCAATGGATGTGATCACTGCTGGTGATTTTTAAGAAAAATCTATTTCCTTTGGTTAATTAGTTACACATTATTTAATTTACAATTTTTCTGTACACTTTGAAAGCTACATTAATCAACAGAGTATACACATAGAGCATGAGGAGAAATCTCTCAAGACATAAACAATCATGTTCCTATTTAGAACACAAAAGAAAGGGATGAAAATTGCTGGCATAATATCATTAAACTCATGTCCCCATTGTACTGTTTACTGTAATTGGGAAAAAGTGGATTTTTTTCATGTACCTTTAACATTGATTATACTAAATGAGATCTATGTAAGAATAAATGAATAGAGATTGTGAACTACTCATGAAAAATAGGATGAAGGTTCAAAATTCCAGAAAATTAAAAATAATAAAATTTAAATTTAAATGTGTTCCCCATACCTGATCTAAAGTAATACTTTCTCAACATTTTATTTGAAAAGAAAAATAGAATAAAAATAACTTTAAAAACAACAAGAACAATAAATTACAGAATCAACAAAATTATATTTAAGGTTTAGAAATATTTTACATGAATTATTTGAATCCTATAAATGTGTTACAGACATTATGAAAGGCATTTAGAAATGATGAATCCAAGAATAAGAGGGCTTAAATAACCTGAGGTCTGCATAGTTAGTAAATATTAGAGTTGAGATTAATATACACAGGTCTTCCTTACTTAAGACTTAGCAGTTCATCTGGTGTATAGGTAGCCAGGCTTGTTCTTATTTCATACTTTGAAAATATTTTTTAATTCAATTTACTAATTGTTAACAAATAAAACAAATAAAGAGATTTGCTCAGTGGTCACTAATTAGCTCATAATCATCCAGCTGAATGACCTTTTTTCTCAAACTCCTTTGAGCTACATCTCATCATGCCTCTTCCTTTTAAGAATAGGTATTTATTGATACTTTTGAATTACCTAAATTGTGCTTTATATATTATATATATTTATATATTATATATACTTTATATATTGCCTTTTCTCCCTCTCAGTGACTATCATTTCACACAAATAAATAACAAAGAGGAAAAACAGGAGAAAAAACAGTAAAGCAATATATCAGACAGTCATCAGGAGTCAAGGTACTAGATGGTGAGAATAAATTATGTTTGAGTGTTAGTAGGAGAAAATCATGAATAAGATAAAAGGACAAGGGATTTGTGAGAAGAGGACAAAATGTAGCTGAACTGGTTGGTTAAGAGGTGAAGACTGGGATGGGAGGAGAGAGCACCAGGTGTAGCATTATAGGTTCTAATAAATATGAAGAATAGGATTAATGATTGTAAGAGGCAGAATGAAAAAAATACTATGATCAGACTGAGCAAATTTAGAGCTCATTAATATGAAAATGGAACATTCTTGGCCATTGTAAGAGCAAGGGCATGACAGCCTTTGTGTGTAATTGTGATGAGTTGGAGTAACATGTCATGCAAGATGTTTAGGTTGAGAAATTCATAAGTTAAGGCTTTTGAAGTTTAAGTATTGATATGCATGTTGAAATCTCTTACTTTTAGGGCATGAGTTTGGTAGTAATAATATAATAGTATGTACTTATATGATATTTTAAGATTTAAGGTATATCCCTTGTTCTTTACAATTCTGAGAGGAAGATGCTATTATTGTCCCATTTTTATAATTCAGGAAACTGAGACAGAGGATATGTCCAGTATAAAGCTAGTAATTACTTGAAGCTAATTTCAACTCAGTTCTTTCAGATTCTAAATCAAATCATCTGTCCATTAAACAAATATCTACAGACAAAAACTGAGAACTAGCAAAAGAGGAAAAGTGTCACCAACTACTAGAAATATGGTTTTTTTTACACTTTGAATTTTATTGTTATATTTTATTCTTTTATTGCAAGCATTTACACACTACTTTCAGTTCCTGGAAGGTCTCTTCTAAAACATTCAGTTTAATGCAACTAATAGAACAATGACCTCATCTTAAAGTGCACACAAAATTTCATATCTATTGTACCCTTTATCCCTCTTAGCAGAGTAGGATCCAGCTCTAGAGATAGAAGGTTCTGGATTCAAATTTGACCTCAGACATTTCTTAGTTGTGGGATTCTGGATAAGTCATGTAACCCCCCCCCCCCTATTGCCCAGTCCTTACTGATCATCTGCCTTGAAACAAATACATAATATTGATTCTAAGATAGAAGGTAAGAGTCTTTTAAACTTTATTTTCTAACCCTCCCATTTACTGCATTGGAATAAAAGAAGAGATGGAAAAATTTCCTGCAACAAATATACATGGTAAAACAGAACAATTTGCCCTCAAAAATTACAAACAAATCATATGGGTACACACAATTATATATGTTTGTATATACTTATCTATATATTTATGTAACAATCTGCTCCCTAAGCCCATCACTTCTCTTTAATAAAAAGCTTATTTCATCTTTGCTTCTCTGGAGTAATTTATTATCATTGTATTGAGCATAGTTTAATAGCTTTTGCAACATTTTGTCATAAATTGTTCTCCTAGTTCTGCCCAGTTCATACAAATCCTCAAAATTGTTCATTTTTATAATTTTTATGTTATAGTATAAATTGTTCTGCTAATTCTGCTCACAACCCTTTCATCCATTTATGTCTTTCATATCTTTTAGAAACTACCAATTTTCTTATTGCTTACAGTATAGTTTATCAATCCATGTTCATATTCCATATTTATATATACATTACTCAAATGTTGGACATGTTCCTAATTTCTATTTTTCCAGTTCAAAAGACTTCTATAAATATTTTTAAACATTAAAGATTTCTGTCCTCTTTTTAATCAATCAACACTTATTATGCCTACTATGTGGTAGGCATAGTGTTAAGCCCCCCCCCCCTTTTTTTAATCATCAGTGTGGATAGGCCTAAAAGTAGCTTAGCTAGTTTAAAGGTCACTCACTATTAGGAACATTTTTGTGTAAACTTTAAAAATGTTTCACCCAAAGGCTATATACATTTATATGTCCAACAACACTGTGTCAATGTGTATGTTATTCCATGGTCTCTGCAATAATCATTATTTTCCTCTTTTGAGGTTGTTCTTAAAATTTGTAGAAAACAGCTGCCTGAATCTTGATTGGTTGATAAAGATATATTGAATAAAACAAAAAGGAAGAGACTTTACTGAGTAACAGTGTAGAAGGAGAATTTACAATTGATAATGAGTTGCAAGGAATATTTCAACTTTACTAACACAATCCATTGGTTATAATTTAAAAGTACAAGAAGTACTAAGAAATGCTGGTCAAGGAAAGTGTGCCATCAGGATGATGTCAGGGCTCAGTGAGATGAAGAAGGAGAAATTAGAAAAGAAAAGATTTAAGATAAAAAAAAATGTTACGTGTGGATCCTTCTTTCCAAAGAGTAGAGTAGAAGGAGTGAGTAACTTAGGGTGGGTTAATGATGGAAGGAGGGAGGTCGTTGGTTTGATTAAAGGGGTTAGAAATAAGGCAATGGTCAATGGATAATAGAAAAGAGGATTTGTATAATGACAACTAAGCTTTCAAAATCACTGGGAGGATTTCAGCAAGTATTTAAGAATTTATTGTTATTTTAAAAGGAATTTATTAATTTTGAAATATTTATAACATTTACAATATAGTTCTAATATATATTATGATGTAATATTTGTAATATTACATAAATAAAAATACTTATTTGGAAATGAATATTGGCCTTATCTATTTATATTGATTCTACATCTCTTCCCTTAGAAATATTTCATAAAAAGGGTTTTCCTCTCAAATACTTTCTTTATCCTATCAGCATGTTTTGTTTATAAAAAAAAACTTTTCATTCACATATAATCAATGTAATTAATTTTTTTCTTTATAGAAGTCAAATAAGTACTAACAATTTGATAGGTATTGTGCTAAGTAATGCTGTTACAAAGACCCCCCCCCCAAATCCCTATTTTCAAAAAGCTTACAATTTAAAGATGGAAATGATGTGCAAAAATTATGTAGAAATTATAATATATAATAATACATAATTTCCTCTCTACCCCATCTTTATTTAATATTTCCTCTTGAAAAATGTAATAAAAGAAATAATAAAATTATATGTAAGCAACAGCTACTATATTGCAGGCACTGTACTTTTTATTTTTTCACTGATTTAAAACAGTACAAATTATTGTATCTATGCTTTCTGGGTCTTGGATTGACAAAGGTAAAATGTTACAAATATTAAAAAAGGACTTATTAAATTAGGTAGGATACTGCTCTCTGTTAGAGTTAAAGGAGTTTGAAGGGACTTAACTCATACTAGGAAACAAATGAAACTTCAAGTTCTGATTATTATATTAGCTTGATTAAATTTGAGTTTAGGAACCAACCAGGAAGTTTCTATGAAGGTTCACTACAAAGAACGTTAAGTTAGAAATAAAACCTATGTTCTGTCATTTTGGAGACAGAAAACACTTCTGCTGCAACCTCAACTGTGTCTTCCCCAGTTGATTTTACCTAATTCAATTTAGTTCAGTTTTCTACCTTGTCAAGATTTGTAAAAATCTTATTGACCAATACATTAGCTTTCTCTCCCAGGCATATGTTACCTTCAAATTTGATAACCATATCAACTGTGCTTTTCTCTGAGATTTTGTTATATGTTTTAAACAGCATGAGGCCAAACAGAGATTTCTGGGTCCTCCATAGAAAACCTCTTTCCTAGCTAAGGGAGAATGACTTTTAACCACTGTTCATAATATTTTCTAGAAAATGACTGAGGGAAACTGATGAACAAAGCAGTGGAGAAAGTAGAAAAGGAATGCAGGTATATATTTACTCAAATCCTTATTTTCTTCGAATGAAGAGACATTCTTTCCATATAGTCAAGAGGAGAGAAACTCCTGAGATAGGGAGCTGTTGGGGGAGAAGATAAATATGCAATACACATTGCTTGATGCCACCTACCACCTAGTATATGTTTAATCATTGATTAATACAACTAGAGCCAAAGCTAGGGTTCAGTGAAGGACAAGCTGGGATAAATCCTAGGAAGCTACAATGTAAGAGAGAGAAAGAGTGTAAACAGGTTTACAAATATTATATAATTTTACTTTATGTAGAAATTACTAAACATATATGTATATGATTGATATGTATGAGTATAGTTAACTTTCTAATATTTGCAATTGTGCACATCTGAATAAATTAATGTGTAAAATATAGTAATAATTTTCAATCATTCTTATAAGTCTTTATCAGTATTGATTGTCCATTCATTGTTTTTAAATTCATTTATATACTTCTGTTCCTATACTTTGTTCCTATGGTTTGGCCTTTATGATTTTATTTACTTCATAAATATATTTACCAGTACCAATAATTAAATACCAGTCTTAATTTCCTCCATGAATTTTTCTCTACAGGAAGCAATAAGTCTCTTCTTTCACAACATGATAAACATGGGAATATTTACTATATGATAATATATGTAAAACCTATTTCATAATACCTGACTTCTTGGGGAGGAGAATTGGGAGGAGTGAGAGAGAGAACCTGAATTTTCAAAATTTCAGAAAATGGATATTAAAATTGTTATTGACATGTAATGTGGAAAAAAGCTATTGTAATAACAAATAAAGTAAACATATTTATCCTTCTAAATGACATTGTGATGAAATAAAGATGATTATATTACATTAATGTTCTAATTGTTATTAAACATTTGCCCACTGGTGGATATTCTTTACTTCTATTTGGTTTGCTTTTATTTTTTTGCTCAACAAAAACAGTATCTTACATATATTAGGTTTATGTGTGTGTGTTTGAATTTAGTTTTATATTTTTAAAACCATGAAGCTAAATATGCCTAATCATTATTTCAGAGTGAAAAGTAATCAAAACCTTCTACTCTCCCCAAGTGAAATAAGTGGACTATTAAATTTCCTTTCACATTTTAAATATTTAAATGAGGGGGCAGTTTGTTAGCTCAGTGGACTGAGAGCCAGACCCAGAGACGGGAGCTCCTAGGTTCAAATCTAGCTTCTGAAACTTCCCAGTTGTGTGACCCAGGACAAGTAACTTAATGCCTATTTCCTAGCCCTTACCACTCTTCTGTAAGGGTTAAAAAATTCTATTTAATGAATTATTTAAATGAAATAGAAATGCAAATCCACCTTCCACAAAAATTTCTCAAGTATGAGATATTTCTGATGTATATTTTAAAGTTTATAATATAGGAGTCCAAGAATACCTGCTACCTATTTATCATTTTTGTTTCTGTCTCTCAGTCTTTCTTTCTGTCTCTGTATGTCTCTCTCAGAACCATTCCTGGAACATAGAAATTGAAGGAAGCCATGGAAACCAAGAGGCAAAAATGAAGAGAGAAAAGAAAATTCCAGGTCTAAGAAACAGAGAAGGAAAATTCCAGGAGTTCATAAAAAGGTTTTCTATGAGGAATCACAAGGTGAACTCTGATAGGATCTTATTATTATTCTTGTCTATTCATTTTTTTATATAAAATCCACTTTGGTTTTATCCAGTCCTGTGATGAAACTTCTTGGTATAATTATTGGTATTAAATATGAAAATAAATTTCAGTCTTTTATTACATTAATTAAAACCATTCATGAATAGTGATTGTATAATTTATTTCCTTTTTATATCAGTTATTTTGACTTAATTTCTTTGTTAGAGAAATGGTTTTGCAATTTTTGGAAGTTTTGTAGATTTGCATTGTCTCCCTGGACATTGTAATTTCTTACAAATTATATCCTTAAAAATCCATCATAATAGTACAATAACAATCTTGAATGATGATCAACTGTGAAAGATTTAGCTACTCTTAGAAAACAATGATCTGGGTTAGAGAAAGAACCGTTATAGTCAGATGCAGATAAAAAAACATAGTATATTCCACATTCGTTTATTTATTATTTTATTTGGATGTTTTGGTTTTATATGAGTATTCTCTTACAACATTGGCCAATCTGGAAGTATATTTTGCATGGTAATATATGTATAGAAAATTATCAACTCTGATAGAGGTGGGTAAGGGAGATACTATGGATCTTATAATTTTAAAAAACATGTGGAAAATTATTATTACAGATAATTGGGAAAGTAAAACATCTTTGAATTTTCAAAAATTCATCTTAACATTTTCTTTTCTGTGAGTCAACATCAAAGAGCTTAATTTATAGAACATATATTTTTTTCATAGAGGATCTACCACCCATCAAGGTTAACATTTTTTTAAAATTTTGGACAGCTATAATTGTTAGAATGTTTATGATTACATATTTGTATTGATATTTTAATTATTTTAATTAAATTTAATTTTATTAATAAAATACATTTTTATATTTATTTCTGACATTTTATAATCCATGTTCCTGCCTTATTTCCATGTTCATCATATTGTGAAAGAAGACATATGTTTGCAGTAGAGGAAAATTCATGGAGGAAGTAAAGTGAAGAACGGTAATTTTCAATCTATATTTGGATTTTGTTCTTTCTATGGTGATGGATAATCTTCTTCATCATGAGTCCCTTGGAGTTGTCCTGGATCCTTTCCTTGTTGATAGTACTTAGCTATTCACAGTTGACCATCATATGCTATTATTGTTACTCTGTACAGCATATACTGGTTCTGTTCCCTTCATTATTCATTACTTCATATATTTTTTCCATAATCTTTTTTTGTGATCATCTTGTTCATCATTTCTTTTGGCACAATAGTAAGTGATAATTATTTTTTAAATATCTTAGTTTAATTATAATGGTAAAGTAATAGAATGAAATTTACTGGTTTCCTAATTTCATCAAATTAAAGATTTTCTCTCTTAGACAAAATGTATTGTTCTGTTTCTTTTTTTTTTCTGAACCCTTTCCTTCTGTCTTAGAATGAATGCAAGTATTAGTTCCACAGCAGAAGAGCAGTAAATTCTAAACAACTGTGGATGAGTGACTTGTCCAGGGTCAGACAGCTAGTGAGATATCAAATCACTTTTAAAGACTGATATAATATTAATTTAAGGTCGCCAAGGAATTCATTTAAAAATCACACTAGGAAGTTTCTAAGGTCAGGTTTGAATCCAGGTCTTTAGTGCTATTAAAAAAAATGTTGCTTTTTTTTAACATTACTATCATTTTCTATTTATTTTCAGTAGAATAATGGAAAATTTCATCCTCTACCAGTTAATAACTATTGAGTATTATTGTAATTATTAGGTAAACACTATGCTAATTTCTCAGGATAAAAAGAAGAGGTAATAAAAATCCTCCCTTCCTTCAAGGGCCTTATAATCTAATGGGGAGAAAATAAACAAATATTATGATGAAGCTATATACAGAATAAATAGAAACTAATTAAGCACTAGAAATGAGAGGATGAGAAGAAATTTTGTAGAATATGGGATTTTATTTTATTTTTTAATTCATTTTTTATTTAGAATATATTTCCATGGTTAAGAATATGGGATTTTAATTGAGACTTTAAAGAACAGAGAAGGCAAAATATTGCAGGAAATGGATAGTGAGAGAATTCCAGACATGCTGGACAGCCAGAGGGAATACCCAGAGCTGAGAAATAGAGTGTTTTATTCATGGAATAGCACAGACACCAATGTGTCTGGGTCACAAATGTAAGTGTGGAATGAGGTGTAAGGATGTTAGAAAGGTAGAGGGGACTAACGAGGTTATGAAGAGCTTTGAATGACAGGATTTTATATTTGATCCTGGACATGATAGTGAACAATTAGAGTACATTCAGTTGTGGAGTGGCATGCCTGGATACTCTTTTGGAAAATCACTTTGGCAGCTGAATGAAGGATGAATTGGAGATTTGAAGAAGGGAGACTCGACAATAGTCTATTTCAGTATTCTAAGTGCGATGATTAAGGTCTGCACAAGCATGGTTGTGGTAACAGAGGAAAAAAGGAGTCATATTCAAGAGAGATTATGAAGGTAAAGTCAATGGGCCTTGGCAACAGTTTAGAGATAGCAGGTAAAAAACTAATGAGGAGTCAAGTCACCAGGTTGCCAATCTGAAGGACTGGGAAGATAGTGTACTTTCAAAAATAATAGGCAACTTTGGAGGAAGGGAAGGTTTAGAAGGAAAAAAATAATGAGTTTAGTTTTGGTAAAAGAACTATAATTAAGCAAAATCAGTGACTCATTGTCTCTCTCCGAGAGCAGATGTCTCATTCTGCATCTGTCCTCCACCATCATTATTCTGAGAGTTGAAAAGGATGTTTCATTATCAAGTCAAGAGTTAATACTGATCATATTTAATTCAAGTTTTGTAATATAACTTTGGGGGGCTATGGTATGATAGAGATACAGACTGGATGTATGTTTTAATTTTAATGGGGAACATCTCACTGAAGAAACTCTTTTATTTCAGGTCTGTCCCAAATTTATACTATTAGAAAAGTAACCTACTTGCTCAATGATACTTGTAAAACCCAGTTGAATTGCACGTTGGCTATGGTAGGGGGAGAGAGGAGGGGAAGAACATGAATCATGGAACCATGGAAAATGTTCTAAATTAATCAATTAAATTTTTAAAAAGGAAAAAAAAAAGAAAAGTAACCTAGAGCTTCTCATTTTTGTTTACTATTTTATCCTTATTAAAAAGGTTACATATCCTGGTAGATATGGCTTCAGCCAATTAGGTGTCCACACTAACTTTGGCACAAGTATTGTGAACCTCTAGGACTGAATGGTCACCAGGCTTCTTAACCAGAGGTGAACTGCCAAAGATCAGATAAGTGAAACATGTGAAAGGTTCTCTGTGAATTGGTATTAGACTTTGTATAATAAAGGATTCTGCTCTCAAAGACTGGGGGAGATAGTTAGAATCAGTTATGTTTTTAAAGAATCTAGTAAATGGCCATATATCTGTTCTGTGTCATCATTATAACCACCACCAGTGCATTCTTAATATTTAAATACTCTTTACTATGTGTCAGGCACTGTCCTAAGTGTTTTAAAATTGCTTGATTTTATCCTCACAAAACATCTGAGAATGATACTATTTTTTCCATTGTACAGATGGGAAAACTGAGGCAAACAGAGATTAATTGACTTGCCTAAAATCATACAGTCTCTATTTACAGAATGCCAAATTTCTTCCTGAAACTCTGGAGCTATTGTATGTGTCATCTCAGTACCTCACTGAAACATAATTGTGTTTTCAATACATCAGAGTCAAAAATTGAACCCAGGGCTTCTTGGTTCTGAAGCCAATTTTATTTTTAGTATGAATAAATAAATGAATGATAACTTGAATTAATAGCTTTTATTATGATGTAATTTATGTTACCCTATGTGCTGAATCTCATGGTTATAAAAAGAAATGAACAAAATTATCACTGTGCTCAAAGAACATGTATCCTAACAAAGGGATACAGACTATAAAGGTATACTGAAGTTGGAAAATATAGAGCAGAGGAGGACAGAAATTGTCATTATGATTTGGAAACGACAATTTCCAAATGATTATATTGTGTCTGTACTGTCCATTACTAATGCTGTTTTAATCATATCAACTGATTTACATTTTTTTCTAATTCATTACTTCACTATACCTTTATCACTATTGGTGGGGAGCTTTTTATTGGGTCAGGAGAAGGACATTCATTCCACTTTGGAGGAGTAGTGTGAGCTTTCATCATAAGATTTCATTTAGAAATATCAACTGGACTTGGACTAAGGATCTATTTTCATCCAAGATAAAGTGTAAAAGTGCTAATGAGAATATTCCATGGCAACTTTTGTATCTCTTTTAGTAGAATCACAGAATCCTCACCAGGACTCTAATGCAATTTGACATTTACTTTTGAATAGGGGATGATCTCTCATAAAAAAATAAGATGACTATATTCCTGGAATTCATATAAGACACATGTAAAGATGTTCATTAATTATGTGACATCTTGCCTAATTTTTATCTAAAGACAACCATTTAATTTTTAAAGCTTTCATTGAGTCTCAAAATTGTTAATATGAAACTTTTATGAATATACTTGAAAGCTAGATTAGGTGCCATACCACAGACAGAAATGAAAAGATTACCTCAAACTATAGTCTACGTGAAATTCGTCAAGTAAGGAAAATTCACTGAAGGCTGAGATGAAAGAAGGGTTTTATCTAGAACCCAAGCTGAAAGTAATGATATCCTGCTATTAATTTCTGTATTCATCAATGTTCAGCCATAGTAGATAAAATATAATTAAAGAAATTCTTTAGGTGTATTTTGCCTAACAGGATAACAAGATATAGTGCTTTGAAGAATCATGAGCTTCCATGCTGCTTTGAACTCTTGAAAGCCTAGGAGTTGCATTTTCTCTTATCATATACATTTTGAGCAGGAAAAGTCATTGAAATTGAAGTATCATGTATATAGGCTTAGATAGAAAGATGGAAAGATAGACAGATATATATAGAGAGAGGGTAAATAGATGATAGACACATATATATTTAGCTCTTTATATCATTTATATAGTTATATACATGTGTTTATATGTTCACATAAATATGTATAGATGGGTACATATGTGTACATATATGTTATTTCCATTCCTTACAATATTGAATCAGTGTACCACAATCTCCCTTAGTTAGGTATTTCTATATGTCATGATTTTCATACTTAGAATGTATGTTTTAATATCAAGATGAATTTTTTGTTTGTTTTCCTTTTCAAGATCATTCTCTTTTGCCATGATAGAAATAGATACCATTTTCATGATTTTTTCACAGTATTCCTAATTTAGTCTTGGTTACTTTGTGTTGTTTTGTTTGGGGGAGATATAACACAGTAATCTTGAGGTTACAATATGCTATTATAATTGCTGTTAATCCCTAAAATCTAAAATTCCCTCTAATTAGGAATTTTAGAAGCCATGGGAGACTTTAAGAAAAATTGGAAAACAGTTGTGAGAAAGACATGTACTAATGAAGTACACACAGGGCATCTGCCAAGATGCTGGCCCTCCTTCCTCTGCATATGCATACCTCTTCCAAAACCTCAGGGTACCTAATTTTCCAGGATGGTACAGTGTCAATCATTAGAGATATTTATTAAGCATCCTCTAAGTGCCAGGCACAGTGGGGATAGAAAGAATGAAACAATCTCTACTCATGAGGAACATACATTCTAATGAGGGAGGAAACAAGAAAGATTATATATATATATATATATATATATATATATATATATATATATATATATATATATATAAAACACAAACATAAAGTAAATTAATGCATATATGTTTAAAGGAGTTAATTTCAATAGTGATTGGGAGAAAGGGAATAGAGGATTGAGAAATCAATAAATGGTTTCATGAAAATGATAGTTCTTTAGATGCATTTTAATAAAGGAAAGGGATTTAACTAATTTTTTTTTCCATTTTGTATCCACCAAACATACCATGGACTCAGAGAATTATCTATTTGGTAGCTTAAATTTATTATTGTTTTCACTATGGAAAACAAGTGAGGAATCTCTAATTCTATAGAATGGAAAGGGATAAGTTACCGATGAGCAGTCAGTATTAACAATATTATATATATATATATACATTATATATATATACATATATATATATGTAAATTATTCAGATCTCTGAATGATCTAAATTTAAAATCTTAGCATCTGAATCTTTTCTGCCCTAAAACAGATCTTCTAAATTACTGTACTGTTTCTATGAAATAGAGTTTCTTTATAATACCACTTGAGTTAATTTCATGTTTCCATGGAAATCATTAATGAGGTTAGATGAGATAGAACTATATATTTTAAAGTCATTGCTAACTTTGGCTTTGCAACAACCCAGGACTGAAAAGTTTATATAAATACTTTTTCTTTCACGTCTCACAACCAAAACTTTGCTTATGTTTCTATTTATCCATATCCTCATTAAAGAATGTGCAGAAAATCAAAATAGAGAAAATAAACTAAAGCCAATTAGAGTCATTTCTTCTTCTAATAAAACATTTTATTTAAACTATTTGAAATTAATGAGTATCATATTTTAAGATTATATATGACTTAACTATCCACACCATTATTTATCTTTATTAATATGAATTCCCTAGCTGAACAGAGAAAACAAAATCAAAAGTGATTTTCCCTATAATGTTCAAAAGATGCTTACTAATATCATAATATCTATGTATCTTTTAGAGAGCTTCTATAATGTGAAAAATTACAATACAAAAGTTAAAATGTTATGTTTGAATTTTATTACAATTATGTCAAATTTCATGTTAGTTTATAATGTAGTTATACATTCACCAATATTTCATGGAGAGAACATTAAATTTGAAATATAAACAGTTGAGTTCAAATCCTTCCCTTTTTACTTACTCACTGTGTGAGCATGTGCAAGTCATTCAGCCTCTTTAAGCTTCAGGAAATTTATCTGAGACAGTAAATTTTAGAGAGACTTAGTCTATGTATATATAGAGAGTTCCCACAGCAGAGTTCCCTCCCAAAACAAAAGTTCTTGACATCATGAAATATTATCAAAACCATAGAATGCACTAATGGGATCTGAATACAGATTGAAGGATAGTCTTCACCTATTTTCCTTCATGAATTTTACTCTAAGGGTAAGTTGTATGACTCTTCTTTTATCAGATAACAAACATGGAAATGCATATTGTATGATAATATATGTGCAATTTATATGACCTCAAAGTCAGTCTTGGGGATGGGGGAGGGGTGAAAGAGAGAGAGAGAAAAAAAGATAAGGACTTCAAAATATCAGAAAATTATTATTAAAATTTGTATTCATCTGTAATCTGGAAAAACATAAAATGAAATTTTAAGAAGAAATGTGAGCATATAATCCTATGTACTACTATAGTGCACAAGTTTACTAGAGCTATTTGGTTTTCAGGAAGAAGAATATGAAAGTTAAATATAACACATCCTGGAATCTAGAATCAAATCACAATTATATGAGGACTATTTTGAAGGGATCCATGCTACTGTGGCAAACCATACCAATCAGAAAAAAAAGTTTAAAACATAACATTAAATGAATGAAGAAATGTAATTTTATTCTAAAGAAGCTTCACCAGAATAATAATTTTGTTCTAAGAAAATTTGATCAAACTGATAGGAAGAAGAGTACACAGACTAATATCTAGAAAACAAATTTCTCTTAAGAAATCAAATAATGGATAGCAAAAATAATTTTGAAAGGAAATATTTAGTAAATTAGCAAATATGACATAGTGAATAATAAAGGTTTAGGAAGCTCTCAGACATGCATTTTTGAAAAATTAGCAAATGAATGAGATACTTATGAATACAATGATTCAATTAACTTTTAGTTGTCTCTGTCTTTCATCAAATAATGAGATCTAAACACAATTCCAGTCACCACCAACTTAGAGATATACACAATGGATTTTTTTTAATTTATCAAGATATTTTCCTTAATAGCATAAAGCAAAATCATTGTGCCCTTTCTCATGTTTTTATAAGTATTTTTGAATCTCTGTTACCAAACTGTCAGCATTATAAAATACTTGATCAACAATGTATTTGAGTTTAAGTGTGACTGTCATTTTTTGAACATTCAAATTGCTTGTTGAATACTAAATATCTAATTGAATTCAATTGGCATTATTGTCCTCTTCCTGTTTACTTTTTAGAGTGATATGCAACTGCTAGAGATTTTGCTTTGCTTTGTTTTTGGAGAAAAGGAATGCTGTGTGTTTGAAAATTAATATTATTGTTTCCACTAATAATGTTCATTTTTTGCCACTGAAAATATAGGAAAATTTTGAAATTCATTTTATTTCAATTGATAGTCATTTTTTTTTTACTTTTCCTCTCACTTCCCTACCAGCAACCAAAAATAAAAAATAAAGCAATTTTAAGCAAATATAGTCAAAGAAAAAAAAAGTCCCATTTTGTCTATGTCCAAAGATTTTAATCCTATGAGAAGACTCAATTTTAGAAGGTTTCATAACATATCCAGAAAAAAAAAAACTTCAAATAATTTCAGGAAAGGTGGAATGATTATGGTGCCTATGCTAGGGTATGAAGAGAAAAGTCAGACTGACTAATATGACAAAAAAGCAAAATGATAAATGTTTTAAGAAATTCATGAAAATTAAAACACTAATGCACTATGCATTGTTTGTGAACTGATACAACCATTCTGGAGAGCAATTTTGAGCCATATCCAAAGGGCCATAAAATGGTGCATATGCCTTGATCTAGCAATAGCATTGATCCAACAATAGCATTATCAGGTCTATATTTAAAAGATCAAAGATAAGAAGAAAGGACTTACTTATACAAACATTTATAGCAGCTCTTTTTGTGATGCCAAAGATTTAGAAACTGAAGGGATGTCCGTCAAACGGATAATGGCTGAACCAATTGTAGTATATAATTAGAGTGGAGTTCTATTGTGCCATAAGAAATTGTAAACAAGATAATCACAAAACCAAAACCAAAACATTGAAAAGACTCATATGAAGTGATGAAAACTGAAGTGGAACAGAACCAGGAGAACAATATACTAAGAAATAACAATAACATTTAATGACCAACAGTGCAAGGAACTAGGATACTACCTAAGGACACATGAAAAGAAAGGCTATATAGGCACCACTAAAGAAGGAACTTACAGAGCTTAAATGCAAATTGAAGCATGACATTCTTCACTTATTTCCTCAATGATTTTTTCTAGAGGAAGCGATATATGTCTTCTTTCACAACATGATTAATTTGGAAATATATTTTATCTAATAACACATGATAACCTATATCATGGCACCTACTATATTGAGGAGAGGTGAGAGTAAGGAAGAGAATATAGGAAAATGCCAGAAGATTATTACTGAAAATTTTATAGACATTTAATCTTGGAAAATACAAATTAACTTATAAAAAATACATATAGATATATACATAAATATACACATATGTGTATACAAACATAGGGATATGAGCAAAGAATCTTCCCTGGCTACATGTATCATTATATATGATATAGAAAGAAAAAAAAATATATATATATATATATTCCAAAAAACACAAGAGTTATTTAATTTTTCTTTGTATAGTTGCATTCCTAAGATATTGATTTTTCTTTTTCCTTCCTTTTTCCCATAAACAAAAATATATTCCTTAACTTTTCAAAACAGTGCTCAAATAGTTTAAATCTAAAACCATTAGTGCAGAATTGATATATTGAAATACCTAGAATACTAATTATCTCTTTAGTTGTTAAAATATGTCAACTTCACATTCATAGACTGTAGAGTATTATGCATACAAAATCATAATCGAGTTCACCCCAAGTGTTCTTTTCTTGTCTAGTCACATTAGAATATGAATGAAAACTAGATATCCAAGATGCTACTGAATCATGAGACTAATAATAAAGGAACAGAATAATATTCCAAGAATATATAGAAAGTCATCTTCAATCAATTTAGCAGATTTGTGACATGAGTAGGTTGACCATCTCAATATTCTACATTAGAATCTGAATTTCAGAACTAGACAGAATGGATCATGACAGTTCAAAGAGCAAATAGAAGTAACTAAAAAGGCAATTATACCAGGTATCTCCATGTCTAGATACCTATATGTACTCATCCATTCATTTATCCTTTATCTATCTATCTATCTATCTATCTATCTATCTATCTATCTATCTATCTATCTATCTGTCTGTCTGTCTGTCTGTCTGTCTGTCTGTCTGTCTGTATATCCATCTATCTGTTTTCTACCTGTCTGTCTCTATGTTTCTCTTTGTATCTAAACATATGCCCATACACCTTCCACCTCACCATAATGACTACAGCATAGACAATCTTCCATGGGAGACTAGCAGTGGAGCTGTAGTGCATTTTTATCCCCTTTTATAAGACTTATGCTCCAGGCCAATATGTACAATAAAATATTTAATTAGAAACCTATAGCTTTCCAAGCATTCTTTCTCCCTCATACGTAAAACTTTCTATCTTTTAAAAATAGCTGATAGATTACCATTTTCACAATGTGTATTCTCATTCAGCATTCTTTCTCCCTCATACGTAAAACTTTCTATCTTTTAAAAATAGCTGATAGATTACCATTTTCACAATGTGTATTCTCATTCCTTAAATTGGGCAAGATGTGGAAAATCAATTTTTTGCTTATTTATTTTTATATTTATACATGTCAAACACAAAATTTATTTTACCTCATTAATCCTAATGAAAAAGGCAATTGCTCCTTCAAAGACATTTTCTATTATGGTGTCATTATCCTTTGGCAGAAAACACTTGAGGAAATAAATATCTTTAAAAAAATTAGGAGAGTTAAAAACATTTTAGGAAATAGTTGGTGACATGCAGAAATGATAATTTTTTTTAAAATTTCTGGTTTAAAATTATCACATTGTAGAAATTTTTTCTAGTCAAAGTAAATATAGTAATATAATTACTTACTTAGTGAGTTAATACTAAAATAAAGTAAAATTAGAAAAAATGTTTATATTTAAAATATTAATTTTTACCCAGTTAAATTTGGCTACAATTAGACTTTTAACAACTTACTTGTTTATAGCTCCTTTATTTTTTTAACAAGAGTTCAGGTCAATGTTTTTGATACTATTAATATGTTTTGAAATCTTCAATATGTGCTATCATTTTAAAATGACAGATTTGGCATTAGTAGGAAAAAATCATATTTTCCTGAATCACATGTAGCTTAAATATCTATGAGTAGAGATATGATGAATTAATATTTTTGTCAAGAAATATTCATTTGCATATTATAGGACATCAAACTTTGTCTTATTAACTACATATTTTAAAGGAGAGATTTCTTCATGAGAAAAAGAGTGGATATTGAAATTCAATTTATATTTTCCTGTAATTTATATTATTCAATAACAATTATTATTTTTTAAAGATATGATACTATTGACTTCAGGAAAATATGCATTTGTCAAATATTTTTCATATGTTGCCAGTATCCCTATTCTATGACCTTCATCATGCAAATGTATGAGCACCCAGATACATAGATAAACAGATGTACATACTCTAATAATTTTTCTTCTCTTTCTGTTGTTCTTATTACCTATATGAGGGATTCTTGGACATTTTGGTATAATAGAAATTTTTGGCAAACTAATGAAGCCTATGGAATTTCTTTTCAAAATAATGTTTTTAAATGCAAAAAGTAAAATACAAGGAATAATAGTGTAGAGAAGTGTGGTCTGCTTGAAGACCCCATCTACTTTTTAAGATGGCGTCATGGGGACAGCTGAGTGGCTCCATGGATTGAGAGCCAGGCTAGAGAAGGAAAGACCTGGATTCATAGTTGGCTTCAGGCACTTCCTAGGTATGTGACCCTAGGCAAATCACTTAACCCCCAATGCCAAGCCTTTGAATTCAAGGGAGGCAAGGGTTTAAACAAGTGCCATCTCCATGTAGATAATATTAAGAAGATGCTTTCAGAGAATTTTGACCATCTAGGAGGGAAGTTTCTTGGAAAGATTGGGACATGTTTTTATGACATATATATATTATAACAAGTTATGATTTGTCTGGCACATGGTTGAAAGTAGTCTTTTTGTACTGATTGAACAACAGAAATTTCAGACTTCTTCAAAATAAAACAAAAAAAAATAACAACAACAACAAAAACAGACTCCCAGCCATCTTATTTTTGTTTCTCTTTGGCTTATTGTTTTCAACTGTACTCTGATGGTGTGACAATGTGTGGTAGGAGACTACTTTCTAAAGTCAAAGCTGTGAGACCTGCTTCCTCTGAGATTATATGCCCTGGACCACAAAGAAATTGTGATGTTCTAGCCTTTTTATTTTTAATTTCTTCTGTTTTAGATGAAAGGAGTGGAGTCCATAATCTAAATTTCAAAGGCAGGGAGTGGGATGATCCATAGAAATTTGAGTATCAGAGTTCAGCCTGGCTTTTTCATCAACTGAAGCATTAATGGCACTCTGGCAAAGAATAAGGAAGAAAGATAATTTTTGAGAGATATTCAGGAACTCAGCCCAGGAAAGGAATGCATCTGGTTCAAATGTCTCTTTTGGTCTTCAGATATGAACTTCGTGAGAGCTCTGGTGGTATACTGGGGAGAACCCTGGCCCTGTAGTTAGACATTCATTCAAATCTGGTCTCAAACACTTTCTAGCTATGTTTCTGGGCAACATCTCTTTATTTCTGCCTCAGTTTTCTCAGATGAAGAATGGGGATAATAATAACATCTTTCCAGATTAAATAAGTTAATATTTGTAAAAAAAAATTACTTTGTAGAGTGTCTGACTCATGTCATGGCACTATATAAAGGCTTATTCCCCCTTCCCCTGCATAAATCTCATTGGCAGTCAGTGAAACCTAGGGATTCTTCAGAATAATACTTTAATCATTTTTTTTTCATTATTTAGGTATTTGACTTTCTTCTGACTCCTTGTGATCTCAATAATTTGACATTTCCTTCTCTAGATCATTTTACAAGTGAAGAAACTGAGACAAGCAGGGTTAAATAACTGGCCTATGGTCACATAACTAGTAAGTTTTTGAAAGTGGATTTGAATTTAGCTCTCCTTGACTCCAAGCCAGGCATTTTATCCACTGTGACATCCTTTTTAAGCATATAAAATATGCTTACAATAAGAGGACAAAAAATAAGCTGTTTTAAATATAATTATTAAAGAATTTTAAATTATCATTAGTGTTTTCTTATTTTTTACTTGCCTTGCAATCAACCACCTGCCCCTGTAAAGATTAAAATTAATATACAATAACTAAGTATTGCATTTTAAAAAGTTTATTAATGAAAACTAAAGTAAAAAGAAAAAAGCTAATTAGCCAAGCTCCTGGTCCTGAGAGAAGAGAGCAATAGGGAAGAGCTACAGAACTTAAAAACAATTATGTGAAATCGCAAATGTGCACAGAGGGAAGAGCATTCTGGGCAATGTAGTTTTAGGGGTTCAAGATTTTCCCAACTATACACCCCTAATATACAGGCAGGCTCAATCAATTGATAAATTAGCATTTTTAAGTACCTGCTATGTGCTAGGACCTGTACTAAACTCTGAGTATACAGAGAAAGGCAAAAAGTTGGGCTCTTAAGGGAGTTCACAGTCTAATGGAGCTCAGAGAGATGAGATTCAAATATATTTGGTTGGACTGTATTGTGGGTTTTAGTCCATTCACATTATCTCACGAATATTGAGTCAGAAGTAGGGGGTTTGAAATCTATGTTAATGTAAAGAGTTCTATCATATAAGAAATCAGGAATTTTGTAATATTATAGGAAGTTTTGATAGGAAATTTAATAGGCTAAAGTATTCTTTTTTGCTTTTGGATGTCTAAGAAAAAAATATTATAATGGCAAAAGTAGGGGCTTAAATGAATATTTAAGCCATAGCAAGGCATTCCTTTATACTTCATTCTCAGAGCAGTGAACTCAGTAATACATGAATCAATCAGCCAATATATAAACCCCATTGTTTATAGCTGTTCGATTAGAATTGGCAACTTTTAGTTAGAAACTGGTGTGTCTAGAAAATATCTAGTTTTGAATTACCTTAGTTTTGGCCTATTAATTATATATATATGAAATATACATGTGTAATATATATATAACATAACATAATATATATATATATAAATAATAAAAACAAAAAGGTACTTAAAGATATATTCTTTCTCAAAAGGGTCATTGCAGTGAGTCTATTGAATTAACTGCAGTTGTTTTGCAAATATATGTCATTTCTTTTAGCCTAATGGAAGGTTGTGACTGGTATTTTTATTTATATACTTTATATACAATATATGAGTGCCTCACTATTTATTCATCCAAAATATTTTAGCACTATGTACAAGACAATGTAGTCTGCTAGAAACTGTTTAATAACCTTAAAATCTATGTATTCCAAACTGATATTTTAATCTGTAAAAGATGAATTTTTTCACAAAGTTATATCTAATTTTCTGTTGTAAATGAAAACTTTGTTGTTTGGAGAAATCGCTTATCAAATAGATGACTTCCCAAAGCAATCTGACATTATAAGAGAGTATGGTCCTTTGCTTGGAGGTGCTGTGTTTTACTTCCAAATGTTCTCTGATCATGCTCACTGGGACTTTACTGATTGAATTTTCTACAAAACAATCTATATGTTCAGCCATTATAACAGCAGCATTGTTTAACTTGCCACTTAATTGGTTCAGCTTTATTTTGCCAAATTATCCCCCATGGAAAGGCTAATAAACAAGGAGATCTTAGGACAAAGAATGGGAAAATGATACAGGCTGATAAGGTAGAAGCATAGGGAAAGCTTTCTGGTATTAGAACACATATATCCTGAATGTGGTAATAAAGCCTGCAACATTAACAGGCATCATGAATATAAATTTGGAGTCAGGAGATACTGAAGGTTTTGTGAATCCAGGTTGGTTGTGGACAAAATTATTTGAGGGAAGTAATGACACAGGGGAACATGTGCAAGATGCATCTCTTTTGAACATTATACAAGACAGATTGTCAACTTGCTGATATTAATAATGTTTGGAAATATAGATATAGGGAAGTATGCTCACTTGATACATTCCTGAAGGAATATATGAAGTGTCATGGCTCAAGAAAAGAATGACAAGAGAGCCCTGACAGAGTTTCTGTACTAATAAAGTGAAGACAAAAAAATTTCCCATGAAATATTGATCTTAAAGTTCCTCTACACTCCCTTAAATTAGGTAGCTGGGTAAAAAATATTATTTTAAACCTTACAATCTCCCTCAGGATCAATTCTAAGACAGAAGAGTCACAAGAGCTAGGCATTTGGCATTTAGGGTTAAATGGCTTGCCATGGTCATACGTGTAGGAAGCATCCAAGATTGGATTTGAAAACCCTAGTCTTCCCAACCCCAAGCCTGGTGCATTATCCTAGCTATCTGTCCCCAAAACATGTCTTATAATTATATTTTGTCTTCCCCAAATTACATATAAAGTCATATTAAACATTTTTAATTGCATTCCAAATTCTCTCCATTTTGCCTTCCTCCCTTCTGTGAGATAGTAAGCAAATTAAAATAGATTTTTTTCATATATGTTTATGTAAAACAGTTTTCCATATTAGTCATTTTGTAAAGGAGATCTCAAAACAAAAAAATAAAGAAGTAGAAAAAAGCAAAATATAAAATGTTTCAGTCTGTCAGTCTACATTCAGACTGCATCAGTTCTTTCACAGAGGGCAGATGACATTTTTCATCTTGAGTCTCAGGTATTATCTTGGATCACTGCATTGTTGAGAACAATTAGGTCATTCACAGTTTGTCAAAAAATATTGCTGTCACTGTATACAATGTTTTTTTGATTTTGCTCACTTCACTTTCCATTAGTTCATGGAAGTCTTTTCAGATTTTTCTGAAAGAATCCTGCTTGTTGAATTTGATCATCAAGTTTTCTTTTTCAGCTCTGGTTTTGTCAGGAATGCCTGGAAGTTTTCTATTTCATTAAATATGTATTTTTCCCCTTTGGAGTATTTAGCTCAGTTTTTCTATTAGATGGTTCTTGATTATAGCCCTAGATTCTTTCCCTTGAAGAACATTATCTTCCATGCCTTGAGGTCCTTTAATGTAGAAACTGCAAGGTCTTGTGTAAATCTGACTGTAGCTCCACTATATTCATTTTTTTTCTTCTGTCTACTTGCAGTATTTTTTCCTTGTCTTGGAAGTTCTCAAAATTGACTATAAGAGTACTTGGATTTTTAAATTTGGAATTATTTCAGGAGGTGATAAGATTATTTCAATATTGATTTACCCCTCTTATTTAAGAGTATCAATACAGTTCTCTTATAATTTCTTACAATGTAGTGTCCAAGCTCTTTTTTAATGGCTTTCAGGCAGTTGAGTGATTCTTAAGTTACTTCTCCTGGATCTGTTTTCTAGTCAGTCATTCTTTCATTGAGTTTTATCAGATTTTCTTCTACCTTTCATTCTTTGAATTTTTAAAATTATTTCCAATTGTCTTATGGAATATTTAGCTTCCATTTGCCCAATTATAATTTTTAGGTAGCTATTTTCATTTTTTTTCTCTTTAAACGCTTATCTTCCTATTGATCTTAGAATCAATACTATATTTGTACCAAGGCAGAAAAGTGGTAAGGGCTAGGCAATGGTGGTGAAATGACTTGCCCAGGGTCACAGAGCTGAGAAGTGTCTGAGGCCAGATTTGAACTCAGGACCTCCCATCTCTAGGTCTAGCTCTCAATACACTGAGTTATCCAGCTGCCCCCCAATTTTCTTTTTTGAGCATTTGTACTTCCTTTATTAGTTATTTTCTTTGAGATTTTGTATTTCCTTTTATAGGAATCTATTTTCTTCAGGGAATTTTTGATATAGGTAGGCTATTGATTTTTCTATTATTTTCTTTTCTCATTTTCATTTTCTTTTTTATCATGTTTTCTTAGTGATTTCTTTTAGGAGTTTATTTTGGGTCTAACATCCTCTCACATTTACCTTTAAGGGTACACACACTTCTTTTTAGTCATTGCCATCCTATTATGAGTTTGCATTTGTATCTCTTATTTTAAAACAGTTTTCCAGGGTCAGTCATTTTCTTTTACTTAATTTTGGGAGGGAAATGGAGTCATGATCTTGCCTATATGTTGAAGTTCTGTTCCACTTCTGGGATGAAGGGAGTATTTGCCATGGCTTTCCCTATGTGCCACATACAGCTGCATTCTACTCTTGAGCTGCCAGCTTCCCTGGTCTTGTAAACATTAGGGTTGTTCCTTCTGTTTAGATGTGCTTACACTAGGTCACTCCTCAAGCTCCTTACAGTGTGTTTGAAATATACCAATCCTTAATCTCCTCAGTATGTACTTGCACCAGGTCACTCTCCATGAAACTGATTCCACTGCTCTCATCTCTTCCCCGAGCTATACAAGTCTTTCATGCCACACAACTGCATTTGGGGGGCTATCTTCTATTGCTTCTGTTTCTCTAATATTTGCTTTGAATCCTTTTTTTTTTCTTCTGTGGTTGTTAGGAGGTGTGTTTGAGTGAATTTGGAATTACCCACTGTTTTACACAATGATTCAGATATGAAAATTAAAGCTAATATAGAACATAAGGATATATTAAAGAAAACATTACTCAATACTTAAGGTTTCAAAAACATTTTAATATACTGCAGCTAATGTAACTGAATGGAGTGGTAAAGTACTAATTATTTAAAATTTCCCATTGGAAATCATCACAAAGTTATTATATGGTTGTCTTGAACAATAAATTCATCATTTTGTACTATCTGGAAGGAAAAAAAGACTAAACAAATCATCCTTCCTTTTTTTGAGAATCAATACATGACAGAAGCATCAAGTTCACACTGCCCCTTTTTTTGTAAAAATATTTTATTTTACCAATCACATGTAACAATATTTTCCACATATGTTTTCTGAAATAATATTCCTTCCCTTCCCCTTCCCAGAGCTGATAAGCAACTTGACCTGGGTTATACATGTATTGTCATGCAAAACACATTTCTATATTCATTTTTGTAAGAGAATACTCATATAAAACCAAAATACCAAAATATGAACTCAAATAAACTAAAGTGAAAAATTGTAAGCTATGATCATCATTCTGACTCCAATAGTTTTTCTATGGAGGTGGATAGCATTCTTGGTCATAAATTTCTCAGAATTGTCCTGGATTATTGTATTTCTGAAAATATCTAAGTCTTTAACTTTTGATCATTCTACAATATTGCTGTTACTGTGTCCAGTGTTCTGGTTCCACTTATTTCACTCGTATCAGTTCATGTAGGTCTTTTCAGCTCTTTCTGAAATCATCCTGTTCATCATTTCTTATAGCACAAAAGTATTCCATCACCATTACATACCATCATTTGTTCAGACATTCCCTAATTGATAGACATCTCCTTAATTTCCAAATCTTTGGCACCATAAAAAGGGCTATTATAAATATTTTGTACAAGTAGGTCCCCTGCACCTTTCTTTACTATCTTTGGGATACAGACCTAGAACTGGATAAAAACGTATATATTATTTTACATACCTTTGGGCATATTTCCAAAATGTTCTCCAGAGTTGTTGTATCACTATACATCTCCACCAATAATGCATTAATGCATTGTCTCTTTAAAAAGTAGTTTTGTTTGACCATTTTTCAGGGAATGTATTTTTCATGATGTAATTAATATGTTTGTTGAGTTTTGTCTGGTTTGTCAATTATTTTTAAAAGATTAAAATATTTAATAATTAGGAATATATTTTCTGAGATAAAATTGTCACAAATATTAATTAAAATGAACCAAAAAGTTCCAACATTATTCAGAAAGTTATAGAGAAGATCTTTGTGAAAATCCAATTATTAAAAGAATATATCTGCTATTATTACATGTGGAATATGAATAGAATAAATAGGGTTTTATACTTACTTACGTATCAGGTACTATGATAATTTTTTTCAGTTATCTCCTTTGATTCCTACAATTAATCAGTGATATGTCCAGAGAAATGGTAATTAATTTTAGTGGTCATTTCATCCTCGATGTCACTTCCAGATAGATTAAATTTTATTTCTTTTTTTCACTTCAGTTCACAAATTTCATTTTACACTTCTCTGAATTGAAATTATTTGTAATTTCTTCCTATGGAATGTGATTTGATTACATGCATGCAGATTGCTTATTTTTTTCTACCTTCAAGTGGATATCCATTCTAATTCTTTGCTAACACCAAGAGTTGTCCTTAATATGTACTACATATTTGACTTTTATTTCTAAATTTCAACTCTTTGTATTTATATTCCATTAGTTAAATTTCTGTAAAAAGGTTAATTATTTTCTTGCATAATTCTAAGTGAATCTGCAGAATTGCTATTCCTATTCCTAGGGGAAATGATGAAATATTACAGGTAACAGTAAATATGGCCAAAAAGATGGAGGGCAAGACATTTTCTTGACTTCTTGAGCTCTCACAAGAGAGTAATCATGTACAAGAACAGAACCACTTACAGCTCTCTTGACAGTCTAAGACACAAAGACGCCAACAGAGTGGAAACTTCATGAATTAGTTGAGATATATAATATCTAATTGTGCTTACTTAGAGGCACACAACCATCATTTTGTGTATTCTGGAATTAACTCCAATTTCTTTATTGTTGCTGTATTTTCTACCAACATACCCAGACTATTTCCTATCTTATCTCTATCATTTTATAACAAACTTCAGACCTTAATAGTGCTCATCCCTTAAAGGAGTTGGGTGGATGAAATGCAGCGAGATAGCAGTAACTGCTCTTCCTTGACAAGTATATAATTGAAATCTGTTTCCCTAAAAAAGAATTATATTTCCCAGGAGCCCACTGACTTCCTGTCATTATGTATTTCCTGAAGACAGGGGATAAATATTGAGTGGATGGTCCTGCTTTCTCTCTTAGGTGTGCAGCAAGTGTAGTGATGATGGTGAGTGGGGATTTTGAAATGGATTGATCATCCATGGGCATGTGGGATTTATTTTGTATCCTCTTTATTCCTTGATTTCTAATGATCATTAATAAATTAAAATATATAATTTTATTATTAACATTAATTTTAATTTTATACAAGAAGCATGACAAAAGAGTTTTCAGAGAGAGAACAGAATAAGAGAACTGAGGCAGGCTGTCATTATGCATTCAATTCAACTAGCAGGAAGGAAAAAAGATAGATATTCAGCCTGGGTCCAGTATCATCTTTCTTCTTATACTTTGGAACAGAGATTGAGGTGTATGAATGAAAATCTGTTAACCCAAAAATAGAACTACATATCCCAAGAGCCCACTGACTTCCTGTCATTACATAATTCCGGTAGACAGAGGATGAAGGGCATGGACTTTGGAGGCTCCTGCTCTCTGATGTAGAATCAGCAGTGATGGTGGTGAGTAGGGATGGCTAAAAATGGCTAACCAGCCATGCACATGTGGTCTTTATTTTGTATCTTCTTTATTCCTTGATTTCTAATGATCCTTAAAAAACTCTTAATATATGATATTATTATTGAGATTTAATTTTAACTTTTATAAACATCAGTGAATAATTAATTTCCCAGAATGGAAAGAGACTAAAACAATTTTAATTCAGGACTTAAGATATTCACTATCAAAGGGAAAGAGTTAAGAAGAGATTGACAGGGTAATAATATATGGACAAAGTTTTAAAACTGCCAAAGATTTTAGGAGAAATGAAACTCAGTTAAAAAGCAGAAGTGCAAGTAATAAATAAGAAGTGATGATAACAAGAAATTTGAGATAAAACATTTTAAAATAAATATTGGAACACAAAGGAAATAAAATCTGTACTTAATAAGAAAAAAAAACTCAATTGATATACAAGAGAACAGGGAAGCTCAAGACATTCCCAAATAGTTCAAGAGAAAAATAGTAATATCAAAAAATTAGGCTAAAAAGGAAATATCTAAGCATATATGTTCTGCAGAAACAAAATAATTAGCAAGGTAGTGTAAAAAGGAATTCTTTAATTTTTTTTAATTTAACGGGGGACCTGGAGGTCCTCTTACCATAGAGATGTGTTTGGATTAACCAGCCCACAGTGACAGGAAGTAGGAACTGGGGAGCCCCCTGCTTAGCCAGCATCAGTTGCAGGCTGTCAGTTCCTGACATTTAGGCGAGCTGGTTGCTGAGAGTTGGTTAGTCAGTTGTGGACAGTTAGGTCTGTGAGTTGCAAGGAATTTGGCTGCTGGGCATGAGTTGGTCATTAGGGGTTGGTTGCTGGTAGTGTGGGTTGGTGTACAGTTGCTGGAAGATAAAGGTGGGCCTGAGCTTACTGAGAGGGCTTTTGGCTTAAGCCTTTAAAGGACTTTTGCCTCTGGAATCACTAGGGAGCAGGAGTTCTATCTCTCAGACAGGATCTGCTGTCAGTTGGCTACTGACAGAGTTGGGCTTTTATATAAAACTAATTAAAGGAATGAGTGAGTGGTAGCTGTCTATTATTTGGGGGAGTTAGATAGGAAATAATTTATAGAGTAGAATAGAGTAGACCTGGTGTGCCAGGCAGAAGAACTTGTTTTAAAAAGACAGAGTTAGTTTTAGGAAATTTTAAATAGTTATTAGGAATTTTAGGTATGTTTATAGTGTATGAGATTAATAATCTCTCTTTCCTCTTTTCTATCTTTCTATATTCTTTTACTATCTCTATTTTAATTAAACTAAATTGTCCATTGTTAAAATCTGTTGGAAGTTTTATTTTCTCTGGCTTAAAAAGATAATATTAATTTAAAACTCTATTATATTCTCATTAAAACTTAAATTATTAAAAGCTGCTCTCTTATTTTGTCAAAACACCTATTTTAACCATTATAGTAGGAAACAAAACCTTGAATACATAAAATGATTAGTTTCTTCAATGAAATAAGGGAAGAAATACTTGGAAAGAATGAAAGATAATCTAATTCAGCAACTGTATTTACATTGTTTTATATCTCTTTTTAACTTTATATTATCTGCATATAATCCTATTATATGATCACTATTTTAATGATAAACTGCAATCATTATATAATCATAAGGAATGATTCCAATTATTAATTGATTGGATAACTGTAGAGGTGAATAAGTAATCACTAAATGATCAACCCTTCTGTTACTTACCCAGTACCATATTGTTTAGATGACCACTGCTTTGTTGTACAGTTTAAGATCTAGTACTGCTAGGCTCCCATCCTTCACATTTTTTTTTCATTAGTTCCCTTGATATTTTTGATGTTTTGTTCTTCCAGATGAACTTTGTTGTATTTATTTTTTTAATTCTATAAAAAATGTTTCTGGGTAGTTTGATAGGGATGACACTGAATAAGTATATTAATTTGGGTAAGGTTGTCCTTTTTATTATATTCACTCATCCTTCCCATGAGCAATTAATGTTTTCCAATTATTTAGATCTAGTTATAATTGTGTGAAAAGTGTTTTGTTGTTGTGTTCATATAATTCCTGTGTTTGTTTGGATTCCTAAATATTTTATACTGTCTAGAATGATTTTAAATGAATTTTTTCTTTCTAACTCTTGCTGCTGAGTTTTGTTGGAAATACATAGAAATGCAGATCATTTATGTGGGTTTATTTTGTACCCTGAAACTATTGGGTATTTTGAAGAAAATATTCTTATTCCAGGTATTTATAGGACTTGATGATTGCTGGTGTCCCTTGTACCTCTGAGATTCATTAATGCTTTCTTAACCTTACCTCCTAGTATTTATCAATATGAAATCTCTAATATTTACTTTCATATAGCCAATAATGTATTCTGGTTCCTTCTTCTGAAGAAAGATCTCCTGATCCTTTGCTAGAGGCTATGTGTGACTAGCAACACGTGAGATCTTGGTCCCTGTAACTGAAGAGCTACATTGGAGCTGAATGACAACTGTCCTTTTTAAGACCTGGAACCTGTTTCCCATTAAAAGGTGACAGAGCACATTCCAGGTTTTAGGAAGTACATCTATCTGAACCTTTGTATATCATATGAAAAAATATTCTGAGCTAAATCTTTCTTCTTGGTAGTCTCTATTATACCTCCCTTCTTTTTTCTGACAATATAATCCTATTTCTGACCCTTTACAGATCAGCCTTTCAAGCAAACATTAACCAATTATCAGTCTAAGTAAAATTCTAACTTTTTAGTACATATTGGATATCTGATCATAAATAAATTACCTATTTAAAAGTTATTTAACTTGTAATTATACTTTTTTGTCTGTTAGTCAAGGTACCTTGAATCTCCAGATGAATTTAGAGATGAAATGATATACTTCTTTGTGGCCTTCTCAGTATTTAGAACATTGTTAAGCAAATATTGCATGCACAATGATATTTATTGAATAATTTTATTGTTGATATTGCACAAATTGGAAAGCTTTGATGAAAAGACAAAAACTTTTTTGACAATTTGAATTTCTGTGAAAAGTGATCTGAAATATCTATTTTTGTAGAAAAAAAATTAGATATTTTTCACTATAAGCAAGTTAAAAAATTCTTTATGGAATATTGTAATCTTCTTAAAATTCAATTATCTCATTAGGACACTGTTTAACTTACCTCTATGTCAACCTTTTTAAAAACCATTTAACTCCCTTCAATATATCAACTCATTTCTATGACCACAGAATAGGTTTTTGGTAAAGGATTTGTGTCAAAAGAACTAATGCAGAAGAAGATTGAGGGAACTGTGCCTTTAGAGAACAAAAGTTTTAAATCACCCCGTTCCACCACTGAGAATTGACAACTAAATATTGATCAGAAGGGCAGTACCACTGGTTACAGTATTAGAACCTAAGTCAGCAATAGAGGCTGACAT
Source organism: Monodelphis domestica (assembly GCF_027887165.1). Classification (NCBI taxonomy): domain Eukaryota; kingdom Metazoa; phylum Chordata; class Mammalia; order Didelphimorphia; family Didelphidae; genus Monodelphis; species Monodelphis domestica. The sequence goes on along the minus strand of NC_077228.1, from coordinate 96,219,115 downwards.
GAAAACAGTCATGTCTCTGTGTTAACAAAATAAACAAAATGTTAAAAATAAAAGCTCCTGAAGTTAACATTTAAATGTGTTCTGTTATCTGGCATTTTTGTATATTTTAATATTTATATTTTTGTATTTATTTTATTCTTTGTGACTAATTTTGAACATATTTTTCTTTCAAACCTCTACTTCTGCCATTTTGCATTGCATTTAATCAAATTCACCTGAAAAAAGAACCCACTATTCTATTGTTCTCAAAAATTGTTATTTAATTAAAAATGTGTTACATTTATAATTAACGTATTCTCCAAGAAGCCAAAGGCTTTAGCATATTTTAGGTATCATATAAAAATAAGCGTGACAATTTCTGCTAAATATTGATGCTTTGTATAGACTTTTAAAAGTTAATAGGTCTTGGATCTATGAGTTAAATGGGGGTTTTGATTAATAATAGAGTTATAAATTCAATGTTGTGGTCATCAAATTCAAAATATTATCCATAAGCCAGAAAATAAAAACTGTTAGTAGCTTGTATTTATAACGAGGAGGAGAAAGAGTTGAAGTATGAAATGCAGTAGGGAAAGAGGTAAGGAGTTGACAAGCCTACACTAAGTACTGATCCATTGAAATTCAGTTTGCTCCCTGACAAAGTTCTAATCTCCATATGGAAGTTCAATTCATTCACCCAACAAGTCGACACAGGATCCAGTGAAAAAGAATCCTCCAAGCCAAAGCAGAGATCCCTGGAACCAATCTCTCCAAAAGCCAGGAAGGGAATGACTCATCAGGTTTATTTATTTTTAACTCAGGTGCATATTTTTATTAAATATGCTAATAAACACCTGAGGTTTCATGGATGAAATGATTCGTTGAAACAAAAACACCCATAGTGTAATATTAATGAATAACAATTACTTAGATCACCTGGGATATAGATTTTTTCTGCTAATATGGAATATAAGAATTTTCATCACCAGCAAAAAGAATAGATTGAATATTGGTTCCTATGTTGAATACTACCTGAAATCATCATAGAAATAGCATAGGAGAGACTATCTACCATATATATATATAGCCTTTAATATTTTCATTGTAAAAAAAGAATCAGTAAGATACTCATTTTGTCATTCAGAGTGAAAGATACTTCATAAATCTAAAAAAACAAAAGGCACTACTGATCTCTTAGTTATTTCCTATGCCTCCATTTTTGTAGAGGCATAAATGAATTAAAAGAATATAATGTGTTATGGACACTGTAATATAAACACCAGAAAGATTCTTATATTGTGGAGGGACTTGTGGCAGAGGCTGGCACATAAAGGAAAAGCACCAGGCTGAAGAGTGTGTGGAACTGATCACCTCGATGGGGAAGGGGCCCCAGGAGAGGGGAAACTTGATGGGCAGAAGATTCTGGCTGGAAGAGCAGTTGGTCTCTCAGTCAGGAGAAGCTGAAGAGAGAAGGTTGAATAAGACTTTCTCCTGAAACTTCCGGGTAAATGTGGCTGCAATCTAGACGCGACTCTCTTCCTCTCCCTGGCACTGAATGAAACAGGCTACCTCAAAAGAGCATAAAAATCACCTTTGGAAGAATGGAGGGACTCTCCATTACCCCACAGAAATGAAGGTGTGTGGGGTTTGAACATTTACACACTATAAGAAGGAGGAAAAGCTTGCACAAAAACGAAAACTGAGCCACCCTCTCCCCCATCTCCCCCACCAAACCAGAGTAAGGTATCAGAGTGCTCACTGAGACAGCGAGTGAGTGAAGAACGTCTCTGTCTGGGAGGGGCACACCTGGGTCCTTTGGATCTAAAGAATGCTAGGAAATGACCTCTCAGGGTGGTTTCAGGAGAATCCTGTGCTGATCACAGGAGCAGCGGAGCTGAACACAGGGGCTGTTGCGCAAAGCATGGGGGTGGAGCTGAACACCAAGGCGGCAGAGCTGAACTTTGGGGAGGTCGCGCTGAACAGCAGGGCTGAACACCAAGTCTGTTGTGCCGAGCACAGGGGCCTGCTCTCTAAGAATCTTCAGAGGCTGGGAAGAATTAGTCTGAGGCAACCTAAATTCACAGAAAACCAGCCCATATCACCCAAACCCTAGACCAAAAAGGAAAGGGGAATAAAACCACCAAAGGGATGGCTCACATGGCCCAAAATCAAGCCTCCAAGAAAAAAGCAAAAAAAGTGACTATTGAAAACTTTTATGGTACAAGTACCCAAGGAAAAGAAGAGAATGAGGATGAAATTCAAACATAATCAAAATATGGCTCCCAAAATGGAAATTATCCACAAACTTGGGAAGATCTCAAACTGGAGCTTATCCAAAAGATGGAAACTGTCTGGAAAGAAAAATGGGAGAAAGAGATCAGCAGGCTGATAGACAGGACTTCACTATTGGAGAAAGAGCTGGAAGCATCTAATAGAAGGGCAGACAATGCTGAAAAGCAAAACCAGTCCCTAACGACCAGAATTAAGTAACTGGCAAACAGTGAGCATGCCCAAAAGATGGAAACCTTCTGGAAAGAAAAATGGGAAAAAGAGATCAACAGTCTGATAGACAAGACTTCACAATTGGAGAAAGAGCTGGAAGCATCTAATAAAAGGGCAGACAAAGCTGAAAAGCAAAACCAGCCTTAACAACCAGAATTAAACAACTGGAAGACAGCAAGCTTGCAAAACAGCAGGAATCAATAAAGCAAAGCCAAAAAATTAACGAATTGGAAGAAAACATAAAATATCTCACTGAAAAGGTCACAGATCTGGAAAACAGAGGAAGAAGAGACAACGTGAGAATTATTGATCTCCCTGAAAAACCAGAGATAAACTAACATCTCGATGCTATTCTATAGGAGATTATAGAAGAAAATTGCCCACATGTTCTAGGCAAGGGGAAAAATTGAAATAGAAAGGGTTCATAGAACACCCTCTATACTAAATCCCCAAAAGACAACCCCCAAGAATGTAATCGCCAAATTCAAGAGCTTCAAAGAAAAGGAGAAAATCCTACAAGAAGCCAAGAAAAGGAACTTCAGATATGGGGGGGGGGGGTGTCTACCATAAGGATCACACATGACTTAATGGCTAATACACTAAGAGACCACAAAGCATGGAACATGATATTTAGAAAGGCAAGAGAGCTCGGTCCCCAACCAAGAATCAACTACCCAGCAAAACTGACTATATACTTCCAGGAGAAAGTATGGGCATTCAACAAAATAGAAGATTTCCAAGCATTTGCTAAGAAAAGACCAGAGCTCTGTGGAAACTTCGATATCCAAGCACAGAAAGCAAGAGAAACGTGAAAAGGTAAATATGAAAGAAAGGGAAAAGGAGATGAATCTTATCTTTTTCTTTAAGTCAAACTCTCTTCTATAAGGACTACATTTACATCAAATTATATATATTAATATGTGGGGAAAATGTCTTGTTTAAATCCCCAAAACTGTATGCATTGTAAGAGTAGTTAGAAGAATCATGCATAGGAAAAGATTGGGGCATAAAGAAGATTTGGTGAAAGGGGGGGGGAAAGGGAGGGAGGAATCCTTGATAATACTAAGATTTATTTCAAGAAATGGGGGGGGAACTAAATAGAATAATCTTTCCCATACAAAGATACACATGGGAAGGGGAGGGGAAGAACTCTCATATGAGAAGGAGAGGAAGAGAGCATGAAATAGAATTACTTAAACCTTACTCTCAGTGAAATCAAATCTGAGAGGGAAGAACATCTGGATCCAGTGGGATCCTGAATTCTATATTATCCAAAGGGTAAGAAAGAAAGGAAAATTAAGGAGGTAGAAGGAGGAGGAGTATAAAAAGGGAGGGAAGGAGAGGGGGGAGGGGAAGGGAGCATAAAAAAGGAGGGGCTAGAAAGGGAAGCATCTCAAAGGAGGGGAATAGGGACACTGACCTAAAGTAAGTAACTGGTTCAAAAGGATATAACTAAAGAAGAAAGCTCAGAACTAGGGGAACATATCAAAATGCCAGGGAATCTACAAGTGACAATCATAACTTTGAATGTGAATGGGATGAACTCACCCATAAAAAGTAGACAAATAGCAGATTGGACTAGAACCCAAAACCCTACCATATGTTGTCTTCAAGGAAAACATATGAGGCAGTTTGATACTCACAAGGTTAGAATTAAAGGATGGAGTAAGACCTTTTGGCCCTCAACTGATAGAAGGAAGGAAGAAGTTGCAATCATGATATCTGACAAAGCCAAAGCAAAAATAGACCTGATCAAAAGGGATAGGGAAGGTAAATATATTCTGTTAAAAGGGAGTATAGACAATAAGGAAATATCACTAATCAACAGGTATGCACCAAATAATATAGCACCCAAATTTCTAATGGAGAAACTAGGAGAATTGAAGGAGGATATAGACAGTAAAACCATATGAGTGGGAGACTTGAACCAACCACTATCAAATTTAGATAAATCAAACCAAAAAATAAATAAGAAAGAGGTAAAAGAGGTGAATGAAATCTTAGAAAAATTAGAGTTAATAGACATATGGAGAAAAATAAATAGGGACAAAAAGGAATACACCTTCTTCTCAGCACCACATGGCATATTCACAAAGATAGATCATACACTAGGTCACAGAAATATGGCACTCAAATGCAGAAAAGCAGAAATAATAAATGAAACATTTCAGATCATAAAGAAATAAAAATATTGATTGGAAAGTGTACATGGAGAGCCAAATCAAAAATTAATTGGAAATTAAATAATATGATACTCCAAAATTGGTTAGTAAGAGAAGAAATCATAGAAACAATTAATACTTTCATTGAGGAAAATGAAAATGGTGAGACATCCGTTCAAAGCTTATGGGATGCAGCCAAAGCACTATTTAGAGGAAAATTCATATACATGTGTGCATATATTAACAAATTAGGGAGGGCAGAGATCAAGGAATTGGAAATGCAAATCAAAAAACTTGAGAACAAACAAATTAAAACCCCAGAAGAAAACCCAACTAGAGATCCTAAAAATTAAGGGAGAAATTAATAAAATCAAAAGTGATAGAACTATTGAACTAATAACCAAGACTAGAAGCTGGTACTTTGAAAAAACATACAAAATAGACAAATTACTGGTCAATCTAATTAAAAAAGGAAAGAAGAAAGGCAAATTAACTGCATCAAGGATGAAAAGGGGGACCTCACCTCCAATGAAGAGGAAATTAAGGCAATCATTAAAAACTACTTTGCCTAACTATATGGCAATAAAAATACCAACCTAGGTGATATTGATGAATACTTACAAAAATATAAATTTCTGAGACTAACAGAAGAAGAAATAGATTTCTTAAATAATCCCATATCAGAAAAAGAAATCCAACAGGCCATCAAAAAATTTTGTAAGAAAAAATCCCCAGGACCTGATGGATTCACAAGTGAATTCTATCAAACATTCAAAGAACAGCTAACTCCAATATTATACAAACTATTTGACATACTAAGCAAAGAGGGAGTTCTACCAAACTCCTTTTATGACACAAACATGGTACTAATTCCAAAGCCAGGCAGGTCAAAAATGGAGAAAGAAAAGTATATACCAATCTCCCTAATGAATATAAATGCAAAAATCTTAAATAGGATACTAGTAAAAAGACTCCAGCAAATGATCAGAAGAGTCATACACCATGATCAAGTAGGATTTATACCAGGGATGCAGGGCTGGTTCAATATTAGGAAAACCATTCACATAATTGACCACATCAACAAGCAAACCAACAAAAATCACATGATTATTTCAATAGATGCAGAAAAAGCCTTTGATAAAATACAGTACTCATTCCTATTAAAAACACTAGAAAGCATAGGAATAGAAGGGTCTTTTCCTAAAAATAATAAACAGTATATACCATCAACTAATATAATCTTCAATGGGGTAAACTAGATGCATTCCCATTAAGATCAGGAGTGAAACAAGGATGCCCATTATCACCTCTATTATTTGACATTGTACTAGAAACACTAGCAGTAGCAATTAGAAAGGAAAAAGAAATTGAAGGCATTAAAATCGGCAATGAGGAGACCAAGTTATCACTCTTTGCAGATGACATGATGGTCTACTTAAGGAATCCTAGAGATTCAACAAAAAGTTTTTTGAAATAATCAACAACTTTAGCAAAGTTGCAGGATACAAAATAAACCCATATAAGTCATCAGCATTTCTATATATTTCCAACACAGCTCAGCAGCAAGAACTAGAAAGAGAAATCCCATTCAAAATCACCTTAGACAAAATAAAATACTTAGGAATCTATCTCCTGAAACAAACACAGGGACTATATGAACAAAACTACAAAACACACTCCACACAACTAAAACCAGACTAGAATAATTGGAAGAACATTAACTGCTCATGGGTAGGAGGAGCCAATATAATAAAAATGACCATCCTACCCAAACTCATCTATTTAGTGCCATAACCATGGAACTTCCAAAAATTTTTTTTTTACTGATTTAAAAAAAAAAACATAAAAAAGTTCATTTGGAAGAAGAAAGGATCAAGGATATCCAGGGAAATAATGAAGAAAATACAAAGGAATGGGGCCTTGCAGTCCCAGATCTCAGACTCTATTATAAAGCAGTGGTCATCAAAACAATTTGGTACTGGCTAAGAGACAGAAAGCAGGATCAGTGGAATAGACTTGGGGTAAATGACCTCAGCAAGACAGTATATGACAAACCCAAAGACTCCAGCTTTTGGGACAAAAATCCACTATTTCATAAAAACTCCTGGGAAAATTGGAGGACAGTGTGGGAAAGATTAGGTTTAGATCAATACCTCACACTCTACAGCAAGATAAATTCAAAATGGTTGAATGACTTGAACATAAAGAAGGAAAGTATAAGAAAATTCTGCGAATACAGAATAATATACATTTCAGACCTTTGGGATGGGAAAGAATTTAAAACAAGCAAGACTTAGAAAGAGTCACAAAATACAAAATAAATAATTTGGAATACATCAAATTAAAAAGTTTTTGTACAAACAAAACCAATGTAACTAAAATCAGAAGGGAAGCAACAAATTGGGAAACAATCTTCATAAAAACCTCTGACAAAGTTTTAATTACTCAAATTTACAAAGAGCTAAATCAATTGTACAAAAAATCAAGCCATTCTCCAATCAATAAATGGGCAAGGGACATGAACAGGCAATTCTCAGCCAAAGAAATCAAAACTATTAATAAGCATATGAAAAAGTTTTCTAAATCTCTTATAATCAGAGAGATGCAAATCAAAATAATCCTGAGGTATCACCTCACACCTAGCAGACTGGCTAACATGACAGCTATGGAAAGTAATGAATGATGGAGAGGTTGTGGCAAAGTAGGGACACTAATTCATTGATGGCGGAGTTGTGAATTGATTCAACCATTCTGGAGGTCAATTTGGAACTATGCCCAAAGGGCGATAAAAGACTGTCTGTCCTTTAATCCAGCCATAGCACTGCTGGGTTTGTACCCCAAAGAGATAATAAGGAAAAGGTCTTGTTCAAGAATATTCATAGCCGCACTCTTTGTGGTGGCCAAAAATTGGAAAATGAGGGGATGACCTTCAATTGGGGAATGGCTGAACAAATTGTGGTATATGATGGTGATGGAATACTATTGTGCTAAAAGCAATAATAAAGTGGAGGAATTCCATGGATTCTGGGAAAACCTCCAGGAAGTGATGCAGAGCGAAAGGAGAAGAACCAGGAGAACATTGTACACAGAGACTAATATACTGTGGTACAGTTGAAGGTAATGGACTCCTCCACTAGGGTCAATAAAATGTCCCTGAACAACTTGCAGGGATCTAAAAAACACTCTCCACAAGCAGAGGATAAACTATGGGAGCAAAAACACCCAGGAAAAGCAACTGCTTGACTACAGGGTTTGAGGGGATATGACTGAGGAGAGACTCTAAATGAACATTCTAATGCAAATACCAATGACATGGAAATGGGTTTGAATCAAGAACACATGTGATACCCAGTGGAACCGTGCACTGGCAATGGAAGAGGTGGGGGGTGGGGAGAAAAAGATAAAGGTCATTGTTTCCAATGAATAATGTTTGTAAATGACCAAATAAAATAATATTTATATAGGTAAAAAAAAAAAAGACTTTCTCCTGAGGGTTACCTGCTTTTCCTGCTTGTGACTGGAAATCTTTCCCCTCAACATTTCCCAATTGAAACATACTATTAAGGAGAAACCTGAGAATGGCATTTTAAATCTGTCAGACTTTACCTCAGCTCCTGTTGCCCTGGTTTTGAGTTTTGTCTAAGGGGCCAAACCCAGAGTCAGCAAACCTGACTATATTTCAGGAGGCTCAGACTGCCAAAGCCTGAGTTCCCCCCAAACTTGAGGAGGGAGGGAAAAGGGTTTTAGATAGAGACAGAGACCCCCCTTTTCCCCACTTTCCTCTCCCATACATTCCCTGCAAGTTATTCCTTTGTATTACCCTGATTGAGTTAAGTTGACATTAAATAGTTATCTTTTCCCCAAGCTGTGAATCAAGTGTGAGTGAACAGATCAAGGGGAGACCCTTTGTTCTTGAGTAGTTGAGGGAGAACAAGAGGGACAAGAGCAAATCTGGGAGAGCAGCCATAGCTAAGGAGGGAAGGCAGAAGGAAGGAAAATCTTCAAAACCCCTCTCCTCTCTCTGAGCCAACCCATTACATTTGCTATCTCCCCTGAACCCTGCTTTGAGAAGGAGGGTCTCCACTCTTTTCTTCTCTCTCTATTCTGAAGATTGAACCCCTTCAACTTCAGGCTACAGACACAAATTATAGAATTGGGGAGGGAGAAAAAGGAGAAGCAGAAGTAAAATACAAAGACAAAGATAGGTTTAAGAAAAAGCCTCTCAGCCCTCTCTTTTAGGGGCCTTTAGCTTCAGCCTTTATTCCAAATCAATCTATTATCTTGCTGCCATTGTGATAAATAATATAATAGGTCATATAAAAATTACAAGCCCTGTTCTAATATAGATTAGCCGAAATTCCTGCTACAGGCCAGCCAGCCATTGTTTTTATGACTATATGAGTATGGAAGAGGTGATGGAGATGATTGTTGGAAACTGTGACATTTTATGAAACTTGGCAAGCTCCAAGTAAAGTACCTTATCTCTAGTGTCCCTACTCTGCAGTTAAGACTGTATGATACTTTCATGTTAAAGCTATTAGCAATGTTGATTAGGAGAGGCTAAGGGCCTCTTTTGAAGAAGACAAATTAAGCCAGAATCTTCCTCACAAATTTAGCATTAACCCCCTAATCATTTCTTTATTTTTTTGAAGGTTTCAGTATTCATTAACCCTGTGAATTTCTGATATGGTCACAAAAAGAAAATTGCCTTTGCAAAGAAAACTCATTTTTCCTGACTCTTGGCCATTGCCATGAGGCTCAGCATGATCACATCTTTTATCTCTGTGTTTATCAGTGCTTGTGTTTCCTTCAATGATGAAGGAAGAAAGCCAGCTTTAGATCAAATAAATCTAGGTCTTGGTCCTGTCTCTGACATGGCCTATCTATGTGTCCAAAGGCAAGATATTTATCCCCTCCAATCTTAGTTTTCACAGCTATATACAGGAGATATGATCCCAAATTAAAATCAAGTGAAAAACAATATTTATAATTTTTGCAATGTACAAGAAATGTTGTGCATTCATATTATTTGACCCCAGACCTATTGGCTGTCATTTTTCTAATAATTAGTTTTCTGAACTTTCATTTTATTTTCTGAGTGCAGAAAATGAATAGGGACACCAAAAGATGCTAGATTTTTTATCTTTTTTATTTTCATCCCAATCTCATGCTGTGTTTTACTTTGCACATGGCAGGAATAACTTAAGACAAGTTGTGTTCCTATTGTCATACAGACTAGTAATAATTTTCAGAATTATAACTTCAGAAACAGAATAACATAACAATAACTTCAGAAAGTTGTTTTAAAATTAAGTTCAGGTGAGAACATTTTTTGTTTGTTTCTGTGAAGAAGTTTATGGGGAAATTCTTAAAAGGAGTACTGAAGGCCATATGAAGTGAAGAAAATGGCAGAACTTCAACCATGGAGTTTTGTTTGTTTAAAATGTTGTGCCATAACAAATTAATTTTTGCAAGTAGGTGACAAATGATCAATATCAAACTCAGACTTTTGTTCCATCATTAGCTTTTATTTACCTCAAAGGTTTTTTTTTCTTCTAACATCTTCCTACTTCATTAAATTTTCTATTGCTCCGTGGTATCCTGGAAACTTTATGAGGTTTTATTTCAAATAGGCTCTCCGTGGTTGACAAATCATATCAAGAAAGTAAGCACCATTCTTCAGCTGGCAGGAAAATGGATTGTCACATCATCAAATATGGATTATCTCTTGAGAGCAACTCATTCTATCCAAATCCACAATTAAAGGCAAAGGGTCAGAAGGTATCAAGATGTCATGAGAAGTAGGCCAATTATGCTTTAAGCATCAAAATTGAAATGGAAACCACAAGCAAAGTCAGGACAGTCCCTAAAAGTAATTATCAGATAGAAATACTTAAAAGCTAAAGAATATTTATTCAAGAGAGTATATCTCATGGTAATTATATGAATATAATCTCGGTCTTTCACAGTCCCTGACTTTCTCTTTTACCAAAATAGTAGATTTTTATTATATATTTGAATAAAGATCAAACCAGGGAGGATTTTAGAGGTACAAAGTAAATTGAATAACAAATTTCACTAACAGTTCAAAATTATAAGTCTTTGTGATTTGTTGGGTGTAGTGAGTACCCTAAAATCTACCCTAATAAACAGATCATTAAAAGTTTTAGGGGGAAAATATCAAAAATCTATCTACTTCTTTGGTATTATTTTACTTTAATGCTAGGAGTTTGGCAACAGTGATGCTATTACAGTTTCAGTTTTCTGCAGAAAACTGGATTATATAGTATTATATTTAAATTAATAACTCTAAGTATTATTTTTCATAAAGTTTATTAATAATTACTTGAAGTAGAAAAAATGAATAGAAGTAAAAGACCATATTTTTAATTTAAGGTAGACCATGTGTATAGATTACCCCCCACCCCACCCTACCCCCACTCTCAGTCAGTCTCCCCAGCCACATTCCAGGAAGTAGAGACATGGGGCAGTACCACATCAAAACTTTTATCTTCTGCCCTCCCCCACCAGATGTATTCATGTTGATTCACACAGCATAAACACACAAATGGGATGCTGGGTAAGATGAGCTGGATTAGATGAGCCTTGGGGAGTGAATTCTTTTTTTTTAAATTTAATTAATTAATTAATTAAGAACATTTCCCCATTGTTACATGTTTCATGTTTTTCCCCTACCCTCCAATCAACCCCCTCCCACTGCCAATAAGCAATTCCACTGGGTTTTACATATGTCATTGATCAAGCCCTATTTCCATGTTATTGATATTTACACTCAGGTGATACTTTAGAGTCTATATCCCCAAACATATCGCCATTAACCCATGTGATCAAGCAATTGTTTTTCTTCTGTGATTCTATTCCCACAGTTCTTTCTCTAAATGTGGGTGGTGTTCTTTCTCATAAGTCTCTCAGAATTCTCCTGGTTCATTGCATTGCTGCTAGCTGAGAAGTCCATTATATTTGATTGTACCACAATGTATCAGTCTCTGCATACAATGTTCTCCTGGTTCTATTCCTTATACTCTGCATCAATTCCTAGAGATCATTCCAGTCCACATGAAATTCTACCAGTTCATTTTTCCTTTTAGTACAATAGTATTCCATCACCAACAGATACCACAATTTGGTCAGTCATTCCCCAATTGAAGGACATCTTGGGGAGTGAATTTTATCTACAAAATCCCTGCTGTGATTCCATTGGGAGGCGAGCATGTTGAAATCTTTCAGATTTACATGCTTAGTCTCCCCAATCAGTCATTTCAAATAACCAACTTATATCTCTAAAGATTTCTTATGAGAGGTACATACAATATTGCACTTTTTAAGGGGAAATTAAAATAATTTGGTGATATGAAGGAAATAAAAGAGAAAGAGAGCAAAATAAATGGTTGGTAGTTGCATTGACAAAAAGCAATTTGGGGGCAATCCCCTTGGCACAAGAATTCAAATTTAGAGTAAATGTGCTCAAACCCCCCCTCCCCCTCAGTTTGATTCACTATATCCCATTGTTTATTCTGGAACTTTTGATGCAGCATATGGTTTCTGCAGCTTTCCCCAATGGTGCCTTTTCCAAACAGTTCATTTCTTGATTCAGGGAGTTAGGGAGTTGTTTTTCCTGAATTTTCTCTCAAAAACAATTTATTTTTAAATTTTGAATTTTACAAAAATTATACAATCCACCTAAGAAGAGTGTTGACCAACACATGGATCAACTCACAATACATGGAATTTGGGAGTGATCCCCATACAAGTCTATATTTGAGAGAAAACTGAATCAGTAAAATGAATTCCTCTCTCTTAATCAATTCCTTCTGGCAGGCCAAAGCAAGAAATAATCTCTTTTAAGAGTACCTTGGCAATAAAACCAACTGTGGCTTGTGTAGTAGGAAATGCTTCCAGCTATCTGGTCAGTTGATGCACTACGACTAGACAAAATTTACAAGGTCTCATCTTTGGCATAGTGATAAAATTAATTTGTAGGTATTCAGAAGATGTGTAAGCCAGAGTCTGGCTCCAGTGTAGCATATACCATCCCTCATGAAAGAAGAACCACCAGTAAATAAAACTAAGTCTAGGGTTTCAAAATGACAGTTCAGAAGATTCTCTTGAGGTTATTCAGTGACAGACACTAAAGACTCACAACTGTGCAATGGTTCTCCTGAAATTGGAAAAAAGGTTGCAGGATTCAGTACTTTACAGAATTTTAAGGTAATATTCTGATCACCTAACAAAGTTGCCTAATACTTTGCAAGACTTTGATCAGAAAATGCCTGTGTTCTATGTCTTAGCAGCAATGCTTCAATGTTATGTGGACACATTATGGTTATTGGACATCCCCATACCAAATTAGTAGATTTAGTTACCAACAATGCCATGGCAGCTCTTCCTCTCAGACAGGGTGGGGCTTCTTAAGCTACTTGGTCTATCTGGGCCAAATAATAAGCAACTGGAAGATACAAAGTTCCCAAAGCTTGAGTTAAAACATCTGAAGCTACCCCTTTCTGTTCATGTAGATACAAAATAAATGGCTTTTTGTAATCTGGAATTCTTAGAGCAGGGGCAGACAGGATATTTTGTTTTAATTTTGAAAGAATTGACAAGTATTCCACCTCTAATCTAAGCAGTTCAGGGACTGAATTTTTTTTTTCAGAGCTATACGGGGTTTAGTGATGTCCTCATAACAAGGGATCCACAATTTACAAAACCCTATTGCTCCTAAAATTGCCCTCAACTGTTTCTTAATGAAGGGGTCTCTCCATTTCTGAATATCGTCAATGTACTTAGGGGAAATGGAGTGGGCACCAGGAGTTAAAATAAACTCTAAATATTCAACTTTGAGGAGATACCACCAAACCTTTGTCTTTGAGATCTTGTGGACTCTCTTATGTAGCTATAAAAGGAAATATTTGCTATCTTCCTCGCATACTGTGATGAGACCAAGAGCAAATCATCTACAAATTCTATCAAATAGCTCTTCTGAAAATTTATATGACCTAAATCCTGTCTTAAATTTTGTGAGAACAACATAGAACTGTCCACGAATCTTTGTAGTAACCCACACCATGTCCATGGGAATCTTTCCAGGTGAAAGCAAATATATTCATGGAATTTTCATGAATAGGGATTGAGAAGAATGCTGAGCACAGATCTACCACAGTACAATATGTGACTGTGCTTGGAAAAAGGAGATAATTGTGGCTGGGTTTGGGACCAAAGGGTGCCTTTTTATGACATGATTATTTCCAGCCCTTAAATCCTGAAGAAATCAATAGACAAGTTTTCCATTGGCACCTAATTTTGGCTTTTTAAAAGAAGGGATCATTGAATATTTTCAGATTTTCATGGAATTATTATTGCTTAATTAACATTGCTTAATTAATGGATCTATTACTGTATTAAATCCCTCAATTGCCTCTTTTAATAGAGGAAACTGATGAATTGAAGGAGATGGACCACGTTTTGTCTTAAATTGAACTGTAGAGACTGAAGTATATCAACTGGGATTTTAAAGGTGGGAGGCTCCTTTGCCTCCTGACTGTCTAAAAGAAGTACAGGAAGCAAATTTAAGTATTCTTCAGATAATTCTAGCATCATAGAGCCATCTGGAGAGCATGTTATTGTGGCTCTAAGTTTACATAAAAGATCTCTCCCTAACAAATTTATAGGGGAACCAGGAATTAAAAGGAAATGGTCTTCTCTTGTGTCAGAAGAGCTGGGTCAGATGAGTCTTCGGCAGTCAATTACATCTATACAGGAGCATATATGTCTTGCACAATGTTAATGACTAAGTTAATGGTAGAAACAGCATTCAAATTTTCAAGCTTTTAATTTTAAACCTTTTCACTCATGAACTTTATTCTGTAATATATCTCATAATATAATAAGACATATTGATAGTAATTTAAGGGGAGAAGATAAATAATGTCAACTAGGGTGAAAACTTGAAGTTTACCATAGAAAATAAATAAAATCACCAAATCTTAGAGAATTAACTTTTCCAGTTGTCCTTCTCTTCTTCAGACCTTTTAATGAACTTCTCATTCAGAAATACATAGATTGTTAAGATAAATCTTTCCCATTCTTCAAAGATCTACAAAATTGCACATATCCTTTGATTCAATGATATCACTAGTTTCTCAAAGAAATAAAAAAAGGAAATGGACTCATGTGTCCAAAAATATAGCAGCTCTTTATGTGGTGGCAAAGAATTTTAAATTCAGACTGTGCCAATTAATTGAGAAATGGCTTAACAAGTTGTAGTCTATGTAACAGTTAAATTAGTATCTCTACTAAAAGTATTATATTTTAGAGGTTTATTAAAGAGTATTAGAAATCAAGGATAAAAGAAATACAAAATAAGAAAACACATGCCTAGGGCATATAGCCCATTCACACCCACTTACATCTTGCCTGTGTGTACTTAGAAGCAGAAGAAGAGAGAGTCAAGTAGGTGGTACAGTCAGTTTAAATACAAATTTTGTTCTCAGCTCAGTTGGAGATCTCAGGTGAGATTATAGAGCATTCTGGGAAGTGTAAAGGAATTCTGGGGATTGAAATCTGGGGTTGAAATCTCCATTTTTACAATTCATCCTTTGATTGCTATTGGGAAAACAGTTTCCCCAAAAGGATAATGATCATGATCCCCACCCACCACACATCGGGAGCCAGAGTTAAAGTCTGCACTGGCCAGATTCAACAAGTTAGGGAGGAGCACCGCAGGACTGAGCCCCAAGTCAGGGGACGTGACTAAAGCCACCAAGGACCCACTTCTGTGAGTAGTAACACCTAAAACCCCAGCAGTTGGGTAAGGGGAACTCAGATTGTGGGTGCCAAGAACTAGCACACTATAATCAAAGAGTGCATGAAGGGATCCTCTAAAGTAAGCAAGGTGCACCCACAGGACTTGGGAGTTAACTAAGACCACCAAAGACCTGCACCTCAGAGCAGTAACACACAAAATGCCAGCAGGCAGGGGAGGGCAGAACCTGGGCTCCCCCAGGAAGGCCATTCAGCTGAGGAGAACCCAGAATTTGTCTGAGGCTAAAGCCTTGATCGTTGGACACTTACACAGAGAGCAAGCCCTCCTCACTCAGATTTCTGACTGGAAAGGGGAGAAAAAAAACAGAGAGATGGAAAACAATGCCCAGGTACAGCCTCCCAAAACCAAGAAAAGCAAGAAGAAGGGGGTAACTTTGGATACATTTTATGGAGGGAAAATACAGAATACAGAGGAAATAGAAGAGGAAACACAAATAAAAGCTCCAAAACCTTCCAAAAGAAATGGAAATTGTCCACAAGCTCTTGAAGAATTTAAATTGGAAGTTAACAAAAAGATGGAAGCCTTTTGGTAGGAAAATGGGAAATAATGCAAAAGAAACTCAGCAATCTGAAGGATGAAAACACGCAATTGCAGAAATAGCTTGAAGCCTCAAAAAGCAGAAGAGACCAAACTAAAGAAGAAAATCAGTCTTTAAAGGTCAGAATCAGGCAGCTGGAAGACAATGATCTTGCAAATGAGTAAGAATTAATAAAGCAAAGTCAAAAAACTAAGAAATTAGAAGATAACATAAAATATCTCACTGACAAGGTGACAGATGTGAAAAACAGAGGAAGGAGAGACAATCTGTGAATCATTGGTCTACCAGAAAAGCCAGAAATGAACAGTAATCTGGATATCATAATACAAGATATCATCCAAGATATCTGCAGGGAGATTCTAGAACAAGGGGGAAAAATAGGCATTGAAAGAGCTCATAGAATGCCCTCCACACTAAATCACCAAAAGAGAACTCCCAGGAATGTAATTGCCAAATTCCAAAGCTTTCAAACAAAAGAAAAAATCTTACAAGAAGCCATAAAAAGACAATTTGGATATAAAGGAATGCTAATCAGGGTCACACAAGGCCTTGCAATTTCTACACTGAAAGACTGTAAAGCATGGAACTTGATATCAGAAAGGCGAGAGAGATGAGTCTTCAACCAAGAATCAGCTATTCATCAAAACTGACTATATACTTCCAGGGGAAATTAAGGGCATTCAACAAAATAGAAGATTTCCAAGTATTTATAAAGAAAAGACCAGAGCTCTGTGGAAAGTTTGACATCTAAACACAAAGAGCAAGAGAAACATGAAAAGGTTAATATGAAGGAAAGAGAAAAGGAGAAAAATGTTTTCTTTTTCTTTTATTCAAACCCTTTTCTATAAGGACTACATTTATATCAAATAATATATATTAATATTTTCTGAATATGTAATGCGTAACTCTCAAAAATTGTGTGCATCATTAGAGTAGTTAGAAGAATCACACATAGGGAAAGATTGTGGCATTAAGACAATATGGAGAAAGGGGGGGGGAGAAAAAAGAGAGGGGGGAATCATTGAAGGTACTAATTTATACTTTAAGAAATAGGAAAAAAACTAAATAGAATAATCTTTCTCACACAAAGATACACATGGGAAGGGGAGGGGAAGAAATCTCCCATGAGAAGGAGAGGAAGTGAATGCTTATTAGTATTATTTAAACCTTACTCTCAGTGAGATCAACTCTGAGAGGGAAGAACATCTAGATCCAGTGGGATCCTGAATTCTATCTTATCCAACAGGGCAAGAAAGAAAGGAAAATTAAGGAGGGGGAGGGGAAAGGGAGTATAAAAAGGAAGGGAAGGAGAGGGGGAGGGGAAGGGAGCATAAAAAGGGAGGGGCTAGAAAGGGAAGCATCTCATGGGAGGGGACTAGGGGGACTGACCTAAAGTTAATCACTGGTTCAAAAGGAGAAAGCTAAAGAAGAAAGGTCAGAACTAGGGGAAGATAGAAAATGAGGGGATGCCCTTCAATTGGGGAATGGCTGAACAAATTGTGGTATATGTTAGTGATGGAATACTATTCTGTTAAATGGAATAATAAAGTGGAAGAATTCTATGGAGACTGGAACATCCTCCAGGAAGTGATGCAGAGCAAAAGAAGCAGAACCAGGAAAACATTGTACACAGAGACGGAAAACATTGTACAGAGTCTGAAACACTGTGTTACAATCGAACATAATGATCTTCTCCATTAGTTTCAATACAATGTTCCTAAACATTCTGCAGGGATCTAGGAGAAAAAAACCCTATCCCCTAGCAGAAGACAAACTGTGGGAGTAAAAACACCGAGGAAAAGCAACTGCTTGACTACAGAGGTTGAGGGGACATGATTGAGGAGCGACTCTAAATGAACACCCTAATGCAAATACCAACAACATGGAAATGGGTTAGAATCAAGGACACATGTGATACCCAGTATAATCACATGTCGGCTATAGGACGGGTGGGGGGGGCAGAAAAATGAAATGACCTTTGTTTACAATGAATAATGTTTGAAAATGACCAAAATTATGTTTAAAAAAAAGTGTGGATTCAAGGAAGGCCTATGTCTTAAGGTATGTTAATTGTAGCAACCTTGCCTATTAACACTAGTTTCAAGTCCTTTGTATTGGCTTAGAAGTGCATCAGTCCTTCCTGGATTGGTTTCTTGGTTGACCTATGTGCTCTTTTGACACAATTCAGGTTTTGCTTTTTGCTTCTTTGGCCCTGTAAAATGGCTCTTTTGTATATGTTGTCCTTGAATCAGACAGAATCATTAAGCAAAGTCGCATAATTTATAAAACAATTTGTGGCGTCATTTGTATAGTGTCAAGCTTTTGGGTCATGTATTGACATTACAGCAAATGTATTTTAAACTTATATTACTGCTAAATCAAAAAGTTAAAGAAAATCTTAATACTGGTGACATGCTTCAAATATAAAAAGGAGAGAAACAATAAAAGACTGAAATAATATATTGCACATGTAAGAAAAATATAACAATAAAAGAGGTGTAAAATTCAAAAATGTAGTTTATAATCATTGACACACTGTGTCAGCTAAGAAAATATACAATATAAGGCTTTCTCACCAAAAATGAGATCCATTTCCTCTTCATATTCTGTTCAGACTGGAAGTGAAGTGGACACCAGATCTGCATACAGTTGTCACAGGATGATGTCACAATTGCAGCACCAAAGGAGGTTGGTGAATTTCCTTACACAAAGTCAAGAAAATTGATAATTCATTTAGGATCAATTTAGAACCTCAGATCTGAGGATTTATTTTAGAATCTATGACGAGAGGAAGCCAATTGAGGAAAATTAGTTTCCCAGTAGCAGGAATCGTTTTTCCTGGAAAACAGATTATTTCTCAACTATTTGTGGGGTCAGAGAAAATGTATGGAATTTTTGTTTTTTGATTCTATTTGAAAATACACTGAGTCAAACATGCAGAACCTGGAAATCTTTATATGATCCTGAGTCTTTGGACATTTTTCACCAGAGCCCACAATCCCCGAAAATTCTGACTTTCATTTTTCAGGACAGTAAACTCCTTCCCCAATCTCTCCATCAGCACTTTAAATAAAAGTCAATATATTTCAGACTTCTCAAAGGAAAACAACTTTTCAATTTCCCCTTGAATATCTCTAGACCACCTTCTGGAGAATGTAGCAGCTGTGTCTGGCTGCTATAGTGGCAACTCCAATAAATCCTCCCTTTCCATGAGCTCCACTAAAAAGATAGAAAAAAATAGAAGAAAATTATGGAACCATTAGAATCCAGTTGCTAATTTATATCTGTAATGATTTGCACTTTCCCTCCTTATTTGGAGAAGTGGAAGAATATTGGTAATAATGTCCAAAAATCTTTCTCATGTGTTACCTATTTGGCAACACTATTTGGGGATTTCACCAAGTTCTCCCAGAAACTATCATACCCTAGGAAAGTTAGTTTTAGGATGACCAAATCATTCTCTAAGACCTCATCAGTCTTTCACAGTGGCAACAGCAAATTTGGGAGCCCTCCTCCAAGGGACAGGATGGGACACTTGTCTAAACAAGCATCCAGAAAGATATTCAAGGTGACAATAAGCTGCTGGTTGGAAATAATAACAGGAGAAATGAACACAATACTCCCTGGGTCACCAAATATCAAATATCATCTCATCTCTGATCAGAGATGTGAATATCAGCAGGTAACTTTGCTTTAGGTATTGGGGGAATGAGATAGTTGAACTTAAAAGAGCTACACGCAGAAAGAGAAGGGCTGTTGGCTTCTGGGTTGGAGTTAGATGAGATGCACGAGGTGATCCCTGCAGTAAGGTGGTTTAGGCTTTAGTCAGCTAAATGGAGGCACATTCTTTCCTTTCTGATTAATAGAATCCACAGCAGGTCACTCTATTTTAATATTAGCCACTTTATTTTCTCAAGTCTTCCTCACAGCTTAACATAGCATGATGAATGAGGAGGAGAATAAATTCTCAATGTCATTATTCTAAACTTTGGTGGAAATAATAGATCACTTCAGATGATGATGATTAAAGTTGATTACTTAAATCATTTGAAATTTTAAAATGTTGATAGATTTAATATAAGATTATTTTTGTATTGATAATTTGCCTTCCTTATAAGACCGAACAGATACTAAGAATTTTTCTTTTAATTCTTGAAATTTTAGTCTACAGAACAGAACGAGTCAAAGATGTTTAATATCTATTTAGAAGAATTAAAAGGAATTTACATGTACTATACATATAAATGTATTTGTCTCTTCCCTCTCTGCTCCAAGAATACCAAATAAATTTATATTTTTAAAAAGATACCATTTAATGAAATAAGAACAAATGAATATATAACTTAGATATAAAGTGAGATATAAACAGAATAAAGACCAGGGAGTATAATATCATATTTATGTATAAAAGAAGAATGTATGAATAAATAAGAGATAAAAACATTAAATGAAAAATGAATATCTTTGATTACATTAAATTAGAAAGGTTTTGTATAAATAAAACAAGACTTGCCAAATTTAGAAGTAAAATAAAATTGATGAAACATTTTACAGATATTTTCTCAAACAGATATCATAGCTAAAATATATAGATAATTTTGTCAAATTTATAAGAATACGAGCCATTCCCTAAGTTACAAATAGTCAAAATATGAACAGATAGCTTTTAGATAAAGAAATTAAAACTAGAATATGAAAAATATTCTCTAACTCATTAATGATTAGAGAAATGCAAATCAAAACAATTCTGAGATATCAGTATGAACCTATCAGATTGGCCAAAATGATAAAAGGGCAAAATGACAAATGTTTTAGAGGATGTGGAAAAATTGAGAACATTAATACACTATTGGAACTGTGAACTGATCCAACCATTTTAGAGAGCAATAAAAAATTATGTCCAAAGTGTTAGAAAAAATGTGTATACCTTTTGATCCAACAATAATAGTATTGTGTTTGTTTCCCAGGATGAGCAGGGAAAAATAATAAAATATCTATATCTTCTAAAAAATTTATAGCAATTCTATTTACAGTGGGAAAAAAAAACTTTTGAAATTGGGGAGATGCCCATCAGTTCAGAATGCCTAAACAAATTCTGGCCTTTGATCGTGATGGAACACTACTGTGCTATAAGAAATGAGGAGTAGATTAATTTAAAAAAATCATAGAAAGACCTATATGAAATTATGAAGAGTGAAACAAGTAAACTAAGTGAGTATTATATACATCAATAGAAATATTATTTTAAGAATGATTTCAGTATGCCCACCTTTAGAGAAAGAACTGATTAATCAAAATAAGCAAGATATAATTATGTAGATATATATGTATCTTTCTGTCAAATTATACCTTCTCTGGTCTCGTGAGGAAGAGAGAAAGGGAGAATGTGAGATATCTGATTATATGAAAAAAAGGAAGGGGGAAGAGAGAAAGAAAGACAGACAGAGACAAAGAAAGGGAGAGATAGTAAGATAGAATGTGAGGAAAATTTATGGCAGATAGCACAGAAAAAGAATGAACTGTCTTCAGAGGGACTGGGATATCCTTTACTAAAGTACTTTACACAGTTACTGGTGGTATAATCATGTTGTAGAGGAAGTTTTAAGGTCCCCTCTAATTCGGAGATTCTGGAATTCTAAAACAAAAAATTTGTATTAAATCCGAAGTCTGATGTTTTCAGCTTGTGGAAAATTAAATAAGTCAGTTCACCTCTGTAGTTTTCAATGTACTAACCAATAAATGAGGGAATTGACCTAATGATCTTTAATATTTGATTCTAAAACCTAAAAAAAATTCTATGAGGCCATCTTTAAGTAACTAACATGTAGTCAGAACCTATTTCTCATGAGCATAGATGTTGACAAATACTTAAGACTAAAGACAATTGGAAAATGAGCAGAATGAAAAATTCAGCTTTTTCATGATAGCTGAGAATCTTCATTTTGTAAAAAATGTATTTCAGTCAAAGTCAGTTAAAAATGCAAGGTAGTGCTCATGCTTGTTCTTAATTTGTGCTTTGGGGCCTCTTATATTAGGCTTCTACCCTATAATTTTCAATTTTGCCTAATTATTTTTGTATTATATGTGAAATCCACCGAATTCAATCTCTCCTTAAAGAGTACAATATTATCCTTACTTTGTAAAATTTAAGAATTATATGTTCCATATTTTTCAAGAATTTATTTCACCTCTTAATTTGACAAAGTGAGAGACCTATTTATTTTTCTTTTGATTTGCAGTAATACATCTTTGTCTAGTTTAAATCTAACCACTCAGGTTAATGTAGTAACAAAGTTCTATAGTCTCAAAAGAAGATTCTTGAGGAAGGTAACAAAAAGGTAAAAATAATAATTTTAAATACTAGTACAATGGATAAAAAAGAGCTTCTGAAAATAATCTTTCCACTAAGACACACACAAACACATACACATATATACATACATACACACCCCACTATACAATTTAATGTAAATGTTCATATAAATATGTGATTCAATTAAATTCACAAATATTGAACTTTAATTGGATTTTAGTTGAATTAAATTTAGTATTATATTAAAATCACAGATGTCCATAACAAATAATTGAAAATTTCAGAAGTATTAGAGAATGATTTACTCAGGCAGCAAGGTGGTACATTGGATAGAGTCAAGAAGGTATGGGTTCAAATCTGACCTCAGACATTTCCTATCTGTGTCACCCTGGGCATGTCACTAAATCCTGTTTGCCTAGGTTTTTTTTTTTTTTTCCTTTCTGTGTTAGACTATTGCTAAGAGAGAAAGTAAGGGTTTGAAAAATGAATTAATCAATTATGCAAAGTTATTTGTACAAGGTTTCAGTCTGATCATAGAAATTCATAGTTAGGAATCATCTAGTTAAGGCCCAGTGATTGGAAGTTACTTCCAAATTCAGGATTCTTTCTACTGAGCCAAATTACTTGAGGTTCATAGAGTCATCCATATAAAGTTATAAGGGCTCACCAAGCCATGAAATTTAACCCATTTTACATATCAGAATACTAAGGCCAAGCAAAGTTAAGTATTTTCTGGAAGATAACACAGGTAATAAACAGTAGATCTAGGCTATAAATTGGTGTTTTCTGAAGTAAAAATCTAGAGCTTTTTCTACAGTGCCAAAGTACTAATTAGTTATTATTTTATAATTTTTAAATTGTTAGCTATTATTCTGAAGCAAATCCATTCATGTCCATTTTCTAGTTAAATAAAATGAAGCCTGAAATAAATTGCTAGTCATCCTACATCCCATTAACTTCTAGATGAGTGCTAGTTTCACTGCCTGCATCTGAACCTTAACTTTTGGAGAAAGAGAGGATGGGGGAGAAAGACAGAGATGAGCGTACTTCCTTGCTTACTATATGCCAGGTAATGTGATTAAATTAATCATATTACATCTAATTTGGTCAGCTATACTCAAGAACTGTTATTGTTCCTGTTCCAGTAATGCGAGTTTCATCTAAGAGCTTTGAGATTAGACTTGTTTGGTATAATAAAACAAACGAGAAATATACGCCGAATCCTATTCCTTTTTCTTCCTCACAAACAGCTTGATCCAAAGCTTTCTGAAAAGTTAGTGGGAGCTTCCTTGGCATAAAGCACTGTTTCTGCAAGGCCAATTGGCTAATTAAATTACTTTCTGAGTCATATTAATGTCATTATAAATAACAGAATTGCAATAAGTACACCTTAAAGGGTTCCTTCAACTAGTGGTGTAGGGACTTTGTTGATGATCAGGTTTCATTATCATTATTGAAAATTATTACATCAAATCTCAGATGAGTCCCAGAGAAATTAACCATTAAGTACCTGGTCAAATTCACTGGGGATTTTGCTGACTCCAAACTTAGTGAGGTCAGATGCATGATAACATGAGGTTCAACCATGATTAACATGTAGATTGGCACAGCTCCTAGCATATTCCACATTCATTGTGCAGTCAATAACTTTTGTTATAGGAAAAACATTATTTCCCCAATATCCATGCAGTACTTACTCACTGAGCATGCCCCTTAGAAAAAATGGTAAATATCAGAATATATGCATATGAATAGAAAAGGATAAAGCCACTTTTTTAGTCATTGAGAGAGTGTCACTGAAGCATGAGAGAAGCAGCCTCAAAGAGAACTTAGAGGACTGGATAGGAGGAAGATCTGTACTCATTTCCTGTCTCTGACATCAAATATCTATGTACCACTAGAGCAAGTCATGAATTCTTCAGTTCTTCCAGGCTAACCTTTAAGATTTTACCTTAAAATGCAACCATTGTCTACATTGGTGGAGGGCATTTTTTCACTGCTATAATCCCATATCCAGACCTAAAATTCATCATCAACAACAACAAGCTGCAACAAAATGATAAACAAATGTATTCTTAAATCTGTACGTGTTTTCTATGCATTAATTCATATTTGATTTTGTTTTTATCATTTTGAAGGCACATTACTTTCTGGATATATCCTTCCTCTCTGCCTCATCTCCCTCTAAACAGCATTATCATCTTCTTCATTTTCATCATCATCATCAAGGGATTGCTAACCACCCAAAATAGGCCAGGCACTATACTAAATGTTGGGGATAAAAAATATAGATAAAAACAATCCCTTCTTTCAAGGAATATACAACTGAAGAGAAAAGAACAACAAGCAAAAGCCTGTCTACAGACAAGAGCTATATAGTGTAATAATTATTGGGAAAGGAAATAGGATTTGGAATAACAGGGGGATAAGGGAGTTTTGTAGCAGGGGTATGGAGGAGGTGAAGGAGAGAGGGTATATTGCTTGGTGAGGCAAGGGAGGGAGATGCCCCCTGCTGACAGGAAGCAGCAGGGGTCCAATGAGTTCTGTTTGTCTTTGAATGACTGAAACTGAAGTTCAGCTTCCTCTATGACCAGAAAAGATAGTCCACTTATCTGACTGTGAATTCAAATAATATAAAGTTTAATAATCCAGTAGAAATTGGAGTTTTTCCTTTGCTTCAGAGTATAGGGCCAGGCCCTAGAGGCTGGTGGAGGGTTTTCTCACTTCTGTCTCCTCTATATCAGTCCAGTTTTGTATAATTCAGAATCTTAGCAGTAGACAGAAAGCAAACAAGAACAAATCTGACCTTAAGAAGCCTGTGTCTTCCAGCTGAACCAAGAAGAGCATGCCACTCAAGACTGGGCTGAACAAGCTCCTCTCTCCTCCAACACCAGGAAGCAAGACCCCCAGGGCAGGAAGGAAGTGCTAGTCACAAGACCCCACTGCCACTCCTGGCAGGAAGGAAGTGCTAGTCACAAGACCCAACTGCCACTCCCAGTTGGACCCTTCTCCCACAAACTGTCAGTCTAATTTCCTTTCCACAATCTTCCCCTTTTTTTGTTATGACCTTCCCAAGGTCACATATTTATATTATAGTGACCAATTTAATAAATCTACTCTAAGGAATCTTTTCAGGAAAGTTTGGGCAGGGGTAGTTTTGGGGTTTTACAATTCAGTACAAAAAATATTGAACAAAACTGTTACAAGGAATTTGAATCTTGGTGCTAATACTCTAAGTTAACTGAAACTTATACCTTATTTACAGAAATTATTTACATACAATATAACAATATACATTGTTCCACATCATGATGTCATTCAAATAGAAATATCTATTGATCTTTCTATTTGCCTAAGACCTTATGGAACTAACTATATACATATTTACATTTTGCATAAATACAATTTCAGACACTTGTTTATATAAACTCGGTCTCTTAATATGTCAGTTTGTGATTTTGTGTTTTGTGTCTAATAGTGTTGTGTTGAATTAATACTTAGCAAGTTTCTTCAGATTTCCACTTCTCATGTTGACTGATGGATCTCTTCTTTCTTCCATGTTATGTAGTGATGCATGCTATTTCCCTAATATGTGAAATTACTTTTGTTTTATTATTTCAACACACTCAGTCTTACATATAAGTCTCATTTTCACTCTGTTCTCTTCTTATATAAACAAATTTACAAAGTTCAAAGTCTTAGCTGTCTATTTCAGCTTTTCCTCTTTGTTTCTTGTCTCTAGCATCTTTTCTTGATGCTTTTTCTCTGGGCTGGTTTAAAATCTTTTCTTCTGGGATGCTTTTCCTCTGGGTTGCTTTTCCTCTGGGATGCTTTTCCTCTGGGCTGGGAAGTAGTCTCAAACATTTTGTTTCACTATTATTTCTTTGTGGTGAACTTTTTATGTTAATCAGTTTTTGTTTTCATTTCTCAGCCCTATCTGTTGTCTAATTATCTTCGATATCTGTTTCAGTGGTGTTGAACTTTTTGTGGATTCACATGGGAACAGTGAAACCATGAGTCTTTCCCTGCAACTTTTATAGCTGTTGGGGTAGTAAGCAATACTTCATGTGGTTCAGTCCATTTTATGTCTGTAGCCAATTTTCTATTGAAATTTTTTAAGAATACTATGTCTCTTGGTTTGATGTTGTGCAAATTGTAATCCAGGGGTACTGTTTGTTGTATCAAGCCCATTTCATGCAATTCTGCTATTCTTGTCTGTAAAGCTTGTATATATTTTGTTAATTGACAATCTCCACCTATCATGGCAATATAAGCTGGTTTACAAGTCCTTCCTTGCCAAATTGCATGTCCATATAGCATCTCAAATGGAGAGATGTGCAAATCTCCACTGGGTCATGTTCTAAGATGGAACAGAACTAATGGCAGAATGTTTGTCCATTTTTGGTGTGTTTCTGCACAAAATTTTCCTAACAATGTTTTAATGTCTTTATTTAATCTTTCCACGTGCCCTGAATTTTGGGGATGATATGTTGCTTGTATTCCTAGATTTTTATAAATTTCATTTAATATTGACTGAAAAAAGTGACTTCCACAGTCTGAGTCCAATTTTGAGGGAATCCCAAATCTAGGTATGATTTCTTTTAATAGGATTTTGACCACAAATGCTGTGTTGTTCTTTTTGGAAGGAAAAACTTTTGGCCATCTAGTCAGTCTGTCTATGATGACAAGGCAATACTTAAACCCTTTAACTTTTGGCATATTGATAAAATATATCTGTATGCATTCAAATGGAGTATATGCTAAGGGACAACCTCCCTAAGCCTTTGGTCTTATAAACTCCCTGATTGAATTGCATACAAATTTTACATTTTTGACAAATTCTTATGGCATATGAGGATATTCCTGGTGCAGTCCAAAATCGTCTCACGGAATCAATCACAGCTTGGGTCCTTGTGCATGTATTACATTGCACACATGATAAAATAAATTTTTCAGCAGGATGGGCTTGCCTAGTTGCAAAAACCATATTCCTCTTATTTGTTTTGCTCCTAAGTTCTTTATCCATGATTGAATTTCCTGCTCATTATAGGCATCAGTTAGATTGTCCTGTTCAACTATTGAGAAATTCAATACATGAAAAGGTCCTTCTCTATCTCCAAATTTTGCTGTAATGTCAGCTCTATAGTTTCCTAAAGACACAATAGTATAAATGGGAAGTCGTCTCTGAGGGAAAGGACTGATGGCATAAGTTGGAGAGAAAGAATTTGGAAGGTCCTTTAGTGGAAATATTTGATCTGAGTGTTGAAAGAGCCATGGAAGCTAGGAAGCAGAGGCTAAAGAATGCTGAGTACAGAAATTAATTTTCTTATCTGAAGAAAACCATGATAGTCAGTGATGTCTGTGTACAAAGAATATAGTGGGGAAAAAAGTTTAACAATGAAAAGGAAGGAAGAGTCGACAATATAGAAGCCAAACAGAGCATTTAATATTTTATTCTAGTAAACTCTTGGATTTTATTAAGTAGGGGTCAGAATGATGATACCCAAGCTTTAATAAAATCATATTAATAGTTCAGTGGAGAATTAACTGGACTCTGCTGCAAATAGTAATAATATGGAAATGGGTTTTGAACACTGACATATGTAAAACCTGGAGGAATTGCTCATTGGCCCCGGGAGAGTAGAAGAGGGAAGGGAGGGAAAGAATATGAATCATGGAACCATGGCAAAATATTAAAAATTAATTAATAAAATAAATTTATTTTTTAAAAAAGAATGAACTAGAGTGTTGAGATACTTGAGGAAGGAAGATATCAACAAGAAGATCAATTGTAGTATTTCAAGCATAAAATCCTGGGGACCTGTTAATGGCTGGCATCTGTGTGAGTAAAGAAGGGGTTATATACAAGAAATGTTTCAAAGACAATATTGACAAGATTTAATAAAAGTCTGAAAAGAGTAGTATGAGAATGTGAGAATTTTAGGGTCTGAAGTTGTAATAATAATGTAGCAATAATGAAATTAGGAAGAGGAGAATTTCTACTGGAGTATAATGAGTTCAATTTTTGACATCCCGAGGTGAGATTCTAGGCATATCCCATTAAAGATTTCTAGGCAGTTACAGGGCAAAAAGCAGCCCTTCCTATTGTTCTGAGCTTTGTATGAGTGTGTGAGTGGGGAGATAAAGCAGATGATGTTCAGGGACAGTTAAGGGACAGCACTTAATGATTTTTCATTTGTTAAACATCTAAATAAAATAATTTTTCATAATTTTAATGACATTTTTTATTTTTTCAGATTAAATATCAATACAAATTTAATATTGCTTTTCTGATATTTTATAATCCATGTTCTTTTTATTTCTCCTACTCCTCATTTCCCAAGGAGGCTGATAGTATAATATAGGTTATACACATATTATAATATTTATATATCCATGTTCCTGAAAGGAGAAATATTGTTTATACTCCATTACGTTATTGCATATTGTCTCTTTGTTGTGATTTTCTTAAGTGAAATTGCTGCTTATTTCTATCATTTCTCCTTTGACTCATTCATTTTTTTAATATGAGGTTACTTAGTTTCCAATCAATTTTTAGTATTTTCTCCAAACCCTTTATTCAGTGTAATTTTTATAACATTATCATCTGAAAAGTGTGTCTTTAATATTTCTACTTTTCTGTTTTGGTTGTTATAAAGCTTTTATGTCCCCCTATATGATCAATTTTTATGAAAGTGCCCTATGCTGCTAAGAAAAAGGTATATGCCTTTCAGTTCCCATTCAGTTTTCTCCAGAGGTCTATAAAGTCCAACTTTTCTAAAATTCTATACACCTCCTTAATTTTTTCCTCATATAGTTTTCATTTGATTTGTCTAATTCTGAGAGGGGAAGGTTAGTGTCTCTTATTAATATGAGGCTTGACAGATTCATGCAGTACCTCAATGAAATTAAACCTCTTTGATGTCTATCCATATTGTTCTGGATGAAAGCACAGCTTCAACTCTTCTGTTGTTTTTCCTGTTCCATTATTGATTTTGGTGTTTTTGTTATTTCATGACTATTAGGTGGGTGGTTAGTGGGTTTTAAGAATTTTTTACTTTGTCATATTGGCCTGGATTCCTCCAATATTCCCCAGCTCACTCATACTGTGGCCATGGTTGCCATTGCTATTATCTCCTGTGATTAATCCTAAATGAAAGTATTTTTAATACTGCTGATTACATTCTTGCATCCATACTCCATTTTTATCATTAAGAACATACTTAATTATGCCATTTTGTAGTTGTTTTAATTATACATCATCTCTTTTACATTTGTGCTTTTGTTCTTTCTCCTAATTTTGCATAAATTGTAATTTTAGCTGTAACAATTCAGCATTATGATTAAGAAATATATGATTCAGAATGACTGTAATATTCATAATGAGTCATTTATTATTCCTTAGAAGATAATACATTATATAATTGGAGCTTTATTATGTTCATTCTCTCCTGATTCTTTCTTGAAAGACAGTAGTTATAATAAATAGATCTGTGATTTCTGTGTAGTATAAATGATTTTGGTTACTGATTCATTATTCTGGATCTAAATTTTCTAACATCACTTTTCTATCCTCATATATTCCAATCTTTGTCTTGAATTCACCAAGTTCCCAGGTATATCTTGATTTTCTTTAAAGAATTTTCATTTGATTCTTTAGGTAACTTTACCTCTTTGTCATATGCAATAAATATTGATGAATAAGTTACAATTGTTTTTCTGGAGTTCTTTTTTCAAAATACTTATGAATTCCCAGGGAAATAACCAAAGGCACCACAAACTCATACTTATTATTGCTTTTGACAATGAATTGGATAAGTTCTATAAAATATTTTTTTATTACTTCAAAAAACTGGGAACCAAACTTCATGATATTCTGATTTTATTAAAAATTTTAAGATCAGTATCTTATAGTTCCTCCAATGGTATGTCCATCCTGTGTGACATCTTTAATCATAATTCATCTCCTTGATTATCATTTCCTTGTTTATATTATCTTCCCATTGTAGAATATTTAAATATTTTATTTGTATTGCCAGGGTTAGTATAGTGCTTCTTTTATCAAGTCATTAATCCTATTTCAGAATTTTCTTGCATTAGTCTTTTTTATTTTCTCTTTTTTCTTGTACTACTATTATCTCTTTCTCTATTCCTATTGCCTTTATCTAAATTAATGTCTTGATCTTCCCTGACTGTGTAGTAGCATCTTTTAAAATTTTTTGTTATTGTTTGAATATTCTCTAGCCTATTGATTAATGGTCAAATGATATGAATGGATTTTAGAAGAAATCAAGACAATTCATATTTAAATACTCTAAACCATTATTTATTTAAAAATGCAAACTAAAATAACTATGGGTACCACCTCATACCTTTCTGAAAAGATTCATCCTAGAGAACTTATTTTCTTTAACATGTGTAAATAAGTACAATAATGAATACTTTTGCAATTATTAACTAGAATAATCTTTTTGGAATGCCATTTGGAATGATTCCCAAAGGATTATTAAAATATGCATATCTTCTGACAAGTCAATTTCATTACTAAATCTGTACACTGAAGAGATCAAAGAAAAAGGGAAAAAATACCTGCATATACAACAATATTTTGTAGTTCTTTTTGTGGTGGTAAAGAATTGGAAAGTAATGGAATGTTCATAACTTGGAGAATGACTGAATAGTTACTATGTTATATGATTGAAATAGGTTATATTGTGTTATAAGAAAATATGAAGGGGATGATTTCAGAAAATCATTTGAAAAACTATATGAACTGATGCAAAGTGAAGTGAGCAGAACCATAAGATTAATGTATACAGAAGAGAAGTACTGTAATGCTGATCAGCTTAAAAACTTAGCTACTCTGATTAGTAAAAATGATTCAAGACAAGTGTAGTTTAATGTCAAATATTACATCCTTTTGGCGAGTCTATTGAAATAAACTACAACAGGATAGCAGTATATTAAGATTAAGGAACTATGCAGCAATCCAAAAGACATTCTGAAGGACTCATGATAAAGAAAAGTCTACATTCACAGAGAGAATTTATGAATTCTAAGTATTTAAAGTTAAATAAAAAACATGTTTTTAAAGGTTAAGCCATTTATAGAATAGATGGTAATAAACATGTTTGACTATTCTGGGAAGTTACCTGATTTCAATGTCAATGAAAACCTAAACATTTCAGTACAAAAGATACATAGAGAAATGTACTATTGTCAATAATATCTCAAGTGATATATAAAAGATGTGAAAATCTTGTAATCTCATACAAAATTATGGAAAATAAATGATTGTGGCAAAAGGAGGACATATTACTTCTTTGAAGGTTAAGCATATACTCATATTGGTGACGTTTTTGCATTTATTTTTTAATCCATAATTTGAATCATTTTCTTTGTCCTAGTTAATTTGCACAGCACTGTACTTACCTGGACATGCGTTCCTTCCAAATAGAAGAAAAGCTCCTTGAGCACAGTGGATGTTAATTTTGCATTTGTTTTTATAGCACACAATATGGAATCTGTTAAAAAGGAAGTGTTTAATAAAATTTTGTTGAAGCAATCAAAGAGCAGTTTCTTACTTTATTTATCATTTAGGAAACTATATGGAACCCAGTTTTTTTGTTTGTTTTTCTGTCCCTCTTGTGGTTTAAACTGGTATAGGGAATGTTGGTTCTAGATACTCAGGTAATTTTGATAAGGAATTGCTTTAGAATTACAATTCTAGAGAATCTTATCTCTGAATGTCTCAGAATAATAACAGTTTTACATTAGGTTCAAGCTTAATTCCCAATTCTCTGGGTGAAACAGAAACTAGAGAGGGGAAATGCAGTGTTGCTTAATGTCAAGTTTTATGTCCTTTTGTCTAGTCTATTGAAATAAACTATATCAGAATAGCAGTATTTTAAGATTAAGGGACTATGTAGCAATCCAAAATTATTTAGATATGTCATATTCATTCAATAGGAATGCCTGACTATCTGGCCATCTCAGAACTTTAGACAGATTTTAAAATTTCATACATCATTTCACTATTTGATATATAGAATCATGAAATAGATAAGTACTGCACTAAATATGATCTTTGAAGAACTGTTTCATGTTGAGAAAGAGAAGGAAAAAAGAACGCTTTAAACTCTTCTCATGAGAACATCCTTTAAATGACCCATGACTGCCATAATAATGATTACAATTCTTACTTTGGAAAATGTAAAGATTAAAATTAGTATACAATACTACAAGTATTGTATTTATACTATTTATTAAAATCAATTTAGAGCAATGGGAAAAATAAATCCAGAGAAAAGCCACTTTAGCCAGCTACTCCCTTCCTCCACACTGGTACAGCCAGAGAGAGCTTCTGAGAGATGGAGAGAGAGAGAGGTATATAATGGCCTCCCTAGAATGATTTAATTGCAAACAGTCCTTGGGGCTGTTATAATCCCATTCAGGATCAGGAGCTAGCCAGTGTGCTGTGTCACGTCCCTGGACCTTGTTAACCAGAGAGATGACCTTATTTTTTCATGTTCTATTAGAAAAACTTTGAGCAAATTCTCAACATTCTTATAGGATGGGTTGTATTGATAAAAAATATTGGCCATCTTCTTGGTCACCACAAAAGTTTCACATTCAAACCAACGTATATTATATTTCAATTCTCTAATTTCTTGAGGAGTGAAAGGTATATGGTGTCTTAGGGTTACCATATACCCATTCAATCCTATTTTGGGCACTTCCCTTAAGGAGAAAAGGATGTGGAGAAGTTGAATATGGGTATACTGAGGCAACATGGGTAGGAACAGGTACAGTAGGAGGACAATATTTCTTTGGTACTAGGACTGGTGGTGGGTTGGGAGAAGGGACAGGAGAGGATGGGGGATTAGAAGAAGGATCAGGGGAGGTAAGATTAGCCAGAAGTTGCAGAGCATGAAAGAGATGTTGCAGAGTATGAGAGAAGGGTCTGTACTTGATGTAGAGGTGAGGGATGTCTTGTCTCCATTTCTGGAGAAATAGGATTGTCCTCTCTTAGTGGTTCAGGAACAGGCTTACAACATTCAGACTTGTTTTGGATGGTATCAGCATTTTTCATTAGATCATGTAGGGTTTGAAATAGATCAATTGAATTTTCCTGTCAGCTGGCATTTCTGCTTTAATCTCTCTTATAGTAGCATTTTTTATCTTAATATTGAAGATCAGAAAAATAAAATGTCCTAGAAGTATAAGGAGAAAAATGTAGTCCAGAATCTTAAGGGTCTCTAATTGGACAAAAAGCAGAAAGCTTTCATGCAAAGTTGCATTTATTCTGCTTAGCATTTTGACCAAAATAATAATGTATATTATTTATTTTTTTAATTATTATTGTTATAGTGTGGTGGGAGTTGGGTAAAGTGAGGGGTGTGGCTAGGGACTGCCAGAAACCAACATGGAGGATATGACTACAAAATCGGGTGGGGTCTGAGAGAGATGAAAGTAAGGCAGTTTGAGGTTAAGCAGAGAGGGGTAGGAGTTAGGCTGGAGTGGTTAAAAGAGGGATGTTAGGAGATAACCAGCTGCCTGGCAGGGAAAAAGACTTCCCTTCCATGCTGGGCTGGGGCTAGGGAAAGGGAAGCTTATTATCACCAGCAAAAAGTGGCAAAAAAGAAGCAGGGGTCAGCAGAAGTGGCAGGAAGAACAGAGATGTGACCAGTGTAGGAGAAGCCACGCCAGGTGTGACTAGGCTCCAGCAGCTGAAGGAGGTATTGGCCAAGGCTAGTAGAAGCACAGGGGTTGACCCAGGCTGCCATGGCTGAGGTAGCAGCTTGAGGCAGTGGGGGAGGAGAGAGGGTGCATTTTAGTTGGGGTTTGGCCAAACTGCTGGCATGAATGGCCAATTGGGTTGCTCTCCAGTTGTGGGTGGGGAAGGGCTTCTCAGCTTAGTCCCCCAAAACTAAAGCAGCTGGGTCAGGAGGAGAGCAATCATCAGGCTGGGGTGGAAAATACTCACAGATGCTGGAGGTAGCAATTCCTAGGCAGTAAGGAAGGGAACAAGTCACAACTGGGGTGGCTCCAGCTATAGCCTGGATTTGAAAACTCCCAGGCAGAGGAGTCCTTAAAATGTTCTCAGTTCAGATCCCTTTATAAGTCTCCAAGTTATAAAGATTAAAATTAACATACAATACTCCAAGTATTATTTTTAAACTATTTATTAGAATCAACTTAGAGGAAAGGGAAAAGTAAAGCCAGAGAAAAGCTGCTTTAGCCAGTTACTCCCTTCCTCCATGTAGGTCCAGCTAGAGAGAGCTTCTGGGAGAGAGAGGCCCAAACTGAAACTGAATACCAAATTAACATAAATGATGCACATACAGGAAAAGGGGATTATGGGAAATGTAGCTCAGCATACACATTAGAAATACTACAGAAAATGATCAGGGAACAGTTTGTTGATAGTGGTTTTGCATATAAGATACTGAAATGGTTTGCCTTTTTGTACTCTAGTGGATTTAAGTTAAAAAAAATAGTTTAAGTGACTTCCTTAGGGTCTCTTATCTAGTAAGTGTGTGAATTTAGATTTGAACTCAGGATTTTCTGAGTCTAGACCCAGTGCTCTATCCACTGAGTCAACTATTTTCCTCAAATCAGGAAGACTTGGCCTCTTACATATATTTGATTTGTGATTCGGGGGCAGTAATTTAATCTCTGGTTGTCTTAATCCATTGGAGAAGGAAATAGCAAATATGGGGTGCTCAGGGAGGAGTAATATCTTTGATATGGAGGGCTTATCGTGCCCTCCTAGGGCAGCTCTCCAGCCTCTGACCCTCACCTGACACCCAGCTCTCACTTGTGGCTCCTAGTAGCCGCTAGCATGCGGCAGCGGCAACACACCTGGCAACGGCTTCCACAGGCGGGCTAAACCTTGTGAGGGTAGCCATCGGGTCATCAACCCCTGGTGAACTAGGGCTTTGCTCACCCAGCATGTGAAGACTATTTTGGCGGAACAGGCAGAAGAAACCAACAAGAAGGTTCAACGGCTGAGATGGCAACGCATCAAACAGTCCAGCAAAGCACTGTGGAGTGCTTAGGGCGTGTTGGAGCACAAAGGACCACACAGCCATCCAGTGCAGCTGAGGAAGTCTCCAGGTGTAACGACTTTTCGTGCCATTGGACCCAGGCTTCCAACGCCGAGAGAGTGGGACTGTCTCTGTGCATCGACTTTTCCACTTAAATCTCCATGCACAAGTGTCTTTGTGCACAAAAATGCACAAAGTCAATCGTCATCCTCGGTTACTGAGAGACTACTACACATTATCTTTGCCAAGAAAACTCATGGACATTATGTTACATCACAGAATTATGAAGATTCAGCAAAATTGAAAGACTGAACAACAATAAATTTTTGAATAGCAAGTGTATTATTATGTAACTTGATATAACACACTTATACACCCATACATTTAAGGGACTAAGAAAACTAGAGTGTAGCGATTTTTTAAGCAATTAGACTTTGCAAGTATATATATAGCTCATATAAACATTATTTATATGCATACAAACATATATATACATGCTTTATATTTTAAAGGTAAGCCAAAGACATATCTTTAGTAATAACCAATCTTCATATTTGAATATATTCTCTGTATGCTTCTGTAAGCCTTAACTTTTGAGGACTATTCAATTTTTATTTTGATAGAATTATTGCCTCAACTATAACTGTGAGGTATTTAGGTATCTCTGGAACATTGGGAGTTATTTTGTTGTTTTGTTTGTTTCTATTTTCCCCTCATTTCGGAGTGGAACCCAAATCACAGAGTGGGTGTCACATGATGAGAAAATCTTAAGATACTCTAAAGCTTGAGAACATTAAAGGTGGTAGAGAATTGGGTCAATTGTTTGTGTGTGTGATACTCTTCAACCTTTATTCATTTTTTGCCCTGTATATTCCTTTCTGTGAGTCATTTTAATTTTCCATATTTTTTCTGCAAGTAATATAACTGACAAAAGCATTTTTACTTTGAATGTTCAAAGAATTAATAATTTGTTGTCAGCCATCAATCTTAGAACTGGTACA
Source organism: Monodelphis domestica (assembly GCF_027887165.1). NCBI lineage: Eukaryota > Metazoa > Chordata > Mammalia > Didelphimorphia > Didelphidae > Monodelphis > Monodelphis domestica. The sequence goes on along the minus strand of NC_077228.1, from coordinate 96,182,731 downwards.
TGAAAATGCATTACTCAGGGATTTTTTAGGTTAAATGTGCATAAAAAAGTTAAAATTTACAGAAGTACATATAGAATACAATAATCACTTTTGAATAGCAACTTTTATCAGTAAAGAAGGATCCAATACAACTCCAAGGGACTCATGACAAAAAAAGGCTATGCCATAGAAGGAACTGATGGAGTCTGAATGCAGAGTGAAGCATAACATTCTTTGCCTTATTTCCTTCATAAATTTTTCTCTAGTGTAAACAATATATGTTTTCTTTTATAATATGATGAACGTGGAATTATGTACCATATGATAATACATGTACAACTTGTCATGTTATGATTAAAGTTATATCAAGAGACCAATTAAGGGTAAGAAAGATCAGTTTATTGAATATATGCACAAATTGGTTAAGCCAGTATCATAACTGATAAAGTGTCATAAGTCTATGGCCCTCTGAAATGACCACAGACACTATGTACTGATTAAGCAACTTAATAGTTTTAGGCTCTCATTTAGCTTCTTCTTTGAACATTCTAAGACATTTCTGATTGGCAAATACCTAATTAAGAGATAGTCCATTAAACCATCCACCTCCCTCATTCCTATATGATGGGGAACATAGCCATAGGAAAAGAAACTTTATCCCCTTTATTTATTAAAAAGAAAACTGTAAAAACAAAAGCTATTTTTTGAGATTTCTAAAGACAAAGAAAGTACAAAAAGCAGTAGAATAGAACCTCTGACCCAGATACCAGACACAGGAATATATAATGTCTCCCTAATATATAGAAATTTGGGATCTTTCTACTTATAGGATCCTAATATAAGATATGGAAGTATATGAAAAATAAATTCTCACAATCCTACATAACATCTTGGGAAGTGGGGATAGATGGAAGACAGGGTGATATTATTGATCACAAAATGTCAGAAAATTATTTTTAAAGAATTAATCAACATGTAATAATGAGAAAAATAATAATATAAAATTGCAATTTAAAATGCTATGAAATTGTAGTAAAAATTGTAGAAAATACATAAAATTCTTTATTAACTAGTAGGCTGAAGGAAGTGTTCTTAGTTCAAAGGACTTTGGATTTTAATTGCATTTGAATCAAAGGACAAATTAGATTAATCATAACAACCTGTGCATATGATTGAAAATATTTTTCTTATTATGGGAACATGCTATTTTCTTTGCTTAATATGAATTCCAATAATTTGTTACTATTTTCCATATTTCTTTCTCCAAATAAAGTGTAAATGCCTCCTGGGTACTTATCCTCAATTAAATATGCTTAATCCCTAGTACTTAATACTTTATATGTAGTAGATTTGTAATGAACATTCATTTCATTTGCTATCTTACCTCTTTTCCAATTCTTGATTACATGTACATTTTCTTCTGTTTTCTAAGCATTTTTATTATATTGTTTTTTTTTTCATTCTCACTCAGATCATCTCCACTTTACTTCTCTCCTTTGACTCCCAGATTACCATAAATGTATATTCCTTCTTAATATGCAGTGTTCGTATACAGCCACTTCTATTAATTCTGTTTCTTTGAAACATGCATACTTTTGAGTGCCATGTTATGGTTATTAACCTTATTTTTTAGTCTCAGAGATTTCATCAAAATCTTATTAGATTTTCTAGGCATTAAAATGTTAATTTTAATTTGGTTTTTACTTACTTTCATTCATAGTTCTTAAAAACCATTAAGAAACATTCATCCCAGGTCTTAGGGATAAAGTCAGTCCCCATTCAAGATTCAATATATTCCATTTTAAAGCATAATCCAGAAAATAAAATGGACTCTTTTTATATTACAGATTTGTTCTTCTGCTCATTTCATTCTTTTTCTTTGAAATCCCAACATTCCTTTGTAAAAACTGACAAAAATATTACCTGTTACCACTCAGTCCTTCAGTTTTCTTTTTAAGACTTAAAAGTCCCTGGAGATTCTTTCTAAATTTCTTTTAGTTATCACATTTGTTCCCAAATGAGTAAATATGTTTCTCAAGATTGATAGGTTTCAGCAGCTCTTACCATGCATGTCTTTTTATATGTTATGGGTATATTCTCATGAAAAACCCTTATAATTATTTGTGGAGTGGGGAGGAAGGGTTCCTAGTCTTAGTGACTGAGTGAATATTGAAAGGATATGAGAGTACAATTCTCTAATAAAAAAAATTAAAATTACCTTTAGCCATATTAAAAATATTCTAAATCACTTATGATTAGAGAACTGCAAATTAAAACAATTCTGAGGTACTACCTCAAATGCATCATACTGGTTAACATAACAAAAAAAGGACAATGATAACTGTTGAGGGTCATGTGGAAAAATTGGCACACTAATACACTGCTAATGGAGCTGTGAATTGATAGAACTGTTCTGGAGTGCAATTTGGAACCATGATCATCAAACTGTGAATGTCCTTTGACCAAGCAATATCACTACTAGACCTGTTTTCCAAACAGATTATAGATAGGGGGAAAGATCCTACCTGTACAAAAATATTTATATCAGTTCTTTTTTGTATTGGGAAAGAACTGAAAACTTGAAGAAATGCACATCAATTGGGGAATGGCTAAACAATTTGTGGTAAGTACTTATAATAGAATAATATTTTGCCACAAGAAGTGGCAAAGAAAATGATCATGAAAATAATGGAAAGACTTCTATGAAGTGGAACAAAGAAGAGAGTAGAACAAGGAGAACATTGTACACAGAAATGAGAATAGTGTATGATGATCAACTATGATTGGCAACGATCATCATCAAGACAAGAATCCAGGACAACCCCAAGAGGCTCATAACCAAAAAAAAAAAAAAAGCCTATCCAATGCCATTGAAGGAACAGATAGAGTATTAATCCAAATGAAACATGCCATCCTTTATTTCCTCCATAAATTTTTCATTAGTGAAAACAATGTGTTTTCTTTCACAACCTGATGAGCATGGAAATAGTTATATGACAATAAATGCACAACATATATCATATTACCAGCCTTCTTAGGGAGGAAGTAAGTTGAAGAGGGAGAGAGAAAGCATAAGTTATAAATACTAGAAGACAGATATTAGAATAATTTTAATGACATAATATCAGGAAAATTATCATAATAAAAAAGTTCAGATAATGACCTGCTTTGTATAATAAATTCTGTTATGATACAATTTAAGTTCAGGATGAAGGCAAAATATATTTGGATGGTAGAAGGAAAATGGAAATGAATTTTAGGCAAAAAAGATCAAGGCTTAAAAAGTCAGACTTTACACTAACTGTAAAGTTGAACATTTAATTGCAAAAGACAGTATTGTACTAAATGAGAATAATAAAAAGCACAATTTTTTAGACAATTGAGACATAGCTCTTGAATCAGAAAGCTCTTGAATTCAATTCTTGATTTTGATTCATTCCTACTATATGACACTGGGCAGGTACTAAAGTCTCCACATTCCAGGAAACTTCCAGACTGTAATTTGCTGAGTAGCAGACAACATGCATTAGTAAAGGGAATTTATTCCCTGAGATTTCTCTACCTCTATGGAAATCAAGGTCTATTAAAAAATGAGGGAAAACAGAAATACTGAACTGTTTCACTAAGGATAAGTACATGTAAAAACAAAAGAATCATCTTAATTTCTTCCTTAGAGCAAATATCAACAATCAAAATAAGAGAATTTTTTGACCATTAAGTTTAATGCAGAAAGATAATTGAATAAACGCATTTAGAACTAGAAAAAAAAAAAACTTCAGAGGCCCTTTACTCTAATTTCTATCCATTAAGAAACTGAGACCAACTGAGGTTTAATGACTTGTCCAGAAAACACATATGACATAAAACAGAGCCCAAACCTGAATCTATGGATGAACTGAGAATAAAATTTTAAAACACTTAGCACAGGGCCTGGCATGTAGTAGATGATCTCTAAGTACTTATCTTCTCTTATCCCATTTTCCTTTTCTCATATCCGCTGACTCAAAAAATAATGATTTCTTTGCTAAACCAATCACTTCTTTTTTTAGTAGATAAAAGTGAAGCTCAGGGAGTTTCTGACTTGTCCAAAGTCATACAGGTAATATCAAACAGAATATGAATCCAAGTCCTCTGACTAGAGAGTCAGTGCTCTTTTTATACTGTACAGTAGTGGAAATTCAAGTAAAATTCTGCATCCTGCTTTACTAGGATCTATCTGTTCTGTAACCTGAGAGAGCTCTTTAATGCTTGGTGAAATTGAGTGCGTCTATTTCCATGACAAACATCGATTATAGAAACAGATCATTGACTAGGTTTTCTATACTCACCTAGGTGTTTGGCACCATGTTGGAGCTGTCACACAGATGTTTTATACTTCGAATCTCTTCTCAAATGCAATAAAGCCCCAATTTCCTATTTTTTACTATAGTTCAAGGCCTGTTTCATCAAAACACAGAAGAACAAATGGGTTCAAGAGCAAAGAGTGAAGTTTTGGTGAATAGTTAATTATACATTCATCTTCTCCATTAACCAAGTGAATAGAGCAATGATATCAGCACTGGGACATGCTTAAAATAAATATGCTGCTTCATTTTTGCCTCCCAGAAATTCTGGGAATCAGTGATTGAACTGAAGAGCAAGATGTGCCCTTCTCATAACTACTCCGAAGCATTAATGTTCTTCTGCTACAGATCTGTTGGCAACCCTCCCAGACAGCAATCTAGCTGCATCATGGAGATTTGAAAGGAAAGTTTATGGTTTCCTTAATGCATTTTATGAAACATTATTTTGAAATCAGCATCTTGGTAAACTTTAGAGCCATGGTGAAAAAAAAAAAGTCTTCAGCATGATGCCGGGATGTATTCAAAGAAGGACTGCATGCAAGGAACTGGAAGTGACCCTTCCACCAGGATCTGCATTAATCAACCGCTTGTGTAAGTATTATGTACAGCTGAAGCACGTTACAAAAGATGCAGAGAAACTAGAGAGTCCAGGAAAGAGTGACAAAAATAAGTAAAGGAATAAAATATAGGTCCTATGAGGAAAAGTTAAAGGGATTTGAATTGCTTATTCTAGATAGGAGGAAGATAATGGGCACCTAATTGCTGTTTTTAATGCTGTGGAAGTTTTTTTTTTTTGTTTTGTGTTGTTTATGTGTGCTCACTATTCTATTTGTCCATGGAAAGTCTAACAAGAAGTCATCAACTTGAATTAAGGGAAGAGGTTTGGATTATTTAAAAGAAAGAACTAACTTTCAGAACAATACTCAAAACATATACTTTCACACTATAATGTTATATAAAATATAGCATTTCTTTGTCTTTTTTTGCTTTGTTTCATGACCCTTTTCCTATCATCTTGTAAAGGAAGAGCTTTAGAACTTTATCTCCTTCTGAGGATATCTGGTCCTCAAAAAACAGGCATATGTTTTTTTTTTTCTTTTTAAGGTAGAGAAAATGGAGTTTGTGACCTTGGTAGTTTAATAGTTTAGGAAAGTGAACCACAGCAATATGGGAGTTGAGATTGAGAATAGGTTTTGCAAATAGAGCAGCAAAAATGCCTGGAGAATCAAGGAGCAAACTCTTTGACACTCCATCCCAGTGTAAGGACTCTCAAGAATTTATGCCCAATCTGGACATGAAATGAATCAGACTAGGGCTATGTAGTAAATAAATTAAATTATGAGCCTATTCTTTCAGAGATTAAGATGATGGATGGGGGAATTTGCCCCTGGGATTTTGGGTGAAATGTATACATTTTTTCCTTGCTATACTTTCAAAATATCTTCCTACTTACCATTATCCTTCAACTATTTTTACTCTCTAAGCCCTGCAACTGTGTATCCTCTATATCGATAAAAGACTCAGAAATGCTTCATTCTGGACTTAGCCATCATGGCCTTGCTCACAAAATACCTTTACCTCTCCCCTTGTCTCATCTTTAGTTCCTTGTGTTGTTGTTTTCTTTCTTCTTTGGACTGTAAGCTTTTTGAGGTCAGGACTGTTTTGCTCTGCACTGCAGGTCCAGCATTTTATTAATCATGCCACATAGGTGCCACCAGGTGAGGAACCAAGGCATATAAGGTTGAGTGGCTTGCCAATGATCAAACAAGTAGTAAGTGACTGAGGCTGTATAGATTCATGAAGATGAGTCTTCCTATACCAATGCTCTATCCACAAAGAAATCTAGGTGACCTATCTATCTATCCATCTCTCTCTCTCTCTCTCTCTCTCTCTCTCTCTCTCTATCTATCTATCTATCTATCTATCTATCTATCCATCCATCTATTTATCTAATAAAGACACCAATAAAGACATCTTAACACTGACTAAAGAAGACAAACAAGTAATCAAAGAGCCAGGTTAATGGCCAAATATATTACATCAACTACAAAATCAAAAACCTCAAGTGGCAAGTGAGCAAATAACAATACATTCTCTGAATTTAGAATAAGCTATGTAATGATGGGGAGTAGGATAAAAGAACTGTTTGGAGGAAATTGAAATGTAGGAATGACCATTGGAAACTGAACAAGGACTTCTGGGAAATTCTCCTGAGGAGCAGGGGCTTGGGTACTGAGATGCAGAAGGGAGTGGAAGGAGGAACTGTTTCTTTGGGCCATTTCATAATAACATACTCTGTAGTCTTTCCATTTAATACTCTCATGGCCTGGTAATTGCATCCTAGAGGTATACAGTGGGAGCCACTGGGACTATACCGAGTTCCCCTCCTTTCTGGAAGTCTTCTCTTGACTAATTCAGCTCTCACTGAGTGTCCCTCCTCCAAACCCCTACATTAGAATCTGTGCCATACTAGTCTGCAATCAGACTAAACATTTAGGCGATTTAGTCAGAGTTTCTTTCTGTCACTGACAGAAATCTTGACATCTAGGATTCCTGTTTAAAACATCGCTGGTTCCTGTCAAGAAACCTAATTTCTTCAGACTTTCGTTCCATGACCTATTGAGATACTGGACTCAAATTGGTAAGCAGTGCTCTCCCCTTTTCCTACCTCTCCCCTGGCTATGAGAAAACCTTGTATTTCAGTAGTTTTATTTGGAAAGAGATTTGGGGTTACCCAGAACCCCTCTAACCTTTACCCTTTCCCCCAATCAACAATTAAATCAAAAGCAATCAGATAGCTATTTAATCTCATTTATTTATATCTAGAGCAAGCCCATTGGCAGATCCTATCTTGTTGCCAGTTTTCAAGAAGATATGAGGGGAAAGTTTGTGAACGCCCCAAACCAGCACATATCCGGATTGAGGTCCCTCATACCTCTCCTTGTAGAGAAGACTTCCCTGCTGAACTTGAGGGCCAGCATGACCACCAAGGGGTAAGCCTTCACTGAGGGGAGATCTCCATTTTGTCTTCCTCAAGTAACTCAGGGACTCCTGGAGGGAATAGTGAGGGAAGCCATTTTTCATCAATCCCTTCCTCACTGCTTTTAACCCTCATTTCTTCCTCTAAGGAGTGTGAGTCCCTCCAATATTACAGTTAATTTCATGAATGTCAATACTGGAACAAATTGGGGACCCTAATGAGAGAATCAACGATTCTGAAAAAATGAATAGGAAAATAGAAACAAAAAATACAAATGACTGTCTAAAATAGTAGTTAACAAATAAAAGCTTGAAAAATTTAGTATTAATTAAAATCAAGAAATAGAAAAGAATCAGATGAGTGATGTGTATTTAAAATGTCAAAGTGCTAGAACCTTAAAAGAGGAAGGCATATGTATAAAATATAGATAAACATGTATATATTCATTTAATATTACAGGATATAATTATATTATATATTAATTCATGCATTATATATTTAATGGAATAAAACACTAGTATAAAAAAGCCTAAACCTGTGAAGATTGGATTTAGCTATCTCCTGATTGTAACAATGAAGATAACTTAGTCTAACAAAATTAGGGAAGTCTTGGGTACTTTACATTATTCCACTGTACTTTGTTTAACAAAATCAGGAATGTCTATAACCATACCTAAGGATTAAGTATTTAGGAGGATGGCCTTTGATAGAGAAAAATGACAAATCAGAAACAGCTAACAGATCCCTGGGTTGTCGTAAGTCAAGTTTAAACTACCATTGGTATAGATGAGACACAGGAAAGTGATGTAAAATCATCTATATATTTTGCATCACTTCCTCTCATCACTCTCTTTCCCGGGAGAGGTGGCTCTGGCTGGTGACTTCCTATGAGCAGGCTGATTTCAGTTCAAACCTGGAACTCGAGCCTGGAGGAGCTCCCTCAGACAGCTTCCTTGAGACAGTCATGTGGTGAGTGATAAGACTGACTCCCTTTCCCTTGACTCTCAGGGGAGGCCCACTTGGCCAAAGCCTTGAACCCTTGCCTGGCTATGCCTGAGCCAGAGCAGTTTAAATTAACTCTTTATCACTCTCTCTCTTTCTTAATTTCTTCCCTCTATATTGATTAAAATCACCATAAACTTCCAGCTGACTTGGGTATTTTATTATGGCATTTCCTTGGTGACCAAATTAATTTAGATTTTAAATCACAATGCTAAAATTATCCATTACAAACCTAAATGTGAATAGATTAAATTATCCTATAAAAGAGGACTTTTTAACATTGTGTTACATATAAAGACAATCATAAACACCATGTCATTGAGGGAAGAATACAAATTAAATTATGCTTCAGGTGTCTCTAAAAAGCAAGAATTACAAACATGATTTTATTTTAGATTTTATATATATATATATATACATATATGTACATATACATATATGTGTGTGTTTTCATATGCATTCTTATATGAAAATATCAAATTCAATGTTGTTTTTGTTCTGTCATTCAGCAATTTCTGACTCTTTATAATCCCATGGACCATAGTACACTAGGTTCTTTTATCCTCTATTATCTGCTGAAATCTGTCCAAGTTCATGCACATTTCTTCCTTGATACCATTCATTTCATTCTCAGCCATCCCCTTTTCCTCTTGCCTTAAATATTTTCAAACCTCAGATTCTTTCCCAATGCCTTCTCTCTTATCATTATGTGGCCAAAGAAATTAAACTTCATTTTCAGTATTTTACAAGTAGAGAGTCTAACTTAATTTCTTTATTTTGATTTATTTGTTCTTTTTTTCTACAAAGTACTCTCATAAGTCTTCTCTAATACTGGAATTCAAAAATGTCCATTTTAGGTCATTCATCTTTATCATATAATCCTCATAGCCATATATTATTACTTGGAAAAATAGCTTTGATTATATAGGGATATTTGTTGGTAATGATTATATATATATATATATATACACATATACATACAAACAGCAAGTTTTATGCAGGATCAATGGAAATAATTAGCAGATAGAAGGTAGTAGGATTAATAAATGTTGAGGCAGGCTTCCAACTAAAGATAAGATTTTATCTAGGACTTAGAAGTAGCCAGGTTAAATGTCTTGACATAGATTTCAAAAGTATTAAATCGAAAGACGAAGAATGAAAGGTTATACTCTGATTTCACAGGTAATTCTCTTCCTAACTGACCAAATATCAATTAAGTTGCCAAGCTAAAAATGATATTGAAATTAAAAAAGCATTTTGAAGGCAGACTTTCTCTTTCCATTTTGTATATGCATCTCCATCTAGCAAAATACCTTTCAAAAAGTAGGAACTTAAATAATTGTTTGACTTATTTGAAATGAATTGTCAATTTTTATGAGAAATAAGCTAGAAGACAAGTAGACACCATAAGTAGTGCCTGAAACTAAAAGCCTAAGGATAGTTTCAATCCCTGCTCCAGAAAGGAGACTGGGAAATTCTTAATGAGGTCAAGCAACTTAGTAGGTTTTTGAAATGTATTCTTTTTTTGTGGAAAAATGGAAAAAGAAAAGTTTATGAGCTCAAGAACTTCAAGAAAATTGTCAAGGGCCACTAAAATAGTCATTTTTTTTCTGAAATTCTCCTCATGTTGGAATGAATCACTAAAGCAGGAAGGCTGGCCCGCAGCCTTCCCAGGAAAGGAAAGATAGAAAGTTGACCTTGGGGAAGGACTACAGCCAAGGAGATGGACAAGAAGCAGGCAGATACACACGTAATATTTGACAATGGAGCTCCACAGAAAAGCCCCCACTACTTAGCTATCAGGAGGACATGATACCGCTAAGTAGTCCTAAATTAACAACATGTGGAAATAGGAGTATAGAGATTAGCCAAGAAGAAAACCCGGTCTTTTAGAGTGAATACTCTAAACCCAGACTGCTGGGGCTAGAGAATTAGAAAGATAAAAAGAAAGGATGAAGAGAGGAAGTTAAAGAGTGAGCTTAGCCAGAGGCTAAGTTCCAGGAACTACAGAGATAGGTGAGAGGTGATGTGGTAAGAGCCCTGGCCTTCTGTGGAGCTCCTATTTATTACCATTGAGATGCAAATGTGCACAATAGATAGGGATGAGTACATAATGTATTACCATTGGTTAAGGACAAGGTATAGGTGTGGTTTGTCTCAGCCAGGTGACCCCAAAGAAACCTGATTTAGATCCTTACCTGGGGGACGCTGGGATCCAGGGTCAAAGGCTTTATTAGCCATGTGCAAGACTAAGCATGCTCTCTTCTAAGACACTCTTTACATTCTAACTGTTTCCCTTGTCCATAGGTAGGTGTGGACTGCTACAATTACTTTCACCATATTGGTCTGCTTACTCATCCACTCAGAGATAATAAAATGTGGGTTGTATCATTTTTGATCAGGAAGAAGTGATATCAATGATGTATGTGTATATTTATGTGCATGTGCAGAGGGAGAGAAAAAGAGGAAGAGAAAGAGACCTAGTGATTAGAACAAACTATAAAAATAGAAAATGGAAGTTCAGAAGTTTATACTATGATATATGATAATTCAAAATGAAGTAGGAAATCCAAGAATAATTTTCACATATAAGAATGGTTTCAAAATCATTTTTTCTTAAATATTGTTGAGCTATTTCTGTGTTCATTTGGAAATATGATAAGAAATAGTAAGTATAAAAATTAGTGCATTGTTTCAATAATTACATAATTCTTAGAATTCTCTCTCATTGGGATACAAAATATATTTTCATTATGTTTATTTTTTAAAATCAAATTTATTATTTATGCCTAAAGGTTTATATACAAAATTCTTAAATGTGTTCTCACTGAATGTGAACAGGGAATATAAACCTATCTCTAGGTATATTTTTATTAATATGTGGAGATGAGCCTTGTATTCTGTTTTGTAACCACCTTCTCCAAGAAACCAACAATATGAAAAATAAAGATAAATATTCACTATATTAAAAGTTATATTTTAAATGTATAAAATATACACATTCATCTGGAAAAGCTAAATAAATTTTGCTGTTTTGTGAGGACCTTGTTTTATTTGTGTTTTAGAGTCCTTAAAATGAATATTATCCTGTGCTTATTATTTCTTCAACAATGTTCCAATCTAGCACCTCATAATGGCTTGGTGCTTTTGTTAAGAGATGACAAAATATGGCAGTTTGCACCATATTGGAAAGATCATTACTGCTTGTATCAAATGATTATGAGTACTTTCTGAGAATCTGCATATAGAAGTTTATTAAAGTTCATAACCAAAAATCTGTCTCCTTACTAATATATACTTTTTCTTTTTCAACTCAGAAATCAACAACAAAAACAGTCTTTATAGTATACCTAGCCAAATGTTTTAAAACATGTCAATATAAACAATCCTTGAAACAGTGAATATTTCATTCATGTTGTCTAAGTACAATACTGAGGCATAACAGTAAGTATATTATCTCAATCAATTCATATTTTTATTTACAAAATGGACAATGAAAGTGATGCATTAATTCATTCATTCATTCACTCAGCTAGAAGCTATTAAGTATTCACAGAGTATAATACACTCTGCTGGGGAATAAATGAGATATAGGAAAGATACCCTTTCTTCACTCACAGAAATTCTAGTGACCAGTTCTAGTGACCAGTTAGGTATGCTAAAACATAGATTAAATTTATACAGTTTAGGGATGAATGTAGAATCAGATCAAATTGCTTGGCATTGAAAAGATAAAACCCCTAAATAATGACCTTAAAAATATTTCAAGCAGATTTGGTTATATGAAGATATAAATTCAGCTTCACTATTTCAAAGTATCTCAATTAATAGTGATAAAATATGTAAATTACCCAGACTTTTCTTCTATAACATGCTTAATGCATGGACCAAAACAGTAAGATGATGAACTTAATTATTCACATCTTATGCAGTTATTAGATATTATACAGTTGGCCTAAACGCATTTTTTTGAAAATTTCCCCCCAAAACCCAATTTCACTAAAAATATATTCAAATATGTGAGTCAGAGTATTTCAAATACTCTTTGAACAAAATTGACTTGAATTTTAATTCATAGGGATGAGTTGTGACAGCCAGTAAATATTCAATGAATACATTATTATAAAAGCTATCATAGAGAGAAAACAGTCAAGTCCTCATGAAGGGTACTTAAAATAAGGCATTGCTCATTTTCTTAATCTAGTATGAATACTATATGGCAGCATTATTATGTACATAAATTTAGAAGATGTGTAAAAAAGAGTAGAGAGAATAAGTTAAAATAAGTAGTTCTGGTAAATTTCAAAGGAATCATGATGATAAGAAGGAACTAGATTCTAGTTCCTATTGTTATAGATGTAATTTCTGTTCAATAATGGTTGAAATGTTTCTCTTCTGAACTTGAATTAATGATCCAACTTCCACCATAATAATGTTTATTGAGTAAATATTCATTCATGCATGCAAAATACTACAAAGTTCAAAATTCATAAAACTGAACATGTCATTCTATGGACCACTGAGTCTATTTTGATTTGCTGAAAAATATATTTTCTAACAATACCAAAAAGCAGATAAAAGGAAATAAAAATTTAAAGACCATGTTTTTCTTTTGTGAGATTGCATTTCCATTTTTCATCAAAATTATAAAAAAGACAACAAAGGTATAAAACAGTTGACAATAAGGAAAGAAGCAAAAATCAAATAAAAATTGTCACAAATGTGAAGGAAGTAAAATGTATATTGTCATACAAAGTTTTCTTTGTTTAAACTTAAGAAATAAAATGTATTTAATTCATTTAACAATTATTTATTGAGTATCTGCTATGTTGAAAGCAATGTGGTGTATATAAAGAAATAAAATAGTCCCTATCATCATGGAGTCAATAGCCTAGAAGTAGAAGTAAGACATACACACAAATGATGAAAATATGGCTATCCTGGAATAAGTATTGGATTGGATATGAGAAGAATGGAATTTCATTCCTACTTTGTAATTTTCTATCTCTTCAACCTTTGGGAAAGCATCTAAGGCTTTTTAGGCTTGAATTACTTCAAGATATTCAAAGATATATAGCCAGATGTTACCTTAAAAGCCATCTATTTCAAGGTTCTCTTTTTACAAATGAGAAAAGTATGGCCTACTAATGTTTAAATCCATTGCTCTTATAATACATCTAGTAAATGCATATCAAATCAAGTTTTTTTTTTTTACTTTAAGTCTTTTCTATGATATCTTACTGCTACTAATATATTATAATGGGATATTATCCATGATCCTCTTTTGATACAAAATTTTGTGAGTCTTGAAAAGGAAAGAGACAGTTTTAAATACTTGCTATATACCAGATGTACCATGTCCTTTACAAATATTATCTCATTTGATCTTCACAACAATACTTGGGGGGTATGTTATATTATTATACCCATTTTGTAGGTAAGTAAACTAAAATAGAGGTTAAGTGACTTAAGTAGGGTCAAAAGTCTTATAGGTTTCTGAAGCCAGATGTCAACTGAAATCTTCCTGATTTCAGACCCAGTAAAAAAAATCCATTGTGCAACCCTTTCTTATTCATTCATTTCAGTAATGTCTTATTGTTTGTGACACAATTTGGAGTTTTCTTGGCAAACATACAGGAATGGTTTGCCATTTGCTTCTCCAGCTCATTTTATAGTTGAGGAAACTAAGGCAAATAGAAGCTAAGTGACTTGCCTAAGCTAGCATTGCTAGTAGGTTTCTAAGGCCAAATTTCAACTCAGGTCTTTGTGATTCTAGGACCAATATTCTATTTGGTTACATCTACCAATATAACTCACTTTAAGATAGTTAATGATGAGGTGGTTTGGGAAGGGGAGCCCTAGCAGCTGAGGTTGTGTGGGGAATTGGAAAAGGCTTAGGGAAGGAGGACCTTGATCAGTTCTCTGGAAGGGATGCAGGGATTCCCTGAGGCAGGAATGAAGAGGACATTCATTTCAGACATGAGAGACATTTAATACAAATTCTGTAAGACAAGACATACAGTAGTTGTATAAGAAACAGAAATAATAGAACATGGCTGACTCAGTGAAGAAGGTGGAGTAATGCCAAATGAAGTTGGAAAGATATTTTGGGATTCTATCCTGAAGGAGGCTTAAAGTAAAAAGGAAATGTATTTTCTATTGGGGAAATGGGAAGCCACTGGAATTGACTAAATAGGAGAATCATGACTTTCAATTTGTGTTTAAAGAAAGTACTTTTGATAGCAGTTTGGACTGTAGTCAACAAAGCCTGGAAAATAAAAACTCAATGAGGAGGCTATTGTAATAGTTTAGGTAAGAGATGATGAGGGTCAGTAATCAAGTGTCAGTTGAGAGAGACACACTGCTGATAGAAGAGAAGGAGGAACAAAAAGATGTGGCAACTGAGTGTAGAGTTTAGGGGAAGGAGATTGATAATTGTAGGCTAATGCAAAAGTTTCATGAGATATAATTTGAAAACAATAGGGAATGTTGGTAAAGGGAAGGATTCGGAGGGAAAAATGAAAACTGAGACTAAGGTTATGGCTTCTCAAAAAATGGAGTTAATAGTTCCCACCCTTTCTCATAGAATTCATTGTGAGAATCAAATGAATAAATGGAAAAATATATACAAGGTACTTGTCTGCTAAATACTATGCCAAGCACTATGGAGATAATTTTTGTTCTTAAGGAATTCATATTTAAATGGGGTAGAACAAACATATATATGAAGAAATGTACCTAAATCTTTTTCAATCATAAAAGTGCTATATGACTGTGAATTTTTTTTTTTTATTAATCAGGAAAGTCTTCATGGATGGATGACATATAATCCAGCAGCAATAACAATTCAGTGTTTAATTAGGATTGTTTACATGATGTTCTATTTTTATGCTTAATAAGGTCATTATCAGGTGAGTACAATTACATTTGAATATTCATAGGAATGAACAATAAATTTAGTGGGGAAAAAATCCTTTTTGCCTTTCTCAAAACATGTGAATCACAACATAAATTATTTGAGAAGGAATATAAATTATAAACTCATAGATCCATAAACATTTATATAGTCCCTAAACCTGTCACCAATATATTTAAAAGTGAAGAGTTTACATGAAAAAAATCTATCTTTAAATACTAGTCACATGATCACATAACATTCTAATATTACCTGATGTATTTTATGGTTGTTGAGAAACAAGATCAGATAAACCACAACTCTTTAGAGATATGAGGAACTTAATTACAACTGACATTTCACATACAATTAGAAATGTTTGTTGTACTCTGATAAGCAAACAGGGTTTGTTCCATTTCAGATAAGATTTTTATTAAAAATTACTTTATTTAAATGTTATTATTTCTGAAGTGCCAAATTATTGCTACATATGGGCATGGAAAAAAAGTGATAACTTTTAGTTATTGCAGCAAGTCATTATTGATCTATATTAACTTGATTTTAAGATTGAAGCTACAAACTTATTCCCCCACCCTTTTGGAAGCAGGGTGGAGATAAGTCTTTTGTTTATTTGTAAACAAGCCCCTTGAGTAGTGAAGCAATTAGACAAGCTAGACAGAGTCCAGTGGAAAGAAGAGCTCACATGCAGGTGGGGCTATTCTAAATGTCTCTTGGTAGTGACTCTTGGTGTTCAGAAGACCTGCCTCACATAAAGACTGAAGTCAGAGTCCTTTAATCAAAGAGAATTAAGGAAAAGATGTCACAAAGAGGAAAATTTGGCAGAGGAAGAAACTGCCCTTTTTTTCTTTGGAATCATTGACGGGGAGGTACCAGGATTGGCTTGGGCTGACACAGCCAGCAAAGAGAGAAGGCAGCTAAAAGAGTGACTGGCCACATGTCCCACTTCTGAAGTCAACTAAGACAGGTGTTTGGGAAGACTGGGTCTATGCCTCCTGTCACACCACTGGGGACTTCTCATCCTGTCCCTCTTCTGGTTGCACACTGTGTCGATGCCACCCCTGGGCCTGGCTCAGCCACTACTGCTGTTCTCATTGGAGCCAAATTGAGAAATTGGTGAAGGGAATGAGGGCAGCACTTCCTAGAGACATCATCCAGAGAGAAGGGACTGTCTTCATCTTCTGCTCATCATCTCTGGGAGGTTTCCCTGAGAACTAAGAGATCAGACTTGGGGCTTACCCAGAGCTCGCTCCAGGGTAGCTCTGGTCTCTTAGGATGCCTGGACTCACCCTAAGGGAGAGACTTGTGGGCATCAGTGCCAACTAGCTCTGCCCATGTTGCCTCTTGGCATCTGGGGCCCTATCTTTCCCTTTACCCTGCAGTCCTAGCTCCAAGAGCTATACTCCAACCACAATGCACTTTGCTTCCCTTTCCTCAGACCTCCTTCCCCTCATCAGCCCTGAGCTACCTCCTCCAGTTCTTCCTCTATCAATGAGTTGGGTTAATGTGGGGAGTTAATTAGGGCCAGGGGATAGAGGTAGTAATAAGGGGAATTGCCTACAGGAGCATGTACATATGGAGAGGTTAACAATTGACTTTTTACAATGTAATAAATGTCATAAAACTCACAGCAAAAAAAAACAGTTTTTATTATTTAATAATGATAAGTTTATATAGTCTTCAGAGGATTTTAATCAAACAACACACAATTCTTTGTATTTTCTGATGAGACCTGATCATTGTTTTAAATCAGAGTTAAGGATGCCATGATATCTACAACTTAGCAGAGTATTATTGTTAGTAAAATTGCAAAAAAAAAAAAATTGTTGTCCACAAAACCTCTTTTTAATCAAATATGATTAAAGTTTTTAAAATACTGAGGATTTCTCACTTTGGTGGACATGGCATACCTTGCAGAGCCAAAAGACAATAAATACTTAAATATCAGAGAGAATACATGGAAAAAGTTACCAAAATTCACTGAAGAACTTCTTGAAGAACATTGTTGGATGAATGAAAATGGAGGTACAAAAGCTCATTCAAGAAAATAATTTTTAGAAATTAAAAATGGGCAAGTGGAAGCTAATGACTCCATGAGAAATCAAGAAATAATCAAAGTCAAAGGAAGAAAATGTAAAATATCTCATTGGTAAAACAAGTGACCTAATGGAAAAAAAAAAACCTGACCTAACTGAAAAAATAGCCAGGGAAACTACATTTTGCTAAAATGCATCATAGATAATGAAGCTAGATAGATAATAAAGAGAAGATATATTTTTAAATTATCAGACTTCTTGAAAGCCACAATCAAAAGAAAATAAACTAGACATTCTATCTCAAAAAATTGCAATGGAAATCTACCCATTTATCTTAGAGGCAGAGAGTTAAATAAACATTTAAATAATCCATCAACCACCTTCTGAATGATATCTCCAAATGAAAATTCCCCGGAATGGTGTAGCCAAATACCAGTGCTCTTGGATTAAGAAAAAAAATTTGCAAGCAGTCAGAAAGAAACAATTTGCATATCATGGAGTCAGAGTCAGGGTCACACAAGCTTAAGCAGCCAGGATATTAAAGGAGGAGTTTTGTAATAGAAGGAGTTAGGAATATAACCAAGAACAAGCTACCCAATAAGAAATGTAATTCTTCAGGGGGGAAAAAGATATTTAATTAATTAGAGAATTTTCAAACATTCCTGTTGAAAAAAACAAATTTGAATGAAAAATTTAACATTAAAACAGAAGACTCAAGAGAAGCATAAAAAGGCAAACATGAAAGAGAAATCAGAAGGTATATAGATTATTTTAAACTGTTTGCATTCCTATAGGGGAAGATCATTCATGTAACTCTTAAGAACTATATTATTATTAGGGAATTTATAAGGAGTCTATAGAGACAGAGGGTGTGGGTATGAGTTGCTTATTTTGGTAATTTTTTTTTAAATGAGAGTAAGAAAAAGAAAGGAGTAGGAGAAGGGGGAAATGGAGGAGTTGAATGGGAAAAATTATTTCCCATTAAAAAAGAGTACACAAATAACTTTTACAGTGAGAGGGCACATGGAAGAGAAGAGACAGGCAGTTCATGGATATCACTTATTTAAATTTATTCAAAGAAGGAATAATATATATGGAATCATATAGCAAAATGAATTAAAAACCAAAGAATTTATTTACAATAGACATTCTTAAAACAAAAACACAGGTACAAATTTAATTTAATTAAGGACTGGAGCAGAATATATTTTACTTTAGCTGAAGTAAAAAAGGCAGGGGTAGTAATCATGAGCCCAGACAAATTAAAAATAAAAAGAGAACTAACTAAAAGAGATATTTAGGGAAATTACATTCTTGAAGAAGATATCATGCACAATAAAGTAATATAAAAATACAGCAGATTCCTCAAATATTTAGCCAACTGGTTCAAATTTACAAAAATAAGAGCCATTCTCCAGTATAAAAAAGGACATGGGCTATGAACAGGCTGTTTCCAGAAGAAGAAATCAATACTATATGTAGTAATGTGAAAAAAATGTTTCAGATCACTAATTGAAGCAATTCTGAGGTACCATGTAACACTCATAAGTCTGGCTAACATGACAAAAAAGCAAAATGACAAATGTTGAAGTTAATGTGGAAAAGTAGGGATGCTAATATACTACTAGTACAGCTGCAAACGGGTTCAATCTTTCTCAAGAGTAATCTGGAACCATGCCCAAAGGGCCATAAAACTATATAGCCTTTGATCCAGCATACATTCATTCATTGAAGAGAGTCAACACAGTTACTATTTGAAGAGACATTCAGAATTTTATCTAAGAATAATTATTTAGGGTTAATTTTTAGAAATTAACTGTTATTAGCCCAATGATTAACAAAATTATCATACAATTTGCTAATCATCCTGTTTTGCATAACATCTTATACTTGATCATTAGTCAAAGACAAGGAACATTAATATGGGTCAAGCATAAAGAAGACAAAGCATTGAAGAAATACAAAGTTATAATTATCTCATTTTAATATCTTAGAATCATGAGAGGACACCAAATCATAGTGGATGATGGTTATTCTTTTAACAAAAATTCTTGGTTTAGTCCTCATATTTGATAAAAAACTATACATTTATCATCATATATTATATCATATTATATATAACTATATATGTAAACATGTATATATTTATATAATAGATATAAATGATTTTAAATACTTTATACCTAATTGCCCCAGGAAATTTTCTAAGACTGAAAGTTAGTGGAGTTTTTAACCTGCTTTTAGTAGGTAAGTAAGGGAGGAGTTGAAACCAAAGATCCTGATTAAAAAGAAAAAACCTTTAAATAAATAAGAAAAGCCAAGTGAATCCTAGTCATTCTCAATGCTCAGAACTTGATTTTTGCATTCAAGAATTGTAATTGAAAACTCCCTGGGTTGCTTAACATTATCCCACATGATTTGCACTTCTGAGGAAAAGGAATACAGCAGAGAGCTAGCAACAATAGCTTTCAGAAATGACTGAAATGGTTCAGGACCACAGGGATGTACCAGAATTTAGCATCTAGAATCCACTGAATATTAATTAGCAAGAATCACCTATATGTTCTTGTGGATAGATTGATGGCATTTTTCCCCTACTTCCTCAAAGCCTATCTTCAATTGATTTGTCTATCTGATCTCTCTGACCTTCTCTTTTCTTTTTTTTTTTTGAACCCTGAGGGAAAGAGAAGAAACAGAAAGATTATTTGACTGTTTTTCAGAGCAAAATAACCTTGCTGTGCTCTAAATGAAAAGTACATGTGTGCATTAATCAATTAAAATTGTTCCTTAGCACTGGTAGACAGACCAGGCTTTTGTAAAACAGAATAAGGTTGGACAGAAGTGATGATATTGAAATTATTTCAGTGTGCAGTTCCCAGGACAGCCAGACATTAGCTAACAAACTAGTCATTGAGTTCAGAGCTAATGAAAATATACACAGGCTATTCAAAGAATGATCACTGGCTCTTGGGCAATATATTTATATTCAATACTGTATCATATTAGATTGATTATGCACCTCTGGAATTTACCGCCTCTTTAACCTCAGGCAAATCTTTTCATGTTTTGAGGCTTCAATTTGGTCCCATCTGTAAAATGAATCGATTAAAATAGGTGGCCTCTGAAGTTTCCAGCTATACATCTATGATCTCATCTGTGAAAATGACCATGCAGAGGTAACCTCTGAGGTCATCTGATCCTACTCTGATCCATAACATGAAAGCCACCTGAAATATCCCTCAAAAATGGCCATACCTCAATTGGTCAAAAATCCGCTAACTTTTCATGGTACTCCTACTAACTCCTTCACTCCTACACTCAAAAATCAAATTGTAAAAAGTGATATTTTCATATTGAAACAGTGAGCAAGACACTATGATAGCCATGACCGTGTACTTGATGATCAGAATACTTTGGTTTGAGCTTAATATCAACCATTGAAATCTTGAGTGTTATTTAATCTGAGATTTCCTTACTGAAAATGAGGATGATAATCATTGCCCAGCCTATATCAGAGAATATTAAGCAATAAGCAAATAATGAATAAAATATAAATAATTTATTTTTATATAGCTTATATATATATATATATTTATATATATACATTATATATCCTAAATATAAATTGATGTATATATCAATTATTGTGATACATACATCAATTCATATTACATATAAAATAGGCATGTACTCATGCATTCTATCCATATATGCATGTGAAAACATGCATATTTACATCAGTATAACATGTTAAATAATAAAAGTGACAGGTTTCTAAGCATCAGAAAAATGAGTAGGAAATATCCAATGGGAAACCTAATTTCAGCTAATTTGTTTTGATTTGAGAATCAATATTGTATAGTTAAGAGAGAGCTGTATTTAGAATCAGGAGAGAAGTGGATTACTATTTGAGCCATGCTTACTAACTGTGTTACTCTAGATAAAATAACAATCTTCCTGAGCCTTTACTTCATTTTCAAAATGAGAATAATACTTGCTTTATCTTTTTCATAGGATTATTGTAAAGAAAGTGCTTTATAAATCTTAAAGAAAGAGACAGAGAAGTATTTTAAAAATAAATTCTCACACATAACAAAACAAATACTTCTCCATCCCTTATGGTATTTTATATATACTCTTTAAAAAAATTAAACAGAGCTAGAAAAGTCCAGAAAAAAAGAAAAATTAGTTCATGGAAAGGAAAAGAAATGAAACAACAAACCAAAATATATAGAAGTTTTTCAGAATAGGAATATAAAGGCTATTAGAAATAAAGGATATAGAATCATTGAATCTTAGAATTCAAAGATAACCTTTGAGGTCATCTGATCTTGCTCTGATCCATTATATGAGTCACCTGAAATATCCTTCAAAAATGGTCAAACCTCAATTGATCCAAAATTCACTCACTGTCTATGCTACTCCTACTATCTCCAATTTTCAGGAACCTTTTCCCCTAAAACTAAAAAAAAAAAATCTGATTCCTTTTACTTTGGAATTATTCAAGTTAGATCAAGAATAAATAGAAGCAAAATAGAAAAATTCACTCTGGAGGATAAATGAATACTGATATGAACATTTGATATTATCTGGGTAAGCACTCCAAAAGGCAGCATGATATACCGAATAAGATGCCTAATAGAATTTGGGGGATTTAGGTTTTTATCCTAATCCTTTAAAGAACATCCACTCGGTGATCTAGATGGCTTTTTCTAGTTTTTTAAAACTAATATTTTCAAGGTACCAGTGCAACACTGGGTTATATGTTTCTTATTCTTATTGTGTGAATATCCCAACTCCTTTTTCCAATTTAAATAAGTTTTTAACTATGCCGTTTATTGTGTTCTTGGTAAAATAGGGAAGAACATTCACACTAAATATTAAACTTTTTAATCATTTTAGGTTACTTGAAATATGATACTGTATAATATAGTAATATTCATCAAAATACCTACTATATGCTAGGCATAATTCTGATTGCTACAGATAATAATAATAATAATAATAATAATAATAATAATAATAATAATAATAATAATAATAATAAAGATCATCCCTATATTCAAGAAGCTTGTAATCCAATGGGAAAATGATGCACAAAGAGAAGATGAAAAGAAAAAAAGTTTTATTCAGAACTGAAGTATGCACTTCATGCTCAGGGCAGGGGCATGAGGAAGATGACAGTAAAATTGCATCTAATCAGAGAATGTGGTTAGAGATAAAAAGATGGCAGCACCATCCAAAAAACTAGAGTTACTAAATTGGACTTTTGAGGAAGTAAATACTTTGTTTTATGATAGGAAGCACAATATAATATTCTGAAATGTGATGTGGTTTTATTTCTTCTGGCTTTAAATTCTAGGATTAACTCATCGTATGTGTGTGATGATACATATATAATCTATAACAATGCATGTATACATATATACCCAGGCCAAAAATGAACCTCATCAATGTGGACACTCTTTCCAATATTATGACACAAGCAGCTCATTTTGTGTGACCTTTGTCTTCCAGCAATCTAAAAAATGGATTTTGAACAAGTTGAGGATCTTCTTCATAGTATTGATGATACATAGATGACAGTGAATGGTGTGACCTATCCAATAAATATGCCTTGTTCTGCTTATGTGACTAGCTCTTTTTCTGATCAGACATTGATATTCTTTATACTATTTTTGCATACTTCTTCACTTGTAACATATTACATTCTACTTATAAGTACAAAATACAGTATCTCTATATGGATATCTGATTAATCTTCAATTTCAATTCTTCAGAAAAAAATGTAGTATTTTGTAGTTTAGATTAGACCCTACATCAATGACAGAAGAAGAATAATGGAATAATGCTTATTTTTTAATGAGTTTTTCCATCACATTATCTGTTTTCAGTTATTCTGGAATAGTCATCGACTATTTACATCCATTCACACACAATTCCCAGTACTAATCAAACCTTAAGGTGGTCAAAGATAGGAGCAACGATCCCATTTATGCCATATTATTCTTAGACTTAGTATTTGGAATGACAAAGCACTGGGAACAAATTGAGTGTTTATCACTTAGGAAATGCCAAAAAGAAAAAAAGAAAGAAAGATAAAAATGCTACATGAAACTAGGGAAGAAGCCTCCCTCCCTTTCTCCCTCCCTCTGTCCCTTCTTTCCTCCCTCCCTCCCTCCCTCTCTTCCTTCCTTCCTTCCTTCCTTCCTTCCTTCCTTCCTCCTCCCTCCCTCCCTCTGTCCCTTCTTTCCTCCCTCCCTCCCTCCCTTCCTTCCTTCCTTCCTTCCTTCCTTCCTTCCTTCCTTCCTTCCTTCCTTCCTTCCTTCCTTCCTTCCTTCCTCCCTCCCTCCCTTCCTTCCTTCCTTCCTTCCTTCCTTCCTTCCTTCCTTCCTTCCTTCCTTCCTTCCTTCCTTCCTTCCTTATTTCCCCTTGATATCATCCAGTCTTTAAAATATTTTAAAATTTTATCACTTGATGACTACAAAATTGCTTTTCTTCTAAAAATCTATGTAATTTCCCATCTTTTTTTTTTTCTACTGTCAATTCTACTTCTGTATGTATCTCGTGTAGGACTGTGATGTTGGAATCAAATATGATGGCTTTATTGAACTTCATGGTAAACAAATTGTTAAAAAATATATATCCCCTTCATTTTTTCTTGGTTATTGAGTTTCTTGCATTTTTATTCTAAAATGTTTTTGGGATAGTCACTTAAATGAATCTGGTCCCAGTTTTGTTTTGTTTTGTTTCTTTTTAATGGCAATGTGTTTTAGTAGAACAGGACTTGGGAGTCAGGAGATGTCTGTGTTTTAATTCTGGCTCCAAAACCTTAAATATAAGACATTGGAATGATGCTGATTTCTCTTAGCTTCACTTTCTTCGGTCGTAAAATGGAAATAACAATTGCAATGATTATATAATTTTCTTGAGGAAAATGCTTTGTGTACCTGAGAGCATGACACAAATGTAAGTTTTAAAGCCTCATGTCAATCAATCAAACAATCAACAAACTTTTGTTACATTTCAGACATACTCATCATCTGTAAAATAGTGATAGCAATAGTTCTTACCTCAAAGCATTTTTGCTAGGATCAAATGAAATAAAATAAATAAAGGGCTTTGTAAACCTTGAAGTGCTAAGTAAATGTTCTTATCATCATTATTACATTATTGTAGTCACTCAAAATGAATTTATTAGTACAATGTAAGTCATGAATAGGAGGAGCTTTGATTTGGAAATTTTTTGTAGTTTGAATTTTGAACAGAATCTTCCATGAAAATAAAACAACCTTATCCTAAAAATCCTTAGGGACAGAACATTACAGATCCAAGTAGAAAAGAGGCAAAAGATAAATGAGAAAAGAAAGTACCAATGAAAAGAAAATAAAAGAAACAAAAAAAGAAAATGAAAATGAAAAGGATATTAAAATAGTTATGATAGAGACTAGCAGTAGACAGTGAGAGGCAATAAAAGAAACAGGACCCTAATGCTCTGAAATCATGTACCTCTCGCCAATTAGCATTAGTTAAACATCAACTGCAAAATCTGTGGTTTCAGCATTAGTCAAACATGAATTGCAGAAACTGTATGTTGATTAATTGCCCATTCTATATCATCAATCACCTATACTGGATCTGTAATGTTCTATACTGAGCATCAGCTCTGTGCATAATCTGTTTTATTAATTACTCATGTTATTCTGTATTTACTTTAGTTCTGAACTATCAGGCATTATTAATTACCTATTGTAGTCTTCCACTGTACTGTAACCTACCCCTCATCCCCACATTCCTATTTCAGAAGAGTAGCAAGACTTCTCCTACACTGACAAATAATGGCAGGTGGACAATGGGGGGAAACATGGTGCAGTTCAGAAGGATCCCCAAAACCTGCACTTGCAGCCTTGATATAACCATGCTGATATTTACTCTAATTCATAAGCTTTTGGTTTCACACTTGATATAACATGCTTTTTTTGTTGAGAGTGGATATCTTGTTGGCACATGGTCAGAAACTGTACAAATCCCTCCTTCTCTGAGGGTTCTATCTTGCTTCTTATTTCTTTATTTTTCAAGCCTTGATAGTAACGTAGTTGACTGATGGCATCTTGTTTGTCTTCATGGTGCCTTGAGACTCCTTGAATCACCATTACCCTCAATATTTGTTTTCAGTTACTGATTAAAAGAATAAAGAATTACAGACATGCTTCTGCTTTTTGGATTCCTTTATAAATGTTCCTTTCTCATTGCCTTTCATTTGGATTTGAGTTTTTTCTATTACATGTACTAGCTAGATAGTCATGTAATGTTCAAATGACTTTCTGCAGATATTCAATAGTTCTCTCAAGGCACTTTTGCCATTGTGGTGTTTGATGTCTGTCCTTCATCTGTCCTGGTACATTCCCCTTTCCTCCCATCATTGTCACCATGGCAGCAGCTGCCTCATATACTGCTATGTGAAGATCTTGAAATGTTTTTTATATTTTTCTGTCCAATTCTATGAGAGAATGTGAATGTATGGTGTTTCTTAATGGGTGTAACAGATACGAGGACTTTTAATTACTCGTTTTGTATAATGGGTCTACAAATTAGATTCATGTCATCAGACTCAAAGAGGACTTTACAAAATAGAGAATAAGATTTCCTTCTTTTCAAACATTTGAGACTTTAGTACTGTTTTTTTCTTTCTGAATAATTTCTGGTTTGCATTAAGTGAATTTTTTCAAATATCCTCCAAATTCTTTCTTCACATTCTAAGTATTTAAAAACTAAATAATTACTTGAATAAATATCTTATTTTACTTAGGGAAGGAGCCCTTTTTGCAGTGTTTTGCACTGCTTAGTGATAACCTGTTGTTCTGTTTTGTGACTGAGAACTAAGCATATCATTGACCAAAAGCAATGTGAAACACTTGGTTATAATTGGTGTGTTTTGTTTACATTTTTGTTGACATATTTATATAAAATAACAAGTCAACAATAAACATTTACTTGATACTTGCTTACTATGTGCTAGGGTACTGTGTTAATCATTAGGGATGCAAATAAAAGCATGCAAGAAAGACATCTCCTGCCCTCCAGGTGCGTATATTCTAACTTATATCCAGGAAGGAAATATATAAAAGGTAATTGAAAAACAGGAAGAAGGGATGTATCCACAGGGATGTGGTAGTGAATTCTGGAGAACTATTACTTCTTTAAATCTTCCTTAAAAGGGAGGTTCTGGGAGCACTCTTCTATAGGAGAAGGGAGGTCCCAAGGAAAGAGAAAGAAGATATCTGAGAAATGGATGAATAAGTCCAGTAGTAAAAAAATTAACTGTTAACATTCCTTAAGTTTATGAAATTGTAATATTTGGGACTGTAGGATGACTGTAGCATAAAACACCCAAGAGAAAAAAAAATGGGTAAATTTGATCATTTAAGACCTATTTAGATAGGACAGAGTTATAAAATTGCAACTGAAATAGATGCAACTATATTATTTAAGCCATCTGTTACTATATGCAGCTTTTTTCAATGCATACTGTCCTTAATGTGCTCTTCAAAACACAAAGAAGTAGGGCCTCTTCTACTTACGTAATATTAAGATGTCCCAGATATATTCCAGTAGTGTAATCAATTTGCTTGTGCCATAAAGACAAATAACCATCACTTTACTTATTCCCAAAGAGTGCTTTAAAAGTTTCTAAAAGAGTTATTTCATGTCCAATGTCTGAATTTGCTTCTTTTGAAGCATATATCATAATACTGCTGACTTTATGAATAAAAAAAAAAAACTTTCCCTAGAAGTCATAATGTATGAGGAAGTATTTTTCTTTGTTGGAACAACTCAATGATTTCCATGAAGCTGATGAGAAGAATAAGAGTTTTCATTGCACATGTGTGATAATAGAATTAATAGCAAAAAGAACAAAATAACAAAGAATTAATAGCAAATAGCAAAATAGCAAATTAAAAGTATAATTAATAGCAAAAAAATTCAAAAAGAATCTATCTCTTCTGAATGGGATAGTACTAGAATTCCCATTTGGAAGAGATGTCTTTGTGTTCTGTCTGAACAACTATCTACCAGGCACCAGTTGTCATTGTGCTACTCATCCTTAACATTTGGGCTATGGAAGGGCTCTGAGAAAAATGCCAAACAATTCTCCCTACTTTCTATTTTCAAATAATTACCTTCACATGATGTCCAGTGTATAATTAATATTTTTTGTTACAATTAACCATCAATTAATTATTCCAGGGTATTGACAGAGAGTAGACATTTGCTCCTAAAAATTGTGTACATTCCTTCAAAATTTCAAAGCAGCATACTAACACCATCATTCCTTGGTAATTGAATGTAAAAGTCACATTTCAAATGGATTGCACATATTGTACAAAATAACAGGCTTTTTGAGGTTAGGTAATAAATTGTTTCACTTTGACACTTATTTAGCAATAATGTTCTTCAGCCTCACTTTCCCTTCTGTAGCAGTCCAGCCCATAGGCATTATGGGGAGACAAGGATTGTGAGTGAGCACATGGCCATCCTGCGCATGGCAATAAATTTTATTGCCACAGTGGCTGAAGTTTAGGCGCTAAACCTAGCTTTCCTTTGTCTCACTCTCCAGGGGATAGGGGATAATAACCCCACCTTCACCTTGTCATAAATTGCATTGTCCAATGGGAATAGCCCAGGTAACTCATCCATATGCATTCAGGTATCATATAACTGTTCAATATGTATTGAGCTGCCAAGATAATAAATAAATGAGCCACAGCCAGCCCGCCCACTTGGAGGACATCCACAGATTTGCAAAGGAGCATCTTCTCCCCTTTCTCTCTCCTCTCTATCTTTCTCACTAAGGCCTGGTCTTTAGGCCAGGCCTGCCTTACTTCTTCTCTCTCTCTCCTAATGCCACCTAGCATTATCTACCTCCTTTAGTTTCTGATCTCCTTTCCATCTGAGCTAGCATTATCCTCTGACCAGTGTAGTGTTAAATTGAGATCATTGGGTGGGTCAGCCTGGATAGCAACACCCAGTGGTCGGAGCAGCTGTGGTTCTTACAAATGATAATTGTCTACTGACTCAATTATTTACATCTCTAAAGTCGGCTCCTTCATGCCCTTAGCAGGATCTAAAACTTCTACTCTATCTCTATCTTCTCTCCTTGCAGCCTCTCGCGAGCCAGGAGGCTGCACCTTCCAAGCAGGGTGAGCTTGACCTAGAATTTATACCTGACTTCTTTACTTTAGTCTCTCATTATATCTCAACCCAAAATTCAACATCAGACTACTGCCATATTTTCTGTCTCTACTTCAGACACAGACTTGAGGTGTTTCCCTGCATCCCTTGGCCTCTGATTGGTGAGAGTTCATCCTATGTAGCTATACAAGTATACCATTCTAAATTCCAGCTGTTTTCTGGTTATGCTTTTGCTCTGAATCTGACTGAACTGGATGATCACTATATCTCTTGCCCAGGGCCCTGGATTGATGAAACTTCACTATATGCAAGACAATAACCCATCACCCTCATCTTCCATTCACTCCTTTCTCTTTCTCTCCCCTGCCCTTCTCTCTCCTCTCCACCCCTCTGGTCTTCTCCCTTTTCTTCTCTTCTTCTTTCCTTTTTTTCCTCTCCCTTCTTCTTTCTTCATTTTCCCTTTCTCTTTGTTTCTTCTTTTCCTTAAAAAAAAAAAAACGGAGACTTCCGGTTAAGATGGCGGCTTAGAGAAAGCTGAAGTTCAGATCTCCGGAAAACCCTTCCCGACCGATCTCAAACTAGAAGCTCCTAAGGCGCCGAAATTCAAAACGATCAACAGCACAGACCCTGGGAACCCTCCTCCTGGACCTGGACCCGGTTCAAAAGGTACGGCTCCCCTTAAAAGCCAGAACCCGAGATCCCTCGGACCTCAGGGGTAGGAGCGCAGAGTCCAAGGCTCCCGGAAGCGGCAGCCGCGCCGGGCTCAGAGAGCAGGGTCTGAGGAACAACAACCCTCAGGGTCTTCTACCCAAGTCCCAGTCCGGGTGAAAGTTACTGCCTGGGGCCTCCGCTGCAGAGAGCTGGTCAAAACAACAGCAACCCTCAGGGCGGGCAAGACAGCCTCACGGGCTGGATCCTGCTATCCAAGTCTCAGTGAAAGTCTGTACTCTTGGAGCTTGGGGAAGCGGCAGCCCATCCCCCCGCAGGCCGACGAAACAGCCTCACGGCCAGGGATTCTGAAGGCAACTTCCGGAAATCGAGCCAGGGGGAGAGTGTGGCCTCGTGGTCCGACCCTTCCATTCCAGTTCCAGTGAGGCATATTCAGTTTAACCCAGGGAACGCTCATAGAACCAACATCTGCCCAGGACTAAAGCCTCTGATCACGAGACAAAGACAAGAAAAGCCAATCCTCCACGTTCAGAGATGACAAACTCCACAGAAGCACAGAAGCCCCAAAACACCAAGAAAAATAAGAAGAAAGGGGCGACTCTGGACACATTCTATGGAGCCAAAATACAAAATACAGAGCAGATAGAAGAAGATATACAAGAAAATTCTCCAAAATCTTCCAAAGGAAATAGAAACTCTCCACAAACCCATGAAGAATTTGAATCAGAAAGGACCAAAAAGATGGAAGCCCTCTGGGAGGAAAAGTGGGAAATGATGCAAAAGAAATTCACGCATCTACAAAACCAGTTTGACCAAACTGTAAAAGAAAACCAGGCTTTAAAGCAAGAACTAATAAAGCAAAGCCAAAACACCAAGAAATTAGAAGAGAACATAAAATATCTCACCGACAAGGTGATAGATCTGGAAAACAGGGGGAGAAGAGAAAATTTAAGAATAATTGGACTCCCAGAAAAGCCAGAAATAAACACCAAACTGGACATGGTGATACAAGATATAATCAAAGAAAATTGCCCAGAGATTCTAGAACAAGGGGGCAATACATCCACTGACAGAGCTCACAGAACACCTTCTACACTAAACCCCCAAAAGACAACTCCCAGGAATGTAATTGCCAAATTCCAAAGCTATCAAACAAAAGAAAAAAATCCTACAGGAAGCCAGAAAAAGACAATTTAGATATAAAGGAATGCCAATCAGGGTCACACAAGACCTTGCAAGTTCTACGCTGAATGATCGTAAGGCATGGAACATGATCTTCAGAAAGGCAAGAGAGCTGGGTCTCCAACCAAGAATCAGCTACCCAGCAAAACTGACTATATACTTCCAAGGGAAAGTATGGGCATTCAACAAAATAGAAGACTTCCAACTTTTTGCAAAGAAAAGACCAGAGCTCTGTGGAAAGTTTGATACCGAAAATCAAAGAGCAAGGAATACCTGAAAAGGTAAATATTAAGGAAAGGGGAAAAATGTTATCTTCTTTTACTCAAACTCTCTTCTATAAGGACTACATTTATATCAACCTATGTATACTAATATGTGGGGAAAATGTAATGTATAAATATGGGGTAAAGAAAGACCAAATAGAATAATGGTTCTCACACAAAGATTCACAGGGGAAGGGGAGGGGAAGAAAACTCCTATAAGAAGGAGAGGAAGAGAGGGGGGGGGTTTACTTAAACCTCAATCTCAGGGAAATCAACTCTGAGAGGGAAAAACATCCAGATCCATTGGGATCTTGAATTCTATCTTACCCAACAAGGGTAAGGAGAAGGGAAAACCAAGGGGGGGAGGGGGAGAGGGAGAACAAAAAGGGAGGGAAAGAGAGGGGGGAGGGGGAGGGAACAAAAAGGGAGGGACTAAAAAGGGAAACATCAAGGGAGGGGACAAGGGGGACTGATTCAAAGTAAATCACTGGACTAAAAGGTAGAGCCGAAGAAGAAAAGGTTAGAATTAGGGAAGGCAATCAAAATGCCAGGGAGTCCACAAATGACAATCATAACTTTGAACGTGAATGGGATGAACTCACCCATAAAACGTAGACGAATAGCTGAATGGATTAGAATCCAAAACCCTACCATATGTTGTCTTCAAGAAACACACATGAGGCAGGTTGACACCCACAAGGTCAGAATTAAAGGATGGAGTAAGACCTTCTGGGCCTCAACTGATAGAAAGAAGGCAGGAGTGGTAATCATGATATCTGATAAAGCCAATGCAAAAATAGACCTGATCAAAATGGATAGGGAAGGTAATTATATTTTGTTAAAAGGGACTCTAGACAATGAGGAAATATCATTAATCAACATGTATGCACCAAATAATATAGCACCCAAATTTCTAATGGAGAAACTAGGAGAATTGAAGGAAGAAATAGACAATAAAACCATACTAGTGGGAGACTTAAACCAACCATTATCAAATTTAGATAAATCAAATCAAAAAATAAATAAGAAAGAGGTAAAAGAAGTGAATGAAATCTTAGAAAAATTAGAATTAATAGACATATGGAGAAAAATAAATAGGGATAAAAAGGAATACACCTTCTTCTCAGCACCACATGGCACATTCACAAAAATTGACCATACATTAGGTCACAGAAACATAGCACACAAATGCAAAAAAGCAGAAATAATGAATGCAGCCTTCTCAGATCACAAGGCAATAAAAATAATGATTAGTAATGGTACATGGAAAACCAAATCTAAAACCAATTGGAAATTAAACAATATGATACTCCAAAACCGTTTAGCTAAAGAAGAAATCATAGAAACAATTAATAATTTCATCAAGGAAAATGACAATGGCGAAACATCCTTTCAAACCTTTTGGGATGCAGCCAAAGCGGTAATCAGAGGCAAATTCATATCCCTGAAAGCTCATATTAACAAACAAGGGAGAGCAGAGATCAATCAATTGGAAATGCAATTGAAAAAACTCGAAAGCGATCAAATTAAAAACCCCAAGCAGAAAACCAAATTAGAAATCCTAAAAATTAAGGGAGAAATTAATAAAATCGAAAGTGATAGAACTATTGATTTAATAAATAAGACAAGAAGCTGGTACTTTGAAAAAATAAACAAAATAGACAAGGTACTGGTCAATCTAGTTAAAAAAAGGAAGGAAGAAAAGCAAATTCACAGCATTAAAGATGAAAAGGGGGACAGCACCTCCAATGAGGAGGAAATTAAGGCAATCATTAGAAATTACTTTGCCCAATTATATGGCAATAAATACACCAATTTAGGAGAAATGGATGAATATATACAAAAATACAAACTGCCTAGACTAACAGAAGAGGAAATAGAATTCTTAAATAATCCCATATCAGAAATTGAAATCCATCAAGCCATCAAAGAACTTCCTAAGAAAAAATCCCCAGGGCCTGATGGATTCACCTGTGAATTCTATCAAACATTCAGAGAACAGTTAACCCCAATACTATACAAACTATTTGACATAATAAGCAAAGAGGGAGTTCTACCAAACTCCTTTTACGACACAAACATGGTACTGATTCCAAAACCAGGCAGGTCAAAAACAGAGAAAGAAAACTATAGACCAATCTCCCTAATGAATATAGATGCAGAAATTTTAAATAGGATACTAGCAAAAAGACTCCAGCAAGTGATCAGAAGGATCATTCACCATGATCAAGTAGGATTCATACCAGGGATGCAGGGCTGGTTCAACATTAGGAAAACCATCCACATAATTGACCACATCAACAAGCAAACTAGCAAGAACCACATGATTATCTCAATAGATGCAGAAAAAGCCTTTGATAAAATACAACACCCATTCCTATTAAAAACACTAGAAAGCATAGGAATAGAAGGGTCATTCCTAAAAATAATAAACAGTATATATCTAAAACCAACAGCTAATATCATCTGCAATGGGGATAAACTAGATGCATTCCCAATAAGATCAGGAGTGAAACAAGGATGCCCATTATCACCTCTACTATTTGACATTGTACTAGAAACACTAGCAGTAGCAATTAGAGAAGATAAAGAAATTGAAGGCATCAGAATAGGCAAGGAGGAGACCAAGTTATCACTCTTTGCGGATGACATGATGGTCTACTTAAAGAATCCTAGAGATTCAACCAAAAAGCTAATTGAAATAATCAACAACTTTAGCAAAGTTGCAGGATACAAAATAAACCCACATAAATCATCAGCTTTTCTATATATCTCCAACACAGCTCAGCAGCAAGAACTAGAAAGAGAAATCCCATTCAAAATCACCTTAGACAAAATAAAATACCTAGGAATCTATCTCCCAAGACAAACACAGGAACTATATGAACACAACTACAAAACACTCGCCACACAACTAAAACTAGACTTGAACAATTGGAAAAACATTAACTGCTCATGGATAGGACGAGCCAATATAATAAAAATGACCATCCTACCCAAACTTATTTATCTATTTAGTGCCATACCCATTGAACTACCAAAATACTTCTTCACTGATTTAGAAAAAACCATAACAAAGTTCATTTGGAAGAACAAAAGATCAAGGATATCCAGGGAAATAATAAAAAAAAAACACATATGATGGGGGCCTTGCAGTCCCAGACCTCAAACTATATTACAAAGCAGCAGTCATCAAAACAATTTGGTACTGGCTAAGAAACAGAAAGGAAGATCAGTGGAATAGACTGGGGGAAAACGACCTCAGCAAGACAGTATACGATAAACCCAAAGATCCCAGCTTTTGGGACAAAAATCCACTATTCGATAAAAACTGCTGGGAAAATTGGAAGACAGTGTGGGAGAGACTAGGAATAGATCAACACCTCACACCCTACACCAAGATAAATTCAAAATGGGTGAGTGACTTAAACATAAAGAAGGAAACCATAAGTAAATTGGGTAAACACAGAATAGTATACATGTCAGACCTTTGGGAGGGGAAAGGCTTTAAAACCAAGCAAGATATAGAAAGAATCACAAAATGTAAAATAAATAATTTTGACTACATCAAACTAAAAAGCTTTTGTACAAACAAAACCAATATAACTAAAATCAGAAGGGAAACAACAAATTGGGAAAAAATCTTCATAGAAACCTCTGACAAAGGTTTAATTACTCATATTTATAATGAGCTAAATCAATTGTACAAAAAATCAAGCCATTCTCCAATTGATAAATGGGCAAGGGAAATGGATAGGCAGTTCTCAGATAAAGAAATCAAAACTATTAACAAGCATATGAAGAAGTGTTCTACATCTCTTATAATCAGAGAGATGCAAATCAAAACAACTCTGAGGTATCACCTCACACCTAGCAGATTGGCTAACATGACAGCAAAGGAAAGTAATGAATGCTGGAGGGGATGTGGCAAAGTAGGGACATTAATTCATTGCTGGTGGAGTTGTGAACTGATCCAACCATTCTGGAGGGCAATTTGGAACTATGCCCAAAGGGCGACAAAAGAATATCTACCCTTTGACCCAGCCATAGCACTGCTGGGTCTGTACCCCAAAGAGATAATGGACACAAAGACTTGTACAAAAATATTCATAGCTGCGCTCTTTGTGGTGGCCCAAAACTGGAAAACGAGGGGATGCCCATCAATTGGGGAATGGCTGAACAAACTGTGGTATATGTTGGTGATGGAATACTATTGTGCTCAAAGGAATAATAAAGTGGAGAAGTTCCATGGAGACTGGAACAACCTCCAGGAAGTGATGCAGAGCGAGAGGAGCAGAACCAGGAGAACATTGTACACAGAGACTAATACACTGTGGTATAATCGAACGTAATGGATTTCTCCATTAGGGGCTGTGTAATGTCCCTGAACAACTTTCAGGGATCCAGGAGAAAAAAAACACCATTCATAAGCAGAGGATAAACTGTGGGAGTGGAAACACCGAGAAAAAGCAACTGCCTGAATACAGAGGTTGAGGGGACATGACAGAGGATAGACTTTAAATGAACACTCTAATGCAAATACTATCAACAAAGCAATGGGTTCAAATCAAGAAAACATCTAATGCCCAGTGGACTTACGCGTCGGCTATGGGGGGTGGGGGGGAGGAAAAGAAAATGATCTATGTCTTTAACGAATAATGCTTGGAAATGATCAAATAAAATATATTAAAAAAAAAAACCTAAATAGTGTAAACTTTAAAATTTCTTAGACTTATAAATGTTGGAAATTTCACCATTGGGAAATTTCATACTTGAAAAATTTCCTATTGATAGTGGGAACTCTATTGGAATGTGAACCCCATTGGCATGGGAGGTTCCTCCTCCTCCCTTCTTAAGATTACATTAGGACAGAAACCTTTTGCTGAACAATGGAAAGGGCTTTGACCTATGCTTAAGCATAGAACAGGAATTTCTTTGAGTCATGATTGATTTTAGAATTGATACAATGGAGATACTTGGAATGACAGAACCAGATCT
Organism: Monodelphis domestica; assembly: GCF_027887165.1. Taxonomy (NCBI): domain Eukaryota; kingdom Metazoa; phylum Chordata; class Mammalia; order Didelphimorphia; family Didelphidae; genus Monodelphis; species Monodelphis domestica. Next base: position 96,147,173 of record NC_077228.1, on the reverse strand, counting down.
TGGAAAATACAATTTCCACCCCACTCAGTCCTAACAGGATTTAGGAAGGGCTGCAGCAAAGGATCAAGATTTAATTATTTGAGAATATGACCTTCAACAGACATGTGCAAAGGGGCAGATCTCTGGGCGGTCCTGGGTTAAGCTAGAGCCACCATTGGCACAGGGAAGACATGGACAGTGATTGGTAGATGTGAGAACTGAGGGGAGGGAACTTGGATGGTTTCCTTAAAGAGAGAGGGGTCTGAGGACTGAGGGATGGTTGGTTGGAGAGGTTTTGCTCTGAGAGGTGGTGCTTTGAGAAGTTTGCTCTGAAGGAAGCTGGAGGTGGAGGCCCCTGAGACTGTTTCTCCATTTTGGTCACGTGAGTGATAGGGACTGATCTCTTTTCTTTGCCTCAGCTATCTAAGGGCTTGGGCCTTTTGGCCCAGCCTAAACAGAAGGGGGTATTTAAGCCCTATTCCCTTCTCTCCCCTTTCTTTCTCTCTCTCTCTCTCTCTCTCTCTCTCTCTCTCTCTCTCTCTCTCTCTCTCTCTCTCTCTCTCTCTCTCTCTCTCCTTCTCTCTATCTCTAATACCTTTCTTCCTCCTGTTTGTAATTAAACTCCATAAAAGGTTGACTGCTGACTTGAGTTTTCATTTAGGAATTACATAGCTGAATTCCTTGGCGACCTTAAATTAATATATATCAGTCTTTTAAAGTGATTTCCTTGTCACAATAGACATTAGGTAACATAATCATTGTCATACAAATTTTAGAAGTAGGAAGAATTGGGCATGAACCTATGAGTCTATTATTTTAAGCTTCTTTCTCTTTACAAATATATAATTCATTAGTTATTCTGCTTGTCTCTGATTATTTCTGTTCATCCCCATGCTTTTCCTTTTTTATGGATGGTATGAGGATTAACCCTGCTTCCTGCCACTTCTTTCTTCTTCCCTGGTGGAAAAGAGAAATAAAAAGTAACAAATTCCCAAGTTGATCAAATGTATCATTCTGCATCTTTAATTAATCACCTCTCTTTTAAGATACAGAGAGCATGCTTTATGTCATTTTAGTTCCTCTGGAGTTATGGTTGGCTATTACATAGATCAGTATTCCTATTTAAGTCTTTCAAAGTTATTTTTATTAATGTGTATCTTTTGTTGTATAAATTATTGCCCCTGTTCTGTTTACTTTTTCTTATAGCAATTCATATAAATCTTGTTTTCTTTGAAGCCATCTAATTATTTCTTATGGTAAAAAATATTCTACTACCTTCATATATCATAAGCTGCTAAGCTATTTAGTAAATTATAGATACCCTGTTAATTTCTAGTTCTCTGCAATTACCAGAAAATTAGCCAATTCATAAAACAAATCAATACAAATAAAATTATTATAATATTTGCATATATAAGTCGGTTTCCTTTTTATTTATAACTTTGAAATGAAAGTGGCAACAGCAGTTGCAGTGGTGGCAGCAGATCAGACAAAGACAAAAAAATAAGAATACTTAAAGCCATCAACCACTCCACAAAGGACCACAGAAGAACAAAAAGCCCTCAAAAAATACTGGAGTTATAGAACCAAAAGAAGAAAGGGTCAAGGCATGTTCTAACAGAACATATAGAAACAAGGAGAATTCATCTTACTGGGGTATAAGTAGAGAACAGTGAACAAGATTCAATAGTAACAAGATGCAAAATAGTATAAGTGGCAGAGAAAAGAGCACAGGTGGCTTGGTCCAGGCTTAGCAGGTAAAGAGTGGAAAACCAACACAGAACAGAAGAAGAAGCAGTGGTAAGAAAGTGGTTCTGCATAGTCCAACCATGAACAGAGACTGGTCACATAGCCTAGTTTAGGCATTAATGGGAAGAGCTAAGCCAGACATGGTTCAGTCTCACTAGTATTGGGCAGAACCCAAGTCAGGCCAACTGAAATGAATAGCTGCAAACCTTCATAAAGCAGACAAACCAGGCTTCTTCTTAAGAGTTCTCAATTGAACACTGAGACAGCTGAATCAATCTTAGACACAGTACAAACACAGGACAGGTCTCCCTCTATCCCAAGAATTACTTTGTATAGGCACAATCATGGGAAAAAATAAGTCCAATATGAGCAAAAACCAGAGAAATAGCCTCACACTACAAAAATATCCCAGCAAGAGGGATGACAAAATAACAACCCCAGAAAAGGACAGCAATATAAAATGAAAATGTATGAAGCATCAAAGGAAAATGTGAAAGGATACTAAATCCAAAATGAACCCCTAGAAGAGCTCAAAAAAGGATAAAGAAGAAAATAATAAAAACTTAGAAGAAAAATTAGAAAAAGGTGATAGAAATCGATAATTTAGAGTTAAAACTTACTTAGGAAAGCAGTTTCCTATAAAGGGAAATATAATATCTCAAACAGGAATATAACACCCTAAGAAAGGAACAATAAAATCTCAATAAGAAAATGACTCTGTAAAAAATTAGAAGCTAATGACTTCATCAGACAGGAGGAAACAATAAAACACATTCAAAAGAATGACATCATAGAAGAAAATTTGAAATCTCTCTCTATAAAAACAACTGAGCTCAAAAATAGATATAGGAAAGACAATATAAGAATCATTGGATTACTTGAAAACTGTGATTAAAAAGAACATGGAAACTATATTAAAAATATGTGGGAAAACTGCTCTGTTGTTCCTGAAAGGGGTGGAAATAGAAATTAAAAGTAGCCACTGATCACCTCCTAAAAGAAGTCCAAAGTTTAAAAATTCCAGCATTATAGTCAAATTCTAGAACTCTCAAGCCAAGAAGAAAATATTAGAAGCCAGAAAAAAATAAAATATTATGGAACCATAGTCAGGATTACACAAGACTTAGCAGCTTATACATTAAAGAATCAGAAGGCATGGAAGATGATATTCCATGAGTCAAAGGATCTCAGCCTGCAACCAATGTCCAGAAAAATTAAAAATAACATTCTAGGGAATAAAATGCATATCTAAGGAAATTCCAGACATTTCTGATGAAACAACCAAAGCTAAAGAGAAAATTCAATGATCAAATTCAATATTCAAAAGAAATGGAGAAAGGTAAACAGAAAAACTTGAGGGAATCAGTGGGGTTAAAATAATCACCACCCTGCCTGAGAACATGGTATCTACAATAATTGAGATTTCTAAAGTATGAAAGATATCTAAAGCACTTATTATACTTAAAATAATCAAGGTGAAATAGAATTAAAATGAAAACTTTTCTTGCATGGGAAAGTGATAACTAGAATACTTATATTTACCATATATTAGATATTTAAAATATTTTATATTAATCAAGGAAAACAATGGGGTGAGTCTAATTACATTATTAGAGAGTGATTAACTTAAAATAGCTCTGTTATTTAAATTATCGAAGATACTTAGAGTATTTAGGATACTTAAGGTATGAAAGATACTTAAGAACTTTATCACTATTAGGGCAATGAAAATGAGTACATATAGAGACCAGGAAGTAAGTTCAATATGATGGGATTATATATTGTTTTAAATTAAGAGAGAAGAAAGAAATATACCATGGAAAAAGAAAAGGACAACACAGAGAAAAACTGCATGACATTCTTTCTTTGTATCCACAGTATTTAGCATAGTACCTGGAACATCATATATTCATCATCTCATGCCCTTGAATCAGTGCTCCATAGTTAGACATTTTCTCTGATTTTATCCTTAGTTTCTTGGACAAGCAAATTTATATATGTTATGTAAGTTTTCATTCTTGATATCCATAAAAGGGATACAAGTGAAAATAGGAAAATGTTTTAAGTAACATTTATTTTTAAATTTTCCCTAATTTAACTTAGATATAAAGCATTTTTCTTCTGTTACAAAGAGTTCAATTTTCTTATTTTCCCTCTGAGTACATGAAGAAGCCCTAAAGATGAGTGCATAAGGTTTTGGATGCTCAAGAATACTGCTTGCAGTAGGTGACTTTCCTGACTAAATGAACCTGTATTTGTTTGTTTTGTTTTGTTTTGTTGTAAGAAAGGAAGCATTAATTATTTACAAGTACATAAGGTAATAGAAAGTAAAGGCAAATAAAGATATTTTGGACTGAGGTCTGTCTTTGATGAAGTGGGAGGATTATACTTATTGCTTATTTGCAGAAAGGGGTCATTAGGCTGAGGAAAATAGATTGTTCAAATAAATAGTTTTAACCCTCCCCAGATGATTTAACTGTACAATCAGTTTTTAAAACTTTTTTCCCCTCCCATAGCAAGATATCTGTATCCTTAAATTTGATATAAATCTGAATTATCATAGATTTGGAATTAACAAAGTATCAGTTATAAAGTATTTTTTGTGGGGAAGGACAAGGTGAAGGCCTAAATTTTAGCTTTTTAAAGCACTTTAGCTGTCATCTAATCCAAACTTACCTAAAGCATGAAATTCTTCTAAAATATCCCTAACAATAGGTTATATGGCCACACCTTTGATATCTCTAATGTAAAAAAATTACATCCTATTAAGACAGCCAATTTCTTTATTAAAAGAAAACTCTTCATTTGTAATAAGGTAAATCCTTGAACAGAAATTTATACATATATATGTATAAATATATATATATATATATATATATATATATATATATATATCAATGCACATGAAGGCTTTTCTAATTCTGTTTCAATTTTTCCTAAGGACTTTGCTAAAACAAAAGGTTTTTTTTTTCCCCTAAAGAAATGAAGGGCAATTGCAATTATAAACAAAAAAAGAGAAGAATGAAAAGCTATTTCCTGAAACTTTTAAGGCTTAGATTTTCAGATCAGAGGTTTAGTAACTCTTTTAAAAACAATTGGTGTTATCACTTCTTACTCTGTTTTCAAAGATCTCAAAGAAACATGTTTTCACATCTAAAACTTCATAGAGGGAGAAAAGGCCAGGCATTATGACAAGGTAATATCACCAAACATTAATACTGAATGCATTTTGCATCATAATTTCTCTAACTGGAAAAATGCAGAAAATTGAGTCATATATGTACCTTGGAAATATTTAGCAAACATTTTATGCCTGGCAAACTCACTGCTCTTTTTCTATGGTATGCTTCTTTACCAAGAATTTTACTTTATCAGGTTTCTTGTTTGTGTAAGTATTGATGAGAATTTCTACAGAATTTGAAATGCAGTGGTGTACCTGTGATTCACTTCCCTCTTTTGACACATATTATTTTTGCAACCATATCTGTATTATTTAGTAGTTTCAGTCCTCTGAGATTTTTCATGACCTTTTCTGAGGTTTCCTGGCAAAGATACTTGAATAATTTGTCATTTTAATCAGCTAATTTTACAGATTAGTACACTGAGGCAAAGAGAGTGAGTAATTTGCCTGAGATCACATGCCTAGTTTATGTTTGAGGTAAGATTTAAACTCACTTAGGTTTTCCTGACCCTAGTTCTGGTCCTCTACCCTCAGTGCCATGTAGCTCTACTCTTTGTGACCATAGACAATCAAAATATACTTTCAAAGCCTTCATTTATTTTTAATAAAAATATTAATATTGGTATCATCCAAGGGGAAGGACATAAGCAAGCTTTTATTAAGTGCTCACTATGGGATAAGCACTATAGTATTGTGTGACTCAACTGAGAACTTCTATCAGATGTACATATATATATATGTATATATATACATATATTTATCTTTAAGTATTGTGAAGATTAAATTTAACTCTCCCCTGATTGTGAAAATGAAATTAATTAACTCTCCCCTGATTGTAAAAATTAAATAACTTCCCATCCCATTTTTAGAATTAATCACCAAAAGTTTAAACACCTCATTTATACTTGAGTGGTGGTGGTCTTTGACCCACAAGTGTTATAGTGGGTGACAAATCAGAATTAAACTGACTGCCCTTGGACAGACCTAAAACAAAGCTTCAACTATGATTGGTAGACATAAAATTAGGGGAAGGAACAGGAAGTGATGCAAAAGAAAGTGTCTTTAAAAGGAAGTGACAACTTCCTGAGTGCAGTTCTACTTGGAGTTCTACTTGGAGTTGAACTTTCTGTAAAGAGGGAGTTCTTCATTCTTTGGAGTTGAGGCTGGTAAAGAATCTGCTGACTGGACTTGAGGACCTTTTCCTTGTGAGGCTGTTCTTAAATCTCATCCTTTGAACTGACGTAGTGAGTGAAAAAGCTGACTCCTTCCTTGATTTTTCTGAAGAGACTAGCCTCAGGAGAGACCTATCTCTTTAGAGAGACTCCCTGTATCCCCAAGTCCTTGGCTACAAGGGCTGAGGCCTCTCTGGTTAAGGACTAAACTTCCCTACCTGGGTTGAGCCAGGGGTTGGAGTAAATTACTTAGAGGTTAGGCTAGATATCTTACCCTAATCTCTCTGTGATTTTCTTACTTCACTCTTTCTATATTTTGTAAATAAAATTTAAATAAATCTCTTTGGAACTAATATAAATTGCTGTTGACCCTATTTTTAAAATATAATCTAGTCCAACCGTTTTATACAATTAACCCTTTTCCCCTTACAGTACCTATAAATGTATATTTATCAATATATTTCATATATTCATATATATAAATAATTAAACTTTAGTCATAGTTGATGCTAATCATTTTGATTTACTTTTGATGATCAAGTTTAGTTGAGTTAGTCCTAACCCAGTATTATCAGCTAAATCAATATAGTTTTAAAGAAATTAAGTTACTTCTAGAAGTAATACCCCATCATTCAAGTTAATAATTTCATTAAAAATAATTTTGAAGGAAGGAATATGCTTCATTAAATAAGAATATATTTTATTATCCAAAGAATAGGTGAAGTTAGTTATCTTGGGCTTAAATTATCTTTCACTCAGCTAGCTGCTATTTAATATATATATATATATGTATATATAGATATATATACATATATATATATATAAGAGGAGAAGGGAATGTACCCCAAAGTGAGGCTTGGACCCCAAGGTATGGAGAGGCCTTGGCAGCCTGAGCACCCCTGAGAAAGTCAGGTTGACTCACCCCTGGGCAACAGGAGTTGATGTAAAGTCTGCTCAGATTTCTCTTCAGAATGTCCCTTCAATTGGGAAGTGTTGGGGGGAAAGATTTCCAGTTACCAGCAGGAAAAGTGGATAACTCTCAGGAAAAAATCTTTTTCCACCTTCTTTCTTCAATGTCTTAAGACCACGAGACCCTCACTGCTCTCCTCACCAGAGTCTTCTCTCCTCCAGAATTCCCTCCTAGGACCCCTCCCCCATCAAGGTGATCAATTTCATATACTCTTCGGTCTGGCACTTTTTCTCTGGTGCCAGCCTCTATCACACTACAATCCTTGCAACTACAAAACCTCAAGGCTCCTGGCGTTGTCATTACTTTATCAATACTGACGACACCAGTTCACAAACTGATTATCACATATTGCAAAATGTAAGTCATAAATCTGTTAATTTTCAACTTCTCTGTTTTTGAGTTGTGTATATAATATCTTTTCAATGTTCTATCTTAAAATAAAACTGTAAACTTCTCAGCACTGATATACCCTATTTTAAAACCTCCCTCTCTTTAAGTTCCTCTTTTTCATCTATAAAGAATCATTCATGTGCCTCTGATTAAACAGGAAGATCTGATGTCCATTGATCTAATATAACATCCTGACATATTAAGTCAATTATGCTCAGTATCTTAACTTTCCCAGACTTTTCCTTTCTAGGTAAAGAAATATATATTTTTAACATATACACAAATAATTTTAGAAACTTTAAAACATTATATATATAGTTATTTGAGTGAGGAAATAAATATCAGTGTATCAAATACAGATTACATGTTAATATGCAAAATATAGCTGAATGTTTAACACAATATAAAACTATATGAAAAGTCATTGATAAGTGTGACTGAAGAAAATAAGATCGTTGTTGGGATTTCCTATAAGGACCTTTTGCTGAGGAATGGATCAAGGGATTTATCTTCAACATACTAGGGTAATAAGAAAAGATACAAGAAGTCAGAGAAGCAGAATCATCAAAGGTAAATATTTTAAGCATAGCAGATGACCAAGTGTTAAAAGAAACCATTGACATACTTAAGAAATTTTCATACACAAACATTTTTGAAAGCCTCTTTTTACTAAAGAAAACACTAAGTGATAGATGACTTTTTTGTCCATCTAACCTAGAGCAGAAACAGAGAATATAATATATTATAAATTTATAAATATATGGTAATTGATCAATGTATAATTATTCATATAAATAAATCTATGTATACATTAGTGTGTTAACATTAAAGCCATATTTTCCCTTATTTCATCCTTCTGCTTGCTTTCTATATTCTCCATAGTAATCAAATTTTATGAATGTCTTTATTTATCTTTATATATATGTACATGAGGGAGAGAGAGTCATTCAAAATTCCTTCCTTCATTTATTATGCAAGCATTTTGTCCAACAGATATTTGCAAAGTAGAATTATTACCCCATTAGTGCTTTTTTTACATCCCCATCCTCTGTTCTTAAATTAATAAGAAGGTAAATTTCATGGTTTATTTATTTTTTTTACTCATTATTAACCAAAGTTAAAAGACATCAAGATGATGCAGAAGAGAGAATTCTGAATCTGTAGTCCCTGCTGGGTTGTAGTTTCTAATACTAAAGCTTCTGAGTCAACTAGTCAACAAGTGTTTCTAAAGGACTTTCTCTGTGTCAAATACTCTGCTGCATCACTAGCAGTGTGTTTTCCATTATCAATGTTGATATCAATTAGTTTTTATTTAAAGGTTTTATTGAGAAGAAGTGACAAGCACAGTTGCTATTATAAAATCCATTGAAGAGATGGCACACTCTCATCTTGTATACACTAGGTTCATAGGGAAAAGGGTCTCAAAAGTGAAGTAGATTGAATATTTTGAGTGGGTTGTATAGGGTGTTAGGTAAGACTAAAACCTCTGGCATGAGGACCTGACAACTGTTTTACATAACTGCCTTTCTCCTCTGATGTCTATCTGTCACCCAGCTGTCACCTATGACTCTAATAATATGTAACATGCACAGTAACCACATCCTGGTTAAACTGTCTTATCAAGCACGCTAAATGAGTTGAGGATAATTGACAGGTCCCAATTCTGTCATTGAATCATGGGGATGTCTACCCCAAGCATGTGAAGATTTCCTCAAAGAAAGGGTACAACAATTTATTCCAGTAGCCATGAAGGTGATAGAAATGGGTGTTGTAAAGGGTTTAGCACTTGGCAAGACATCAAAGAAGCCAAGATCCTCTATTGGATCCCAAGCCATCAATGAGTCAGTTTTGACGTTTGCCTTGCCACTGGACATTAATGACTCTAGAAGAAAGAGTGAGGCCAAGACTGTGCAACTCTGCCGAACTTAAGTCAAATCTATGTGTAATTTAAAAGACATTACCAGTAATGTTTTTGTCCTCTTCATGTATGAAGGACAACAATCAATTAAGAGCCTATACTGAGCATTGAATCTACATAGAGGTAGCTAATATAGCCATCTAGTAAAACTTGTCTTTGACTCTAGGAATCTTCTTTGCCTTATGATGTTTTCATTAAGTTGTAGCCACCCGAGATATAGATTTCTTTTGGACTTTGAAGATTAGTGAGCTAATTTAGTTCAGAGTCAGAATTTCTTCCCAAAACAAGGTGTCATGATCTCCATAGTTGTTAGAATCTATGATCAATTCTTTTTTATTGTTTTTTACTGTTCCAGTGGCCACCTCCAGTTGCCAGTGAATCTTCTGATGGAACCTAAGGAATTTTCATTCATGTAAAATCAAGGAATTAAAAAAGATAATTTAAAGTAACATGTGTTCATGGACACATAGTGACTAGAGGGGAAATAAAGCTCCTACCCTTCCTACTAGTCAGTACCGCATAGTAGCACTGATTTACTCACCATCAGGAAGGGGAAAAGACCCATTAATAATAAAGTTATTGCTTTTGTATGTAAATTCATTTCTAAATCAGAACATTATGATTTACTATTTATTCTCTTGACCAAAGAGCTAGTTTTTCATCATCCCACAAAATAAAGTCAGTTAGTTTAATTGGTTGCATTGGAAAAGGGGAACATTTGTATATGATCTATACATATGAGGAAGAAAAAATCTCTAAGCAAGCTCTAAAGGTCTCAGCCTTCACTGGCTACTTTCCCATTGTAAATGTATTGGTATTTCTCTTTTTCTCTCTAATATATTTGTTCAAGAAAAGGAGCATTGGAAGGACACAGAGACAAAAATAAATGAATTAATAAAAATCTGATGTAAATCAGAGAGAAAAACCTAATTTTCTATTTAAGAAGTTTATGTAATCAACAATTTGTTGAGCTTTGTTAAACGAGATAGTTAAAATATCAGAGATTTTTGTCTAATGAAAGTGTCATTAAACTATCTGTTAAAATAATAGTTGTGTTGGAAAATGAGTATGGAGCTAGAGAAATACATATGGGCATATTTTAATAATCAACTAGTATTTACAATGAACCTACATACAGATTACTAAAGGCTATAGGGGTGTATATACATACACACACATATGTATATATATATATATATATATATATATATATATATTCCATTAAATACTGCAGTTAGGAAGTCACTGAGGCCTTTTCATCCAATGTGATTTTGTCTAAATCTTTCCATAAAAAAATCAATTGGCAGAAATTTGTATTCCATAAATTCTGGGATTTACCCAAATAACTGAAGGGCATTCTCTAGACTTTTAAATAGTAATTGTAGTTATGAACACAAAATTACAGTAGTTCACTTATTAGCTTCTGTGCCTGTTAAAAGACTGACATCAGGTGCGGAGTCAAGTTGGTGACTTAGACACAGCAAAAGTCAATATCTCTGTGAAAACCCTTCCGCACCAATCAAAAACAAAGTGCTTCAAGGGGACAGAAAATCAAATTTAACAAGTCAGAGCTGGGGTCCCCTCCTGCTGCAGTCAACTTAAAAGGTACACAAAAAAGCCTGAATTCTTGGGTTTAAGGGAAAGGAAGAAGGAAGATTCCAAGACCACTCCACAAACTACTGTGCAGAGTCTTTAGCAGTGGCTGGAATCTTGGGACAAGGTCGCTAGCGGAGGGAGTGACTTAATGGAACAACTATGTCAGGCTCAGGGAGCTGATCACAATCAACAGAGAGGCAACTGGAGGAGAAGTGTTGAGGGCACCAAAACTCTCCATTTTGCCCCACCCACTTCTCCAGGTTTTGGATTCAGGAAATAGCTCGGAAGATAAACTCTGCCCTGGCTTAATCTTATAAATAGGGCAGAGAAAAAGCCTTCAGAGGGCAGGGAAGCTCAATCTCAAACACCCCTCCTCCACTGACTTAGCTGAGAGCCTTGCTGACTAAGCTCCCAGGGTAAAGACTTCAACAACTACAGAACACCTTGATAACAGGACAGGAAACATAGCTCCCTTCAGCCTTCACCTACATCTTCAGCTTCTCCTGTCAACTGGAAAAAGTCTGATCTCAGAGCTCATTAAAACTACATCAGCCAAATCTAGTCAATCATCAGGGCAGTGAAGAAGCCCCTTCAGGAGAGAATAGACCCAAAACACAGATCCAGCAAATAAAAAGAGGAGCAAGATTTCAGCAAATGATGGGGGGGGGGAAGGGGAGAAGGAAAAATATATGAGCAAACAACATGAAAAGAAAAAATAAATTACAATTTACAGCTTCTATACAGGTAATGAACAAAGAGCAAATGGAATAGAGGAGGATCAAAGAACACCAAGCAAAAAAACAGAAATTCCAGCAAATTGGATGGAATTTGAAATTTCTTCCTTCTTTTGTAAATAAATCACCATAAAATTCTATTCTGACTTGAGTATTTCATTAGGATTTAGAATTCCCTGGTGACTATTAAATAATATATTCAGTCTCAACCCTAAAATTTACCCTTAACAGTTATTACAAAATAAACCCATACAAATCAATAGCATTTCTATATATTTTCAATACAACTTAGAAGCAAGAGTTCAAAAAGGAAATTCCATTTAAATCACACCAGACAAAATAAAATATTTAGCAATCTATTTACCAAGACAAACACAGGAACTATATGGACATATCTACAAAACACTTTCTACACAATTAAAACTAGATCTCAATAATTGGAAAAACATTTATTACTCATGGGTAGGACAAGCTAACATAATGAAAATGACAATCCTAGACAAATCAATTTTCTTATTTAGTGCCATACCTATCAAACTACCAAAAATCTTTGTTATCAAATTAGGAAAAAAATATAACAAAGATAATTTGAAAGAATATAAGATTAAGAATATCAAGGGAACTAATGAAAAAATGTGAAGGATTAGGGTCTATCAATATCATATTTTTAATTATACTATAAAGCAGTGGTCATCAAAACAATATGATACTGTTGTGATAGGAATTTGTTGGGGAATAAACAAGAGAGAAACGTAAAAAATCCAGATTTATTGTTTGGGAAGGGGAGAAAGGGAGAAGGGTTAGGAGAGTTATTAAAAGTTAACTTAAACTCTTATCTCTATGAATCTATCTAAAACTATCTTATTCTAAGCTAAACAATAAGTTTCTCCAATAACCAAATCTCACAATTGGAGTCCAATCAAATGGGCCAGGATCTTCAGGTGATAACTGTATGAACAGTTCCAGGGGAGAAGTGTGTCCTCAGTCTTCTGTTCAAGCAGCCACACAGCCAGTTCAAAAGATTCCTCTCTTCACTTGGTATCACCATAAGCCAGAAATCTGTTTTTCAAACCTCCAACCAAAGTCCTTCAGGAGAGAAGTGCCCAGACAGTTGGGACTTTAGAACCTTTTCCCAGATCTTCACCCTTAGGCTCCTATGTGATACTCAGTCACATGTTCCTATCAATCACTCTGATGTATTCATTACTCAGTTTTTTGCAAAATGCCCTTTCCCTATCACAGTACTAACTAAGAGACAAAAGGGAGAATCAATGGAATAGATTTGATGTAAATTACCTCAGCAAGATAGTGTACTATAAACCAAAAGATCCCAGCTCTTGGGACAAAACCCCAGTATTTAACAAAAACTTCTGGGAAAATTGGAAAACAGTATGGGAAAGATTAGGTTTATATCAACATCTCATACCCTACAGCAAGATAAATTCAGAATTTGTGAAAGACTTAAATATAAAGAAGGAAACTATAAGTAAATTAGGTGAACATAGAATAGTATACATGTCAGACCTATGGGAAAGGAAAGAATTTAAGACCAAGATGGAAATAGAGAATATTACAAAATGTAAAATGAATAATTTTTATTACACTAAATTAGAAAGTTTATTTTTTGTATAAATAAAAGCTATGCAACCAAAATTACAAGGGAGGCAACAAATTGGGGAAAACATATTTATAACAGAAACCTCTGACAAAGGCCTAATTACTCAAATTCACAAGGAGCTAAATTAATTGTACAAAAAAATCAACCCATTCCCCAATTGATAAAAAGGTAAGGGGCACGCATAGGCAGTTTCTAGATAAAGATATCAAAACTATCAATAAGTACATTAAACAGTGTCCTAAATCTCTTATAATTAGAGAAATGCAAATCAAAACAACTCTGAGGCACCATCTCATATTAAGCAGATTGGCTAATATAACAGCAAAGGAAAGTAATAAATATTGGAGGGGAGGAGATGGGGCAAAATTGGGACATTAATGCACTGCTGGTGGAGTTGTGAATTAATCCAACCATGCCCAAGGGCTTTAAAAGAGTGTTTACTATTTGATGCAGCCATACCACTGCTAAGTTTATGCCCCAAAGAGATAATAAAGAAAAATATGTGTACTAAAATATTTATAGCTGCACTCTTTGTTGTAGCAAAAATTTGGAAAATGAGAGGATGCCCCTTAATTTGGGAATGGCTGAACAATTTGTGATATATGTTGGTGATGGAATCCTGTTGGGCTAAAGAGAATTATGAACTTGAGGAATTTCATGTGAACTGGAATGACCTCCAGGAATTGATGCAGAGTGAGAGGAATAGAACATGGAGAATGTTTTATACAGAGATGGATACACTGTGGCACAATGGAACATCAACTTCTCTAGGAGTAGCAATGCATTGAACGTGGTCAGTTCTGAGGTATTTAGGAGAAAGAATGCTATCCACATCCAGAGAAAGAACTGTGGGAGTAAAAACTCAGAAGTAAAACAAAGGCTTTTTACATGGATCAACAGGGATATGATTGGGAATATAGCCTCTAAATAATCACTCTAGTGCAAATATTTGTATAGTGGTAGTCTCTCGGTGACCGAGAATGACGATTGTCTTTGTGCATTATCATCTATTGATGTACCCTCATGTGGCTTTGGAGCCCAAAGGCTGAGGCGCAGAGTTTGTGGCACATGGGGCATGGGACTCCAGTTGTTATGGGAGGGGTTGTGGCCAGGTGTCGGCCTTCATGCGCAGCGGCAAGATGTCGAGGTCGCTCATCTTCAAAGGTGGTGGCGGCATGGTTAATGTGGGTTTGCCAGCTGCTTCTGCCAGAGGCAGCGAGTTCTAGTTGCTTTGGTGTAATGCCAGCCCACTTCAAGTTGGACTTTAGCTGATTCTTGAATCTTTTCTTTGGTCGTCCTTGTTTCCTGAGTCCAGCTGACAGTTCACCGTAGAATACCTGTCTTGGTATTCGCTGTGGGTCCATGCGGATGACGTGTCCAGACCATCGTAGCTGGGTTTTGAGGACCATGACTTCGATGCTGGTGGAGTTGGCTCTGTCGAGGACTTCCTGATTGGTGATTCGGTCCTGCCATCGCATCCTCATGATTGACAGGAGGGAGCGTTGGTGGAATTGCTCCAGCTGTTTCATGTACTTCCGGTACAGTGTCCATGTCTCACAACCGTACAGAAGCGAGCTGAGGACCACTGCGTTGTACACTTTGAGCTTCATCACAGTGCTTACACCTCTGTGTTGGAGGACTTTGGAGTGCAGCCGCCCAAGTGCCTGGCTGGCCTTTTGGATCCTGGCATTAATCTCATGGTTTAGGGACCCGTCGTTGGCGATGGTGCTGCCCAGGTACTTGAAAGTGTTGACATTAGAAAGCTGCGTGCCGTCGATTGTAATGCACGGCTGGTTCGTTGGCCTCCCTGGTGCAGGTTGGAACAGTACCTCTGTTTTGCTGAGGCTGATAGTCAGGCCAAACAGTTTTTGTTGAGGTGGAGAACCTGTCCACAATGGTTTGGAGATGATTTTCTTGGTGGGCCATGAGAGCACAGTCATCTGCGAAGAGAGCTTCCAGGATGAGTCTCTCTGTTGTCTTTGTTTTTGCAGTCAGGCGGCAAAGGTCGAATAGTGAGCCATCCAGTCGGTATTTGATGTGGATGCCCAGATTTAGATCCATCACAGCATGTTGTAATACTTGAGTGAAGTATAGGTTGAATAGTACCGGAGGGAGGACACAGCATTGTTTCACGCCATTGGAGATGTTGAAGCAATCGGAAGTCTCTCCACCAGATAGGACTTCCCCTGTCATGTAGACATGAAAGAGCTGGATCAGTTTGATGAATTTTGCTGGGCAACCGAGCTTGCTAAGAATCACCCACAATGCATCCCTGTTTACTGTCTTGAAGGCCTTTGTCAGGTCTATGAAGACAACATAGAGACTCAGGTTCTACTCAAGGCATTTTTCCTGCATTTTCCTCACTGTGAAGACCATGTCGATGGTGCTGTGATCTGGTCAGAAGCCACATTGTGATTCAGGCAGGTTACGCTCTGAAACAGATGACAGGAGTGCAAATAATAATATGGAAATAGATCTAGGTCAATGATCAACTCAGTAGAATTGCTCATTAGTTATAGGTGGGACATGTGAGGAGGGAAAGGACAGAACATGAAGAATGTAACCATGGAGAAATATTCTAAATTAATTAAATAAATGAATTTTTAAAAAAAGACTGACTTTTTGTTATTCATTATATCCTTGAAGAATTTTTAATGTTACTGTTCACTTTTAATTAGGTTAAAGAATCACAATTCCACAATATGTCTTTATTTTGACCAAATATTTTTTTGGAGTTGTAAATAAGATAATTGACAGCTATACTTCACTAAATAATTAGCATAGGGGATAGATGGAGAGAGAGAAAAAAGAAGACAGAGACAAAGAGATAGACAGAATAGACAAATAGAAAGAGACAGACAAAGGCAAAGAAAGATGAAATACAACAGCAATGATCAATTATCACAAATGAAATGTTTAAATTTTTTTTAAAAAGTGTTAATGTCTTTGTCAAATAGATCATTAATGCTAACACTAAAGATGTAATTTAAAATCTTTATAGAAAAGCAGTTGGGAAAGTATCACAAACAACACCTGAACTGTGACAATAGGGACTTCATTGATTGCCATAAAAAAGGAATAGAAATTTTAAAAAGCAGAGCAATGAAATTAAAGACTCCCAGAAAATCCATGTTTAAGTTCTGTCCAATTTTTTTTTCATCAATAAGGTAGCATTCCAGTGTGCCCAATCTTCTCTGTTTTATGACCATGAGGATCAAAGGCATTACATTTTATGACTTATCTAGAAGTGTATGTATTGTCTAAGATCTCTGGACAATCTGAAGGGGAATGTAGCTATATGTTTTAAAAAGGCAAATTGTGAGGGGTGTTTGTTTTTTTGTAGAATCAGAACAACTTTTACACTAGTAATCCTAAAATAAAAGAATTTTGAAAGGTAAAAAATTATGATTAATATGGTCATCATTGATTATTACAGAGGACCGACCACTACTGAGAAAGATGATGAATTTAGTTTCCAGAATTAGATTTGTATTTTAATGTGATATTAAAATATAGAATATATATTTGTTATATAATGTGTATTCTATGTATACCTTTCAATTGATGTGATTTGTTTTGCTTTACTATGTGTATTTGTTACAAAAAATATGCTTTTGTTTTTTCTCCTTTTCCAATACAGTAGAGAGAAGAGAAAATATATTTCTCTTAATTTCAAAGAGTAGACAAAGAGAAGTGAACAGAATAAGGAGAATGCTCTATCAATAATAATGTACAGTGATTAACTCTGAATAACTGAACTTTTAACAAGGCTTGCCAGGACATGATCCAGGAAAACTCCAAGAGATTTGTGATGAAATAAAAGGATATCCATCATCATAGAAAGAACAGAGTCCAAAAGGAAATTGAAATATGCCATTCTTTATTTGCTTAGTGATTTTTTCTTTAATGAAAGTAATATATGTCTTTTTTCACAACATGATAAACGTGTAAATATATATTATGTGATAATATATGTACAAACTATATTATATTACCTGCCTTCTTGGGTAGGGGAGAGGGATGAAATGGAGAGAGAAAACAAGGATTGTAAAATATCAGAAAATGAATATCAAAAAATCATCATGATATGTAAAATGATGGAAAATTTATTATAAAGTTATTATTAAAAAGTTAAAAGAGTAGAGAAATAGAGTAGGTGCTATAGATATAAAATATCACAGAAACTTTCTTATGAAGCCACGGCATCATTATTTTTACCATTTTTTTTATACAAGAGACCTTTCATGAATTGGGAGTAATCTATAAATATATATAATGTGAAAACATATAAATAAATATAAACAAATAAATAAATAAAATAAATACACACATATGACATATACATGTGTTTACTAAATTGGGGGGTCCATGTAGTCTTTTATGGCAATAGGATGGAATTTCTGCCAAGACTAAAAGGATGGGATTGTTATTTATGTTTTTTTTTTGTTGTTGTTCAGAAAACGTGAAAGCAAACTCATAGAGTTTAACTAACATACATGCACAGAGAAGTGCATATTAATAATTGAATTTTGAGTCAAGGGAGTCCTACCTTGATAAAAAAAAAAGAAAGCAGACTATTCAGTATAGTTATATAACTCTGAATAGGCCTCATTTTCCTGTACTTGCAGGAATTGAGTAAGGGAGCAGTCATGCCTTTTGTTCTTTCTACTTTAATTTCTAGCAGCTGGAAAGTAACCAAATATCAGCTATTAATTTTGATATTAGAATTATGTCTAAAAATCCTTCTAATAATACTTTTCAAGTAAATAATAATACATGCACACACACATCTCCAAAATGCATTTTACATTATCCTTGGATTTTTTTCTTCCTTATTTTGTGGTATTTTATGAGTCAGATCTACATAGCATAACTGGAAGAATATTGATTTTAATTAATTGATCATTGGTAGTAGAGACCAGCTTGGGATCTATATACTTGAGAACTTTACAAAGGGATCCAGTCTGTTTTGTTCCAGATAATTTATTTCTGACAGCATTCCCTTCCTTATCTTCATTGTTTATCCACAGAATATATATAATATAAATTCTTTGGTGACAGGGACAATTTGCCTTGTATATCTTTGTAAAAATAGAGCCTAAAAGAGCTCTGTGAACAAAGGAGATTGAAGGAAAAAAGTTGTTATCAAATTAATTATATTTTCTAATGTACTAAATTAGTTATCGAGCTAGAGAAATGCATGTCATGACCAGGCTATGTATTCTTCATCCACTTTGCTTGCTTATATGAATTGTTAGATCAGACTCTTTGGAATAGCTTTAGATCTCGTCAGACAATACCTTTTGTGTTCTGCAGCTAAATGAAATATCTGCTGCAGACAGGAGTTGGTTAAATAGACAAAAAAAAGTTTCTGCCAAAGAATCTAAAATGTTATCTTTTGGCATATACTTTGACTATGTTCATCATTATTTAAAAAAAGCTGTTGGTACTTTCTTTTAGAAATAAATCATGTTTGTTTCCTCAACTGTAAAAAATGTTTTTGTTCCTTTAACTTGTCTTTTCAGTTCTATGTAGAGGTACTTATTTCTTGGAGCTCACCAGGAACATGAGCAATAGGGATCAGACACCAAGAATAAAGGTTTGATGTTGGAGCAAGTTTAACAGTGATTCTGGGACTTAAAACCTAATAAAAGCCAACATCAATGACAGCTTTGTAGATTTCTTCTTACTACATTTGTAAACATATTTGTAAAAGCTTTCTAATACACAGTAATAAAATGGAACTGTGGTAATAGTTGCTGGCACCTAAAAATGATGAAAGTGGTACAGCCAGTAAGTATCTGAGGCAAAAGAAAGGGAAAGGGACAATTAGAATATGAAGTAAAAAAAGAGAAAAAAAATAAATAGGCATGACTGAAGGGAGTCAAGGCAAATAAGTTATAATTCTATATTATCTCATTTACATGCACAAATATGTTTCTATGTATAAATAGTTGACAGAAAAAGGATAGACAGACAGACAGATAGATAGGCATTCTTTCCCTTGTACTATAAGAGAGCTATTGCCTAGTGATGTTAAGTGACTTGCCCAGGGTCAAGGAGACAGTTTATGACTGTGAAATCTAATTCAGATATTCTTGTCTCTAAGGTAAACTCCTTCCATTATTCAACATCACCCCTATGAGTTCAATAGAAGAGAGACACAGACACAACTGTATATATTCTATATGGACACACATAGTTATGCATTCACTAAGATCTTGAGCTTTATAAAAAATAAAATTGGTTAAAGGTTTTGCTTTCTTGTATGATCAAACTTCAAAATTTGAATGGTCTACCATAATTTTTATACCTAGATTCACTGAAATACTGGTGAGCTTGCAGAGACAACAATGTATGATTCAATGACGGTCCTCTGTGAAAGTAAGGATTAGCAATATACTATTAGAACTCTTTTTAGAGGAAAGTTAGACTTTTTTTTCTAAATTTATTTTAACTATTTATGCAAATGTTGGCACTTTTTGGACTCCCATTTTAAACATAAAATATTGCAAATTTTCCCATTATTAGAGAATACCATTAAAAGCTCTGTGTAGATAACTCTTGCCAAATTTTCCAAATGCATGAATTAGATGAAATTGTTATGGAAAGCATAAATAGCAGCATGCATATAAAGAGTTGTTAAAAGAGTTACTGCTTCTTATGCCAAGGATAATTATATCAATTGAATACTCTCAGCTCCATCAGCATTATTGTCAAGAGGCCAATGAAAAGGTGTATTGCCTTTTTAAACTCCACTTATAATGTGTAAAGGAGCTTCTACCAATTTGAATTTCCATTAGTTTTGTTTTTACTGTATCTCTCTTTGAACTTAGCTCTGTGAAACAAAATATAGCACAAACTTATGAGAGATTCAAGGTTAAAGGAATGTTCTCCTTTATGCATCTAGTTAGCATAAACAATTTAGCCTGTCCAAGTGCATTCAGTTTAAGTTAACATAAAATGCAAATTCACAAACATTTTATACTTGCATATTGAATGCCAAGTTTTCAGATCAGTTATTTTGGATGGCGAACAGAAAAAAAAGTATAAATTTGATAAACTAGTCAGAATAATTTTTCCCTTTTGTAAGTGGTTAGGGGAACATTCTTCTTGCAACCTTCTAGACAATGTATAGAGAAACATTTTCTTCTGCCCCTTTCTCAGATTTTCCTGTCATTCTACTAAGGGATGTGTAAAGGGAACCTCTTCCTCCCAGGGTCTTGAACTTTCTGCCAGTCCATTGGTGTGGTTGCAGTACCCCAAGAGACTTTGATTGGCTCCTGAGATGTGATAGGCCAGCACACAGGGAAAGGATGTGACATGGAGAAAGAGGATAAAAAAAATGAGATGAGAGAGGAGTTTGGGCTCTTCTCTGGAGGTCTTTGGTTGGGAGTCTTTCTGTGATCCTACCTTGGTGGCTTGGGCAGAAGACACTCTTGTGGGCTGGTAAGATTAGGGTGGTACCCTAGGAAATATTTTTTTCTATTTCCTTCCCTCCCTATTTCTTTCTTAGATTATATTTATATTAAACTAAATTGTTAAAAGCTACTATCATCCTCATAACTTAAGGATTATACATGATGAGATCAAAAAATTTTAATAATTATTTAACAAAACCAATTTCTATATATATTATATTTAGCATATTATATTTGGCATAACATTAATTTTTCAACATTACAGGGAGAATATTAAAATAATCTATGCCAATTTTTTCAACAGATATTCATGGAAGATATTGTCTTTAGGTTGGTAAGGTCAATCTAGGCCAATAACTAGATGAAAGGTATCCCTCTTGAAAAGGCTTAAAAATCAACACTATACTAAAGACTTTAATCTGTTTGAAAATGAATCTAGTAAAAGTATAAAATAATTCAGCTCTTTATATGAGTCATTCTAGAAAGAAACTCACCTCTTTCTGTGGTCAGTCCACAGCATGGAACTTTTTTCCTGTAGAAAAGAAAAATAGCTAAGCAAAAGGAATCAAAGCAGGGATTACAATGCACACTTTATGTAATATATCAATCTGGTAGGCCCTGACTCCTGCATCAAGACAAAGATTGTATATATATATATATATATATATATATATATATATATATATATATATATATATATATATACACACATATATATATATATACACACACATATATATATATATTCCTTATATAAGCATTAACATCATTTCTCAGATTTGGATTTCCTTGGAATATTCTTTTCATTTAATATATTGCTATATAGTACATATTTGTCTTCTGGTTCTGCTCATATCACCTGATATCAGTTCATCTAAATCTTTCCAGGTTCCTCCAAATTTTCACTTCTGACTGACAAAAATAGGTGGCTAATATTATGTACCATCATTTGCTTAAGCATTCCAAAATCATGGTCTCCCTCCTAATTTCCAATTTTTACTCACAACCAAAAAGCTAAAAGTCAATCTCCTAGATTCTTTATGATAAATTCAAGACAAATTCCTTCTTGGGGAAAAAGACAGAGTTAGGAATTATTTTTTGTCTTCTAACAAGATTATCTTTATGAATAGCTGTTATTATCAAATCATGGCATCAGTGTCTTACCAACTGATGCTTTATATCATACCTAAATTTTTTGATGAGTATCTATGACAACTCTTTGTAGAGAAACAAAAAATGTGGTCTTCTTATTTTTAGATATACATATAATTAACATAATATTTCTTTTTATTTTGTTTCTTTGTTCTATAAGGTAATTGTAAACTGCTTCTTACAGTTGTCAAATCCATGAATTTTTTTTCTCAAAAGTTAATGTCTAGGGGGATCCATGGACTTTAGTAAAATAGTTAAATCATGATGAACTTAATGTCTGCCAGAATTGTTTCTAATTCTGATGTCTTGAGGACATGGATTGGGGAAGTATAATTAGTATTATTAATACAGTATTAGTATTAGTAGTAATGGATTTGGGAAAAAGGAAAACTAATGGCATGAATAAATCTGGCCATGAAGGTACATTATGATTTCAGAGCACTTGTCTGGCTTGAGATGAAAGAGTGATTTCTGTCTTTGCCTCTTATGAAGTTTGAAGATACAGAGATACTCAGGCAGGAAAACTGGTAGTAGCCTTATATGGACATAGTAGTGCTTCAGATAGCAATGGGACTAGTAATTACTTCAACTAACATAAAAGCATCCAAAGATTGGTATATAGTAAATTTTTTATCAATATTCATTGATCATTCTTAGAAATCAATTATTGATTTTCCTTGGCCTTTGAAGAAATATGTTCAATATGAGTCTGTTAGGCCAGTTGAAAGAGGAGAAAAAGAGAGAGAAAGAGAGAGAGAGATTTTCAGAAGCAAAATATGTCTTAGCAAATGATGAAAGGGCTAGACTAAAACATGCTACAGAGTTGCTCTATAGACCAAATTGTTCTGGAAAGTAAGATGATAGAATAAGAGTTAATAGTGAATTAGTACAATAACTTTTCAGCTCTCAGTATTTTCCTCTGACAAATGAAGTAGCAATTTCCAAAAGTTATACAGTGCCTTAAAAAAGTAATATACCTCCATGGTACCCAAGGACAATTCAATTGTTTAGCCAAAAGTTTCCATCATATTATCAAAATATAATTCCTTAAGCTCAGCATGACTTTGT